>NC_054065.1:25727699-26348449 GCF_017639655.2 Falco naumanni | reverse complement strand
AATTTCTAGCCCATGTTGCCTGAGGCCCAAATGATTATAAATTTGTATTTTTGAGGTGGACTATTCACTGGGGCCTATCTGCTTCGGATTTCACTGAGACATTTGCAGCAATCGTTCCTGACAGAGCTAAATATTTCAGCTGCAGTTTAAGATGACAATTTCATTCCAGCCTTTTTGCATCTTTTTCAAGAAGTGTGAGATGAGGTTGCCTTAAAAGCAACAGGACAAACAGTAATGAAAGAAATATTTACTTCTTTTTTTTTCTTTTTTTTTTTCTTTCTTTTTTTTTCTAATTAGTTCCAGTTAGCAGCTCACTAGCTCTCCTTGCAAACTTTTCTCAGCACTTCAGGGCTTTTAAGAGAGGAGAAACGTCACCAGCAGGGAAGCTGAGTCACCAGCTTTAGACAGCAAATGAATGGCAGAACTGGAACTAGGGCTAAGTTTTCTAATCCCAGTGTCTAAAATGCTGCTCGATGTCTTACCTTGATTTAGCGGGCTAAAAGGTGTCTTTCCAACATAACATATGCCCGACAGTTTCAGTACCTTGAGTTCCTTGTCATGCTGCTGTGAGCCGCTCTCCAGTGAGCTATGGGAAGGGAAGGGACCGGCCGTGTGGGATGCAGCCAGGCAACGGGATGCAAAACTCTATCTGCCCCAACCTAACCTTTCCAAAAATTTGCCTTCCATGACATTTCTGCAGTTCGCAGTCCTGGATCACCAGCAGTGCTGTGGTATGTGCAGGAATTGAATGAGGAGCTGGGGCTGCTGAAGGACAATGTTGATCACGGGACACTGCCGGTGCTATTTCCGTGGAAAGGGCCAGGATTTGTTTATGTGTTTCTATTCTTACATTCCATATGAAACCTAATCTAAAGCACTTCAGTAACAGCTGGAACTGCCTGAAGATTTCTCTGAAAACTTTCATGAGATCAGGTGGTTTTTATAGATAAAACACCTTCCGACTTTATTGGAAATCAGAAGTCCTAATGATGATGCCATGCACTCTGAATTCCCGGCGGGGAGTACATTGAGGCCTGCCGTTAACACGGTGCTCTCTAGCCAAATACCTCTCCAGCAGGCATTTAAGCTTTTCTGAAAACCAGTTGTGTGTTTGTTTCACAAGCCCAGTGATGTACGTGCCTGGTGTGCCCAGCTCCTGGGCTGCTCGGCCAAGCACGCCCCAGCATGGCTCCTCCGGGCACCCTCGCCGTGTGCAATGCTAAGGGCTGCTCCGTCTGCTCTGGCACAGCAAAAGTTGGTAGGCAACGCAAAATATTCCATAAAAATGTCCTGGCCTTCGCCAGGCACCTTGCATCCAGCCAAGGAGCAGGGCGTGGAGAGGGCAGCAGATGTGTGGTAGGGTCTTTGGGAAGTGGTCTGGAAGCGGAGAGTAAGAGGGTCCATCAAGATGAAAGGCATTTCTGGGGGAACCAGGAGGGAAAAGGAAAGAAAAGGGAAAGAGAGAAAATCAGGTATTTGGTCTTGGATTTGAAGTAGAAAAAGAAATAGCATAGGCTGGTGCCAGGAAGGTCCAGATAAGGGTAGAAGGATGAACTGTGGGTAAGGAGGGTTGTAGAGGAGAAGAAGGGATTTTACACTTAAAGAGGGCTAAAAGAAAAAAAAAAAAAAGGGGGGGGGGGGGGGGCGGGGAGGCAGAGGAGCTATGAAAAGGGAAAGAAAGACAATGTCTCTGCCAGCCTGGAGGTGTGAGACCCAGGTTGGTTTGTACCCTCTTTAGTATTTGACTATTTAGGGAAACCAATAATTTGCTTTATTTGTTTTTAAGACATTATCCACTGTAGGGCACTTCCTGCTAAAGGAGGGACTTGCAGCCAAGAATTTGGGGTAATCAAAAAAAAATAAAATAAGGGGAGGTGAGACTGCGTGTGTAGGATGTAATACCTATGACTGCATAAAACACAGTAAAAATATTTAGGGAGCATAAAGGCTCCTTCAATAGGTCATTTCTGGGTCAGTAAGGCCCATAATCTTGAAGAGACTCAAGTATCCTGACCTGTCTTTTCCAGTGCCCCTATCCATGGCATATGGGATTCTGTGCAATAGAGCTATCTATAGTCCCTACGTAACGTATGTGAAAATTAAATGCCTAAGAAAGACTTCCTTAGAAACCAGAGTATATTTGGCATGCTATTTAGTCAATCAGTATTTCAGGGCAAGAATATAAAGATATGGACTATAGGCAGGAAGGTAAAGATGTACGGACACAGCACGGTGTGACCAGATCCCACCTGAGACTTCCCAGTACTCTGTCAGTACAAACGCTGATTCCCCTCAGGCAGAGGGCTGGCTTGGAGGGATGCGGCCCGTGAAGGGAAAATGCTGTTGCCAAGTGTTGGAGTTAGGAAGGTGTTAAAATCTCAGCCAAAATACAAAGCTGTATTACATAAGGTTTGGAAAAGTGCAGATTGCCTCTCCTGGGCTAATCTGTCATAGCCATCTGGTGGCTCGCTCCTGTCTCACAGCAAACACAAGCTGGTTGAGGTTCGTTTAGTGGGGGGTTTTAGTTGTGGGTTTGGGTTGCGTTTTTTTTTAACGGAGGGGTTAAACTAGCGCAGTTGCTGTCTGCTGTTTGAGGCGAGAGTGTGCCCCGGGAAAATGACTGCCAATCAGTTAGCATCCATACCGTGCTGTGTTGGAGCCTGCAGGCTGCTGGGGGCCGCTCATCAGGCATAAAATAATCCCTTTTTTAGCAGATTATGAACTCTGAAGTGTGACAATGCTGCTATTCGAAACAACACTCTCTTTTTGTTATTCTAGAAAAAACAAAACAAAACAAAATACAACCAAGAACCTGGTGGATGTAGTTGTTGCCCAATCTTTAATGACTCTTCATGTGCAAACAAACCAGTGGATTAGAGCAGGTGGCTTCCCAGCCAAGGCACCCCACCATCATGCAAGGGGTGACAACTGTGCTTCTCCTGGGAGTGCTTGAAGTGGGGTACTGAGCTGTGGCTCAGAGTAGCCATTCAGGGAATGCATGCCCTGAACGTGGGTCATGGGTATTTCTGGTATAAACGTGGTTAAAACTCCATGGAGAAATCACTTTTTATTTTTCTTTTTTAATTAAATCACTCATGAGGAGGAGTCAGAACCATTCGAGCAGGCAGATGAGATGAGAGTTGGATTGAGTAAACAGACGAAACTCCTTCATTTTCTGTTCATGTGGCTCTTGGGACTATCTTATTGCATGCCTTTATGCGGATAAATAGGACAAGCTCTGGCATTGCACGCAGGCTGTGCTGTGAACGTAACGCTCCCTCCAAGTGGAGAGCTTTACCTAAAAATCATTTTGCCCCACCTGTGTGCCTTCAACTCTGTTTGCACGTGTTCCATCAAGTTTCCTTGATGGATGTGCCTGTGACCAGCTCGCGTTCCCTGCTGGCCCTTGGAGGGAAGCTGCTACTGCCCAATCTGCAGAACCAGCCATTCGGCAGCCAGCAAGCCAGCTGCAGCAAGAAACTTCATAAATGTCATTAATTTGGAGGCCTGCTCTGCAGCTACAAGTCACTCCAGTTATGTAGGTCCTGCCCTATTTATAACTTAGCAATCTGTCACTGGGGGCTTTGTGCAATTCTTTGCTACATGCCACATGGGTTGTAATGTAATAGCTGGGTATATTATAAGATTTCCTTTACCACTTTTTAGAAGCAGCAGGTGCAGTGTCAGCAGACAGCTCTGATGACAAAGCGCAGGTAAGGTGGGAGCTGCTGTGCCTAACACTCCCTCCTGGGAGCCAGCCGGCTCTGCTGCCTCCTTTGACGTTAGGAGGGCAGTGGGTCATTACCTGCTCTTGTATCAATAGCTCTCGGATGGGGTTGAATATGAGATATGAAGTATATTCATGGAGAAGCATCACTTTTGCAGTAATGTCCGTTGCAATGCTCCCTTACAGTTTTTCCATGCAAAACCTGTGGAGGAGATGTAACGTCACTGCCTGCTTCCCACCCAGAGTGTGGCAGTGCTGGGTGCTGTGTGCATGACCCCCCCGTGCCCCCAAGGAACTCCACAGTCTGAGACAAAATAGTCCAAGATGTGGAGGAAATGACAAAGAAATAATGAAATGGTGCGAGTCAGCATCACAAAGAGAGGACCTAGGGCAATCGGCAGCCTGTGAGCTATCAGGTTGCCTGTGGGTAGCTTGGCAAGAGAATGCTGCCACAGATACACTTTGTAGATGCTGATCGAAGTTTTTATTAAAAAAAAAAAAGAAAAAAGAAAAAAAAGTTTTCCTAAGACACTCCAGCCCACAGGGAGTACACGAGGGGCTTTGGAAGTCAAACCTCTAAATAAAATCAGTCTTGGTGAAAAAAACATGGACTGTTTGGTTATGCAAGTTCTTGCTTGTGTGTTCTGCCAAATCCAGAAGCAGGTGAGACTAGTGCGTGGAGAAATTAGGTCTTTTGTTCCTCCCTGCATGAGGAGATGGAGTGGAGGGAGAAAGTAAAGGATGTGATCTGGCCACTTAGGGGAAATTCTCTATTGTCTGCAGTGATATGCTCCTTTTAATCCTCAACTGCTTCTTTCATACTGTGTCTGTGCGTTCAAAGCTGAGCAAACACCTGATGTGTGAGCTTGCTCAGTCCAGCCAGACACCTTCACAGCTGCTTCATAGCAAGAGAGATGGTTAAAAGCGATTAGTTGGAAAGCCAATATTTCATGTGTTTCTTGGGCGGAATGCTATATAAACAGGTCAGAAAATGCTGAAGTTTTGTGTGGGGATAGATTTCCCAGATGCTAAGCGTTCACCCAGCATGTACCTGGCGTTGGCTGGGGCGTGCAGCGCAGAGCACTGTGCTCTGCATGATGCTAACCATGCCCTGCATCTGCATGATGCTAACCAACCCTGCGCAGCTCCTGCGGGCTCGTTCTGCAGCTGTTGCAGCTGGTGGGAGCGCCGGGGTTGGTGCTGCTAAAATGAGAACCCCTCTGCTCTGGGGAGGGATGAACTCACACCCACCTCTCCTGTTGAAGGTAGACCCCTGCACGCTTGGCCATGTGCAGCGCCCCGGGAAGGGGGATACATTGCACCTATTATTGCTGGTGACTGGGAGGGGTGGCAGCTTAGGGGGTATCCCCCATGTGAACCTCTGAGGATAAAGGGAAGGCTCTTTCTCGCAGTGCTGGCGGAGGGACAGCTGCAGCTGCCTGTGCCTGCCATATTATCCAAGACAAGGTTCTCAAAAAAAGCACCCCAAAACAATGCTTGTTGATTTATCTTTTCATAAGCCGCTGCTCTAGGATGAGTGTAAATTCAAGGGAAGGCAAAAAACTTCCTCTAGAAAGACTGGTGGAGGTAGTCACGGGTGAGGACCTGGTGGGGCGGGCACTGAGACTGGGGTGCAGTGGGGGAAGAAGGACAGTGGCACAGGGACAGTGACCTTGGAGGAAAATGGAGGGGCTTGGGAGGGAGCCAAGTGTGTTGGGGCAAAATTCACACTGCAAAAAGAGCCAAGATAAGCAAGCAGTCAGCAAGTGAGAGGCAAAGAGTAAAGAAACCTGCTCTAGAGAGAGGCTGGGAGAGAACAGGGTGGAAGGACCTGAGCACTGAAGCATGTTGTCCACAGGGTCTGAAATGGGGCTGAGCCTTTGTCCTCCCCTGCCAGAAAGCAGCTGCAGAGCCTTGTGTGAAGGCTTGGGCCTCAGCATCCTCTGCTAGCTGAGCGTCACGGGGGGACCCACAGGTGCCCCTCTGCAGCTGAAGGGCAGAGATTTCCTTGGGTGCCTGCATCCTCCTGAATCTCACTGAAGAGACCCGGTGCAGGGCACCACAGGCGAACAGCCACAGCGTTTGGTAGCTGAGATATGGGGTGTGGGGGAGAAGAGGAAAGTTTGCTTCAGTAGCTCCTTGTTGAACAAACCAGAAAAACAATAGCATGGCATCATATAATTGAAGCCTCTGTTACAGTAGATAAGTATACCTTAATTTCTCCCTCCAAACAGCTTTCTGAGTGCTTGACTCTTTAGCCTCGGTGCCTTTTGGTAGATATTTGAAGATGTAATGTAGCTGTGAAATGCCATACAGCAGAAAAGGACAATAACTTTTGCCTACTTTGTAAAGTGTTTATGGGATTCACAAAAGGATCTCCAGTTGGTAATCCTATGTTTTGGCCTTTGAATCCCCTGGTGTTTATTTTCTAGCATGATACAATTCCTTTTCACAAAGGGTTTCCACCTCCAGGGAAACTCAGGCTTTAAACCAGGCAGACAGATTTTGCCCCTCTCTCCCGTGACGTCTCTTCCAAGTGAATATTTTTACAGTTTGGCCTTTCAAAACAAAGGAATCAGTGAAAATGTAATGCTTCTCAGGGGTATGATGTCATTTCCATTGTGTCACAAGATATCATAAAAGGGCAATAATTCACGGGGTCCTGCCTGGTACACAATGACATGAATTCCTCCTGCCTGCAAACCGCGTCCGGGGATGATGTAGCTGTTGCACTGCTGGATGCTACAGAAAGGGGGAAGGGGCAAAAGTTTCAATGAGCTTTAACACAATTTTTATGCTCAGCTTCAACATTCTCATTTTTTTCCTGGCCTTCCAGCACCTGAACATTTTGTCCTTTAGAAAATGGGGAAAAGCTGTCCCTGGGGCTGAATGCCGAGCTGTGAGTGTAGGGGGGGGACATAGTTTGCTGTGTGCAGGTGCTGACCGTGGATTTCCGGGGGGAATGGGTTTTGATAAAGACTGGCCACCTGGAGCAAAGGAGAGGTGGTTTGATCCAGCACACGCACTTGCTGTGTTTAATCAGCATTACGGAGAGATTGAACCGAGATCCCTATGGGATGCTGCTCAGCCAAGTGTGCAGGCGCGGGGGGATGTCCATGGTGAGGTTATGCTGCAGGCAGGAATAGTGGAAACAATACCCTGTAATCCCACCTCTGCCCATGCTTCCACCCACGGGCCTGACACAAGAAACCTTCTCAGCCATCCAAACAATCGCCATGGCTAAAATGGGCTGCATTGTTTCCAAAAACTGGATAAAACACCCTTATTTTTACACGGGATGATTTACATGAAGATCATCGTGTAATCCTGCAGCTGTTAAATTCCCTACCGGGAGTGCAGCCACGCACATTAGCTCCCAGGCTACAGGGTCCTGCGTGTGATAGTTTCCATAACCTGTCATCTGAGGGGGAGGCGAGGGTTCAACAGTGACAACCAGGAAAAGGGCTAAGTGGTTAGAGGCAAATCTTGCCTCTTTCCTTCAGCTGGATCCACTGGTTGCCAGACAGCAGCAGCACCGTGCGTGTGATACAGTGATTTATGCTGGGGGTTAGAGCTATGCTGTCTGGTTGTTTCTATACCCCGGACAGAGCAATCTTACAGAACTGTATAGAAATGAACAGGCATTAAGTCTGCATGTTTTTACAGAACTTATTTTGAAATTCTGGGCAATGCAACCAAACCAGTCTTTCATAGGCAGTTTATGGTGTCCTTTCTGTACTGATTTCTAAGCGTGCTGATTGTAATTGGAATTATCGGTACAGTCAAAAGTCCCGTGGGTAGGTTTGTTGCTGCCCTGTAATTCCTCAAGGACAAAAATATAGGGGGTACCAAATAAAATTAGATGGGTGCTTGGTTTGATCCAGGATGGCTGCTTTCACCATCATTCTCTACCTCTGGGTAGAGAACGTTCCTCCCCTGGGAGATGGGGCTAATGGCTGCATCTGCTCTGCAGCGGAGGACGTGGCTCTGGCTACCACTTGCATTGCAGGAGGCTCCTGGCACTGGGTAACCTGTGCCTGCGCTCCTTGTCCCAGGTCCCGGCTTGTCCCAGGACCTGCTTGTCCTCTGTCCTTCAATGAGTACCAGGTCAGAGTTCTGTTAGGAGATGCACTGGGGCTCACCAAAGAAGGCTGTAAGAAAGACACCTAACGGCCTGTGCACAGTTGGAGTCCCTGCCTGTCCCTGGAAATATCAGGCTCACCCTAAACAAGGTCCAGCTGGAGTTCCTGCTAGCCCATAACGTAGAATGACAGCTCTCCTGGTCTCGGATCACCTCCTGGGCACGTCTACCCATCTGTGAAGATGCAAGCAGTGGTGTTTCCTCTGAGAGTTGCTTTAGCTCTTCATGAAAACATGAGATCTGGGTTTCCCTTTCTCCCCAGCAGACAGACAAGCCTGAACAAGGGGCTGTGGCACCTACAAGGAGCTGTAAAGAACTCGCCTTTTCCCTCCTCCAAAAGCAGCACAGATAATGTTGTACGCGGCAGTGTTTCTGTAATCTCCCCCCTCCTCAGTGGCCGCTTCACAGCAGGAGTCATGAACAGGAGACACACAGAGGGGACACAGGTTATCCACATTAAGAACATTTTGCTTTCTGGGGATGCAGTTTTCACTGAAAGACATATGGTTTCATTTGAAAATACAGCCGTGCCACGGACTTGGTGTGAATTTTGTCTCCTGGCTATTGCAGTTAATGCTCCAGTAGGCTGGCTGGCCTGTTCTCACCAGGGTTTATAGTCCCCGTGTGCCTCCAGCGCTCAGGTGACTTCTGTCTCCTCCCTTTATCCCAGGGAGATCTGGCTGGATGAAATCCTACTACACAGGTCAGCAAATGCTTTGCTGACCTCATACTCAAGGAGAGAAAAATACCAAAGCGTTTGAAGTTAGAAGTAGGAACAAATGCCCTTAGGTGGGGGGAAGAGGCTTCCTGATGGCCAGCCCTTCCCCAGCAGGGGAGCCAGGCTGTGTAGCTGGACACAAGCTGTGGCATTCAAACCAGGAGTCAGAAGAGCTCCTCTTCACCCCACAGGGTGTGAAGTCTTCCCACCAGAGCTGCAGCTCACGCACCTCTGGTGTGTGCGTGTGCTTCATGGGGCAGCAGTCACAGATTGCTCTGTCCTTTATCCACTGGTCTCGGAAGGGTAGAAGGCAGCAGTGGCACCATGGTGGCTGCAGGGTGAGGGACGTGTCTCACCGTGGGAGGAATCTGGGGCTGCTGCCCCTTTTCCTGGTTAAGGAGGTGATGGCTGTGGCAGGCGTGCCAGAGGCTGGGTTTGGAGTAGACAGGTCTGCTCTCAGCACCCCTTGTTTTTCCTTGCCAGGGCATAACTTGTTCCTGGAGGCACATCTTTGTCTCCAGGCAGCGCTCAGCTGTTTGCTTACAGGGATGAAGCAAGCGAAAGACCTTTCCCAGCTTTCTGTACAACCTGCTGGCTTATGTCTAGCCTTATGTACCAATCTTAAGGCAAAACATAAAGGGAGGAGCACAGATTCTCTCTGAATTATACAAAAAACAAGGGATAGCCACATTGCACCAATATTACTTGAAAGAAAGTCATATTTGTGCTTCTTGCTCAGCTGTGATGAATGCCCCACTCCACCTCTTGTGAGACTTCTGGGAAAGACTGACTGCCTTTCTGTAGAAAGAAAAATATTTGATGTTTCAAAAAATGACAGATTTTGCTTAACTTTCCCTCAGGCTTGCTCTTTTTTTGCTTTGGGACTCTTAAAATCAGCTTTTAATTAAAAATAAAGCTTTATGTACAGTAGTCCTCACTACCTGTTTAAAGGCTATCCAAGGTTAGTTCTTGTTCTTCCAAGCCATACTGTTCTAGTCCTTCCCATCACAATTCCCTGTTTAAAAGAGAACCTTCAGTCTTTTCCTTCACCTGTCCTTCTAGTGCTGGGAGGCTGGCAAGGTGGCGGTGACTCCTTCCCTGGACGGTGCAACTGGAGTTGGGTAGGATTAGCGCTCCGAGCCTGCATTAGAAGAGCGCCTGTCCAAATGCTACTAAAGACATGACCTTCAAAGTAGCATCAAACTTCAGCTGAAATGCAGGCCTGACAATGTGTCAAAGTACAGTAGCATAAATAAGATGTTGGCCATAGATCTCCTGATGACAGATGAAAGTGTAAGTATAAAGTGTGCTTTCTAAAAATAGCATACATGTAGAAGGTGCTGGAAGTGCTGGGCTATCAGAGAGGCTTATAAGTAGGTCACAGATGACCGAAAGAGTAAAATATCAACATCAGCAATGTTCATTGTGGAAGTCCAATGTTTCAGGGCACGTGGACAGTTGGGATCAGCTAGGGGTGAGGTGGCACCTGTATGTGATAAGTTTTTCTTCAAAGGCACGGTGTGGGATGAAATTCAAACTGGGGTTACATATGAAATGCACACAGGTTATCTGTTTAACGAAGATGAGGTACTACCATTTTTTTCCCCTTTAATTCCCTGTAAAGGAGGCAGAGTTTTCCTGAGACTTCCTGGTTTCTTTTCTACTCTTTGCATTCTTGAGGTAGTTCACTTCACTTGCTACTGATCTGTTCCTGCTTTGGGTAGTGCTGTAGATGTGTTTGCCTGGTGATGAGTCTGATGGAAGATGTGACAAACCACTTGTCTCAAATGTGTATGCGTCCTCTTTACAGCCAAATTCTGCTGCCTTCAATCACTAGTTCTTCCCTGTTCCTCTTGATTTTGGTGATAGTACTGGCAGAGTAAGGTACTGTTCAGGCTGAGCAGAAGTGGCGAGACCCGGCCGTCGATGAGCGCCGTCCCTGTGCCAGCACGGGGTCTGCCCTCATTGCAGAACCGGCACCAGAGATCCTGATACAGCAAATGCGCACGAGACAGCCTGAGTGTGCCTTACATAGCCTGAGAGTTTGAAGAATCTGGCCTTCGTTAAACCAAACCTTTCAGTTAAAGGAAAAAACCTTTTGGCACAAACAGACTGAAAATAAAAGCTGAAGCAGGCTAAGAATTGAACAGAAACTGCTAGTGCTTAATATTTATTTTTTTACCTTGGAGTAGAAGATATGAGAGGTATGAGTTCAGCCTTCAAAATGTTCTCCAATAACCCCTCCGTTCTCCCCAGTGGTCTTTACATATGGGATATTTGAAATATATACTTGATGATGTTCTGTGTCCTGTACTTTTCTGTGGTACTTACTGAACTGATACACAACACCCGGACTACTACCAGTGGAATGAGTGAACATGTTCCAGTTGTAATCACCATTGCTGTCTCCCATTATTTTAACTATAAGAAACTGGATTTTTCTCCCCAGTTCTCATTTCCCATTTTTCTTTGCACCTGCATTGAGACGTTGTCCGTAGGTAGTGTAAAGGTTCTTCCATTCCCTCTCGTGCCACAGGTGAGATCTTCAATCAGTGAGAAACTCTAACCAGATAATTCCCTTCTTGCTCATACTGCTCGTTTCATACAGCGAGAGTTGCAGCATTTCCCTCAGCAAGAAAGGGCTAAAGTATTTATTAAAAGAGGAAATCCTGCATTATTTAAAATCAAAAAAGTTAGCAGAAAATAGGAGCTACCTTTTTGGACCTGAAAATGCTTTAAGAGACTATTCTTGTAGTATCAACGTGGTGTAGAAAGAAAGCCTGAATGGAGGTTTCTTGCATGGTCTCTTAGGGATTTCTAGATCAAACAGAGTTACCTGACAAGCAGACAAATAGGTTTTACTTTTTGTAATCACTAAGTCTTAAAACGCAACGTGATCAACAGCACTAGAGCTACCGAGGGCTGAGTAAGACTAGGCAGCGAGCTGCTTTTTTTAGAGCACAGCAGCCCTTAGGTTAACTCTTCCGTGCCTTTCTGCCATGCATTTGCTCAAAGTAAATGATTGCAACGTAGTGGAGGATTTCTGGGCTGACACATGGTGTCATGCGCCAGCTGGTGATCACAGTCCGTCAGATGTCTGCTTCCAGTCCCCCCACGTGTCACACTGTCAAGGAAGAACATCTGGATCCTTCTGTGGTGGCCTAATGAGTCTGCAGCCACTGTGCTTGTACATACAAAGGTGATGAACTGGGAAATATTCATTCTTCTGCTGACTGATTCTGCCTGGCTCTGAAGTTCTTTCTGTATATGAGAGAATACAGCCACGTTGGGTATATATGTCTGGATATACACCTGTAGATGTCTACCTACCTGCATATATTATATACATAAGATGTGAGTATTTTGTTTCATTGAATCCCAGACAAACAAAATATGAACAGACCAAAGCTTATCTCCATAGCAACGTCCTTTTTAAGAATACCTGGTCTGTTTTCCTCACGGATGACCTACCAAAGGCAGAATCCTGCTCATACCATATCCTCCCATGGCTCTTGAAGCAGATCTTCTAGAATGCTGCCTTCATTATTGTGTGAGTAGTCATGAGTAAGAGAAGGCAAGCCATCAAGCATTATTATTCTTTTCTTTCATTTGCAGAAATTTGCCATTTCTGTGCACAACCACTTCTTCTATTTCTGTCTGCCAGAACAGACAAATGACTGCCTGGGCTATTGCCACTGATATTACAGTTGAGCCACCTGGACAGCTGATGTTCCTCCACAGAATGGCCAAGCCACCGTGAGACAAGTTGTCTTCTCTACAACACCCTTTGTAGTTCTCTACAGACCTAAAGTATGTTCCAGGGCATTACTTGGCTGACTTGGCAGTAACACATGCTGGGATTACTGGGAAAACAGAATAGAAGGAAATGTAACTAACTGCTGAATTGGGGAAAAATAGGATGACATTTTTCGCTAATCTGCAGAGGGCAATGGTGTTGGGGAAGTGGAGAGCTTTTTCTGTTTGCAGTTGTGAGATGGCAACTTCATTCATTAACCACTGTTATAGTCACTCTTTAAAAAATGAAGTGTTGCTTAGTGATTCAGCTGTGGGGAATGGTGGTTTTCATACACAGCATGGCCAAAACTTCCCTAGATGGATCTTTAAGCCCATCTCATAACACTGCTATCTAGTAAGCAACAGGAGCTCTCCGTCAGCATGAACGACACTGGAATTTCTGGATAAATATAAGAGACTGCAACTCCAATTTTTTGTTCCAGGCACCAAATGTTCGGTTGTGATTTTGCAACAAAGACCTAAACCAAGGAATCTGCATTTTCTTGAGCTTCCTCAATTGTGTGTTTAGATAGCAAAATAGGAAGCGATAGGTGTTGCATGACTCTTCTATGGCCAGCATGAGAAATGGTAGGCAAGTAGGGCCACGTGGATTGGAACAGAGCATCCCGTGGGTTGGACAGTATTGGCCAAACCCAGGGACACCTGTTTCCTCTTCACTTGTTGAAACACTGGGCTGCACGGCCACTTCTGTGCAAGCACAGAGCTGCAGTTGAACTTGCTTTTCTCTGGAATGCAGACATAATGAAGTAATGTGAAGCGCCTCTTCATGCAACAGTGTGGTGAAACCTACCAGATTTCTTCATCGGTAAATTAATTCAACTGACTTCCTGAGAATCACCATCACCGAGCACTCATGTCATCTCTTAGAAAGGAGAAGGAACAGCAAACTGCACAGTTTAGCACTGACTCACTGTTTCAGACTTCTATCTTTTTATTTTAAAGCAAGGGGAAGAGAGGAAGGACTGGGAGAGTAAATTGAGATTATTTCTCCTTCAGGCTCTTGGAGAGCTGCAACATTTGCATCTCCTTTTTGGGTTCAAAAACTACTCTTGGCTTTGCTCTGTAGATCCGTGGTTGGCGTCAGAGAGAAAGAGAGCTGCAAACATGCCTGGGAGGGCTCCTGCTGTAGGGTTTTGCAGTCTGAAGGAGCATCCCCCCTACATTTCTCCAGTACTTGGCTTCCAGGAGATTGTTTTAAACAGCTTTTAAATCTCAAATGATATAGTAGTGTTGAAGCTCATACCTTGACCTTCAGGGGAGTGATGCTGAACCGTCATTGGAGTATTTTTACTGTGGGAAAACTCTAGTTTAAGCAAATCTCCTAGCAGGCTATCAGTTCTGGCATGAAACTGCTAGCAGGTGGATGTCATGATGGAAGGTGTTAAGTGGGTTTTGCTGGCTCACTGGTGCAGCTGACTTGTTCTCTTACTTCCATAAAAGAGAAGTGGGACCTGCCCTTGGGCTTAAGGGAGAACTTGATTTTGGTGTGGGGTGAAGAACGTGTAACAGGAACAACAAAGCCTGAAGTGAAGCCTCTGGCTGAGGTTTTGCACAGTATAGCTAGAGAAGTTAGGGCAATGTTATTTTAGCTTTCTACGCCTGATCCTTAGCTGGTGTGGCTGATTTCAGTGCAGCTGTTACAGAAATCATAAGAAAGGAGGTGGAAGATACTCCAAAATGTATGTCCTGCCACAGCCTGAGATTAGCTTTTTAAGACCATCCTTGGAAAACAGTTGTCTTCCTTGCTCTTGAATTCTGATGCAGCCTCCTGCTGCCATCCTTGCAATGCTGAACTGGCCACAGCTTTGGAGGGTTTTTTCTCTCTCCCTGTAGTTTTAGAGCACCATTTCTTGGCCTGACCTGGATAGGGGAAATGGCTTTCCTCTCCCGCTTTGCAGTGATTATTTACTTTCAGATGGCTTTCATCTGTCTCCTTTCTTTTTTTTCTTTTTTTTTTTTTTTTTTTTGGGGGGGGGGCTTAGCGTAGGGTTTTTTTGCTTTACCCAACTGAGCCAATGTTAGTATATGCAGAAATAAGAGAGAGAGATTTTGTGCAAGCAGAGTATTGCCAGCTTTTACTGGAGGATCATGCAAAAGTTGCAAGTTTTTTGAGTAGAGGAAGAATGAGTAACAGCCTTGACTTGAGAAGAAAAGCAATCCAGCTCTGGATCCATCCTGGAGAAACTCTTGCCTAAGCTGTAGCATACTGACTCCAGTCTTTCTGCTCAGAGTAAGGAAGAGAAAGTGAAGTTCAGAGCCACAGATCTTGCCTACAGCTATGCCCTTAAACAAACAAACAAAAAAGAAATGTTAGAATATTGTGTTTAATTGGGTATAAGTGCTTTACTATTTATCTGTCTCTCTTTCTTCTACTCCTTTAGGCCTCCTTGTAAATTATAAAGCAGGCATTTCTCTGGAGCTATAATTTCATTTGACCTTCTAGTGAAGGAACTTCGAAGTGATGTTGCATTTCAGATAGGAACATGTTACCTGCAGTGTTGCCCCTGTACTGGCTAGAGGCTGTGGTGGGAGCACTTTCTGACCCTGACAGCCCAGCACCCACCAGCCACGTGTCCCTGTCCTGTCCTCTGACCCAGCCACAGGGTCAGTTCTGCTGGAGCAACCACTATTCTGTCTTCTCCCCTGCTGCCACCATCCTCGCTCTTCCCACAATAGCTTCAGCGAAGCACTGACAGGGCATTTGTCGTGGGTGCAGCAGCACATAGGAGGGTACAAAAGCTGAGCCAGGCAGTGGTGGGGGGTCCTGACTACCTGCCCTGCTTCTTCCACAGACCGGGGCCTCCTTTGGGCCGTTCTGTAAGTGATCATTTCAGACGGAAGCACCAAATGCTTTTAACAACATATTATGATGATCATGCCTAACCTTATACCTGACATGCACATACTTCTTCCCACGTTTGAAAGCGAAGCTATTAATCAGTTCTCACCGCTCTAGCTTGTGAAAGGTGATCATTTGCTGCTGAAAAGAGCATACTGAATTAAATAAACCATAAGACCAGGCCAGGGCACTTTTCCTACAGCTTTTTGAACATATAAATAAGTTGTGACGTTTCTATTTCATGAGGGAACCCGAGGTCCAGAGAGGTCAGAAAAGCCCGCAGGTACTGAAGTCCCATTCACCTTCTATTGCAGGTGCCAAGTCTGCCCTGGAGGTCTCCGCACATCTGTGCTCTGCCAGAGCCTAATCTTGCTTTTACATCAACTAATTTTTGAAACTATCTCTATCAGAATAATCTGATGTGTAGCTAGATGAACAACCCAGCTTATAATAAAAATTCCTCCTGAGTCTTTGCTTGGGCCAAATGTAACATAAACATAATTACATCTTTGGAATTTTTTTTTTAATTTGGTTTCTTTTAACTTGTTCGTAACAATCCAGTGAGGGAAAAGTGAGAATGCAATTGCTAGTCCTAAAACATTGGTAAGGCTGAATACATGAAGCAAGTTGTAGGGGCAGACTGTGTAGGTCAGCCTTTCTGGATGAATGAAAGGATGGTGGAGGGGAAGGTGCAAGAACTGTCCATTGCCTTGCTTCTCTGTGCGAAGCATTTGTCATTATTCCACCCTCTGGTGCTCTCTGCCTGTACCGGCTGCTCCAGGGTGTACAGCAAGAGCCTTGAATTCACAGGTGGTGGCAAGAAGAACGGTGTCTTACACCCCTGGCAAGTGAAATGGTGTGAGTGAGGAAAGGAAGACCTGCCACCATGGTTTTAAAGTTCTGGCCTGTGTTCCCATAGCAAGTGTGAACTATGGGATGAAGCTGGGACCACATTCAAGCCAGTAATTCCAGCCTGCTGGATGAAATCCTTACCCAGACATAGTAGCTATGCCCCTTTGCTTGCTCACTTCAGCTTCAGCACTGCAAATTTATTGAGTCCATTGGAATTACTCTTGATTTATGCCAGTACTCCAGGAGACAGCTTGCAAAGCACACGTAGGCTAGATTCTGATCTGCTTTTGAGTATTGAGGTGCTGCTTCCCTGCCACTGCCATACACACCATTTAGCTGCAAAACAAGAACAAAAGTGCTGAAGGAAAGTTTCCCTCCGGCTCTGGGCAGTGGTGGTGGTCAGCACTCTGCTGCACGTCCCTGCAGTTGAGCAATTGCACTAGAAAGGGGAGTCCAAATGGGGTAGCTCACAGAAATTTTGTTCGGCAACTGGAGGGTGTGTCAAACCTCTGTCTTCCAAAATTTCTCATAACTGTGAGGACCCCAAGGGCAGAGAACCTTAAAAAGGTTCCCCTGTTATAGCTGGGGAGGTGTCACAAGGGTCCTGCCGAGAGGCTTCCTGGCACCTGGGTCCTGCCAGCAGGATGGCAGGGCTTGAGAAGCGGGTGGTAGCTGCATAAGCAGGGGAAAAAATGAGTCACGTTCTTATTCGGATGAGTGCAATGTGATTGGCATGTTTAGCTTAACAGTCGTTTATATCTCTTATGGATTGATTTCAAAAGCAGGTTATATTTTCTTTCCATTAAGGCAATACATAGTGTTTATTCTGCTTAATCAGGTGGCAGAAGGAGGACATAGGTTTGTTCCATTCACTCACCTTTAAAAATGTGTGAATGATGCGCAGCTGAATTGATGGGTGATGCATCTTTCCTAGTCTTCATTGCATTAACTTACTCATTTATGTTTTTTGGCTGGAGCTGGGATGAACAAACTAGGTGAACGAGGAGAGATGACAGGCAGAGCTCTGTCAACATGTGGGGTGTTTTGCCTGTCCTACAAAACCGTGACCTCACTGCAAAGCAAACTTCAGTGTGAATACAGCTCTCTTCCCCCAGCACATCCATGGGCGTGGGTTGACAGGTTAATCCTTTTGTGTGCACATGCACGTTACGCAGCTGAGGAATGGCAGTAAGCACAGGGTTACCTCCAAATTAGAGAAGAAACCTTTCCTGCCTATCTGTAGCCATGATTATGCTAAAAGTTGTGTTCTCTTCGGGAAATGGAGGCTAATATTTTGGAGGATCTCCTATAGAAGCAACATTTGCATTGGAGGGTCACATGCTCAAATTTATTTTATTATTTCCCCATTTAAAGATAAATATATTTTAATAGCCTCTGCCCTAAATAAGACAGGTTCACAGAGCAATAAAATTCCTTTAAAACATATTTCTTTGGGCTTAATTACAATTTTCTCCTTGAGAAGTCCATGGCTGGAGTAACACATTGCCTAACAGAGTCATTCAAATTACTGCTTGAAAAAGTCACAGTGCGCAAATGCCCAAAGCATTCACCGCTTGGAACAAAAAGGAGAAAAACTCTGTCTCCGTTTCTGTTGCCTGTTGCTGTACCATATATCAAGGTGACTCTCCACAACTGTTTTCCCAAGTTCTACAATGGAGCAGGGAAAGCTGGAAGTGGTTTGTGCCAGGGGGATAGGTTTTCAGCCAACTTCAGCCCCCGGCAAGTTGCCTGTTCCCAGAGCTGCTGGCACCGCAGCTCCCACCTGGGGGCCTGGGGGCTGGTCACCTGCTGTCAGCGAACATCCCATGTGGCTTTGACATAGAAAGATAAAAATAGCTTGAGAACCATAACAGAGCTTTTGTGAGATGATGGACCGTGCCATGAGTAAGAGCCACTTGGTGGGAACCAGAGCCAGGAGCCGTGTAGGGTCTATGGCACCACTGAAAAGAGAACCACAAGGCATGTGGTGGCTCTATACCCAGCGTTGCTCCAAGACCCTGCTCAAGCATTTCTCTCTGCCTGTGCCTCTCTCCACTCCTCTCTCCCAAAACTGCAGTAGGTATGAAGATAGAAGTAGTGTTTGGACGAGATCTGGCCAAGGCCAAATGTCTCTTTGTGAAGGTCCCTATTCATTACTAAGAAATGTCCTATGGAACATCATACTGCCCCAAAGGGCCTGTCTGGCAGATCTTCTCACCAGGCTGAAGGTAGTGGTTGTCTAGAAAATGTTGGAAGGAGGTTACTCTGAGCCCTGAAAAGCAAACCTGATTTCTCATCAGTCAATTAGTACCTATCAGGAGGATGAGCAACACCTACAGCCCAGCTCCAAGGCATTAAATTCTCAGGAGGCCACTCTAAGTGGCTAATAAATCATCCAAGGCTTACCATTTACAGCTGAAATGGCACCTCTGCTGCTGTCAGTAGGGGAGAAAAGGGTGCCACCTTCTTCAGGTGTCTTTGAAAAGGTAGTAGAAAAAATGGCTTCTACTTAGCTGCAACATTGATGCTCCTAAAGCATTTCATTAGTGGCTGCGTGGAGGCACACTTCAACAAGAAAATCAATTATCTGCCAGTGTGCTCCTGAAAGTGCGCAAGCACAGGTGGAGGGGAGGTCTCCACCGAAGAGATACCCTTTGATCTTCAGAGCAGGTCTTCATAACTATGTACGCAAAAAGTTAAGTGGAAAACTTACTATGAAGATCAGCAGCATCTCAACATGTAAGTGTTTTTAAAGACCTATTAAGTCCTTTTCCTCAGGCACCTTGATGTATCTGCACCTTCTTAGTGACAGAGTTGTCGTCCTTCCCATCCACCTCTTTTCCTGTACCTCCCCTCCAGTGCAGCGGAGAGAGCCGACAGAGGTGTATCTTTGAGATGTTGCCTCAGGCGTGAGCTCCTCTTAGCCTAGAGAAGGTCTCTGGTCTCAGCTTGGTGTGGTTGGTGGCGGCAGTCCCAGGGGAAGGCAGGGTTGCTTTGTGTACCCACTGCCTTTGGCTCCCAGGAAAGGCTGACCGAGCAGCCCCTACGCAGCTGTGGCAGTTTGAGGCAGAGCCATCCTACACACAAAGCCTATAGAATAGTGTGCAGAAGGAGCAGGAAACGTCAAAAAATGACAAAAAAAGAAGAAAGTCTTTGCTCACATATGAACCTGTTGTTTACTTTCCTAATAGTGCTCTTTAGACCTGGCTACGTTTTCTAGATGGTGAGTTAATTGTAAGACTAGAAGGCAAGAGTTCACCAGTGCTAGTCTTCTTCTGATGTTGATCTTTGTGGGGAGTTAGGTTGGTCACTTGCATGAAGTCACTCACAACCCCCCTGAGGGTTTGTCTGGATTTATTCAGCAAGATGAAGGTGCCCACTGGTGGGTGTGGGTCTTACATTTGTGCTCTTAGATGGTGGTTTTAACTGATTTTGAATAACACTTGTGAACTTTTGGAAATACTGCTCTTGCAGTCAAGAAATTTTGGCCTTTGATACTGAGTGGGGATACATTCTTTGCCTCTCTGCCCAGACTTCCCCTGTAGTTTTAACAGGTCACTTAAGCTCTGAGTGCTTCAGATATACTTCCTGGCATTGTTTTTTGAAGACCAAAGCATTTATCATGCGGTGGTGATAGCACACCACCAATTTTTCCATTTCGTTGTCTGAATCCCAAACACGTTTGAGCTGTGCTGAGAAGCTGGTAGAGCAGGAGCTTTCTTTTGTACAAAGTGTAAATCTGTGATTACCCTAATTCCTTAGGCAAACTCATACTGAGCAGTGCAGGTTGCTCCTTCTGCCCTTCCAGTCTCAGCTTTTGCCCTGACCTACCAGAAGAGCAGACCACACCTGAAGCAGAGGTCTGCACGTGGGAGGTGGAGGCACATATTTCCAAAGATGCACTGGAAGGAGCACAGCGCAATGTCAGAACAGTATGTTTGCAGCTGGCAAGGCTCACTGAAATACAGCGTATGAGATCACTGATTTCATCCTTTTTAGGATAAACCTTCTGCAGTCGCTCCTAAACCAGTCAATCTGGTGAGTCTCAAACTTACAGTCTCATCGTAGCTTTGAAACGCCACGTTATCCAGATGACCGATGTACATCAGATGTTGTTGGTAAGGCTAGATCATACCCAACTCATAGTCTGAGAATTTTCCATCAGGATTTGTTGATGAAATGTTGTGAGTAATGAAAGAAGAATCCTCGTGTCAAATGGAGACAAGGGAAAAGGTGATTTTCCAGGTGCAACTGGTTGGGGTTGGGGATATTAAATGGACCAGTATTGCTCCTCAGCTCAAGAAATGGAAAAGCTCTTTTCACAAGCAGCTGGGGAGGGCCGAGGACCTTGTTACCATGTAGGTGGACATATTGGAACCCTTCCCTTAAAGCTCAGGCACTTTGAAAAAGACACACGTACACAAGAGGTGAGAGAAAGTCACAGCTGGGAGCGCTGTGTAGCCGAGGTGTCTGCAATTCATTGGAGGGATCTCAGGAAGACCTGGAAAGCAATGTAAAGCTCTAGGAGGACGTGCCTCACAGCAGGGAAGCGGGGTTCTCAGCCTACTAGACTTTCTAAGAAAAGGGTGAGAGACCCATTGCTGATGGTCTTCGTTTTTCTAAACAACGCATCTGATTTTTGAGGGCCTTTATAATGTAAGAGGAAAAACAGAGACCATCCAATGAGTCAAGGTTGAAATTAAAAGCAAACAAGAAAAGAAATGTAGCCTTTAATGCCAGGCAGCTGTGGAATACTTCCCAAAGAGAAATGGACTGGATGGACCCCCTTGATGGGGAAAACCCAATCCTGAAAGACATGTGGGTCTTAATGGGCTTAATGTTGTTCATTCACGTAGCGAGGAAGCAGTTAAGAAGGAAGACAATTATGTGGTGAAATCATATGGCTGAAGCTGTTAAAAGGGTCAGGGCGGATAGCTGTAGCAGTTGTCTTTAGCATCAGATTTACACAGAAGGCTCTCTTCACTAGTATTTTAAATTCCCTGTTGACTAAGCTCTCCACAGCTCTACAGGCGCATCACTGCTGTCTGTATTGATCTGTGGTGCTCAGCAGGAGTTTATTCCAGGACTTGTATCTCTTGCTCAGTTAAGAAGTGTTGATTCATCCTTTTGCTGCAAAAATGACTAATAACAAATGCTTTCCAGGAACCAGCCCTGATAAAACAGCCGTAGACATGTAGCTCAGATTCAATTAAACTGATAGGGCACACAATTCAGCTCCGATTTAATTATTTCTCGTTTGGTGTAAATTAGCTTTCTTATTGCAGTGAAACAAATTATTATTTTGTCATGACAATGACTCATCTGCACGCTTTACTACTTATTCTGCCCTTATTTTAACCTAGAAAAAACCCAAGTTTCCTCAAAATTCAGAAGCTGAGCTGAGGAGCTAATACTTACATTAGTATTCTGGAGGCAGTACATTCCTTTGTGATCTGGTTGTGCTTAGCTCTCATATAACACTCCCTGATTAAGGCTGTGTGTTTGACAAAATAGATTAAGCGTGACATCTGCCAGATATACAACCCTGGAGGCAAACACCCCAACCTTTGGGGGAAATTTCATCCAAAATTCTGCATTGGGCTGAATTTGCAGCTTAGGATCTTGCTGCTTAAACAATTTCTGATGCATACTTCTGGGATGAAAAGATACATCTCTTCGATCTACCGCCTACCCACCTCCTACTAGGAATAACGCTTAGTCCGTTTGGGTGTAAGATAGTAAGCACAAACCCAAGCAGAAGCTGCAGAAGTTATTCATGCCTCTGGTTTTCTCTGGCACTCATGTGCAATGAATTTATCTCTGCAGAACCCCTGTGACTTGGAAGTGTCAGGGCAGCTTCCTACAGATAGAGAGCTGGAGCACACCAAGGGTGAAAGAATTTCTGCAAGGCACAGGCAATGCCTATAGTCAGGAACTAAATTCAATTCTCTTGCACCTTAACCCGGTGCCTAAGCCACAAATCTGTTCCCTTCTTCGTGCAGATTCCGCTTCTTCAGGATGCAAAGCTTTTGCCCTGCTGTCCCCTGAGCTGACTATCAGAACAGGGAAGATATTTCTTTACCAGCCATGAACGTGAAGTCCTGCAAATTTGGCGCAGCCTATTTTACTTTGAGAAAAAGATAATGGAAGGCACTGTGTGTGCAGTCAGTGAAAAAAATACTTTCCCTCCCATGTACCCAAGTGAGACTACCACTGGGAAAGACAAAATTGTTCTGAGGTTTACCTGCCTATCGAGCCCTTGCAAAAATGTGAAGTTTTTACTGTTAAATTCAGCCAAGTAAGCAAGATGCTGTGTTTGTCTCCAATAACACCCTCATTCTTCCCCTTTTGGAAAGCAGAGACATATAAATAGTCAACTGTCTCTTCAAGCCGCATTGACCAGCATAATAGCTGTGAAAATTAGAATGCTTTTAAAATACACAATTAGAGTGTGTGCTTTCACACAGAAAGAATGAATCAGCCTTCCCCTTCCCAGGCTTTCATTCTGCAGTAATTCTTCACACTTCCTCACACTGAGCCATGAATGCTAAAGTTCATCCCAGAGTAGTTTTACAACCAACGGGAATGGCTTCACGAAGCACTATCAGTCCAAATGCCAGTCCTCACCGCTCATGTTTGTTGCTGGATTCCTTGCTGGTTTAGCAGCACGGAAAGAAATGTTCTTGGGAGCTAACGGTGCCAGTGCTGCCCATCTCCTGGAGGCTGCCGGGAGGAAAAAGCATGGTTTTGTCCAGGCAGGCCCAACATTTCAGACAATCCAACTCAATCATAGCACCATGCATACACACACGGAGGTGCAATGAGTCACTTGGGAAGTAGGGTGTATCTTGGCCCCACACCCAGCCCCACTGAAGCCAGCCAGCTCCATCCAGGCATGGGCCAACGTTTGCCTGAGCTAGCAGGGGTGGGATGGGGCTGCCAGCTGAAGGGGAGTGGGAAGGGTGGCCCTGCCCCTTGGATTTGGCCTTTTCCTGGGTGCCATTCGCTTGAGTATCTGCCCAGTTCTTACACAAAGGCAATAGCCATCTCCTTTAGGGGGTTCATGGAGTTTGCACTATTCCCTCTTTTTTTTTTTTTTTTTTTTTTTTTTTTTGTCTTGATCTGAGATCTGCTAGGATTAATGAATTTTCTTTTGTGGCAAATAGGTAAATTAGATTTAATTTCTGCCTCTTGCAGTCAGTGGCATGAGGGCTTTCAGCTTTGAGCAGGGATCCTTGACTAGGAAAGCTTGTGGGAAGATGAAGGTGCTGCCAAGGGTCTTCAAGGTGGGCCATGACCCAGTTCACCAGTGCCCCTCTGAGAGGCTGTTGCTTGTGTGAAACTTCTCCCCCTTCCCCAGCCATGGCCACCACAGGCAGCTGTGACTCATGGGCACACTGACCCTGAAGGCAAGAGCTGTCCTGATGGTTTATAAGCCAAATAGCAGATCTCTCTTGGTTTTGTAATAAGAATCGAGGTTTTTAACTTGAACAGGGAAGGTGTTTGGGAGCTAGCAGAGGATGCTTGACAGGGTTCACCTTTCGTGCTCCTGGTTCACTAGAAATAACCCCAGGGCTCACGTCAGCAGGGCAGGGACTGAACACAGCCAGAAATGCTGTGATGGCATGTGGTCCCTGAGGACCACAGGCAGCTGTGTGACCCCAGCCTGATCATGGGGCAGCTACTCATCTTTCGCCTTAAAAACCACAGCCTGCAGGCTGAAGACTTGCCAGGTAAACAGAGATAGCCCCAGTGAATGGAAACTGCTGAGGGGTCCCTTGGGAGAGCAGGGTGGGGGGTGGCTATTGAACAGCAATACGGACTGTGTACTCTCCAGTTGCCACCTGGGGGTTTATGTTTCTTGGGGTCCATCCTGATTTCCTCTTTTACTGACTCAGCTTTGTGCCGATATGTTGTGCCTGCATCGTTTCTTAGCCCTATTCAGCTGATATGGTTGGTTGGGACAGTACTGCTAAAGCCTCAGCCCCTTCATTGCACGTGTGATGCACACTGTTTTCTCCACTGCTCGCCCTGGTAAAACTTTTCCATTCACCAGACCACCTGCACCCTGCAGCCATGGACCATAACGCCACAGTGAAAGCATGGTCGCTGTGCAAATTCCCCGTGCCAGGAAGGTTGCAGGAAACCCTGTGTGAGATAGGTGTGTGCCAAGGGATGAGGTGTGGGTGCCGTGTGGTGCCAGGTTGCTTGCCAGCGAGGTCCCTGCTCATGCCACAGCAGTGGCAAGTGTAAACACATGAGTTGGAGATGAGGAGTGGGAGATGTGCGTGCTGGTGTCCCCCCTCCTTTCCAGGCAGAGAGGGAGGCGTGTGAGAAAGCAGAGTGCTGCTGCCAGGCTTAGGGCAGAGCCCTGGCAGACTGTGGCCAGAGCAAAGACAGAATTTTGTCTGATGGAAGGAAAAGGTAAATGTGGAGCTGCATTTACACCAGCCGCTAACCTTGCCCTTGGAAGCATTTTTTTAAGTATTATTTTTAAGATGCTTGATGAAAATACTTCTGTGTGATTTGCATTTGTATCCTTTGCTTTCTATAAAAAATCACTCGTTTGCATATAGAGAAGAGGCACTTCTTATACACGATTGTCTACTTGGCGTATGATCTGCCAAGCGAATATAATGTGTTTCTGCTTCTGTGAGCTTTTATTAACAAATACAGAAAGAAAAGTAGGAAAGAAAACAAAGCTGGGAAAAATTGCATCTCTATTACGAATATTACCTATCTAGTTGTTGCTGGGTTTTGAACATAAGATAACTTAGGCCAGAGCTTACTGTTTCAAAAGCAGCAACAATAGCGACTACTCCTGTTTCCTGCAGTTTGAGTTTATTATCTTTCATTCTTTCTTTGGAAGTAAAATCAAACAGTTTATTTTTGATCCCACAGAATTGCGAGTTTGCCAAAGTGTAGACAACTTGATGTCTAAACTTTGTTCAAATAAACACAGTCCAGGTTTTTTTACCCCTTAAAACTCATTTTCTTGATATGTTCCAGAAAAATTTCATAAGCTCCAAATGACAAAATGAGGAAAATTATGTGCATGAGTTTTTTTCAGTTGTATCCCAGTGTCGTCTTTATCTGTAGGATTTGCAAGCAAATTAACTTTCAGTCCTATCCTTTCCTGCTATCTTTTCAGCAGCTGACGAGAGATTTGCAAGTAAATAGACCTTTTTCAAAATTTAAAGCAGATTTGGCATTTCACAGTTTGTATCTCTTTTGCATAAATATGTTTTTTCCATAAGGCTTACAGGAAGCATTATCTGACAATCCCACTGGCCAGCTTCCTAAAGGTTTTGTTTGTTCCCATTGATGTAAAAACATCTATAGCCTTCCCACCCTGCCTCCCCATCTCTCCTCCTCCCCAGAAGTCTCGCTTGTCTCATTTCATGTGCGTTTATATCTTTATCATATAAACAGATTTTTTTTAAAGGGGAGTGAAGAGTTTTAAAATCAAATTGTTTTTCCCATGGGAGTCACTGTACTATTATCGTTAGGGCTGTTGTCACAGTTAAATTTACCAGATACTTTGCAGTGGGAAACCCTACATTTGCTTACAGTCTGCCAGACTTCAGCAGTTTGGGATAAAATCTTCCCCGCCAGGAATCTCTGTTTCAGCTCTGTGGTGCAACTTTGTTCCATCCAACATGTTCAGTGAAGGAGTTATGAGCTCTTTGAAAAATGTAGGATGTCATTAAAAGCTGTATAATAATGAATGTGCCACAAGGAGCAAAATAAAGTTTGACCGGGCTATTTAATCATAGCATCTCCTACCATTACGGAACTTGGCTGTGAAGCTCAGTTTTCAAGGGGGTCTTTTGAACACCATTTGTGTTAGATTGACTTAAAACAAATTGCAGGGATATGGCATTTTTCCAGGATCCTTTTTATTAGGAGTTAGGCTGAGCTCACTAGCTCATCATATACCCAGCACTGGATATCCATGCTTGCAGACAACCCCTGCTTCAGCATAATGGGTAAGGGGAGAAATTTTCTTGTCCTCAGCAATCCCCAGGCAGTGAAACTGCAGAGCAGCAACCCAAGGCGTACAGACTAAAATCATCTGGAGGCAACGTGTATGGCTCCTGCTGGAGGCCACCTCACCGCTTCCTTCCCCGGAGAGCCCCACTTCTCCTCGATCTGCCAGTTCCCTCCATCCTGTGGCAGATCCTTATCGTGTCTGACAGCACGGGGGATGTACAGATAACGGAGTCGGGGTTGCACACGCGTCTAATCTCGGTGGGGAGATCAGCCTCACAGCACTCGCTGCAGAGCTGCCGGTGCCCGTACAGGGGAAATCGTGAGGTTTATAAGCCATCAGGGGGGCACTGTCACACCGAGGTCATGCAGCTGTGGCTGGAGTGGGAAAATTAAGCGTTCCCTATGGAAAGCTTCAAATGAAAGTAGGGAAGGCTAGGGAAAATTTTCACAGGAGGTCTCATTTTGGGACAAAACACAGTTCTTCTTTTCTTAGGACTTCATCTTTTTAGCTTCTCTTTCTGCCTTAGTGCCTGACCCCGCACTAGACATACTGTGTGTCTTTTCTCTCATAAAAGACTAGACAGAGGTTACCAGAAAGGCCAGATTCACCTTGTTGTGTGCAGGTGGATTCTGCCCGTGTCCGTCCCCCCGACAGCGTCTCACTACCCCCAGCACAGCGCCTGAGCATCCCCATCGCTGCCCGGCCCTGCCTGCCCCAGCCCCAGGCAGCTCGGAGCCAGGGACCGGGGGGCAGCTGCTCAGGGAAGCAGAGAGGGGGGAGAGGGATGAGAAAACTGGTTCTGCACAAAGTTTGTCTGTTGCTGCAGTAGGTCTGCCCAGGAAAAAAATATCAGGGGTTCATACAAGTTTCTGTGCAGATCAGTCTTGAAAATTTGAACTGAAATTTATGAAAGCCGAAGTGAGAAAAATGAGTTTGACCTGACGGTCTGACCTGGGCACAGGGTGAGCTTCTGGGCTGTGCTTCTGGGCACCAGCAGGCATGGAAACCTGGCGCTGCAAAACACGTGTACCTGTTGAGCACCTGCGAGGGATCTTTATGGGCAACAGAATAAATGGTCGTGCAAGTACTAGCCACGGGCAAGTGACATGCAAATCTGCCTGCTGGCTTAATTTTAGCCAGACCACAGGTGAATGCCTGCCTTCCCCAGGCAGACTGGCACAGGGCTAACCAATCTGTCCCCATGCATTAGGCTGCCATTGGGCAGCAACAAAGGTGGGTTGTTATTCAAACTGATTACAGACCCCGTGCTGCCCTCCTCTTGCTCTCCTCCAACACTGGTGTTATCCTGCCCTTCCTGAGCCACCAGTCCTGCAGAGTGCAAAACATTTCTTCATGTAGTAAGTGATATCTTGCCCCACGTTTGTGGTGACTTGAAACAGAAGGAACTGATGTGTAAATTTCCTGGGGGGTGGTTGGGGGTGTTAGTATGTGGTTCTGCAAATATTATCCTATCTGATCTAAAAGTTTCATAGTTTCATGTCCAGCCCTGCTGGGTTTGTAGGCTTCTGGCACTTCAGTTACCTGTTACAAATTTTAGTAAGGAAATAGGCATCTCGATACTTTTTGTATGTTTGGAAAGTTGGTAAAATTAGACTCCAGAGCTACCTAGGTGTGTTTAGGGAGTATCACTCCTTGTGTTAGGCTGAGCAATCTTTTGTTTCCAAGGGTGTTTTCCTGCTAAGCACTGACAAGGAGAACTGGATGTATTCATGCTCTTTTTCTGTGGTGGTGTTGCTTACGGTCCAAATGCTTTCTCAAGCCAAGTGGAACCTGTGTCCCAACAAGCACATCTCGGGTGCTGAAGCTCCCCATCACCAGCAGATGCTGGGGTTGTTCAGAGTGGTGCAGTGCCTGCAGCATAGCCTGGTGGTGGTCCCCCATCTCACTGGGAGGACTGGCCTCTGGATATGACAAACTCAGCCCAGCAGGAGCTTGCAAAAACACTGAAGAAGAAACACCTAGGAAGGCTCTGTGATAGTTCCAGCTGTGATTATAACTGGGGGAGTAAATTGCATATTGGGTACATGTTTGCAATAAAATGGGTGTGAGTGGCAAATTAGCAGGACCTCTTCCCATGAGGAATGAGCCTTGCAGACTAATGCAACAAATGCAGTAGGAAAAACAGATTACAGAGGCATGAAAGATAGGTCTGGAGCCCTCTAACTTCTGTGTCCCTTCTCTCTGCAAAATGGCAGCAACACCCATGTATGTCAGGGCTGAATTTTGAAGTCAGGTCAGTGATGGGGAGGGTTCTGTGTTCAGCGATGTGCCAGACTGTTCTCCACCACTGGCTTTGCCATGTGCAACAACAGCAGTGCATGACTGACGGTGCCCATATCAACATGAGAACTCAGCTAATGGAGGGAGGAAATGGATTTAAAATGATTTACTTGAAGAAAGATAATTAATGTGCTGCCCACTTTATTCGCTTCCTGTGAAATTCTTCTGCAAGAGCTGTCAGACTAGGCTTTCCACCAACGCAGTTTGGTAGGCTTTCAAAAAGTGTCTCATTCTTTGAGAAAGCACATGTGAGGTTGGTGAGAAACAGCTGCAATCGGGAAGTACCATAATTGCTGAAAGATGAAACATGTGAAAGGACGGCTGTACACTGAATACATGGTTTGCTGAATATAGTCAAGTCTGTTCTGGTTACCTGCACACACTCACTAGGTCACAGTATCGGCACAGGGTACCTTTGGGGACCCTCAACCATAACAGAGTCCAAGTGCCTGTCTGTGCTGGCCCTTAGCTATAGGACAAAATCAGAAAAACTTAGAACTGGGCCAGTAACTCCACACACTATTATGTGACCCCTTGGTTGTTCTTCTCAGTCCTGCCAACACAAACCTTTGTCCCTCTAATGGTCCATGTGGGAGAAATCATCCCCAGGCACTGCTCCGTGATAAGAATCATGCTTCTGGATGTAGATAATTAAAATATAAATATTTTTGTTTTCCAACTGATCTGTTTAACTATAGTGTCTCCTTGCCAATGCAGAACTTGACTCTGCAAAGTCACGCTTTTTGTTGCTTTTCTAAGACAATTGCTGTGAACGTGGGAATGGCCGCTGCCATCACTCACTGGTCCTTTAATTGCTACTGTACCTGCAGAAGCCAAAACACATCTGTACACAGGTTTTACTCTATCTAACACAGAGTCACATAATATGTAAGGGAATTATTTAGTATTTCAGAGACCAGCATATATAGCTTTTTAGGACAGATGCAGCTGGAGGACAAAAATGGGCATATAAGAAAATGTTCCAATTTTACCCTTACAAGGGGTGAACAGAGCAGATGTTTACATCTGGAGGTCAACTACAAGCACAGTAATTCTCCAGCCCAGAAATACCTAACATTCTTCCAGAGACCAGGAGAATAGCTTGTAAATTGGATCTTCAGAGTGACTTCACTAATCAACACAGCAGAAACGCAAAGACTGACATTAAGTGGGCATTAAAAACACACCATTCTTCTTGGGGATGCTCTTCTGAGTGAGATGCACTAATATGGCCAACCAAGCAACCAAACTATAATTAGGCAATTTACCTTCTATTCAGTAAGAGAACAAAAGGGAGGAAGAACAAAAACCTTAAAAATAACCCCCCATTGTAAACAACATTCAAAACGAATGTTACAGGTTTTATTATTATTTTAACTGCCTAATTCCTTCCCTTTGTGAACAAAAGCAAAGAAAATACTTAGCATAGACAGAATTCTCTTTCCCCGCCTTTTGCTTTTTACACATAAAAGGAAACCAGTTCTCTGAAATAGTTATATTTTTGACATTTGACTAAGCAGCCAGAGATGCTAAGAAAAATACATACAGGATTTTATGGCTAGCCTTTCCCTAATGTGGTGCATGAGGAACAAGTGATGGGGCAAGCCAGCAAAGCAAGAAAAAAAAAAAAAAAAAAAAAGACAGACAGACCCAGGCCTGCACACTTCTGTGAGTATGAGTGTCTCTGCTGGCTGCAGCACTGTGCTCGCCACCCTGGGTCTGACCCACGTCAAGTCACTGTAGCTGCCCGAAGGGACCAAAGGAGTGCAGGGAGCCCCCAGGCTTGGCTGGGGGTAACTGGGGGAAAGACAGTAAATCATTCAGATGGCAGAATCACTGGAGGTGGCAATGGGCAGCAGCCTTGCCTGAGGAGGGGGAAGAGGGGGGATGCAGGGGGAAAGGACTGATCCAAACGTCCCCAGGGGGAAAAAGCGAGCAGCTGCCACATTCCCCCACTGAATGTCACTCCAAGGAAAGCAGGGCATGCTGCACCCACCAGGCAGCCAGGCACACACCATCTGCGCCCGGTGGGTGCTCTGGGCATCGCTCATGCCCCATACAGCCTGCCTGCTCCCCCAGCCCACCTCCCATCCACACCACCTGCCTGCCCCGCATCCCCTGGCCTCTGCTGCCTGGCTTAGAGGACAAGGTGGAAAATAGGTTTGTCCATGACTATGTGATATGCTCGATACAGCCACTAACATTTCATTACCTTTGCTCCGATTCCAGTGTGTTGGTGGAACCTCCTGCCCATCGCCAGGTAGCAGAGGCAGGCAGCTCTGTGCCTTGGAGGTCACTCAATGCATGCTGTGTTGTGGGTCCCAGTGTGCTTCACCCCCCAGCAGCACCCCCCGAGTCCGCTCACAGCCAGGCACGTGGCAAATATACAGAAACGCATTGATTCTGAACTGAACTGAACTGAACTCCTTTGTTTTTGGTAAAATGCTTTCTCATGAACTTTACTTTGAGCATAGAGGTTAGGTCCCTTCAAAGACTCTAAGGACACAAAGTGTTCCTTACTTGCAAAACAGAGCAGGGAACTTTACCAGGACAAAAAAGAAACTCCACTTTGCTGTTAGAGTTATACAGTGTCTTTTCCGGCTTTTACTTATCCTTCTTCTTTTCACTGGTGTTTTTCATGTGGACTTCAAGAAATATTACAGTTATCTTTGCATCCCACAAAGTCAGTTTATATTTATTCACTTTGCCTCTTTCCACATCCTTTCTAGCAGAAACAGCACAGTAGCCACAGGGGAGAAAATTAGCTAGGAAAATTCTCCATCTGTCTCTTTTTCTGTTTCCCAGGGTTATTTGACTGTGCATCTTTTTGTGGGTGTTGGTGGATCATTTCTGTATACTGCAATTTAAAACAAAACAACAAACCTACAGCTTCATCTACGCAACTAACCAGATGGTCCTCACAAGGCTAACCTTCACTGTGGCTTCATGGGCTTGTGTGCCACAATTTGTTTTGTCTAAGGGAAGACACCAAAGGCTTTGACATTTTTTCCCTCATGGTGTTTGATTTCCTGTGGCTGTCCCTTAGAGGTAAGCTAAGTGGTCTTAAGGAATGGGCCCCATGGCCCCCTGCAGAAGCATGGTGCCAGCAAAATTCTTCCCAGAGTGGTGGCTGAGGACAGTGGAAGGGAAAGCTTGTATGCATGTGTGTGTTTATATCCATCTATGGATCCACCACCTTCCCTTGAGCAAGGTGTGAAGATCAGGGATGTGATTGAAGGAAAGGAGTAGATGGGACAGAGGAGCACAAGCAGACACATCACTTTGCTCTGCAGAGCAGTGAGAGCAGATCGTGGTGGGAATGGGAGCAGTGGGATAGGGGGAGCAGCACTGGGCATTCTGCAGAGCTCCCAGGTGATTGTGTCGCAGAAAAAAGATAGGAGCTGTGGGAAGCCTGAGTAGACACTGGTCACACAAGTAAAATAGGAAGAGGCTAAGATCATCTAGATAGAGGAAGAGAGAAACTGGTGAGGCAAATGCCAGAGATTTTGCAGAAATTGTGGACAAAAAGGTCCAGGTCAGGAAGATGCTGTGTGAGGAGAAGGCAGAGGTCTCAGAGACCAAGAGTGTGAAGACAATAAGGGATGGGAGTCAAAATAACCCCCAAGGTGCAGTCTGTAAGGCTGCCAGACCCTTCGTTTTGGTGGTGTTATTCTGTGATGGCTCTTAGTCCACCTCACTATGCATTAGCTTGGTGTATTTCCTCTCCACAAATACTACTCTGAGGTTTTGACTTGGACACATTTTGCACAGTCTTCCCGTGGGGGGCTATGGGGGATACCTATGGGGCTGCGGTTGGGCTATTTCCATCACCCGGTTCATCCATTTCATCACTTCTCCCTTGGCTCTCATTGCCAAGGTCACAAGCAGATTGCCAAGCCTGAAGCCAAACATCCGGTGTCTATTCCAGCTCAAAGCTCTTAGCTCCTCTGAGTCAGTGCGCTCGTGTCAAGAATAACCCAAAAGAGATATGGAAACCCCAAAGTCACCGCCATAAATCACACTTGTCCTAATGCCATTTTCATCTCCGAGAGTGGCCTGCCCTTTGTGTCATGTCCTGCCAACATTCCCAACTGTTGGCCATTTGTTCGCAAAGGGGAATGTGAAGTACACGCTCGCGAGAACCCATCCGATACCAGAGGTATTACATGTTCATATGGACAGGCTAGAACAACTCGTCTCTACCACTTCGTCCCTGGGAAAGAAAATGAGCCTGAAACTGCATTAGAGGAGCTGCAGTTTGTTGCAGGGGAAGACCACTTGAAATTTTACTCGTGCTTGATGCTAGGTACTTTCTCTGGTTGTAGTTGCAGCATATTGCAGAGCTGATTAATTTGTCCACTGTGAGTGATGCTCGTAAATTTAGTCTGTTTTTCTCTGGTTGAGCTGTTCATGAAATGATCTGGGTTTCTTCAAATGCATTTGTTATTCATGAGGATTCTCAGAATAGTTTGGACCAACACTTTTCAGCTTGCAGCGTGCGCAGGCTGATAACTTGCAATTCCCTTTCTGCTCTCCATGCTGTGCGATTTGTCTTCCCAGTCAAATGCTATTACCTCTGTCTGCCAGTGAGTGACAGAAACTTTGTAAATAGAAGAGTAATGACTATGGAGTAATGATTTTGTTTTGTATGAGGTTTTGGCACAGATTCATGTAGATTTGGAGATTCTAGAATATTTTTATGAATATCTTATTTTCCTCATGGTACTGAGACAAGCTCTGGTGTAAATTTGCAAAGCCAGCTGTCTCCAATCCCCTCGTCCCTGGAGTGTATCATAATAGCAATGTACTGAATTATGACAAGTTGCCTTGGCCCATGCCAGCTCCACGTTAATCACTGTTACTGTTTTATGTTCTAAAAGCTGAAAATATGTCAAAGGACACAGCAAACTAAGACTTTCTGTATAGTTTGCCAACTTGAGAGATCAATTTGGCTCCCCTTGAATCTGGTAGAAAATTCCCAAATCATTGAGGCTCTTTCTTAGCTTACTGTTGCCTTGAGGTGGCACCTCATAACTTGAAAAGTTGTTTTTCTGTTTTAAGAGGTTAACAAAACAAATTTTGAGTGCCGTCACCCAAGCCAAACGCAGGCCATGCTAGGGCCATGCATACCATTCCTTTCTCCTGACTTGTGTTTGGGAGTCACTTCACTCCAGCCTTTTTCAATCCTCGTGACTCTGCAGGCACAGAGCTATACATTTTAAAATACCTCAAAGCTGACATGAAAGACTTAATTTAGATGGATATTGGGCTTTGACATCAGATTCCCTGGTGCAGTTACTGCTCCCAGAGACATCGTAGTTCTCTTCCCACCCACTGAAGGAAGAGATGCATTTCCATGTTTGTGGTTCCCATGTTCCTAGGAAGCTCCAGAAAGAGATGACCCCCATTTAAGCATCTGGGGGAAGGAAAAAAACCCCAGGAATATGGCCCATTTTCCCTAGCCATGGCCTTCCCTGGTTCTTTTCTTCATATGCTTTCCACATGGAGCCAGTGACAGAAGTCCTGAGTCAGAAATGATGTTTTCTCTGGTGTGGCTATTATTCTGATTATTAAACTGGTAGTGGCAAATAGCAAAAACAATGGAAGAAAACTGTGCAGAGATGACCAGAGCTCTGTCTACACTTCAGTGGCATCAGATATTAGATGAAGTAACTGCTTGGGTTGAAAGTTATTCTGTCTTTTCGTAATGTTTTAATGGTATTAACTAGCTGTACCAATACTGAAATCCAAAATGACTTAGGCTTTTCTTCAGAGTATTTTCTGTACTTGTAACAAGTTCTTGTTTACTACTTTCTCTGACACTGCTATGGTGGCGGTATGTATTTCGGTTTTGTGTCGGGAATGGCAAAATCCAGCAGGTATATATGGGTTGTGGCACATGAATAAATTAATAGCTGGTAAGGTACAAGGGGAATATACCATGTTAACAAAACTGCATTAGGTAGGTGTGTGTTTGCTTTTCTCTTAATCTTGATGTTGTAAATCCACAAATGTCACTAGCTGCAAAAGTATGTGGAATGATGTGGCAAGCCCTCCTTCCCAAAACTCAGTTAGCTTTACTGGGTTCAAGAAAAATAGCTCCTTCTGACAAAATAATTGGCACACCTTTCCTATTGCAAGAGCTACTCTTTGTTTCACCTGCTGTGCTGTGAATGGTATTTGTGTTGCTGTGGTACCTCAGGAGCCCAGCTTTCAGCATGGGTGCCCAGTACAAGGCATGCTGCTGACAAGGAGGCAGGGTGAGTGCCTCCAGGGTGCCACACCTGGAGCTGTAAGCTCTGCCGTGAGGGCACAAACTGGTGCCTCTGCAAAATGCTGCACTTCCCCAGAGGAGGGAATCAGCTTGGGTCTTGTCTAATGCAGGGTTCTCAGCATGCTGGTCCTCTGTGGGGCATCAGTATTCCCTTGGTATGGTAAGAAATCTATGGATCTTGTAAGACGGGATGGGAGAGACATGGAGCAATTTCCTCTCACCTGGCATCACCCGACTAAGGTTAACCAAATGCCTTCTGTTCACAATGCCTCATGTGCCCTGTCTTTAAAATGGAGGTTGAGATAACAAAGTCCTTTTGTGGAGTCCTTGGAGATGTGCTAATGTTTGCGATTGATGCCTTGGGTGAGGTTTTATAACATGTGGATCTGGCAGCATTAACGCTAGGTTTGCCTGAGCTTTTACATGCATTGCTCCTGAGAGCAGCCAGCCCCTTGCTGCAAGCTCTCTGTTTACTCTTCTGCTAGATTAATGCAAACCTTTGGGATACCTTTCAGATCAAAGTTTGCCTGTTAGGCTGCCTTACCCAGTTGCTAAAGGCATTAGCTCCAAGGAAACAATTTTCTGAAGCCCTGTGAAATCACAGCAATTTTTTCTTTGAGCATGCCACAGTCAGAGAATGGCAGTCATTTTCATCAAGAGCCTTCAGTGATGCTGGTAGTAGTGCCAGCACTCCTACAATTTGTTCATTTTTTAAATTAAAATAATTTCATTTTTCTATTTAAAATTATTTCAAAGTAAAGGATCCTTTTACAAGACAAAATACAGGCATTTCATTGTCCAGGTTCTGCAGTAAGGATAAATTACAATTAATAATAGATGTGCAAGTTCTGCAATATTATGCAATGTAGATTCACAAGATTTTTCCATATATTTTGAAAAGACCCATTTCTCTGCATGAGTCATGAACCAGCTATCTAAGAATATAATTGGGTCATATTGGAATTAATGGCAGGCACTTTGGTGAGTAATGTGTGCATTTGTTCTACAGTTTGCTCACTGTATGGCTATCACAGTCCCTTGCTGTGTTGGTACAATACCGTGTGATAAGAGAGGAAGGATGACAACACAAGTGGAAAGGAGTGAAGTAACGAGTAAAGCAGGAGGCAGCTCACTCTGGGGCTTTCATCCAGCCTCAGGTGTTTTCCAAGGCTCAGAAGGATTATCTAGTTTCTGTTTTGTACAGGTGTCTAGAACCTACAGTCAAACAGATCAGTTATAACCGTTGCTTTCTGCCGGGAGTCAATCTGAAAATGCAAGTTTTTCCTTACTGAGACTGGAAGTGTCCCCCTAACCTTCTCTGGCATCTTGCATCCAACCACTCCTTGACTGGACAAAGCTCAGAGCCACATCTAATTTTTATTGATGAAAATTCTTTCACTTGTCAAATTATCATACCCCCAAACAAGAGTGTACCTTATTTTGCTCAGAAACCCCCAAACCCCAGAAATCTCGCAAATCAGAGACATTTTGATTTTTTACTGAAACTTCACAAGCACTATGTAGTATGTGACATGTTCTTCCATGTATGTCACTAGTTCCTTATAAATATATTTGTCCACTTCTCAGAATGAGCTCAAAAGCAGGGAGAGGAGGAACATGGCATGTGCCTGCAAGAGCAAAGGAGGATATTCTCTAAGCAATTTTCACCTCAGTGGAGATGGCAGGACCTCTGTGGATCACAGGGAAAGGTTCACAGGGAGAGGAAGGGTAAGCAGGGAAAAGAGAAACTGTCCTTCATCAGGACCTTGTTTAACCCATTGCTAGAACTGGGAGTAAATGTCAACTAGTTAAGATGGCTAGCCTGGATTGAAAACCTGAGTTTTGACACGGTGAGCTGATTTTTCAGCTCTGGTCTGCTGTGCGTGGCAAATGGCCTTCACCCTGCACTCAGACATGCTTTCCAAGGCAATCTGCTTGCTGGCACTCAGCCTCACAGAACTGTCGTAAACAGGTCTGAGGTGTCATTGTGAATCAGGAGAAAAATGACCCAACTCCTGCCCAGAAAATGGAGATGTATATTTTTTCCTGATGCAGGTGTTAAGCTTTTCTTGGGCTAGGGCTCAAAGTAGCTTTGTACTTCAGATCGTTCGTTATCAGCATACTGCAGGAAGCCAAATGGGCAGGGATTACACAACCACCACTGACCATTGTCTTTACCCATCTCCTATCCCTTCAGAAGAAGTAGTGCAGAATTCATTATCATTCCTTTGTAAAGATATCTGAGAACGTCATGTGGAACCTCCTTCTGCACAGCTTGCTTTCTAGTCAGAAGTAATTATGTAAAAACGTAATTCTATTGGTTTAACTTTGATTGATTCAGACACACTAGGCTTACAGCAATTAAGCTAATATAATGAACAAAGCAGCAGCAGCTACACGGCAAGTTAACAAGCTATAACCAAAATGTTAAACTGCAAATACACAATGCTGAACTTCTTGCTGGGATTGTTTAAGGACCTCCTAGTTTAAAATCCTGATCAGAGCCAGATCTCTGTTTTCCTTTGCAACTGATTCAACCCATGTCTCTTCATTCACTGCCACCATCCTGTCCCTCGCCTTTGAATACCAAGACAGAGAAGCAGCCTGATTCTGAGATGCCTTTCCTTCAGCCTTTGTCAGAGGAAAGGTGTTGCTGGTACCTCTCGTGATGGGGAATAGTCAAGGTGTACACCGCATCTCCTGCCTTCCCATCCTTATCATCACTGCATCTGGCTTGCACAAACCAAAGCTTAATCAAAGCACCCACAGGGGTACAATTCAGTGACAACACTTGGGGACAGCTAAGCCTGAGGCTCCTTTGCAGGAATGGGCATGAAGGGGTAAGCCTATGAATTCTGGCCTCTTGCCTTCACACTGTCAGGCAAGGCAGTCAAGCACAGGCGCTTTTGTATAGAACAAAACTGGGCAGAAATGCAGGTTCCTAAATTATAACCTAGGCCTTTCCCAGCAACCACCTGGAGGTACTTCCTAAATATATACTCTATTGATGTAACTGTAGATGCTGGCGGACGCAGCTGTTAACATTGGATGCAATCATGGGAAGTTTGCTCTCTTGGCCTGCTAACAAAGGTGGGTTGTCATACCCGTGTATACATCAGCTGATCTCGACAAATGAATCACCTCAACAAACAGAGCCATTGTCAAGCCTGATCTCTGAATTTCCTACTTCATACTTGCTAGGTGTTGGAAAAATACAGATGACATCTTAGCTGTAGATCAGAGGTCTTCAGTTTTACCTTCTTAGGCTCCTTCCCTGGTAACTGTTGATCCTGTGGGATCTACCTGATTGCTCGCCAACCCTCTCTAGATCCCCTTCGGAAATCCCCTATTTTTGCTGACTTTATCTGTTGAGCTGTTCCCTTCCACCAGCTTCCTTTCATTTCTTCCTGGTTCACATCATTTTACAGATGGTGGTGAAAGTTATTTTGAGGATCTGGAGTGGACTTCTGCCTTTGGCTCCTCACTTCCAAAGGCACACTGGGGACATCTGAATGGAGCCAAAATTGTGTGTCTCTGACCATCTCCATTCCAGAAAAAGCTATGCACTGGTTTCAGGAACTTGCTAAAACTGGCTTCTGTCCCCGAACACTTTAATCTCTAATGTGGTTAGGGCAAAGTCAAACAACAGTGGCAGGTCATTTGAATAAAACATTTGAAAGAATAAGGAGCCCTTACTGTCGGAGGCACTTCAGTAAAGCTAGAGATTTCCCTGGTCGGGCTTGTTTTGAGCCTAGTTTGCCTTGCAAGCTGGATCCCTGATAGTGGGGTGGGGTCTCCATCCTGTCCCATCTCAGCTCTCAGCTCAGCTGGTGCTGTGGCATATCTGGCTGTGCTTGGGAATCAGTGGATTTGTATTGGAAGATGCAGAGAACTCTGAATGTGGTTGAGTAACACCTTCATGCTTGATCTGGGTTATTTTCATTTTTCATAAAGTGTAACAGTTGGTGAACAGCGAAATTATTGCCTGCAATCGCCGTGGACTAAGTACCAGAATCAATGCCAAATCCTCAGCAGTGAACTTCTTTGCCCTGTCCCATTACCCACTTTTGGGGAAAAGCTGTGAGTTTGATAAACAGCAGCAATGCTTCTAGGGCTGATGGCTTTGTGTCACTGCTCTAGATTCACAGGGCCGCTGCACATGAAAGTTTAATAGTCACATAAATTTCAGGTGCTGTCTCTCCCCCGTTGCAGAAAACCATCAAATAAATTTATCTCGATGCTCTAGTGCCTCCATAGACATGCTGCAGGCTTTTCCATCCTGTTGTGGTTTTTTTTTTTTCCTTTGCTTTTAATGCTTCGTTTAAATCACTGCTCACACCCACAGCTGAGAAAGAGGTCGTGAATCCAAGCAGAAGTAACAAATGGGATTTGCTGTTAAAGGACGCGATAGCTTCTCACTTACCGGCAGCATGTCGTGGCATTAATCTGCTCCAGTGATGGTACCCGACGCCAAGCTGCAGAAAGACTGCTTGGACGCAGATGAGCAGAAGCCCTGAAGTCCCTCCTTCACTCTTGTTGCCTGGCTGCCATCATTTCCACAACCTGCTTAACAAGCATCAGCCAAGGAGGTGATCACCGGCTTAGTCACTTTAGGTGGAAAATGCATTCAAGCGTAATTTAGACAAAACCCAGTGAGCAAATTGACCTAGCTCATGCTCAGTATTTAGGTTAGTGTGTGCAGTATCCATGTTGCTCTTCAGGTAGCAGTTTCTACCATACATACGTGTTTTTCCCAGGCCTTGCTGGGTCTGTTCTGCCAGATCTGACTGACCACTCTTTCCCTGGGCTGAAGCCTCAGCCCTCATGCAGGGCGTAGGAGGAGACTCCCCATTTCAGCACTTACTCTGATAGTAAACAGAGATAGATAGACTACACTTGCCTTAGTGAGATAAGACCTGACACCCACCAAAACATCAGTAGTTTGTATGGCCTTATACCCCAAAAAAAGCATTCCACTGATGGGTCCTGCTCCCTGGCCTGCCACCTGCAGCCAGCGCCTATGGAGGGGAATGCCCTGATGGACATACCTCAGAGAAGCACCTCTGGGGCCCCGGTGGCATGTGTAGACAGAGAAAATGAGGAAAATTAGCACCTAAGACGGCAGGTTGTCTGTGAAGATGGAAGTGGGCAGTACAATGCTGCCCCTTTCTCTTCAAGAGAGGGACATGTGAGAAAAAAATGTCTTCAAAGGGCACCTGAATGCCTATATTGGAAGGGAACTGCAGGGAACAGAAATTAATATCACAGAAACAGGGAGAGCAGATGAGAATTTGATGGACAAATCCTATTTCTAGGACAGAAAAACGCATCAAAAATTACCATCTGTGCAGGATTTTCTAACATTTGGTTTGCTGTGAAAGAAGGCAAAGTGACTGCCACCTTTTAAAAAAATAATACTAATAAAAAAATCCCACTGTGCCCTTCACATTACAAAAATTTTTAATAGCTTTTACATAACCTCCCGATTTGGCCCATTCAGGCAGCCTTGGTTTAGGTGAGGGCAGGTAGCCAGGCACAAACTGTGCTCGCTGAATTGATGAACTGTGTAAAAAGCTCATGAGACATTTTTCACTCCTAATTGATTGCAGAAAGCTTCCCTGACATGTGTCACCATCCACCTTGAGGAGAGCTTGACCTGTGGGGGATGGGGAACAGCAAAGCTGTGTGGCCCCTTGAAAAATCTGTTTGCTTGGGAAAGCTCAAAATCCTCGGCACTCGGTGCGTGCTGCTCTCCCTCCTCGCCTTTTCGCCTCCAAAGCGCTTTGTAAGAGGAGGCTGGAGTAGCAGCATAGCATCTCACATGTAGCTAATACCTGGTGGATTATTTACAGTGTTATGGAGCAAAAGGCTTTCCCCTGTCCTGGCTATATAACTATCTTAAAGGATTTTCACCGAGTTCTGTGCTGGTTGTTACAGAGAAGCTGCTCTGACCCCGGCAGGTGACTGCCACTTCAGCATCCCGCTGGGTTTGAGTGGATTTTGGTGGACTTTGAGAAATACGGGGATTCGGCCATCACTGACAGTGCCTGTGCGTTCCTCTGTGTCTGACCTGCGTCTTTTTTCATCCTGGCTTTTGCAGGATTTGTTTTAATGCTTCAGCTGGCTAATTTGCCTGTTGATTTGCTATGGTGTGGAACAGCATTTTCCCTTCTCTACTGGTGAAAGTTGTGGCCATTCTCCTAGGAAGTCCTCACCAGCCGTAGCCCTGCTAAGGAGTAGCAAGGGGAAAAGCAGATTTGATTTGTCCCCTCAGCACTCGGCTTTTCTCTCCTGCCTTGCTTTGGCTGGTGTTGATGGCCCATCACTGCCCAGGTTCCCACGCGCCTGCAAGCTGCACAAGCACGACTGCAGGTGCCAGACCTGCCTGTTGCCGTCTCGTGGAGAGGCAGAAGTGAGGTGGGGAGGGAACGAGGGAGTGTTTGTTTGTTGTGCTCAGCCTTGCAGGACCTCAGAGGTACATGCTTTTCCCTTTTTGAGTGTTGAGATCGGTCTTAAGAGAGAGAACAGCTGAAACCAAGATAGAGAACCAACAAATCTGAACTCTCTGTTCTGCACTTGGCAAAGGCTTTGAGACAGAGGGGAAAAAAAATCCAGCCACCACCAAACAAAAAAGCACAACCAAACCACAAAAGATGGGGGAGGATTGCTTTTCTCTGTCTTGTTTTCTAATCACTCTCTTTTATTTTGCTTTTGACCCTGCTTACTCTAGTGATTTTCATCATGCCCACAGAAGTGGGTTTTGAAGAGAAACTCTGCACAGCTCCTGCTTCATCTCAAACTATCTGCCTATAGCGTGACCAGAGCCACCCAGCTTACAAAGGCATGGTCACAGCCATTCTCCATGTGTCTAGCACAGTAAGGTCATGGTGGACTTCAGGAAATTCCTGATGGATCATGGTCTCAATCAGGCTCAGGAGAAAGTTTTCTACAGTAATCCCGAGCACCAGTATTCATTGCTAGGGGTTCACAGAGGCTGCAGATGTGGGCTATCCAAGACCACCTTGCCGTCAGCCAGTCCTCCCCCAGGAGTCAGGCACAGAAAACACACTCTGCCTACAGGTCCGCGTACGTACCTCATGCGCAAGTCCAGTTCTCCAAGTCTGACAGCTTTCTCCCATCACCCCGCACAACATGGACCCTGTGCTAAACAGGGTGAAGGGTTGTCTCACACACCCATACCCCAAAAGATACTTGGGGAATGAGAGGCAACTTCTGATCATCTTGATATGGAAGGAAAATAATCTGCATTCTTTTGTTTTTCCTAGCCTTGCAACCATGTGGCGTAGGAAGGAAGAGACAGGTTTCACTAGATTTATTTTTTTTTTCTGATCCTTCAGATGGTCAGGGGGACCCGTGCAGCTTCAGCAAGGCTTTGAGGTTGTGATGTGCTACAGCCCACTCCAGCGATAGGTATTTTCTTCTTTCAGTGACAGAGCTTATCATCCCCATCTTCCAGAGATCTGCTTGGTCCACCCTTCTGCCTTCCCACCATGGAGCTATCCTCAAACCTACTTCCAAAACATCAGTTTTCAGAGTAGGCTCCTTGAAGGAGGTCAGGCTGTGCAAACAAGCCTTTATTGGGCAGTCGTAACGTATTCGGAATAAGCGTGGAACAGACTTTTTAGAGGTGATGTCTTTTATTTCACTCCGAAGGGAGGGCTGCCTTTTAGAGTCTAAAACTTGCAAGTAACAGCTCCAGCAAGCTCATCTTTTGCTGTTGCTGGGTAGGAGCAGGGTTCTGAGGCTCGGTTCCAGGCACCAAGGGGCTCGACATCACCTTTCACAGCAACACATCCAAATACATAGGAACTTCCCTCCCGATTCAGCATTTAGCTGCTTTTGTTGTCAGCCTGTTCTAGGTGGGCTGCCTTCAGAAGACTGTGTTTTAAGTAAATGCAGCTTTTCTGACAAAGCAGTGAGGAAGTGTGGCCCCTTGCTTTGGACTCATCATCTCAGGGACTGCGGCGCTTCCCCCCAGCTCTGGTACTCGAGCTAGCTCAGCCTGGCATGGATGGGAGATGACCTCAAGAGTCATCTCAGGATTTGGCCAAGGAGCCCATGAAGATATTTCTTGGAATTCAGTTCTGCATCGGTTTTAAAAAATATGCACCTACCCTAAAATAACTTTTTGGTTTTCTTATGATCTGCTCCCCTTTTCTGAGGGGCTTGTAGCAGTTACTACATCATTAAAGCTAGAAGCTGATAGACCTTTCAAGTAATTACTAGTGACAAGTCTAAATAGATAAAATAGAATGTTGGTTTCCAACACTGAATGCTTTCTTTCAAGAGAATTGCTAAGCAGTTCCTTTGTAGCTTTCTCATCTGAGCTGTTAGAAAACCTTTTCCTTTAAAGCTGATTATTCAGTTGGAAAGCCAGCCACAGTTAGTGTGTAGCTAACGTTTAACTCAAGATGTGCTTTATAAAGGCATTAGCCTGGGAGGTATGTACTGCCTGCGGGAAGGAGAGTGATGTAACTGCTGATGGATGCATGGGGGAGAAAGGCGACGAACAGCACAAACGAATGAATCACACAAACATGCCTCATTGTTCAAGACTGCTCATTTCTAAGGCAATTGTAGTATAACTGAAAGTGCGTATTGTGAGAGGGCAGGTACTGCACACACTGGGGAAGTGGAGCGTGATTTGGGGATTGCAAGTGAATGGTGGCTGCTTATGAAGGCTCTCCCTCAGTAATGTACCGCTAGTATTTTAAGAAATGCCTTCCTTAAAAATGTCCTTGTCGGAAACTCTGGGCTTTGTGAACACAAATGGGAAAATGTGTAAATTGTGCCTTTTACATGAAAATGTTTTTAACTCTTCTTCCTTAAGGAAAAATGTACCACGTCTTGCAGCAGAGCTTAGCAGCTGTATGTGGGGGAAAAGAAAAAGATTTTGGTAGGAAATATGGATTTTAATTGTGCAGTCTGGATTGTGGTTATGCGGTGAATACTTTGGAGATCCTTTATATGATGTCTGGGAGAAGGCAGGACATCCCAAACCCAAGTGGGCGCTGGGCACTGCTGTGGGATCTGAAGAGGAACTGCCTTTGGCAGAGAGCTCAGCAGAGACCAGTGATGCCCTGAAACTCCCCTCAGCTGGGCAGGCCTGCTAACAAGATCTTCCCAGGCATCCCCTTCTAGCTCATCTCCATTTTTCTTTTAGCCTTCACTTTATGACACTCCAACTTGTTTGCAGCAGTGTGCGTGTTAGTGTGACACGTGGAGCCCCAAAACAGCCGTAAAGTTCACATAGGGAGCAGAAGAAGAGGGAGTATGAGGTCTTGTCTTCTTCCCTGGATGAATCTCCAGGACACCTTGCAGACTGTGCAACAGAGAGGGTCTGGCGAAGGAGCAAAAAAAGCCAGAGAAATCAGAGTTGCTGACTTCACTGCATTGTTGACGTGGGACTTGACGCTTATAAAGCTTTCTGTCTCCATAGCATGTCCCGACACGATGTTGTGAGATGGATGGGACCCACAAAACGTTATATGTGTCTGTCTCAGGAGGCAATATGAACTGTTTGCCAACAGATGGTGACTGTTTCATGGATTTAAGTTGTCAAATGGACTCAAGCATTAAATGGGAGTGAGGAAAGGTCTAGTTAACTTCCGCCTCTCCCGACATTGTACATGAATGAAGCATGGGGTACAAAATGACCCTAAGGATCCTAGCAGTGTCATGGGACATGTGCTGACATAGAAGGTACTGATGTTCCGCAGGAGACCAGCCACACTACTTGCCTGCCTTCTGTAAACTTTAAATAGGGATTACTGGCACCTAAGTCAGTCCTAGCAAGAAACACAGAGGATGTCTTTTCCTCACACTCATTAAATTTTCAAGAGATACTGAAATGCAAAATTATACACTCCAAGCAGCCTGGGCAGACAGAGAGACTGTGTCTGTGTTAATGAAGGTAGACCTGTAAGGTTTGCTGCATTTACAGCTTTGAACATCCAGACTACTTTACGCTCACTATATGGAGAAGAAAACACCAAATAGACAGTTTTATTTTATCAATAAATGAAATGGGTTTGGGTGGGAATTATTAGTGCTTGGGCCAGAGCAAGGAGGGAATGTCTTTAATCTTGTAGAAGTGAAGGAGTAGAATTTTCTAATGATGCTCTTATAGTACGCTGCAGGGACTTGCTGGAAGCCACCCAGAATGAAACAGGCTTCTTTAATGTATCTGTTTTCCCATTTGCCCCAATCCATCACTCCAGAATTAGCACCGGTGTAGTGAGGACTTGTGAAACTTTTTACTCTGGCAATGCTGCAATAAAACAAATGCTTTCCTGACCATCGTACTCCAGCTAAGAAAATGTGAATAATTCAGAATCTGGTTTCTCTCTGTCCTCTCTCCTCCTTCCTTTCCCACCTTTATTCACATAGTTTCTCTGATTCCCACACTGGGGGATGTGTATTTTTATACATGCAATGTGTATAGTAAATTTTTGGCCAAAGGGAGGTTTTCCATGGTCCCCTCAGATAGCCTTTAAAAGAAGCCTCTGGTGTAACTTTGGGGTGAAGGTGGTGGTATGGGGCAGTTTCTGGTCTCTTGGAGGCTTGGTCCCTTCTGCTGGTGGAGGGCAGACCTCAAGGACAGCCCAGCCACTGGCACAGACCATGGCAAGGCACCTTAGCTTTCCTAAGGGGTTCTAAGGTGACTGGTAGTAGAAGCAAAGGTCTAAGAAGAGGAGACAACCTCCATAAAACCTTCATCTGTCAGCCCTTAGCCATGACATCAACCACCTCAGTCCTCTTTGGGTCTCCGAGGTGTTTCTCAGCTTCTCTCTTACCCTGCTGATTCTTCTTACTTTTTTTTCCCCCACATAGTTTCTTTGAATCCCATTCTAGAGGGAATGGGGGAGGCGGGGAATATACTAAAAATTAATATCTGGTGGCTGAGACTTCCTATTGTTCCTATTGTCTTGGATTATTTTTTTTTTAATTCTCTCAAGTAATTGCCTCATTGAAATCCTGAAGGAGTTCTCCACCTCTGGGTTAGACAATTGAGTGCACATATCTCCAGGCTCTTTGTCTTTCTGCTAAAGAAAAGACTTTAACCCATTGTGTCCATTGATCAGTCACTTATATAAAGATGGCAAAGCTGCAGGGTGCACAGCAAGCTTACAGAAATAGTACAAAAGCTTCTCCGTACAGTGAGCAAGTACCTACGTGGTGTAAGAATTTTCTCCTTTCCTTTCGCACTACTAACAGCCCGGCCATTTACTGTGAATAACTAGGAGTGGGAAACTGGATGTACTTAGTTTAACTGGACCCAGTGGGACCTCTTCAAGGATTCATCTGCTTAAGATGCAAAAGCATCCAGAGGACGTTCAGATGATGTAGATATTTCCATCTTTGCATATTCATCTTGAGATATCCTACAGAAATGTCCCTGATCTTTTCCCTTCTGCCAAACGAGCTCCATAAAGATGTTTGTCTGGACCCCAAAGTCACTGTGGGAAGCACAGACCCCCATAGCCCATCACACAGCCTGTGCATAACCTGGCCTTTCCCTTCACAACGTCTTGCCAAGCATAAAAGTGTTTTTTTCTTAATCCAGAGGCTCCAGGCTGATGTTTAACACAGACATGTTAAAATCTTGTGGAAATTGCCTGGGAGGTGTTGTTCCTTTTTATTAAAAAAGGTAAACAAACCCTGAGAGATGTAAGTCAGGTAGCACCATGCGTGACTATTTAATAACAGCGTTTGTGATGTTGTAATTCCCGTGGTACCGCCCGGCTTCTCCTTGCTTTAGGTGGTTAATTATAGCATCCACAATGCTCCCAGCAGTGAAGCAGAGGGACACAGCACGACCTCTTTCTGTTAGACTTTCCCCCCCACAGCCTCCACTCCCCCTCCTCTCTGCAAGATAAAGAAGCAAATCCCAATTTAGTCATCAAGGTCTGAGACACGCAGTGAATAATTCAGTTCCTCATCTTCACACATGGACTCAGCTGTACAAACAATCTCAGCTGTTTCTGAAAAGTGCACAAATACATTTCCCAGTGTTTTTCTGGCATGGGATATATTGCTGTAGTTGAAAGACGTGAAATGTAAAGAGAAAGGGGTCACGGATGCTTTGCTGGTGAAGCAGCAGGGTGAAAATCCAGTAAGCTCGAGCTGCCCTGTGACTGGGGCACCATGAGACACCAGCACAATCCATCAGTTCATTGTGCCAGGAGGAACTCTGAGCTGTGTGGCTGAGGCATGTATTGGACCAGGGGAAACAGTGACGTTTTCCTCCTGCAGTTCTTCTTGACATCCTGTTCGATGCATCTGCTGTGTAAAAGGCACCAAACCCCAAAAGGTATGAAATCAGTCAGGTTCGTGACACAAACACATAGCTCCACGATGGATGTGGCCATCAGATGGCCACGATAGACGTGCAGAGGTTTCAGTATGTGTGAGAATGCTGCTGGACCCTTGAGTCACCACAGCTGCGAAGCGTGGTCAGGGTGATCTTTATTTTCACTAAAGATGACGAGACTTATCATGCAGAGGATGGCTGATCAGCAAGGGCAGTCATGTTGTAGCTTGATAGCCTGCTGGCTTAGCTACCTTTGAAAGGGGATGGCCGCAGAAGAGCCACTCTGCTGGCCGCAGAAGAGCCACTCTGCTGGTGGAGTTCAGTTCACTCCTGCCTCCAGGGTTATCTGGGATGTGTGCACACACATGAAGTTGGCTCTAACGTGGCCTCTGATGACACTTTTCTCTATTCGTTGCTATTAATTTGTTATACACTAGTATGTGTATCCTGATGCTGGCTACATTTATCAGATAGTAAGTACTGTGAATCATCTCCCACCTCCTGCAAAGAAAACTGCAGTATTAATGGAGGGCACCATCCTATGTGAAATCACAAATTTGCTGTAAGGAATGACCATCCCATGGGTATCAGTCAGACAGTGGAACTAAAATTTACACCGGCTAAGTACATATCTGCAGGCTCTGCAGGGGTTAACTTGCCAGCCTTTGTGGGTTTTACATTTAATATTTATTCTGGATTCTGTGAGATTCCGTCTTGGCTTGAATTTTGGAGAACATTGTAACTAGAAAGTCAAGATGAGCCAAGGTGTTTGATACAAAGGGGAGATGGCTATTTTATTTTAAGAAGTAGGACTTGGTTCTGATTATCGACCCATCCTGTGGGTCTTGCTGCATGGGTTTAAAAAAAAATGCATCGAATGCATAATCAAAACAGGGTATATTAAAATATATAAATATATAAAATAAATTAAAAAAATAGGGAACGCTGTGATTTTCAGGCTGAGTAGGTCACCTCCTCTCCTGGCTGGGGGCTTCCTTGTGCTGCCTTTCATTGCCTGTTACAGAACATGTCAACTCATTGCCTGGCACACACCAAGAAAGAAGCTGTCTGTCAACAACATTAACCTAGAAGATCAGGAAGCTTCAGTTAAAAGAGTTTATTTGGAGTGTACAAACGTGCAAGAACAAATTTCTTGGTAGTATTAAGCTAAAGGGACAATCAGTCACCTGCAGAAACAAATCCCATGACCAGATAACACGGTAGCAGATAGGTGCAGCATGGTGATGGAGGTGTATCTGTAGGAGAGCTGTGCGTCAGATCACCTGATTCAATTAGCCTGGGACTGGATGTGTCATGACATCTGGTGGGATGGTGATGTCAGTCACAGTTCAGAGCTGGTTCCTCTGCCCTTGTCATTGCTGTGGGGTGCGTCTTTGCAGAAGTGCTGGCCCCAGCACATATAGCCTGGCTGCACCCAGCTGCAGGTCAGCCCATGGCTGGGCCCATCGGTGGCCAGCAATGGTGGACCCCTGGGAGCATCTCCCCGCTCCATCTCTGCCTGCTCATCTCGTCTCCCTTCCAAAGCAACCAGGGAAATCCAAGGCATGGAGTCAGGCTGTCAGCAGCCCCGCAGGTACCACCCATGCATGTATCAGGGTGTCTCCCCTCGGTGGGGGACAGTATTTTCCCACCTACTGTGCTTCTGCAGGGAATTCTTTGCATCTCGCTGAAAAGCGCTTGGAGGACAAGTCCTCTGAAGGTGCAAAATAGGAGTTAGTTGGCGCTGAGACTGGTTAACATCCCAGGATGTAAAGGTCTGGGACAGGTACGCATTTGAAATCTCCTGTGTTCAGTTAAATTGCTCTGAGCTTTGGGGGCTGAGAAACTGGGCTGGCTCTCTCCTGAGAAGTGTTTCACATTAGTGTCCTGCAATCGCTTTGGAAATAAAACTAGGTGTTTGCATAAGGCTGAGGGCATGGGTGCACGAATGGGTTAACCCACAGCAGCTCAACTTGTTCCAGTTTCCAAACAGGTTGTGAGTACATGATTCAATTACAAGGAGCCATTAAGGCCACCCAGCAACAATACATTTACTCCTGGCTTCTTGTGGGCTGTTTTCTCACATGATGAAACACCTAATCTTTTGATACACAGCCTGCTCCCTTCTCACACCTCTCACTGAAGGGTCTGCTTACTGGGTCGCTCCTGCTGCCATGCACTTTGCTCCAAGGTTTCACCTCAAGTTCAGGGTCTCCCTGTGTGTGGCCAGAGCCTTTGCTGTATATTGTGCACGTAAAGGTAAAAGCCACCCACCTAGCTGAAAAGCAAATGTCATCTGGTGTTACACATTCATTGCAAAAAATAAGAGAGAGTCGTGTTGCTTGGTGTCTCCCTCCAAAATAAGTGTCTTTCTTCTCCTCTTTCCTTACATCGAAAGAATCTGTATAGTTTGCTCTTTGCATGGACAGGTAACAGATGCGAGTGGGGTCTCACATCAGTGCTGGGTCACGTTTGGGCAAGACCTTCCCCTTTGTGGCCCGGGAGGATGTAGGGAATCGAAGCAGCCTGATGGTCATACACTTACTCTTGTACCTCCCCCGTGTTCGGTGGGCCAAATTCATCCCTGTTTCCCCACTCCCCACAGGCATTACTGCCAGCACGGGAAGGGAGGGCTAAGCCACCATGTGCTAGTGGCAGCATCTCCCCTCTGCCTCGGCGTGGGGTCCCACTGCTGGGGCTCCCGCCCCTGCCCAGCCCTGCTTCTTCCCGGTGCCTCGCAGGGATCTGCTAATAGCAATGAGAAAGTTCCTGGTCCAACCCCAAGCACTTATTCCCAGGTAATTATTTAGCACCATATCAGCACTTCGCAGCCCTGATTTTCCTGACTGAGAGACAACTAATTACAGGAGCAGGCACAGCATAGATTTATTGCCAAATGGGTAAAACTTAATAAACAGCAATGACATATTGGTTCATTAGTATCTCCCTCTGTTATGTTTCTTTTCTTCTCTGAAATGAGACGGGATGGGCAAAAAAGCCTGAAAGCACCTGAGGAGGAGGGCATTAACCCTGGAGACAAGGAAACCATTCAAAGCAGGCAGGATACTTGGTCTGTAGAGGCAGCTATGTTGAACCAAGGAGGTGCAGGAGCATCCCACTCGTGTGGCTCTTGAAGATGCTCAGCTCTGGCCAGGGGCAGTGGTAGCAGGTGGATGCAGCCGTTGCCTTCCCCGCTTCTTTCTGCATCCTCGGCCCACCCCTCACAGGGAAGAGCTGCTTTTTATTCCTAAAGCCAGCACAGAGTATAGATAGTTGGAAATTGCCGAGACACACTGGTGCATGTGGTGTGAGCCCTCGCCACACTGTGGGCTGGCTGGAGCCAGTGACCCGTCTGGCTGGCTCCGGGTGCAAGCCAGCTGGGGCAGGCAGGGGAACGATCCTTTCCCACACAGGGTGCTGCCCTGAATTTTTTTCCCCTTCCCTCATCCCAGCTGTCATCACCTTCCTCTGCAAAAGATGAACATCTTGTGAGCAGGATTTTGCCCCCTCCCCCACTAGCAGGCAGGATTTCTGGGTCTTTTCCAAAGGCTCCCGTGCCACATCTGCTCTCTTGGAGGATATTCGTCCTTGGGTTAGAGTCTCCTGCCTGCTCACCAAAAGAAAACTGGGGTTCCTGGTCTCTTCATGAGGCTGAAGGCTCCTTGCTGAAGGGTCATAATCCCTATGTTTGGGGAGCCCAGAGTTGTCCCTGCCCACTCAAACCCATCTGTCTGAATCATAGCTTCTGTGGGAGCATGGGAAGTGTCGAGAAGTCTCAGAGACTGATCTCCAAAATCAGAGGAGTGGCCGGCTAGCTCAGAGGGCCCCAAGATGAGCTGAAAGACAAATTATCACTATGAGAGGGATCTCAATTGATGTCTCTCTCCTTCCAGCTGGTGGACTCAAGTTAGAGAGAGAATGGGAATCCCGGTGTCCCAGGAGGCAGCTGTCCCAGACATCTTTGACCAACCTTCGCCCCAAGTGGTCTATCCCAGGGCTTCCCGAGCCCCACGCATCATGCGTACATGATTATGCTTGCCGTGTCTTTCTGACCTGATATATATTTAAGTACCCTATTCAAGGTAGAGCTGCTTCTACTGAGAAAACTGATTTGAACAGTTTCCTTGTTTCTGGTGTTAACGTCCTCCTTTTCAGGTGGGATACTGCTTTCAGGCTTTCTTGCCCACCCCATCATAAGGAAAATTACTCTTGTTTCAGGAAAGGAAAAGAGAAATATAAGAGTCCTGGTCCCCTGGAGGAAAAAAAGGCTGCAAATACTGAATAGAGGCAGGTCATCCCTCCAGTTACATGCAGGTTCCTCCTGCAGGTGTGTTTGTAAGGACAGGCAGTGCATGGGCAGAGGTAATACAGAGAGAGACCACCCAACAACTTTCACACAAGTCACACAGCTCAACCGTTACATGCACACAGCAGTACAGAGAAGCTGTGTTTTTCCATAGAGCTTTAGTGGGAGGGGGATTATGAGGTCATTTTATTCCTAAATTGTCCAACACCTGCAATGCTATCAGAGAGATACCATGAAAGCATGCTTCTTATGGGCTTAGAAGAAAACACACTAATGGCAAAATCCTAAGGTAGAGAAGTATAGCTGTTTGGAGAGGGAAGCCAGCTGGATCTTATTATAAGGATCCTTAGTGAGGTAGGTGGGTCCTAAACAAAACACCTGGGAGAAGATTGGTGCTATATGAGCATGGCTAGTTGCTACTGGTTTTGTTTCACTGCTGGAGGTTGTTCAGGTTGGTGAGGTTCAAAGAGTTGGTCTCTTCTGTTGTTCATTAGAGAAGCTGTTCCCGGTTGTAGAGTTTGGAACAGGAGTTTTCTTTATGATGTTTGGCTTTTAATGATGCTAAGGGCTTTGGACTGGGGTGTAATGTAATCTCTTAGACAAGGCAATTTGCCTTATTTTGTAGACTATGATTAAGACAGGTCTTCTGGTGTTATAAAGGGAAATTATTAAGTTACTTCACACAAAAAAAAAAGCGTTATTTGACTTCTATGGTGGGCAAATACCAGGGAGTGGCAGGGATGAAGTGGTCACAACTAAACAAGCTGTTAGTGATAACTGTTGGATCTACCTGTATGGGCCAGTAGAGTACCCTTGTGGTCCTCTCTGGCTGGCTAGCAGCGATCAGGTCTGAGTTAGAGTTTGAGGCAAGTGTGGAAACTTTTTAGCTTGTATTGTGCAGGGGATCAGCATAGGTCCTTGCCTGCTGCGTAATGCAGCAGCTCTTCAGGGAAGATTGTTTCAGTGGTTGCTTTTCACCAGTTCCCAAGTGTTCTAGTGACCAGGAGCAGAACTATCAGAAGCCTATAGTAGTGCTCCTCCCTAGTCTGGTCTCACAGTTGTTAATCACTAGAGGGTCTTGGTCAAAATTAAAAAGGCTGTTTTCAAGCCCTTCAAGAAAAAGAGTGAATGAACATAAAAATTGTGAAAGATTGAGCAAAACAGCTGAGATGACACCTAATGTGCTTGTACTCATACTCTCTGTTTACTCACGTAGACAAATATAAGAAAGTCTGAAAAAATAGAAATGTATACTAGCATTAGTCTTCTCTCGGATTTTTTTTTCAAGGATATCAGGTTTCTGAGCAGGGGGCAGAAAGCTTCTGAGTAAACCATTAGGAGTACCACTAACGTTTCTAAAACAAAATCATTAAACCCCTCAGTTATTGCTAAGACAGGTGAAGGAGTTAAAAATTAACATCAACACTGACTGTGCCAAACACAGCCAGCCTAGGGCTTCTGGACCACTAATACTTGCCATATTGCGTACATCTCACTGGTCCATAACCTGCTCCTTGAGTTGTTCTGTGCGATGTGTTAATGCTTTTCTAAGGAAAGAGAGGAGTATGTGACCTCCACTTTAAAAATTGCAGGGAGGACCTATCCTGGACAGAAAATCCTTTCCCTTTGTGGGAGATCCTCAGCAGGTGGAGGACTTCGTACACCGTCTGAGAAGAGGTAAGTGCTCGTCTCTGGTCCCCGGTTGCTTGGTATTTCAGGGGTGACTTGTGCAGAGCAAAGCTGGACTGACCAGGATGGTGCTGTTACTGCACTGAGCAGAGAGCACCGTCCTTGCTCTAATTATAGTTTAGGGATCAGGAAGACGTGTTCCTGTGTGTATGTGCACAGGCCTTGCCTGCTGCGTAATGCAGCAGCTCTTCAGGGAAGATTGTTTCAGTGGTTGCTTTTCACCAATTCCCAAGTGTTCGAGTGACCAGGAGCAGAACTATCAGAAGCCTAAAGTCGAGTGGGGGTCAAGAACAAAAAAACATGAATTTGTATCACCTGTCCCTGGAAATGGGGAATGCTAGGGACAAACACAAAGCCATCTACAGAAATCCTGGTTTATTCCAAGGAAATTTTTATCTGTTTTGGTGGACTTCACCATGTATGAACAAGGTGAATTTTGCTTCAGTCTTCGGTGCTTCCTGCACTGTGCGGAGACAGATTGTTCTGAAAAGAGAGCAGAAATCTGACCAAATCGACACAATTATTTCCTAATAATTAATTAAAAATATATATAATGTTATTTTCGAATAGTGGAATTGTTTGGTTACGCTCAGGCGCAAATTGCGGCTGTTCAGGGCTGTGTTGGCTAAACTTTTAACAAATATTGCCACCTTCTGGGCACGCCGCAGCAGTGCAGCTTGTAACCATTTATTCCAGCGAGTAAGGAGGCTCTTCCCTGCTGGAGCAAGGCGGTACGCCTCCTGCCTTGGAAATTTCTCTGATTTTCTACCAAAGATAGATCCCTTGGCTTGATCAGCCCGGCAAAAACTGGCGATTTGCATCGTCACATGAACTTAGTGCTGAGGGGCGCTGGGTTGTGTTTTGGTTTGTACTTCCATGCTTAGAAACCCTGCCTGTACAGAATTCACACACTGTGTTCGTCGCTTACTTCTCGGTATGTTTTGCTCCTTAAAAACATACGCGATATGTGGTGCCCGGGGTGTTGAGCCAACAGCTGATCCGACCGCCTACCTTGATCGTACATGCTGAGCAAGGAGAGCTGTTGTCTCACCCCAGTGGACCTACTGGAGCTGCTGGTGATGCGGTGGGAGGGTAAGCTTCTGCCACCGGTTCAGCCAGTGCTGTGTGTGGTCAAGATTGGCCACTGGCCAGAGCTGGTTAAAAACACACCAAAATTCACTTATTTCCATCCTCCTCCCTCTCCTAGGCTAGAACTGGGGGGAAATACTGTACTTTTCAGGCTGGTTTAGCTACTAGCGCTGCAAGACTGGGATGCAGACATCAAGTATTCTTTTACCAACCTCCCAGAGGCTTTCAGTCATCTTGTGGACATCTGGTTTCTCAGTGCTGGCTGGTGAACAAGCAGGATATTGGTACTTGGAGCATTCCCTACAGAGCTGGTGGGTACCTGTGACTTGCAGCCATCATCAGTTTATAAATCTTTATATTATGGTTGACTTCCCCAGCTTCTTTGTGTTGCGTCTTGCCCTAGACTGGTCTAAGGCCAAGCCAAAGGGTAGCGGGAGGAACAGCTGCCCTTGCCCTTGGACTAAAGGGAGCTGCTGAATGCTCTTTTGTTTAGTAATATTCATGAAAATAGAGCTTGCTCAAAAGATGGACCTAGAAGACCTCACTGACCAAGAATAGCTTTGCTGGGACTTCTGGGACAAGTGAATGCTGGGATACCCTGTGATATGTGGTTTTGAGGGAATAGCAGCAGCAGCCCACAGCTAAGAGAGGATAAGGAGAGAAAAGCAAGTTAAGAGCTTCAGGGCAATGTTCTGACAGTGTGCGTGTTGGGGGGAGGGGTGGGCCTTTCAGTCATTTGATTCTTGATTTGTTGAACATGAGGCCTCCATAGGTAGTCTGCTTGCCTGGAGACAACATTTCTGAATCTAACGCTGTCCTCTGGCAGACCCTACCTCTGTGCTGCTCCAGGTACTTGGTTTCTGCCTTTCCTCAGTGTGTTCTCCTTTGTGCAGTGATTCTGTGTGAGTGTTGCCTGTGGTGACCAGTGTTAACCAGCAGCTACACTGCAATGGTACAGGCAGAAAGGATGGGATCTTCTGTATGAGCATCTATCTGTCTTTCAAGGCACTGGCAAGAGTAATAGCCTTATTTCAGGGTTATTAAAGTTTTCTTCTCTTTTCCATCAATAGTGGTGTTTTTTTTTTTTTAAATCATAGCTATTTTTTAAAGATATGTGGGAGGGTTTCCTGGTTTTATAAGGATACTAGCTGAAAACAAGTTTTAAAACACTTAAGAGCCTCATTTTCCACAACCACGTGAAGCCTCACAAGGTTACTCAAACTTATGGGCTCCTCATGTTTAGGAACACCAGAAACAGCTCCTGGCCCAAACCAATGCTTCACAGAGCAATTGTATGTAATTTTTCCTCCTTATCATCACAAAGATTGTCTTGCCTGACCTGAGAGCCCAGCCCAAGCAGCCACCCCACATGCAGGGCTCCCTCCCAGCGTGCCCACCCAGCATCAGATTGATTATGTTTGGCAACCCAAATGGCTGTAAATCCCCTCCAGGAGTAGAAGAGGTGTGACGGGCAGCAAAGCTGCCAAATTTGGGGGTTGACATCTGGGAGCCTTGTAAGAGCTATTTTATTTATGTGGTTTGGATCCAAGTAAGTGAATTTTCACCATTTCCATTGTGCTAGGGGCACTGTCCCTGTGAAGGACCTGGGTGGTGTGACCCCACACCTGCCTGTCCCTCCTGTGCCTGTGCCCAGCAGTGGTCCTCCACCCTTGTCTGTTGGCAGCCTGGAGCAATCCCTCCCGGCCTGGTGGAGCCATCCTGCTTCTGAATGTCCTCCTGTCCTCCCGTCACCAAATTATAAGATATTTTTTCACCTCTAGAGGACACTGTGGCCTGCCACATGCTCGTTCCTCTGCGGGACTCCGGAGGTAGCAGCCCTGTTCAGTGGCTGCATGGCATAAGCCAGTGGTGGTCCCATCACACCCAGGTTGGGAAGGGGCTGGGTGGTTGTGCAGGCTTGAGTGGCTCTGCCACAAGCTGCTGAGTGTCGGGGGAACTTGTCCCTCTTCACCTGCTCTTCCATCGTTATACAAACCCGTGAGACCCTGCTGGCTTCTGGGGCTGGCCAGGATGAGGCAGGGACTCAGAAGTGCTTTGTAGGTGTTGGGGGGGGGGGGGGGGGGGGGGGAGGCATTTTCTTGCTCTTGGCACACATCTGTCCAGAGGTCCTCTAGATTTTTCCTTTTCAGCCCACTGTGGTGCATTTCCTTCCTTCTGGGTCTTAGATTTTGATCCTGTTGCTGTCCCCCTCCATGATACCTGGCAGGCAGGGAGCTGTCAGCTTGAACACAAACCCAGGGAGGTCTTCTCTTTTGCTGTAGGGTTGCACTGCTTTTCATTTGCTTTCTTGTCTGTTCACAAGCCTTGTTGACTTAGACTTGTCTCTCTTTTTTTTTTTTTTTTTTTTTTTTCTTCTTCCCCCTCCCCCTTGTAGGCTCATTCTGGTATTTTACACTAAAATACAGAAACTTACTAGAAATCTGGTTAAAAGGTGTCTTTTGGTATTCAACAGAGTTATGCAGTACATGAGCAGAACGAATTTTAAAAAGTAGTGGTCGTTAATCAGGGTGTGGTGGTTTACCTGGAAGTAGACAGCGGAGTGTGTGATCATAAAGCAGCAATGCTGCCACGATGCTGGGGAAGATGCAAATCTGCTCCAAGTTGTTTATGCCATAGGTGTCCTGGTGCCACGTTGCTCCTCCTTGCAAGCTCCTTCCAGATTGCACACAGTGCCTTGTTTTGCCCGGCTCCTCTGAAGCATTTGTCAGCAGAGCCACACTGTGATGCTCTGCCCTGGGCGTGTAGGGCTGCAGCTGGGGAGGGCTCTCTGTCATGACAATAACCACTGGCAGCATTTTTGGACATAATGGTGGTCTCCCCTCAGCACATGTATAAGTAATATTGAATGCCCGGTACAGGCAAGGCTGATCTTTTTAAGTCTTGTGGTGCTCCTTGCAGGTGAAGAAATATTTGGCTTTGCAAATCCGAAGACCAGCAGAGCTAACAGTAGAGCAAGGTTATTGCATTTTAATTGAATCAGAAATAAAGTCGTCATTGAGGGAGGAGGATTTCTGTGCCACACCAAAATTTGGCCATGGTTTGTGCATCCATGGATGAGGAAGGGCTGAGTTCTTCCCACAAACGCTGTCCTTCCCATGAAGCACATGAAGCTTTAAGTCAAATCTGAACTGTTTCAGGGGATTTCAGTTTCACAGTGAGATCACAAATCCATGGGAACCTGCCACTGAAAACAAAACCAGGCAAGAGGTATCAAAGTATGAATCATGATAGGACCCCAGGTTCCTACTGTATTTTGTCTTCTGCATGTTGCTGGTGACAGACATTGGGTTGCAGAGCAGGAAAGTGGGGCGGGGGGAGCGGCAGGCAAGTGGCATTTTCTACATGCACATAAGGATGAAAATCTTCCTTAAATTATCTAGCCTGATTTTTGAAAGAAACTGGGGCAGGGGAGCAAGCAATGGCTTCCTGTGCAAAACAGCTGCTTCTAATTGCCAAAGTCAGGCACATTATTGGTTTCCAAGCTTTCTGTGAGGAGCAGCAGTATAAACCTGGGCACAAGATAACGGTGGTGAAGGCAAAAGCTGATTGCACTGGTCCTGCTCTGGCACCGCAGAAACCATCTGCAGAAGTGCTATGGAGCAGAAAGAGATGGGATCACTGTTTCTTACCAAATGCAGGCACTCAGATTAGTGTGCCATCATAGGTATATCCAATTTTCCAATGCTATTTTACTACCCTGTGCCCATGATCCACCTCCTCCCTGCCATGGAGATGGACGTGATGTGGCGGCAGCAGCCTCGGTGCATAATGCAGGCACTGACCTTTCCCACAAACACTTTTCTCAGCAACCCTTGGAACATCTGCTGGCCCTGGAGAGTCTTGAAACAATGTGGGTTTCCTGGCCCTCTATGTGGTTTTTCCTCTTATAGGAAAATATATTCTAGAATATCTGCACTGTTTTCCAGTTGCTTTGTCCTAATGTTAGCATGTGTGTGTTTTGTCTGTGAGGGAGCCTGTAATGGTGGAAAGTCGTGGTGACAATAAGATGATTTAGAGGGAGATGTGTAGGAACAAGCTATCTTGTGGCAGAGTGATGCCCTGTGAAAGGGGGGTTCTGCACAGCAGGGTAAAATCACGTGAGTTGGGTGGGTTCCTCTCAACACTGGGTTTCCTCCGGGGTTTTTAACTCTCTCCCCTCGCAAGTCTCCACATTTGTCTTGTACTCCTTCCAATACCACTTGTAGTCTGACCTGCTGCAGCCCGTTGCCACCCACCCCACCTTCATCTTTTCCTGAGCTCAAGAACTTCTCCGATGAAACCGTATCTCTGAGACAGACATTTATCTGTAAAACAGTACTAGCAGAGCTATTGCTTTGCTTGTCAGCCTGTGCCCGTCACGGGATACCCTCTGTCACCCTGACTTCAGTGCCACAGGTAACTTTACTGCTGTTCATCACATTTAGGCCATTTTCCTCCTGTGAAGATGCACGTATTCTGTAATCTAGTCGCTTCTTACTGAACTAAGTAAATTAAATGCTTTAAATTCCACTATAAGGCAGCTTCTGCAGCTGTTAAATAACACTTGTGGGCTGTGTTTTTTACACCCTCTCCAATTTTTCAATATCCTTCTTACAAATGTAAATCAGGACTGGAAAAAATGTTTCAGTATTTGGTCTTGCCAAAACTGCATACAGAGTTAAAATCATGATAGTATGTTTTTTAATTGTTTTAAAAACCTATGGTCTGTGAGTGGTAACTTTTAGCATTCTTTCTTAATGTGTTTCCTTCTGCTACCTCAAATATCCTGACTAAATCCTTTCCCCTAAAATGTTACTAGCTGAGGTTTGATTAAAACTGTGAAGAATGTGTGTGAAAATGGTTCTGGTAAGTGATTGTTCATGGGAGCGGGGAATTATCACTGTTTACATTTTTTAAAAAAAAATTTCCCCAAAAGGTTTGACACGCAGTATGGAGAACTTTATTTTCTACAGGAGCCAGTGGAGTCAAGTGGCTGTGGGGAGAAGGAGGAAGGGCAAGGTGGAATTTTAAGGCAGGTTTCCCTAAAATTGCAAAGGGGAATATTTTCAAATGCAGATGATTGTCCATGCACTGGTGCTCCCCAATATGAACAGCTGGACGTTAAAACCCAGCCACGCTGTTTGTTTGTGGCTGCTGCCTTGCAGGGCATCCTCTGGCTGGCGTGTGAGTGACTGGGAAGAAGCAGGATTTCGCGTTCGCTACTACAAGCTCATTCACTTGGTAACACTATCTGTGATCCTCTTTGAAATCCCCAAAGCAACTGGTAATAGCTGGGTCCCAGGGAAAGCGATATGGCAGGAGCAGCCCGCGGGGAGGCCAGTTGCCTAGCATTGTGCTCAGTGTTGTGAAACAGTTGGCCGAGCCATCAGACTTGCTCAGCTAAATGAATTAAGTAATCGCACAGTCCTGCAGAGAATATTAGTGAGGAATTTCCATATTGCAGCTCTTGATATTCCCGCCTCGCAGCCCTGTTACCACAAATACAAGGTTTTGGCTGAGCAGGCAGTAATTTGATATTAAATGAGGTTCTTATTAAGCAGATGCAATGAAATGGGGCAGAGTTTTATGTTGCATTAGTCAACTAAATGCTTTTTATTAGCGTTCATTAGGATGAGGGATAACTGAGTGCAGGGTATTCTTTAGCCGAAGCTTGACCCTTCGGAAGGAGGGTAATTAAGCAGCTAAGAGCTTGGGAATAGGAGTTAGGCCACACACGGAAAACATACAGCAACTCTCTCTCTCCCTCTTTGGGGAACCGCCTCTGCGAGAGAGGTCGTGAGGAAACTTGGGGGATGGCCCGCTCTGCCTGGGGACAAAACTCCTCCTTGTCTCATTCTCCAGGTGTTAATTTGACAAATCACAAAGGCCTCTTGGAAAGTAACCCATCTGCTCAGGCACACGTTGCTCTTTCTGAGTGTATCGGGCTGACAGCCATGGAAATAATACCTTTTTTTTTTTTTTAGTTGCTTAGGAGAGCTAGCATAAAAGGAGATAAAAAGTCTGATTCTTAATTCTGGCCTGTTAATGAGTGTGCGCAAATGTACGTGTTTGTCAAAGTTGGCTCCACCAAGGTGGTGATGACCATGTCAGTAGCTTCCCAAGGGGTTGTCCCTGCTTCATCAGGGAAATGGAGCCAAGAAGTGATGGACAAGGCACCCAAAAATCAGAGGTGCCTCTCTGCCGGCCCAGGCTGTTTTTGTAACAGTGAGCTGTGGGCTGTGTTATCCAGCTTGCTTTTGTCCTGTTTAGGTTCCTCTGTATCAAGCTTTGTCTCTGTTTCTCTTTAACCTGTGCATTATGATCAATGAATTGTTCCGTCTCCCTTCCGCACACTTTTACCCCTCATTATTTACACCCTAGTCCATTTACCCATGGGATGCTTTGTCAAGCTGGGCTTTTAGTCTTCACTTACTATTGTCTGGCAGGGTTCAGCAAAAAGGAGAGTGATAATTTTATGAGAATTCCCCATGCTTGGTGTGCGTGTGAATTTGTGGTGGGTGGCTTGGGTCTTGTTTGCAGCAAACTGAGATGTGCCCTCTGGCCTGGGCTTGTTCTGGTCCTCTTGAATTTGAAACCGTACTCAAAGCCTAACTGGTTTGAAGGGAATAGGATTCAGCCAATGCTGAGGCCTTGGCAAAGCTCCCCTCCTAAATAAATGTGGTGATAAGTGACCATTTTAAGTTCTTGTGAGTCCTGATGAAGACGCAGGCCTACATATGGCTGGTGCCCCTCTCTCTAGACCGTTCCCTAGCTCTGTGAAGCTAAATCACAAGTGGACAGCAGTGTCTTCCATTTTTCCAGAAGTCTAGAGTGGGTTCCACCTGTGTAGTGAGACTAGTGATCCACTTGGGGATCTGGGAATATTCCCCCTTTTTTAAAAAGGAGGGATGAAGGTTTTGAATAGAACAAACTGCATAAACAAGCTGTCAGGCCTGCCTGTAATGTTGGTTTTTGAAACAGCAACCATGAGGCAGCTCTTATTGTTGGGGAGAGGAGGAATAAGAGGGAAGAAATCATTCAGCAGGAGGTGCCTTTCTGGTTGGAGTTGGAGGAACCTATTCTTTTCCCAAACTATGGGAAAGGAAATGTCTTGTTTTAGAGGATGAAAGAGAGCCGCACCTGCAGCGGAGATGTAACACGAGTTGCATGGGTTCAAGCCAAACCCCTCAACAGCCTTGGATTGGCACCTATAAGCATCCCTGGGCTGTATTTTGTGCTCCTGCTGCTCGTTCCCCCTGGCAGGTGCCAGGACCTGGCAGAGGTAGCTGTTTGCATCCCACTAGCCAGCCTGTGTGAAGGCGGAGGCAGACCTGGCTCTCCCGCTGCAGGCACCGTGCTGCCTGGCCCTCCCGCCCTGTGCGTAGGGCGGGCTGTATCCTTGTCTGGCACCACATATGCAGACACAGAACTGGGCATGCAGATCCTTGAAAACTATTTCCTGGAGGAAATTTAATTTTTTTCCTGTTCTAATTCACTAATGAAAATTACCATGACTGTACTCACAGGGGCAGCTTGGAACGTGCACAAAGATCTAGGGTAGGTGTGAGAGGGGCAATGAACCAAGCCCAAGCATGGAAAACCAAATCTTCAGGGGTAAATTACTAAAACCATACAGTTTGCTGGCCACAAAGGTTTTCTTGGATTGAGGTGGTCTTTTAGATTTGGCAGATGCAGGATGCAGTCCAGCATTTCCTTTTTACTCCTGCTCAGCACTTGTTCTTCCAGCAAGCCCTGACTCGATAGTCTCCTGGTACCATTGTCAGTGGTTGTCGTTGCTTCACAAATGTAATCCAATGCAAGGGGTTCTCTATTGGATATTCTTGTTTAGCTGTGTAGCTTGGCTTCTTGTTGGTGACAGGTGGTCAGTTGTTTTCATTTTGGTTCCCGCAATCAAAGGAGGTACTTGAAGCCACTGAGCCTTTCCAAAGGGAAGGGAGCAGAATGGTAGCAGATGAACCCAGAACAACAATCTCGGGAAACAAAATGGAAAATCTTTTTGTGTTTTATCAAGCCATGGAGCTTTTGTAGGTGATGAATATTCCTATGAAACCTGGTTTAGTTATGTGGTTGCCACCTTAGTTAATGGTGGAATGTTTCAATGCAATGTTCATTTGTGCTCATCTCTCTCTGTGAAGCTTTAGGCAAATTGCTTGATTGTACCTACCTGAGGCCTCCAATTCCCTGCATCCTCATGTTTGTTGCTTATAAAATGTATTGATGTCACAGCAACCACAGGCAGAGCACTTCCAAGTGTTATCACAGCTGATGGCACAAACCAGAAATGTATTTGGAAGGTCCTGTGAGTGTGGTTCTCACCACAAATTTGTGTGATGTTTCATTTAGTCCACAGCTATAAGACTCCTTATCAAGCTTTAAAATAAATAAATAAAATTTTAAATACCATCTTTCCTAAAATATGTCCCTGCTGGCATGAATACCCTAGAGTGAGAGGTTAAAGTTTGTTTTCCCCAGTTATCCATGCCAATGAATATTTGACTTATGAAAGTTCATGGAAAGTGAGTACCAAAGGGTCAGTAGCACATCTGAACTGAATTCAGTCTTAAAGGTGAATGGTTATAGATGGAAATAAGTTTGTGGCATTTGCCCAGCTCCTGCAAAGAAAAAGAAAAAAAAAAAACCAAAACACTTCTAAAATTCATCACTAATTTGCTTTTTAATATTTTGCTTTCTGCATGTGACTTCCCCGCTGCCTTTCTCCTTGGTACCATTCCTACGTTTATCCTCTTCTATGACAGTGGTGCTAAAATACTGAGGTGACAAACCTGGACAGCCCTTGGTTTTCCACTTTCAAGTGCTCTCTGGGTAGGGCAGCCTGTGGTGTTCGCTGTTTTGATAGCTGCTGGGTCACATTACCTGTCTATCCCCTGGCATTGTAGTAGTAACCTGGCAGGTCAGCTATTTCAATGCTATTTCCCTTCGCTACCTGGCACCAGCCATACAGCATTTTTATATACTGAATTATTTATGGACTCGTAATTATTTAGCATCAATATGTCAACGTTACAATGCCCCTGTTGGCCATAAAGGAGCAAAATCTTTCTCTAATTAAAATTACATGGTCCGTGTCAACTTTCCTTGGACTCAACCTTTTAAAACTGAGCTGGGAGTTTGAATTCCATCCTACCAAATACCTGTGTTTTAAGCAAAGACTAAATACAGAGCTTTCTTTCAGTGAGACTGCTCTTGGAAGCCAATAATTTTATGTGTTTTAGGGAGGTTTATGTTATACTGGGGAGTTTACAATGGACTTCATTGAACTGTAGACCACAGTGGCAGTATTTTTTTTTTATAAGCAGCTTCTAATAAGGAGGAAGCAGGGTATAATTCAGACTGTCAGTGTTCCTGTCTAAGGACAAAAGCTTAAGATGCCTCAATGATGGTTTGAAAAACTGCTGAATGTTGAGAGCAACCTGGTAATGAAGGTAGTAGGCTAGTTTGTTTTAAATAGCGCACAGCTGTCCTCTCTGAAAAAATATTGCATCATTTGGCATTGTAGAAATATACTGAACCACCATATAATTTAATTACACGACCACCCTGCAAGTTCCATGAGCCAAACTCAATCCTGGCGTAAGCGGGTGCAAATCCCTCTGGGAATTGCACCCGCTTACGCCAAAGCTAAATTTGATCCAGTGGTTTTTTTTCCCTTCTCCCTGGGAGCTTCAAGGTACGGAGATCCACTTTGTACTGCCCTGTACTTGGAGCCATTAGCTTTTTTCCACACACAGAGGGACTCTATACTGGATGCTGAACTGACTTTTTTTTAGAGCTTTCAGGAGAAAAACAAACAAAAAAAGGCTCCTCAATGCAGTGTACAGAGGTAGCTAAGCATTTAAAGTTATCATAACCAGAAAGCAAAATCCATCATTTTCTAAGTCACATCTGCCATGGAAACAACATCCAACAGAGGCAGTGATGGCCCTTGGAGAGGGACCAGAACAGATCAAGCATCTATTAAATGTTTCACAAGACTGCTCACTTGTTGACGTGCCTGTGATACGTAGCTCTTCATCTTGTACTTAGAGAAGTAAAGTCTGTTTTTGTTTAGGATCTTCACTTTATTCAAGATGTGAAGCTGCCACTCTCACTTGAAACTGACCTTCACTCCTTGAGCAGTCTTCTTTGACAGGAGGGGAAAAAAAAATTATTCTAAGAAGCTTCCCACATGCTCTGTGCATGTGCCATACTGCTCCCCCAGGGATTATTTTTTTTTCTACCTTGTTATACCTGCATATTAACTGAATGTTTAAGACCTCAAAAAAAAAAAAAAACACCAAACCAAAAAAAACCAAAAAACAAAAACCACAACAGTCTAGAGGGCTCGTTTCCACACAGAAAGACATCTCAGAATGAGTAAGAACAATAAAATCTTTGGGAGATGGGTCTGCTGAAAAAGAATGCTTTTATCAGCTTTGCTTTTAAACTAAAAACCTCTACCTAGCTCAGGCTAACTGCTTGCGGGATGCACGTGAATGTGTGCAGTCCCACAGACCCCAAAGGTGGCATGGAGCCATGTGGAAGGTGCAGAGAAGTTAATTCAAATTTTTCAGTCTTGCAGGATGTCTTGGATAGCTTTAGCTCACTCTGCTGAGCCCCAGCGAGACAGCATGTGTATGCCAGGCAGAAGGACACAACCCTGACTTGCTCATTTCCAGATCTTTATTGTAAACATTTGACTGAGATGGGAATGCAGCAAGCTTCATGTATGATGTCTTCTGAGAGCAACAGTTAGTGTCAGGAGAAGCCTTGTTCTTCCCAAACACTGAGAAACAAGAATCACTACTGAGTGCAAAGGCGAAGAAAGGCAAAAAACACATCAAACAAGTACCCAAAGCTTGTAAAATAGGCACGTAGTCATGACCTTCCTACAGTTCCGCAGACATGTGCATGCACACATCAGCTCTTAACTTCAATGGGAGTTGCTCACATGTGTCTTTGGACAGATCTTGTCCCTAAACTGATTTATGTCCAAAGGAAACTTGGGCTCCGATTCAGGTTCAAATCAGGTTCAGTGTGGAAAATCCTGAACTTGGAGCCAGACCCCAAAGCAGCCCTTCAAAGAGGCAAACAAACAGGCCAGAGCAGCTTTTCTCCCTAGCTAGAGCTCTCCAGCCTTGTGCTCTAGCACACCCCTCCGCCTCCCCAGCTGAAACACAATTATTTTTAAAGGGATCTTTATTCCACCCAGGAGAATACAGTGCAGGCAATTGGCTAGCGATAGCGCCTTGGAGCTCAGCCACCTGGGGCAAGTGTGAGACTGCACATGGAGGGAAAGGGAGAAAGCAGAGAAAGCAGCAAGTGATGGAGGGACCCTTCTGCTGCAAGAGCCTGGGAGATTCATCCCAGCGAATCCCAGAGGTTTAAAGCTGCTCTGCTTAAAGGGGCCTATACCATGTTGTTTTTCCCGAATCGGCTGTTGTTGCTGGTTAATTTGGGGGTGGGGGGGAGTGTTTTGATATTTTTAGCACAAGTAGATGTCACCCTGCACTTATTTCAGTATTGCCTGCCCTGCTGGCAGTGGGGAATGAACTTCTGTGATGACTGTGCGTGACTGGGCAAAGATTGGACTTTGGCAAAAAAAGGTCAAACAAATATGACCTGTCCTTTTCCTGACAAAGTAGTGAAGGTGCTTAGATTAGATTTATCTGTTTCTCTTCCTAGAGCACGTTGCTTATTCTTGGTGTAAACTATTAAGTAACCGAATTAAAATGCGGTATGCAGTTACAACTAAGAGCATCCAGTTAAAATTGATCCTACCACAAACCCCAGCCCAATGGCTTTAGGGATGGGCCAACCAAATAAATATCAGCTGCGGCACAGCCAAGTCATGTCAATCTCAAACCCAGGTCACTGGTACCTTCACCTTTGGTTCAAAGCCAACCCTGCTCCCATATGGAGCAGCTTGTCTACATATTGCTCCTAAATTGTCAGTGTTCCTGTCATCTCACGGAGGCATTGTATATCCCCTGGTTTGATGGTGTGCCATGTTTCTATACTCTTTGCTACAATCTGAGCACCACCTATTATGCAGGAGTGCATCCAGGTGTATCCTAAATAGCTGGAATCTTAAATCTTGCACTTATCTTACTCTATACTTTCTCAGTTTCAAGGCATAGGTGACCACTAAAGATTATTTGAAGACTACTTTTGCTCCCTGTTCTTTCAGGTAACTTCTCTTTCTCGTGTGTGTGTGTTTTGTTTTTGTTTATTCACCCTGAAAATCAATCCCAGGAGTTCGATGAGGGAAAACAAGCATATAAATGTATATTCTGTTCTTTGATAGTACCATTGTAATCCATCCCAAGAAAGGAGTCTATCGCTGTGTTTCTACAGGCCCCACTCCGCTCCCTTTCTTCTGCTGGGGGGAGTAACATAGTTGTGCTTCTTGCTGTGTCCTGTCCTGGGCCAGAGTCGTAGCCTTTCCACTCACCTTTTTGCAAACTTCTATTTGAGCAAATGACTTCCACAGTTTTACAAATGACTCTGTATATCAACCCTTAATACTCACTGTCACAAAGTAAGTGAAGACACGAGATCAGGAAGAAAGGTGAATCCAAGTTAATACTAAAAACTTCACGTGACGAAGTGATGGTTTGAAAATGTGCTGGTTTCTTGCTGATTTACTGCCTGGCCTCATTATCACCGCTACGCTTCCTTTTTCTGTTTCCTGCTTTGAGCTTCGCTTGTCACGTCATTTTGAATCAACACCACAGGTTTTTGGGGAACAAGGTGCTGAGTTAACACAGCACCTTTTGGAGCATTCAGAAAAATGTCAGACATCAGAATTTCCCTCCCCCCCCTTTTTTTTTCCTCAAAGATTAGAGCCAATTGACTTGACTGCAGTATCTGTGTGTTTCAGTCTCTGAAGGTAATAGAATCCGGGGAAAGCCTATTTTCTCCCTGACTCGGGCATGGACCTTTCTTCAAAGAGATACTGCCAGTGAGGTGCTAATGAGAGCTGACTGTGTGGGATTGATTTGTGATGCTGGTGTCCACCCATCAGGAATGATGACAGATCCATCAGCTTGTTTTATTTTAGCCATTAACAGGCAGAGCAGCTTCTTTAAATAGCCCTAAAGTAGTAAATATAACTATTACCTAAATCAAAAGCAATTGCCTAAGTGTTTCTCTATTTATACAGCTGGAATACTTTAACTTAGTATCAGTGCTGCAGAGATGTATAATTAGCAAATTTTACTTTTAATAGATATGTTAGAGGGAATGACTTGGTAAAAATATTAAGGAAAACAGAAGCTGCTGGGCTGTACAAGATCTTCATTAACTTCATCAGGTTTAGTGCTCTGTCTTCAGTTGAAAAATGTTTGTTGCCATGATCGTGCTGATTATTCTGGGACCTTGTAAAAGGGCAGCCTATAGACTGTTGTGGTTGGATTCACATAAAATCAGAATTCTGCCAAGGCTGATGCTGTCCAAAATTATACGGTGGTGTTATCCTTACTCCAAAGTGCTCACAGTCCAAATATTTGTTATGGAAATGAGAGGTAAAGCTACCTCCTTGCAGGTAATACTCTACTAAAAGCAGGGCTGGGGTGAAAGCTGTAGCCTCTTGATTCCCAGCCCTGCATCCTGTCTCTTTGCATAGTCAGCTTTTAAGGCAGTATACTGACCCTGTTTCTCAAGGACTACTGCAAGGAAGGCCAAGTGTTCAAACCAAATCAATGCATTCCCATTTAACAGCTGGGGGAAGAGAGGAAATGAAGCATTAGGCATTTGCAGCTGATCCCCGGGAAGTCCTGAGCAACATGGAGCAAAGGGATCTAGAGGCTGGTTCTAGACTTTATTGCAAGACATCCTTTGCCAAAAGTGGCCCCACTGCAGTCTTCTGGTAGCTGCAAAGCGTGGTGCAAAGCTGTCTTTGCCTGCTAGACATCAGCCCAGAGACATGTGTGGCTGCAGGCGATGGGAGCCCCTGCCGCTGCTTTCAGTCTTAAATACTTACCCAAGGTGCCGCTCCGCCAGTGGCGCACTGCCTGGCCGCTCGGAGCGGCTGGACCTGCAAATTGGGGCATAAAGCAGAAGAGGTTTTCAAAAGCACCAAGGGGCACTTAAGCAGTTACCTTTCAGCAACACCTTTGAAACTTTCTCTTAAAGCAGTAACTTCACAAAGGCACGAGGCAAGTTTCGGTTTAGAGCCTGCCCCCTGCTCAGCAGCAAAGGATGTTTGCTAAAAAGCCACCCACCATTTCAGACATGATGCTGCAGCCCCTCAACTCAATGAATAATGCTTAACAGCATGAATTTTATTATTCTGGCTTTGAAGGTCCCACAAGGCTCCAAGTTCATAGACAGAACCTCCCAAAATACCCAGTGAAAGTGCAAAACCAGAATTATCTTTGCATCCAGTATATCCCTGAAATTTACTGGCTGTTTATATTGCTAACTGCTACTGCTGGGAGGAGTCCTATAAATAACCTTGACAATGTGTGGGTTCTAGGGAGAAACACATTGCATGAATAACGATCCATTTGTAACCTGGAGACTATGTGAAATCTCTGCCTGCTACTTCTTACAGTGTTTATTTGGGAGAAACTACCTCCAAGAACCGGGTAAAGGAAAGCAGGGTATGTTCTCATTAATGTTGAGATGAGGGATGGTCAAGCTTTTTCTTATGTAGACAAGAGCTGAATGTAAATAAATCTTCCAGGCCAGCAAGCTTCAGTCCCAGACCCCAGAAGATTATTTGTGCACATATGTCACTTCGGAGGAATACAGGAGAGAGCCACCAGTTTCTCCAATGCACAGTAGATCCTTCACCCCAGCAGCTCATATTCTTTCCTGAAATAGTCCCATGTGGGTTTGATTATAATTCTTGCGTGACTTCTGGTTAAAGACTAACTTGTCAACATGACCAGGCCACCTCAAACAGATCTTACTGTGGTTTTTTTTCCAGTAAGAGAGGCAGCCGAAGGAGGAAAGAAGATGATACAGAGGAGTATTATGTTCTTTTGAGGTTGGTTTGCTGCACCTCTGAGTAGAGAGACCACAATAAGGAAGACAACTTTGAGTTGAAATAACATACAGATGGAAAATGGAAGGATTCCCTACTGAACTCACATATCTTCTAACTCCTTTTTTAAAAACATGAAGTCCATGTTATTATTCGCTCCCTTTATTTAATATCCAGTCTTTTTTTAGAAGTTCATTCATCTCAGGTTCTCCAAACCGCACAACTTTTATCAAACAGAAAATACCTTTTTTATTTTCTTAGCAAAATCAATTAGCAATGTGGTACAGCAATCTTTTGTACTTCTGATGTCTCAGGATCTGCAAGCATGGTTTCGGTAAACACTGAAGCGGGATAACCACCCTGAATGTGCAGTTGTGCAATGAGCACCTGTAGTGCCGTGATCTCTCTTCTGGGTTCTAATTTGTTCCCTTTGCGTTGGAGTTTAAATGCAGACATTTCCAGCTGATTCCCAGGGCTATCCTCCATTAATGAGTTATTTTTAGATAGAAGACTCACTCGGAAACATTTTTTCCAATAAAATTGCTCCCACTGACCACAAGTATGTAATACAGTGGCTTACAAGAGCTGATCCCAACAGTGTGTTTATCCCTTTTCTTCCATGTGCCTCTGGTGGTCCCCTGCCTTGTTCCAGACCCTTGTTTGTTTGCAGAGATGGAATCAAGGAGTCCATCCTGCCTGGAAGATTAGTGTGACTTCAGTCACAGGCCACCTTTGATTTTTCAAATCCAGTATCAGCCAACTTTTCACCTCTTGAAATACCACAAATAAAGCAGCACTTGTTCATTAAATCCTGCAAAGTGCTAATAGAAGTGATGGCCCAAAAGAGCAGGGGGACTTTTCACATTGCTACAGTTACCCAGTCAATTTTGACTGACAGAGGAGAGGAGGGGTATGCAGATGGAAGCAAAATGCATTTGACCATAGTTAACCTTCTGGATCCGTCATAATGTATGGAGCACCTGCAAAACCGCCTGCTAAATTCTGGTTGTGTTCTCCCCTTTTGTGCAGATGGCAAAGGGTCGGGCAGAGCACAGTTAGAGGTCTGAGGTAGAAACTGCCTCGACGCTCTGGGTAGTCACTGAACAGCACAAAATGGACAGCTGGTTGGCCATGGGCACTCTGGCCTCCGTATTACATGCACAAGATGGGGCTGGGGGTCTCAAAATGTGGGTACTGCTCCTGCTTTGCCATGAAATGTTAAGCAACTGCCGGCAAGCCATTATGCACTGACCTGTCTTCGTTCAAGGCTCAGGGTGCTACTGAAATAAAGAGCGATTATTAAGGTCCAAGCTCTGGATCTGCACAGAGCCTGAGAAACTGGATGTTGGATGTCTTTGCATCCTACATCCTATTTTAAGTTACTTCCTTTTTATAGCATAATTTCCAGGTGGAGGGATATATTTCTGTGCATTGAGTCTCCTGTTTTCCTTCCTTGATAAGAGTTTTAAATAGCATGCAAGAATTGTCAGCGGGTAGCTCTCTTAATTATTTAGAAATAATTTCTAAATTATGTAGAAATATTTTCTACACAACTTAGAAAATTCATGACCTTGGATCACCCCCCAGGGCCACAGGCTGAGCTGGGTGGCAAGGCTTGGCTGCAGTCCCATGGTACCCCCCAGTCCCCTTGGCATCACCTTGTTCCTGTGCTGCTTTCCCAAGCTGGAGGGGAGTTGCCCTCAAGGGCGCTCTCATGAGTAGAGCCAAGCAAACCTGAGCTGTTGGCTGGGACTGTGCAACTGCCCATGTGGATAATACTGATCTCTGTGCCCTATCCCTTGTCCTCAAAACATTAAAAAGTGTGTGTGGGCATTGGGGGAAGGACTGGGAATTTGCAGGAGCTGTGTTTGGGCAAAAGAGAATCTGTATGTTTGGATTAAGCCCTCTCTTCCTCTTTGAAAGGGAGAGCCTGCAGTGTGTTATGTCAGCCTAGATGTCAATGCCTTCAGGTCTTTGCAAAGAAACAGAGGGCTGCAATGAAAGATATGCTGGGCTTTAATTTTGAGACTATATCATCTCACTTAGGCTGTTGCGAAGATGGTATGATTTGACTTGGATGTATGCCACGTCTCACTGGTGCCCCCATCACTCAATCTGGCTCTTAATCATCATCACCTTTCCTGTTGAGGAATGATTTTTATCTAATGACACTGTTAGCCAAGACCATGCCCTCTTCTGCTGTGTCCACCTGAAGTCCTTGCAGAAACAAGTAAGCAAGGTCTTTTCCTATGTTTTTACTCTTATCCAAATCTGCCTTTTCTTTTTCCCCTCTCATTGCAGATAGGATGAGCAGCAGCACTATTTCTGGATGTCTATATTCTGCTGTAGTAATCAGGTACTTTGGACACAGGTGTCCTTATTGTTTCAGTCTTTTTCAAGCTGTTCCACACTGTATACGGCTCCAAGGGCTGGTTTTCACTATTGAGGATTTTTTTCTTTCTTTTTGACAAGTATTTCCTGTTTCAGCTTTCAACAAAGATGCCATAGACATTTCTGTGTATCCCTCTGTTTTCAGCTGTGTGTTGGTTACCCACTTGACTGGCTGTACTTCAACCCAAAGGTGGTTACCTTTACAGAAGCACCAGTTGTAAAGTTGGCATGGAAAGCAGCCCTGAACTTAAAGTCCATGCTGGGGAACAGATTTCCATGGTTGCCTTTTATTTTTTTTCTTTTTTTTTTTTTTTTTTTTGCCAAAGACAACCATGAGATCTATACCTGCAGTGCTGTTTTTCCTGCCCCTCAGCCTCTCCACCCACCGCCACCCCACCCCCCGACCTTTGTAGCTCCACAATTGAGACTTTTGTAAGCCAAAAACGTCTGGTAAGAATAACTCCACTGAAGATTTTAATTAGAAATATCATTTGCCCTGACCAGCACTAATGAAGCAGATTAAGCATGATCATTTGCCAGAGAAGCACTGGAGACAGTGGTGGTTCTTTGCACAGGTGGCACACCAGAAGGCCTCCTTTGCCAGGCAAAGTAGGTTACATACAGCTGCAGACCTACAGAGCTGGAGGTTGCCTCTTTGAAGGGCATAGACAAGCTCAAGTTGTTGTCAGTTATTTGGCTTGCGGGCTTGAATAATTTTGTATTGGTAGAATAGGGAAGGTGACTGTATGCTTTTGTTTGGTAAGGGTTATGTATATATCGTACACACACGAACTGCGGCAAACAGAGAGATGCTGGGTGTCTTTGCATTAGTTGTAGCTGCTTGTCTTTCTGTGAACTACAGGTTCATAAACTGGTGACAAAAGAGTCCTGCTATGTGTAGGTGCCTGGAAGTCACAAAGTAGCTTTTCCAACTTGATCCCACTCTTAACACTTATTTTTGCTGTGGGCTGAGGAAGTAACCATCCACTGTCTTCTAATGTGCTAGTCAATAGTGCAGGGAAAGGGGAAGAGAAATCGGCTGGAAGCCCAAGAGCCCTGTACTATAAACCCTTTTATTTTGCGTCTTCTGAACCACCAGCTGACGCTATGTTCCCTGACATTCCCAGAAGCTCATGTTAGTCTTCCATGAGACCCAAGTGACAACCATCGTCAGTTGAAAAGGTCAGGGGAAGGCCCTATTTCAGAGCCACGATGACCCTAAGTAGGGTGAGAACAAAGAGGTATCCCCCTGGGAGAGCTAAGCCAAACTCATTGAGTACCCTTTGAGGTGGATGGCCACCCTCTCCCCACGGCACACTGTGAAGAAGAGGGTGATGGCAGCCTTCAGGAGCTGGCATCCCCCAACCATCAGCCACCCATGGCAACTTAGGCTTGCTTGTAAGGAAGGCTCCCACCGCTTGTCTCTTGTGAGTTTGTGGAGATGGGAGCAGTCAGTGCCTGCTTCGCATCTGCAGGGCTCCTTCATCCTGTTGGGCATGTAATAGCCCCAGGCCCTGGGGTTGTGCATGGGTGGGAAAGGAGACTGTTCGTCGAGGACCACAGTGGCTGTTCTGCTCGGGTGAAGGGTGCGGACAGCCCATCTCTGGACACGGGCTGCAGAGAAGGAGCTTTGTCCCTCTGGCCAGCCTTACCTGGTCCCATAGGGGGAGGGTGCTGTGACACCATGCCAGAGCACCGCAAGTGCTTTGATCAGACCCCAGGTAGTGGGATGCCGGTGGGGAGGTCTCCTGGCAGGCTCCACATGGACATGGCCACATATCCGCTCCCCACTATGCTGCCAGCAGCCCCACCGCGTTACTGGCTTTAATTTAATGTCAGCGAGGACGGTTGGGTCCTGGGTGCCACTGTGGATCTGTGGTGTCAGTATGGGTTGTGTCTTGTAGCAGGCATGTCTCACGTAATTTCATTCAAACTGGGGATGACTCTGCCCTCAGGCTTCTCTGTCTTCTCAGTGCCACACATAGGAACTAACTTTCTTTCGCAGCTAAGAAAACAGCTGCAGGAATCATGTTCTACCAACCAAATTTCTGATTCCAAAATATCTTTAATCCAGGACACCATACAAAGAAAATATATTCCAATTTTAGACTATTTCTCTTGGGAAGGGAAAGGTGAAAGGTTTTACTGTGGGTTTTCTTTTTTCTTTTTTTTTTTTTTAGTTAAAAGGAATTAAAATAATATCATAGAAACTTTCTATAAAGAATAGGAAAAAAGATTGAGACTGGAAAATGCCAATTGCTGAACCAGGACGGGGGATATGGGAGGAAAACTTGCAAATAGTACTCTGACTATTTCTTTGAAGTCTGACAAGTATCTATGACAAAGAATGAACACAGGAAAATATTTCAGTTGTATTAAACTAGCCATGCAAGAAAAGAAATGAAACAGACAATTCTCATTGCTTGGAATATAGAAGAAACTGCCAAAGTCAGCAAGCCAAGCAAGGTACATAAATTCTGCAGGGAGCTGAACGATTCATTTATAGTTGCACTAATAAGCTCTAGGTAGAGTCGTATTTCTGAGTGTGCGTGTGCAGATCGTGTAGGTGATGTGGTTTTTCCTTTGAGCTGGGCGGAGAGCATTTTTCCTGTCCTGCAAAATTTTGAGATTTCAAAAAGTGTTCCTTTTCCACCCTGGGAAGAAAGCTGTAACTTTTCAACACACTTTGCTGAGAATAAAAATAAAAGGGAGACTGAGAAAAGAGAGAAATGCTCTCGGATACCGTGTCTTCTCCAGCCACCCTTTCTAAGGACTGCCAGCAGTACAAGCACAGCTTGCACTTGAGGGTCTCAGACCTGCCCCTTCCCTGTCTTCCTCCCACCATTCATGGGAATGCCTCAAAACGCTGCTTTGGTTCTTCACCAGTAAGTCTCTCACCGAGTCGAGTTAGAAGGGGAACCCTCCTGGCCCTGGTTAGCACCCTGAACCTCAGCTCCTTTCTTTGACTCGCTGCTTCCCTCCTGGAGTTAAGAAGCTTTTGCTGCCAAAATTGTAGTTGAAACTGGTGTGCTTATGCAAAAAAAAAGTTAAGGTTTCAATCATTTGGCTTTTTTCTTAAAAAAACAAAACACCTTTTTTAACAAATATCTGAACCTGTTCAATTTTTTTTCCCCTATGTTTTACTCCATATCTTTCCTTGAGTGGTCCATATGAAAACAGGAGATTCCAAATACGTGGACCACTTTGAGAAGAGTAGCTGTTTAGTGGAAGGAGGCACCTGTCCAGTCATAAATTAGTTCTTGTCATGTAGATGTGATTCTACCTTTCATACCTCTCCAGCCAAGCTTTCTTCTGTTGTATAGCAATAGACAACAAAACAACCTTCCTCCTTCCTCTTTTTCATGAGCGTTAAATATTGCTGTCTAGTGGCCAAGTGCAGAAACTAATCTTATCTATATGAAGGGCTATGGCTACTACTTTCCTGGGTCAGTCCGGGGTTGTGCTGGTTCTGGCGATAACTTATGGTGCTCTGGTCTCTTCCAAGGCTTTTGCTATGACCTTGCTACTGGGCCTTTACTTCGCAGAGCCCCGCAGGCCTTCTTACGGTGACAGATGTACCTTCTGTGCAGGGCATGCCACCAGCTGATGGCTGCTGTATGCATGTGTGGTCACAGGCTGGTTAGCAGAGCCTCACCCAGGGAACACCCCTGTTTTGCCAGTCTCTGTGTGACTCTTTGCCCCCAATCTCAGGGTGAGGTGTTATACCGTGTCATCTCCTTGAGTTCTATCTCTCTTTTTTTACTGCTGCCTTTGGTTTTGGTTGGTTTTTTTTCACTGTGGAGACAGCAAATGGGAAGCACTGGACGTGATAAATATCTACTAGTCAGTCACCAGCCATTTGGAATTTCACCCCAGGCTATTGTATAGCCATGGTTGAAAGAGGCAATGTTCTGAGTAGCTTTGTAGCTTGCTTATCCCACTTTATATCCTGTTACATGACCCTGCTGCAATGTTCCTTCCCCATTTTCTTTCATCTCAGTGTTCTCTCTGAAATTAATTGGAGAAGACAGTGGAAGAAGGGAAAAAGCATCTGCCCGAAGTACAGACCAGGTGGTGACGTTGGGGCATGCACAAGAGTAATGGGTTGGGTAGAAAACTGCTGGAATTATATGCCAGGCTTTCAAGCATGTCTTACAAGAGATTTCTGCTGGTTAGGAGGAAGGAGGACTACGGGAGGAATGATTAGCTAGGGGGACAGGGTGTTTGAAGGCAGTCTTTGAAGACTGGTCTTAATGGATGGTTTAAGTGGTTTTAATGGATGATGATGATTTGCTTCAGAGGAGAAGGATTACAAGTGACATGAACTGAGAGTCCAACAGTGTGTTTGGTATGGCTCATTTGGGGGAGTTATTGAGAAGTTTTATTTAAGGATGTAATACAAAGAAGTGTCAAGAATGGAGACATTTGCCACAGGCTCCTCGTATAAATATTTGCACTGAGAGGATGAACTTCCCTAGCTGCTGTGTAATTGATGACATCTACTGCTGCAAGAGCACTGTGCTAAGCAATTTTGGCACTGGGCTGGGGCTACGAATGCTGTTTGTTCTGCTTTGCACTGACTTGGTAGCAAAGACCAGGGAGATACCCTCAGGATTAGGGCTGTCAGGATGCCAAAGCAGGCTGGGCTGTGCAAGCACACAGAACCAAGGGGAGGTTTAAGTGGGGACGCTTGGGCCATGTGCTGCTTGTTGCTGATGACTGTGTGTGGCTTGGGCATCCTCTTCAGGCATGTCTTGGGGCATTTAGTGGTCCTGTGCCTGGATTTGATGCTGCCCTGGCTGCGTGCTGACAAAAGGCATGGCCAGAAAGCTCATGTTCAGGCAAGGTGGTTTCTTCTATACCGTCTGTTTGCCTATGGATCTGCATCAGCAGCTGGCTCACAGCGCCAGGAGACCCCAAAACTCAGCACAGAGGATTGCAAAGGAGTTTGAGGAGGGACAGAGGACTCTGTCTGCAAACACCAAGTCGTTCATGGTCATTTTGGGCAAAGACAGCACAAGGCTGAGCCCTGGGGCACCATCAGGCACGTGTATGAGAGCAAGCTGCTCAGACACGTAGCAAAAGCCTTACGGCCCTACTGCAAGCAAGGCTGCAGGCGAGGACCGATCACGCCAGTGAGGAGGACATCCTGGTGCCGTCAGCCCACAAAGCCAGGTGGCATTGCAAGCACCCAAGGAGCCAGGCAGCGAGGGCACCCGCAGCGTGCAGGGGAAGCAGCAAAGGAAACAGCTGGGGCTGCTGGGGTGCAGTGGCTGCTGCTCTCGTTTCTCTGCCAGATATGAAAGTTGAACCATAATCCTCATGTGGCAAATGACCATAAGACTCCGGCTGTCACAACACATGTGGTGCATATGGGGGAGTTGTTACGTACTAAAACTTTCTTGAATTCACTTGCCCTCTGTCTTTAGTAACACTATTTCATAAACAGCCTTATGTCAACTTTTTCATTTTGATTAGCCTAAATCTTGTTGTTTTCTTTTAAATACTCTGTTTCACCTTCCAATTGAGTAAATAAAGGTTTACTTTTGGAAACACCTGAACTTCTACAGTGAAAGGCTGTAACCCTGGCTTTTTCTGACTTGTGGTCAAACACATGGTGGCTTACCTGGCTTTGTCAGCAGATGGTTACAAAATGAGAAGAGCTTTCTGTGCAGCAAGTTTTAAAATGCCCTCCTCTGAGCATAAACTGCCATCCAAAAGTCAGTGTGCCCTTTTGGTGCAAAAGAATTCTTTCAAAGCTGGTCTGACAGTCAGCCTGAAAGCTGCCACAAGCCTCCTCCTGGCTTCCCAGAAAACCTCCTCAGTAGGCTGAAAAAGTCAAATAGCATGAATTAGCACTCTGTAGCTGCCTCAGCTTTTCAAGCAGAGCTGGAAAAGACTGCTTACTCACCATATTTAGTCCTCTCAAAAATGTGTTGGCCTCTCAAACAAAAGCAGCAGCATCCAATACTCATGACACTGCATGATTCTTCCACTAAGTGATTTGTATCTTTGCCTGCTCCAAGAGAGGCGGATTGAAGTAATGACTTGTATTCTTTGTGTTTTTGGTTTTTTGTTTTTTTACTTCTGCAGATATAAAATGAGTAATTCATTGCTCAGAGGTATGAAGCTAACATGACTAATCATCTGACATTGAACTTTTTTTTTTTTCCTAAAGACTTGGCTGGTCTGTGCATGAGAGTATCATGTGGATGAGATGATAGTTTCTGACTCGGTCCGTGCAGGTTTTCAATCACGGCGCTGTAAACACAAGTAGAACTCTGATGAGCAAATTGGCAGGAAAAAGCCAGACTGTCTGAAAGGAAGCAAAATTGAGGAGGACAAGCATTAAGTTTCAAAAGAGACTATCAGGCATGTGCAGTGTGACTCCAAATGCATTTCATTACTCATTTAAATCAGGAGACATGTGACTAGCCAAGCTATGACACCCACCACCACCACCACCCTTTTTTTTTTATTGTTACCTGTAAGAGAAAACTTATGTATTATTAACGTGATAAATCAAGGGTACTTCCATCAGACTTTTAAGTATTCAGGCTTTTTACATGTATTTCTTTAGGAACCTACACTGATCCGATGCCATGTAACAGAAGTACTATTTGCTGGGAGGGCAAGCAAACAGGTATGCTCCTGAAAAAGGGGCATGATATTGAATATAAAGCTAGGGGATGTTTGCTCTTTGCCATATTTAATGCTGAACTTAAATGTCTACGTATAGTGTGCCTGCATAGCTTCTGGATATAAGCATCTTTGTGCATTAGCTTCTTCTTTCTCTTGTTCCTATGGGTACCCAAGCGTTATATCTACCGGAGGAAGACACATAGTTACTCAAGTGCAAAAAAGTAGCTGTAATGGACTAACATAGGTATCCAGCATACTATGTTCCTTCTTTTTCTGACTTGTAAATGGAAGATCTTCCTTCTCCTCTTGTTTGTCTGATACAGGTAAATAAGGCAGGGGTTTGCTGAGCTGCGCTATCCTTTGACGAGGCGTCTGGATCTGTTCTTCCCATTTCTATACTTGACAGCGCTGCCAGTAGAGTCCACCCAAATGTCCTATATAGCTTCAGTGGATGGTGTAGGATTTCTGGAATACCTAAAGCTGTACAGAACAGCCAGTCCCATCCTGAGCACTTGCAGCGCAGTCAAAGGGCCAGCAATTGCTTCATTTTTCTGCTCCAGCAACCTCTGCCTGTAATGCTTTAACAAAGGGCCAGCTGTGGAAATGAGATTCTTTGACAAATGGTGCTATTCGTCATTTTGTTTCTCAGCAGCTGTTTAACTGGGTGTCTTTTTTTCCCTAAACTTTTCCACTGGTACAGGCTTTGCCAGGGCACAGGAAGGTGCTTTTGGCTTTTTGTCAGAAGTGTGAGCAAGGAAGTTTCCCCGTGGATTTTTGTCTTGTGCCTGAGTCTCATGATATTTAGATGCATCAGGTTTTCATTCATCATCTGCTTCATAGCAAAGTCTGGAAATATGTTAAAGCAAACTATAATAATTTCTGAGAAATTATTAATTGTGGAACAAAAGTGACAAATTTCATCTCGTGTTTGGCTGAACTCCGCCTGAGTGACTAACTGCTCTGGGAGAACTTTCCAATTGTCCCTCTTGAAAGTCAACCTCTTTGAATTAATACAGCATCCTCTATTTTGATTAAGTATGTGTCAGCTTATTGTTAGTGTGACAGGGAGATATGAGTCTGTTTGTTTTCCTTTTAGTATTATACAAACAAGCTAATTATGACTCATGCACAATACGTGCCTTCAGGGCGTGATAAGGGACATGAATGATAAAGCATTAACTGGACTGTGTGCAGGCTTCTCGTGTGGGTTAAACAAGCAGGGACTGAGTAAACAAAACACAATACCCTCTCTTCCTATAATGTCTTAGCAATTCCTCCTTTCCAAGGAATGAGGTGTTCTTTCAAATCTTATTTTATGGTGAAATTGAAAAAGATGAGACCCCTATGCAGTAGGTATCACAAGCCTAATCTAATACCTCGTCCTGACTCTCTCCTTACAGATTCCCTGTTTTCAGCCTATTTGCAGTGTGATTCCTTCCTGTCCTGAGTACTAAGATTTATTTGGCAGCATTTAGAACAAATGTGTATTCGCTCTGTCCTACCACCCTGAAGCACCTACCATGGCTCTTTCTGATGGGCCAGAAGTTGAGCCTTCCCTGCTATATCCTTGTAAAAGAGAAAACACCAAGACATACAATACATAGAGTATCTTGTGAGCCACAGAAGCAGCACATGTTTTCTCTTCTGGAAAAAGTGTTGTTACTTGGTGCTAATTTCTTTGCTTTTCTTGCATCAGTTGGACAAACACTACAACCATGGCAATCCATGTAAGATAACAAACCCAGTGCAGGGCGTCTGAGTATATGGAAGAAAAATAACACAGAAACTTGCAGAAAGAACAACCAGGTGCAGATGGAGTTGAAGCAGAAATATTGGTGACAGATGTTCTTCCTGGCCTGCTGGAGGAGTACGCACCAGACAGCATCTTCATCATGCTGCATGACATCTCCTGCTTTGGAGAAGTGAGATGTTACATGATGACTTTTACAACTGTGTAATGCTGCCAGAGGAGGTGAAGTGCTGCAGCACCTCTGCCTGTAAACACCTTCTCTGTAACACTGCTGGTTGGCAGGGGGACCATAAAGAGAGGGAAGGCTGTTTGGAGAAAACATGCACCAGCAGATCATGCCGTTGACTTGTGAAGCTTGGCAGCTACCCTCCTTGTAAACACTTTCTCCATGGGGCGGTAGACTGTAAATAATGAAGGAACTGAAGGTGATTTGACCAGAGAAGGAGATGAGACAGATGTCCACACCTGCAGCAGAGCAGCTCTGCTGTTACATGTGATGTTGTGCAGGGTGGGCTTTACCTTCCTGAAGAGTTAGGGATTGTTGCACTCCTCTGTACCTTCATTAGCAAATAAAGTAGAAGCCATAAGGAAAGGGTAACATGCAACTTCCCAAACCCACCAACTTTTCTTCCTTGCTTCCAAATCTCTCCAGAGGAGAAGCCAAGAGAAGGCGGCCCTAAGCTTTAAGAAACTGCTGCTACAACTGCTGTAGGATTTTCAATCCCTGTAAAGATGTTGTAATGTAAGACAGGTACACACACCCTTCAGTGGATAGCCTAAGCTGCTGCTAAAGTACAGAACATACATTTGGTTTTGGTATAAAAAGGAAGATTCTAACTTTGCAGACTGGAAGTTAGCCTTTCTGAGCATTTGTATGATGTGACCCTCTGGTTTTCTGTGGATATTAATATCAGGTGAAATAAGGATTTTCAAAGCATGATTATAAGTTAATATTTGCATTAGCAATCAAGTGGCAGGGCTCTGTGCTACGTGCAGTTTTTCTTCTTAGCTCAGAATTCCTTTTGCACTTGGAAAATCTTTGCACTGATGATCTCTCGGTTATTTTGGAGAGAGGTGACTGCAGAATGGGTGGACTTTGTGCAAAAAATCTCAAGATTCAATGGGCAAAAGCCAGCAAAGTAAAGGAGAGTGCAACATGGCTCATGCTGCCTTCACTTAGAGCTGGAGCAGAGAACCAAACAAGAAGCTGATACTTCCACCTCTTCCTATTGCTATTTCAGAACAGGAAAGTCTTTATCAGTGTGCAGTCCTTTGCAGATCAGCCTCCATCCCAAAGACTGTCTGGAGTTTTCATTTTTCATTGGGATTTTCCCTTTGTAATGAATCTTCAGTTTTTAAAATCAGGAAAGAATGCTTCATGCATCTCAAAATAAGGCATAGGATGCTGTAGATGTTCTTGCACTGCTCAACAGTGCTATTTGAAGATCCGGCAGCAGTTTTCAAAAGGGAAGATTAACCGGAGTTGTGAGGAATTGACAAAACACTTCATGAACACCAGAGGAAAACTTGGAATATCTTGTCACCAGCTTTGGAAAATTTTACAAAATTGCTACTCCTCGAAAGGTAAAAAGGTGCCTCATTAAAGAAGGAAAAACAATTTTCCTTGCTCCAAAACAAAAGTACCATGATAATCAAAATGCTGCCATTTCACCTCACTGTTAAAAAGGTCACAGTTCTGGCTGGAGGCCATGCTGCAAAGCAATCTGCTTTGTCACTTGAATAAGTTGGCTTAGATCATGAAAAATCCTAAACTGGGGCAGCAGAGAGAAAAAGGGCGAGTGTGTTACAGCCTGGGAAAGGAACAGAGATTTAATAACACTCATTGCTAGTTTGTACTGCGTTAAGACAAGAAAAAGAAAACCAAGCCCCTTCCAGGATCCCCACGCTAGCTCGGAAGGCATTTCCACAAGGCTAGTTGTGCTTTTCTGTTGTGCCAGTCCTGACCAGCATGAACTGTGTGGGGAAGATGTTGTCCCCGCTTGCCAAGAACAACAGAATGGATGTGCAACACCATGCTAAAATTTACACCAAGCTGACAGACACATTCATACTCAGCTGGCTGCTCCTCAGGGGCTTGATCCAAACACTGTCCATGCGGTTAAGTTGTTACCGCTGTTTTATAAAAAAAACCCAACAACAACAAAAAACAACCACAAAAAAATACCCCCAAAAAACCCCACCCAAACCTTTTTGGCAGGGGAAGGAAGTGACAGGAGCTTGAAGCAAGAAATGTGCGTATGTATGTTGTTGTGTGGAGCAGAAAGGAATATAGTCCGTGGTAGGTTTAGCAGTATCTAGCTGAAGGAGGAGGAAAGCGATATTTCTGCATGGGAGTTGGAAACTGCTGGGGTTGGCGTTGCAGATGGCTCTGCCTGGGGCTGCCAGTGGTGCCAGGCTGGTGGTGGCGGTGATCTGCTAGGTCTGGGTGGTGACCAAGCCACATGGAGCTCAGCTCAACCCCACCTTGGAGGGAAAGGGGGTGAGAAGCTGTGCATCCTCTGATGAGGAAATGTGTGCTGGAGGAGGGAGAGTGACCCAGATCGCCCACGCTGGGCTGGGCTGGGCCGGGCCAGGTGTGTGCTTAGGGCAGGTGAGGACGGTGCAGTGTCATCCAAAAAGGTTCTTCATATGTGAAGACTAAGCTAGGGAATAACAAAAGAAGCAAATTATGAATGGTCTGAGAGAAGTATTGAGAAGAATCAGGACTGGGAGGAAGGAGGAGGGTTTGTGCTGTCATGGTTGTGACAGGCTCCTGGGGCTCTGCTTCAATCAACACACTTTATCTTGAGCCACTGGCACCCATTGTCCTCAGTAAGGAAACCTGTGCTTGAAAGGGGCCTCCAAAGCACCAGAGGCGAGGGGACCAGTCAGGGAACGTACTGGGACTGAGGACAAAGTGGCCCATCCAGCTGGGAGCCGTCAGATGGGGGTGAGGAGAAAAGGGCAGACCTGCACGTGAGGGGAAGAGAGAAAGAATAGACCAAGAGCTGTGAGCTGCAGGTGGGAGAAGGAATTACGACAGTGGGATTTGAAGGCATAAGTTGTCCTAATGTCAACTGGTTTTTAAGGACACTGTGTTCTCTTGGACATGTTCATTCACATCCCTTCTTTTTCTGGTGACCTTCCAGCTCTTCTGTAGTCCAAGCAGATTTGGAAAGCTGTTTTTCTTCCACCAGGTAGAGAGAGACCTTTCCTGGATTTCACCCATGTGTCTTGTGTCTATCTTCAGGGAAAATACAAGCTTTTTTAAGATATTTTTTTATTTTTTATTTTATTCCTCCTCTGAAATGTACTAACATTCTCCTCCTGCTCTGTAAGCAGCTGCCCCTTGGGATAGGAAAAGGAAATTAAACAGCTAATGATTATGCTTTAATTAGGCTTTATTGGAGTTAACACAGCTTATGCTCTGCATATGTGCTGCAGAGAGTTAGATACTTAAAAAGTCCTGTCTTTGCTATTATGAGTTTATGAGAAAGGAAGCCCAAGGAAGATCAATACATCCTCTGTGTAGATTACAAATGGTTCATGACGTATGTCCACAGGAGCTGTTTTTAGTGAGGGTAGTCTAGTTATTATGGATTTGACATGAACTTGGCCTGGTGCCCTGAGGGAATGCAATGTAGGCATAATTTGGTCTTCCTGTAATTGTCTATTTAACTTGGCAATCCAGAGTAATTTTTTCCTGTGAAATGAGACCGAGACGTCACTAAAGCGGCGGTCAGATTAATTAATGAGACATAATAATACTCCTAATAAAAGCTCATGAGCTGAGTCCTCTTCCCTCCCCTTTCCTGTCCTCCCCTGCTGTCCTCCCCCTGCTGAGAATGCAGCTTCCCAGGAATCCATGAGTCACACTTCGTAAAGGAGTTTCTTCTTTAGTTGACGCAAACAATACGGCAGAGAAAAATAATAAGTGCAGAACCATCTGTTTGATGAAGTCCTTGACATTTTATTTCATTTCCCCCTATTGCATATTAAAGGAAGTAAATAGAAAAACATTTGCTAATTATACCGCTGTTTACAGATTGCTGGGGTGGCTTTTATTGTATTTATCAGAAGCGCTAGCCTGTCCCACAGCCCCGGCTTCGGCATCCCCCCCTCCGCTTTGTGCGAGAGGAGCACGACAGCAGCCATGGGCACCCAGTGAGGCTTCTGAGCCCTTCGCCTCCGAGCAGCTCGCGCAGGGGTGAAAATGTGCCGCTTCCATGCAGGTGGGAAAGCCGGGAGAGGTGGCAGGGCCGCGTGGTCTGAGGCAGTGGCCGAGCCCCGTGCCCCATCCCTGCGGCAGGGCGCTGGCAGGCAGTGGTTGCCCTTCCTGTCTGTGGGGCCAGGGGTTTGTGCTGGGGGTCTGGGCTTTGTGCCTGGGCTCAGTAACGCTGGAGAGGGAGGTCGCACGGCAGCAGCGTGAGCAGCAGCTGCTGCCTGCCATTTTGAAAGAAATCTCCTGAACAGGCTGTGCTCTCCACCTCCTTCCAGTGTGTTGGCCCGTGCGCTCGTTTCCCCGGCTGGTTCCCTTTGTAGGTAAAGTTTTATGGCTTAAAAGTGGTCCCTGCGTGATACAAGGGATTAACAGCAAAACACAGAACCTCATCCCTCCCTCTGTCCGGGATTTGGATTTAGCTGATGGCCAGGGCAAGCCAATGCTATTTGAAAAAAAGTTGGTGGCCAAAGGCCAGTTATATTAGGCAGCTATTTCCTCTGCAAAATCTAAGCTATTGGCACTCATTAAAAGTGACAGCAATGAATCAAGTGGCTGTGAACTACAGCCACTTTTCTCCCACCACACCATGTAAGGCCAGCACGAGAGCAACTTGGCCTAGCCCCTGACTGGGAAGGGAAAGATTTTCAACACTGAGGAGGACACGGTGACCTTATCTAGGGATGAGGACACTAGGAAATTCAGAAACACCAGCTTGCCTTTGGATGAGAATTCAGTGCTGATGAAAGAGTCTATTTCTGGTTATTTCCTTGGGTACAAAAGACTTGATGAATTATCCAGTCCACCATGTGGACGGATTTAAGTGATTTTTATTACTTATAATTCCATGAAGATTCTATCAGGAACACTGGTTGTCCTGATGGGCTGGGTGTTTTGACTCTCCTCTCTAACATCAGCTCAGTCGGACAGGTTTATGTTCCCTGTGCCATAAAACTCTCAGTTCAGAACACAAATAGTGGGAGATATATTTTTCCATGGCTCTAACCCATGGTAACACATATGCTAACTTGGCTCCAGGGGATGCACATTGCATGTTGGCGTGTTCTGTCCAAAGTTATCATGAAAGGAGTTATTTTAAAGCTAGAGGAAGATGGCTGTCTGATTGTGAAGGAGATACTGGGGTTCACACCACTGCTTGAAGCACCCAGCACGTGAAAACCATTCACTAGAGCAGGCCCCAACTGGCAAGAGCCATCTTCTGGACTCCAGGGCAACAAATCGGAGAAAGTTCAAAACTGAGACACACTGGCTGGAATCCATTTATTACAACATGTTGACTACATGAAATAACGTAGCTTATACAGATAACTTCATAAAGCAGTTATGTCGTCTGACAAGAACTATTGTGCAGTGCAGAGAAGCCTCTGTTGGTTCCCAGTCCGTTTTATTTGGAGGAATCTTGGTGTTTGCAGCAATGGTCTTAGCCGGTAGATAGAAGTGCACGTTTCTTTCCTCATATCGTTCATTCTGTCTGGTGGTCTTTTGTGGCTTTCCTTCTACAAATCCTTTTTTGAAATGTGATTATGCATAAAGAAGAAACAATAATTAGCTTCTGGTTTGTTATGGCTGCTTTGGAAATTTTTTTGAGGATTTATTGTACTAATAATGTTCTATTGATTCATGGGAAGGAAAACACTTCTTCTTGGAGTTATGTATAAGGTCTAATAGTTACCCCGCTATGTTTATATATACCCCACTATCACTTTTTTTCCTGTGGTGATTTAGAAGCGAAATGGGGGGGATATATGATGCAATAATTTCATCCTACGCTTATCATACAATATCTTCAATTTTCAAAGAACTTTTAATTTCCATCCTACAAAACTAGGATAGCAGCTAGGGCTGCATCAGTGTATGACGGTAGAGAACGGTCAGGCAGTAAGTCCTGAAGCAGCCTTTTTTAATGAAAGCATTAATAATGAAGCTGTGGAAAGTTTCTTTCCACCACGTCTGCAAAATAGGGAATGCATTCCAGTCACTACAATGTCCGAGTTTATTTCATCTTACTCTGACTCAGATCGTTTCTCACTCCGTAAAAACAGCCGTGTAAAGTGTGTGTATTTGTGTGCAATGTCCTTACGAAACCTTCATAGGCGATGCTGAATGTGCAGACTTCTCTTTGCTTGCTTCCTCATGCTGAGGGTGCTCACAATCCCCGACCGGCCCGGCAGAGCCCATCTGTCCGGTGTTGCTGGTCATGGGCAGTTGCTGCAATGCCGCCTGAAACATGAGTGCTGAACAGGTGTCACCTTCCTGGAGCGACACTGAACCTGGGGAGCTGGAGCTCCAGGTCAGACCAAGGTTACATCCCACTTCAGCACATCACCCTCCTCAGAGGGATATTTTGACTCCTTTCTGCCCTCAATCTGATCTTATCCCTACATTGGGTGGTGCACTGTGGCTGCTTCTGGGATGCCTCCAGCTGAGCGGCAGAGGCTGGAAGAAGCCATGAACCTGTACTACTGCAAAAGCATGTTGTGCCTGAGGGATAGTTGAAAATTTAAATCTCTTACCTCCAAACTGAACCCATGGCATGTTAGAGGTAGGTTGACCTGAAATTCAAAGCCCAAAGGCAACCCTGAAGAGCCACCTTTCAGACCCATCAATACAGAATATTGCCAGCCACTCCAGGTCTGGTTGCAAATGTGCCAGGAACTAGTACTGCTGCCCAAACCATGGAAATCCCCAGCACGTGAAAGGTTTGGATTTGTTTCTCTAAGTCTCAAGGACTTTTCAATTGTATATAATACCTGGGATGAGACACAGACCTTGTTCTAAGATGTTCAAATATATCCAAAGATGTGATAAAAAGGTGAAGGAGACACTCACCGTGACCAGATAGCTGCCCTGATTTTCAGAACTATGTTTCCCTGGGTGATTGTCCGGGGCTGAGGGCATTGTGCTAGCAATGGTGAGGGAGACAGCTGATCCCTTCTCTTTGTCATCCATCCCTTACAGTCTCATTTATAAGAGCAGCCACGTACCTGCTGGGGCTGCCTGTCGGCTTAGTTGGGGGCAAGGTTTTGTAGACAGAAGCAGAAGGAAGAGGTGCAACCCTGGGTCGTGGGACAGGCAGAGCAGAAGGGGCTGCAGGAGAGGCGAGGAAGAAACGCTGACAGCTTCCCCGCTAGTTGATTAGTAGCGCTGGCGTGCTTTCAGAGGAGGTCAGCCTCCGCTCCCATGCCCGGCGGAGGAGATCCACACTCGCTCCCAGCAGAAGGAAGAGGAGGAAGGAAGGGGGCTTTATTCAGCCACAGTAATTCCTCAGGCGCTCTGCAGACCAGCTGGATCCCACTCACCGATGGACCAGGGCTGTGTCGTTCCTGCAAAAAAATGCTTCGCTTGCATGGGCTTGACTTGGATGCATTGGGGTAGTTCCTGGGTTTGACATTCCTCTGTTTGCGAGCTAACATAAGCAAATACGTTCTTTTGATCTTCCATGCGGCTTTGTGATACTATACATGCAGCTCCATGCTTTCTTTCACAGATGTCAGATTCAGCTGCCACATGGGACCTCCAGGAGAAACTGTTTTGTGTGTTTTTAAAGGAAAATTACCCAATTATTTTGATGGAGTTAATGTGGAGATGGTGACCTTTACATTCAAAGCTGTTATACTGCAAATGTTCCAAATACATTATGTGCTCTGCTAACGCTGCTGACAGGTTCTGCATGATTAATAGTGTTTATAAAGCGTGTACAAGAGTTTGGGAAGCCTAGGATAGAAGAACTGGTATGGGATTTATTTTGCTCTAAACATGATAAATATACGGTTGGACTTGGAGTATTTTTTTTCCTTTCTAGAAATGACTTAATGATGGAAAAGAAAATCACTAATTCATTAAATGAGCTGTTTAATTTTTCTTGTAAGAAAAACAAAAGCAAAGCATATTGGTAGTGGTTGCTCCAATATGTACATTTAGATTGATCATTTTTAAAGGAAGACTGATGTTTTTAATACATGGTTTTTACTTCAAGTCTGGCCTGGTTCCTGCTTCTCTGGAAGGCTGTAGGAACTCTTCTGTCAACTGCACTGGGTCGTGGTATTGCCGGGGGCCACACACAGCTTGAAGGAAATTTCAGGGTGAACTTGACATGTAGGTAACAGAGACAGGTGTTTAAATGCGGGGGAAAAGGTATAAGGTTTCCCATTTGTACTACTGTGAGGATGTGATTCAACAGATAGACAAATGCAAGTAGCTCTGCCTACTCAAGAGACATCTTGGGAGAGACTCTTCCTCAGCTTGATTTTATAACAAAACTTCATGGCTTGTTCTTGAGCTGTCTTCCACACGCACAGCATGTCCAAATACAGAATTCTCCTCTTCCCCACCTGATGCTGTGGCAGGGCTCCCTGCCCTTCTGCACATGCTGTGCTGTCCTGCACGAAGCCATGGGGCCTGCATCATGGCTCCAGTTAAAAACCTGTATAACCTTGAGGACTACTGAGGAACCTTTACTTATCTCCAACAGGATAACCCGAGCAGAAGCAGCCCCTCTCAGGCAGGTCAGTGCAGATGGGGAGAGGGGGTCCGAGCACTCATGCAGTCGCCCACTGAGCTCCGCGTGGAGGTCTCTTACATGGATGGATGGGTGGATGGACTGACTTGCTAGTTGGACTCTAAATTGGGATAATGTAATGTTTACAGCCACAGATTTTCAGGTCAAGAAGCAGGATTATTTCTACATCACTTTGTGGCTAACATTGCACCAGCATAGGCACACTTAGTTGAATCCAATGATTTCTTATTCATAGGATAAGAATGTGAGTAACATTAAAGCTCCTTTATATTGTTCTGGCAAGGAAAAAGCGCTCAGAAACACGTGCAGATTTTGTTTACACTCACTATGTAGCTTCTTAGGGCTGTCTGAGTAGAATGAGGAGGCTTTTATGTAAATGAGTAGGGTATGAGCATTGATCTTGTATATTTCATTCTACCACACACATTAAAAATAATAATAATGCACAAAGTTTTTATGCTTCAGCTTTCCACTGAGCCAGAGCTTGCCAGAAGTACTCAATACTTTCACCGTTAGCTCTGTATTAGCTGCCATACTGATTTTAGAAGGCTCAGGGGAAAAACAAAAGCATCTATAAAGGCATTCTAATTTTTAACACAAGTTTGGGCTTTGATTGTAAAATGTATCTCATTTGGTCATCTTGGTTTTTAAACTTCATACCATTCCCTAAATTCATCACTTGCTGCAGCTGCTCAGCACTTAGCACCTGTGCATTTACCCCTGAGAGACTCCAGACTGAACCAGAAGATTTTATTGGCGTTGAGGCTAATGGCTAAACTTTCAAGATTTGTTTTTCAAATAAATGCGCTTTTTTCCACATTATACTTTCAGCAAGCTGAAATAGTTAGAGGTTGCTTATGAGAAACCCTCCATAAGGCTCTTTAATGTGGGGATCTAAAGAGAACCAGATTGAATTCCCTTTACAGAGTGAGAGTTTTTAAAGAACAAACATTTAATGAGTATCTCTCTTCTGCATTAAATACCGAGGGTCTTTTGAGCACACGTTTCAGCCTGTTTCTTCTTAATGAAGAAAAGCAAGGGATGTATTTCATGCTGCATTGTGAAAAAAATGGAAATCAAATTTGTCTCTGTGATTATTTTTTTTTATTTTTGAAGGCATTTGAATTTTATATTTTTCCTGTCTGTATACATTAGTTTATAAACCTTCTTATCCTTGGTAGTCTGGGACTGTTTAGATCCCCCTCTCTCACATACGCAGATATTCTGCTTATGCTGCATGTATGGTAGAGCACTTTATTAGTAGTAAAGCAAAAGCCAGTAGGAACAAAATGGCAGAGATATTCCGAAACACAGCCCCTTCCAAAAGTTTGGAGCAGTTGGAGTGCTGATCTGGAGCAAAATGTCTGTGGAGCTGAGCTGGGTGAAGAGGTGGATCCCAAATGCCCATGTAGAATGAACCATGGGTGGACGCCTGGCCTCCAAGGCTGCTCTCATCCTTCTTGACTCTGTCTCAGCAGTTCACTGAAGAAGGAGGAGGAGGAAGAAACATGGTGGAGGGTTTCCATGTGTCTCTAAACATGAGCAAGGGGCACCTAAATCTCACAGCTGAACGGCTGAAGTCTGGGTCTGTGGGACCTGCCAGGACTTGAGTCTTTCTAGTGTTCAGCACCTGCCACCATCAAGGCAATTGCATGTTCATTTGGGGTGGAACTCTCAAACTAAGGAGCCCAAATATGTTACAGATGGACTTCCAAAAGGGCAACTGTACAGGGTAGATATTTTCCAGCTAGCAAAAATCCTCCTCACGGGAAAAATCATACATCGGGAATAAACAAAATCAGAGCTAATAACTATTCAGGCTTCTGGGTAATATGCGGGTACAGCTTTAGTATCCATCCAATTTTAAACAGCTGCACATTATCCATAATGTAAACAATGGTAATAATTTTTCACCAATTATGTGAAATTTGTATTTGATTTGCCCAGATCTGCTGAAACCTGTTTTGTATCGGTAACAGCATTCAGTGAGTTTCCTGGTCTTGTTTGAGTAAAATCTGATATAAGATGAAGATTAAATGCTTAAAGCTATATATATTACTTTTCATATGTTACTATATGCAGCTGGAATAATTGGTAATCTCTCCGTGAAGCAACTATTTTATTTACTATGTTTTATTTGCAGCCTTTCTCTTCTGTGGTTTCTTTATTTTTCACCTGTGTATACCTTTTGCTGCAGAGAACAGTACTTATGAAATATTGAGGTATTCATTGTTTATCTTATTGCTGGTTCTTGCATTTGAGCCAGAACAATAAGCAGTACTCACATTTTTAATCGTTATTCAGAGATTGCTGGATGACTTCATCATGTAGTATGAATTCATCATGAATCACTGCAACTGAAGGAAACACGAGGGAAGAGGAAACTATTATTAGGCAATATATTATCAAATGAACTGTAACGATTTCCAAGATCTCTTCAGAGAATATTCCGCACAATCAGTGCTTTCCTTTCGAAGAATTACGATAAGCAATTTGTTTTTTTCTGATTACGCTGTAAACCATTGTTAGAATTTTCTATGGCAAACATTTTTAGTCTTTATTCTTGGTATAGCTGAAAATCTGCTCTCTCCGGTTTCCTTCAAGGAGAAAAGCAACTCTCCCCTGTCTTGATGTGAGGGTGCAATGAGGTCCTAGTTCAAATTCACCGTTTCAGACTTCTGTGCATGCCTGTGCAGTTTAATTATATTTCAGTTTCCCTCTCACCTTTTAGAATTTCTGCTGTACTCTGATGGAAATACCTTAACTGTCTTTCTCACAGAAAACCATATGCATTTTGGCTTCCTCTATGTATAGAAAGTGCCTGGCGCACTTTTTGAAAATAAGTGCAGGTTAGGGACCGTGTGTGTGTAAGATTAGATAACAAGATTTACAGCCTTCCCAGGGGAATTAATTGAAGAATGCTCCATAACAAGTGCATTAGTCATCATTAGCTCCACCTCGATCTCAGCAGCAATTATTGCTTCTTTTTCTTGAGGCTTTGTGTTTTCCTAATTGACGTGCACATTGAAAGGTCTTGCAGTAACACTGAATTCTTTGCGGGATGGTTAACTTACTGATATTGCGTATCCCGTATTCAGGATCCTGTAATAGATTTTTCTCAACTGCTGTCCACATGGGAGCTCATCTGGAAATATTTTTAACCCTTCCTCAAGGGTGGATTATTCACTCATGATTGCTATAAGGAGATTTTTGTGAAACCAGGAAAAGCACTTTTTCTGATGCAACGCAAGGGGAAAATCCAGTGAGTTGTGTGGCGGCTCGGGGCGAGGCAGTTGTTCTGGGATACAAGGGCTCCACAGGAAGATTGCTTGGATCCTTACTGAAGCAAATGCCTCTCCTTGCATACTGAGAACCAAAAATCCCCAGTCATTAGATAGGTCAGGTAAGATACTAAGGATTTTGCAAGGCTGTATTTTTAGTGTTTTGAGGCCGTTCGGTACAGATCAGTATAGATGAGGTTTGATGCCAGTGAAGCCAACTGGATGAATATCAGTGCAGAACTAGTGCAAATGGGAGTTCAACAGAAATGTTTTCCTTCTGAGGCATCCTTGTTCCCTGTGGAATTAGCCAATACTTTTAGAGAGAAATGTGCTGTCACTGCGCATGGAGAAAGAAAGCAAGAGACAGCTGCCAAAAGCTGTGAAATCCTATCCCACGCTTCCCCATACCCTGCTTCTAAAAGATCTCTTAAAGATACTGTTTTAGGAGAAACAGCAAACATTCACTTTTTTTATTTTTCCTCCTTCTTCTTCTGTTCTTTCTTTCTATCTGTAATAACAAACTTTTCCAGGGCAAGACCTGAATTGTCTTTGACCTCTCCCATCTCCAGATGCCACATGTCACAGTGCTGTTTTGAATTTTGGGTCTGAATGTTTTTATTTCCCCCTAGAATCCACTTTTGAATGCAGCATTTGTTTCCATCTTCAGTCAGTGGAAATGAGATTTTAAATCTTTATTTTGAGCTTCTGGCTGTTCTCTCTTGTCTCCTCTCTTTATTTTTTGGAGATCTGAGATTGTCTGTGTCTGCAAGTGACTGTGTTGCATGTACCTCTCTCTGTTGTCTCTGACTTTTAAAATTATACACCAAGTACTACAGTACTCAGGGGCCTTATAGAAGGTAGTAAATTAAGGTCAGGCTTCTTTGGATGAGAACACTGATTTAAGCAAAGGATTTGTGTGAATACAATGTGAATTGTGGTAAGAGGTACTTCTCTTATGGGAAGACTTTGTGAGTCATGATTACGAATGAGCTAATGCCATGGTGCAAAACCCCAGCATGCCCCTGCAGTGCTGGCAGCTCGTGAGGATCCTCAGTGTCACACCCCGGTATTAAACTGTCCGTGTGCTATTGCCGGGCTGCTGCCTTGATGCATCCACTCTTCTGGCATCATCCTGCCAATGGCCTTCTGCTGTTATCCTCTAGGAATCAGCGGGAAATACCCTCACGTCCTATTTGTTTGGTCATCTGTCTTTTCTGTTTCGATTTATTGCCCTGCTGCCCCTTGACTTTCTGGGTGTCCTTTGGCAAGGGTATTTTCCTTGCTTTTTTCTTCTCACCCCACTTGCTGCCTCAGACTGGGAAGACTGCAGAGTAGAGGGTGGGGGATGCTGCACGTCCTGCCTCGGTGCCAGCTCATGCACAGGTCACGCTCTGAGCACTACTGCTACACAAATAAATACTGGCTTCTTGACACAGACTTTTAGAAAAGTATTTGACAGTGCATCTTAACTCCAAATGGGACTGGGTAGCCATTTCACTGCCTTGTCTTCATGCAAACACGCTGAGTAAAGCAGAACAGCTCTGGTGCCTCTGTACCAAGGCAAAGCTGTCACAGCTCTACTCACTCCTTCCCAAAACAAAACCGGGAACAGTTAGAACCAAACCAGGCATTAAAGCAGATGCTCTGGACTTTGGAACACTACTTTGACCACAGGGAGTTATCTGAAGGAGAGGTTTATCATATAGAAGTCTTGGCATCGAGGCGTTCTTAGCCAATAAATTGGGTTTGTGCCTTGAAAACTTTGACCAGCTTCATAAGCAGAAAAAAATAGAAGCTGTTCTTCACAGGGATTTTAGTTGAATCGAAGTTGTCGATGGAATGACTGTCGCTTGTCTTGCTGTGTGTGTTTGGGGTTTTTTGGTGGTTTTATCCTTGTAGGGCAGTCTGTTTCATCCTCTTGTGGTCTCAGGTTTTGCTAGGATAGAGCAGCACCCTGCTCCCTTTGACTTCTATGGCAAATGAGTTATTGGGCCATTCATAGTAAGAAAAGCTAAGGAAAAGGTGTGTCATAATCTCCATGAAATGAGTGCTGCCTCTATTTTGTAGTCTTTGGCAATCTAGCAAAGGGATGTTAATTATTGATGCATTTTTTTAAGAAAAAAATCTTTCATATTCAGGTGATGAGCAACACCCATCCAAAGCTGAAGTAACTTCGATATTGCCATGGTACAGAAGCTCAGATATGGCTCTTGTATGCAGCACGACTTTGTAGACACCATATGTCTTCATTGCTGTTTTCAAGACTAGATAGAATAACAGACTTCTAGGCTACAGTAAACCCTTGTGATTATCTGGTCTGACTGATTTTATTACAAAAGCCATAGATTTCATCCAATGACACTGGTCTTCAGCCCAACAAAGTGTTTTCGATCTAGACCATATTTCTTCGGAAATGTATTTGCAGTTACAGACTCCAAAAAAAAGAGATTTTACTAAAGTCTATAGTGATCTGTTCCAAGTGCCTTATTCACGCCATTATAAGCATACAGTTTATCTCCCATTGAAACATTTGCTGGCTCCCAAATTCCAACCATTGGATCCTCTACCTTCAACTAGTGAAGGAGGAACTCTCACATATTAGCAATTTTTTCCTCACAGACAAGTTGGGGGCAAGGCAGCAAGCTACCTCTTAGCTTTTTCTTTCTTGTGTCCCATATATTTTCTTTGAGTTTCACATGGTAAAGGTAGGTTTAAATTGCTGTGACCACACTGCAGATGGATACGACCATGTCAGACTTCCAGCTTGGTGGTCTGGGCCGGGCATAGCCCATGATACACTCATATGGGCCTGCAAAGCTGGGAAATGCATGGACTGGACTGGGCTGGGTCCCACATCTCCGTGGCTGCATTAGTGGCCCAAGTTAAGTCGGGTAGGTTTGCAAGAAGTGCCTTTACTGAAAGGGGAGATACAACCTCATTCTGGTGACCCTTTCAACCCTCTCTGTGTTGTCAAGAGGCTTTGTGAAGGATAAGAGCCGTCTCTCTCTGCTGTGGGCAGGCAGGACTGCAGCTGGATTGCAGCCATCCCCATCCTTCCCTACCTACAAGCGTGCTGCTGTGGCACGTCAGAGGGAGCGGCAGCATTTGGAAGGCAACATCCCCTGCGAAATGAACGGGCTGAGAGGACCAGCAGCACCTTTGCCATGTTTTGCTGGTGTGAAACCAAGAGGCGAATGCAGAGGGAGGCCTCTTGAGCGGCCATATCCTGGCCTCAGCTTCTCTGTGGGGAGCAGGAGAAAAAGCAGGACCTTTATGCCTGGGAGCTGACTAGCGGGCTGGCTGCTCTTTGAAACATAGCGGTGATGAGACACAGCACAGGTCAGGAGAGGATCAGATCGGTGCGATGAGGAGGGAAGGAGGAAATCAAGTGGCTTGTGCATCCCAGAGAGCAGGTGCAGAGTGTGCAGCCAGAGGACAGGGTGGGAGACTGAGAAGGCAAGAGCTGTAGGTCCTGGGGAAATGCTTATGGGGAAGAAGAAAAATCATAGGGAAAGACGGGGAGGGAAAACCTAGGTGATTGCCGAGACCACCGTGATGTTCGGCAGGTGGTGCGGCAGCCTTTGGAGGCTCTGCAGGGCGGCGGGGGTGGGGGCTGCCCTGCTCCCTTGGGGTGGTGCTGGGGGCAGCTCAGGGGTGGCAGGGCATGCAGCGTGGCGGGTCCCTGCTCACCTGCCCAACGCCTCAGCGCAGGGGGGGGGGGCCTCCCTGATGCATTTTCTTTTAAGTGAAAGGTTACACGCCACCGTGCCCTGCACAGACAGCGGCACGGCAAGGTACCTACCGGAAAAACACCCTTCATGTAGGCTTTTCCCTTCCCAGCTAAGCTGCTGTGTGCGTTTGATGCGCTAGTAAGTGGGTCCCTCTGCAGAAGTAGCTGCATTTTGGGGACAGGTGGAGTGATTTTGGTATAGGGCCTAGCCTTCCCTTTACCGTGCTTCAGCCCTCCTCTGGATAAAAGGCAGCGTGTATGAGTGAAATGAGTATGAACGCTTGCTTCCTGCGTGGCTATCAGCTAGCTACAGTGTGCATAAAGGCACACTCGCAATTTTTCTTTGTCTCACTTACTTTGACATTAAGCACAGATAGACTCTGTTTTAAGGACTTATAGAAAGCTGTTAGGTGATCTGGCATTTTCAATTCCTCCTGAGTGCCAAGAACCCTGTCCCAAGTTGCTTAAGATAACCAGATGTTTAAGTGACCTAAACACTTTTATAAGTGGTACTGTAGTTTGTTCAGAGCTGCATGACGTTCTGGGTGTCCTTTATTCTGCTTTGGCTCACCTCCCTGGAGATTTCCCACTAACTTCAAAAAAAAGACTGGCCCGTTGCTATTTTGAAATTTAAGTTTTATTCCTTAGCCTAATAAGTGGAAGGCTGATTGACTGATTTGATTGACAGTGATTTATTTTCCAGTCGGCACTTCCTAGCTCTTTTGTATGCAATTCAACAGCATGGTCTTCTTGATAAAATGTTTTGGGCAAAGCTAAATAAGCAGGGGGAAAGAGGGAGGGAGGGAAGGCGCTTGCAAAGTGCTGGAAGATTTGGAGGAATTCCTCTGTGGGGAAAAACAACAAAGGAAGGTACAAGGAAACCAAGTATTAATTTCCCGCACCACCATTAGCCTGACACCTGTTAGCCCTGACCATTACCCAGAGCTGAGGGGGAAAAGGCTAATCTCTACCACATTTATATCAACAAACTCAAACAAAAAAGCTGCCTAATTATCCCATTGAACCTGTGTCAGCTTTAAGGCCAGCTCGGTTTCGCAGGCTGGCCACCTGCCAGGACCAGCAAGCTGGGGTTCATAAGCTGCATGCTAATGACAACGTCCTTTCATTCCAGCAGCGGCATAATTGCCAAAAGCAGTTTACAGGCTCATTATTTTTATGGTCATATTTCAGATGATGAAGTCAAAGGTCAGCCCAGGGTTTACTTGGCAACGCATTGGAAATAGCTTGTTTAGCAGAGATTGCATCTCAGTGATAACAGTGGGGCACCTAAAATAGCTGCCTGTTTTTCCTGGGCTGTAAGGGGAGGATGACCGAGGAAGGAAGCAAAAATGACGATGAACCAAATGTGGCTGAATGTTTAGTGGCTCTGCTATGCTTATTTTACTTCTGTTGCTGGTGGTGTTGTGTCTCTCAGTAGTCAGCCTGAGCTGCTGATATGACATCCAAAGCCATGGGATTCATTTGCTTACGGTAGACAAGATTTGAAGTCCGGGTCTCACAGCTGGCATAAGATGCAAAGTTCATAGATTTTGGTCCAAAGCTTAATTTGCCTGAGTGTTTCAGCTGAAGGGAGTAAGATTGTTGCAGTGTTTTAGCTTTTTTCATTGCAGAAGCTTGATATTTGGATTTGAATTTGCCTGTGTCCAAAACTCAGAGAAGTTTTGGATTGTTTGTTCCCATACGGTCAATAATTATGCTTGATTTCAGTGGGCAGAGATCAGGTGTGGACCAGAGCTTTCCCACAACGGCACTGGCTGCTCAGGTCAGTTGTCTTTGCTCAAACCAAAGTTAACTCAATCTCCTCTAGCCATGCTTGCACTGGCAATAAATCACACTTACCAAGTACTTTTTTTAAAATAAACTCCCATCTGTCTTTGTTAATTAAAAATAAATTGTAAAAAGAGAAGCCAAAAAAGGAGGAATTTCAGGTCTTTAGGTTTTTGGCCAGTGAGAAAATTTGGCAGTGACAGCTTTAGGGGGAAGTGCTGAGGAAAACGGGCAAGTCAACCCTCAGTTTGTCTCCAAGTGCCTTTGGAGCTGTGCACAAGGTCTGAATTAAGGGCGTGCTTGGATTTCTGGCTGCCTGTACCAGGATTTCCTTGCTAAGCTATGTTCTGTGCAAGCAAGAAACCCAGGCAGGCCATCTCCCATGCTACCGAGGGCATGGCCTGGGGCAGCTGGTATGAAGGGCATGTCATACCTGCCTACAGCTTTAGGCTTTTGGACAGTGAGAAGAAAAAAAAAAAAAAAGGGGGATACAGCTTTAGCACACACGTGTGTGTGTAGATGCATGCAATAAAAGTGAATCTTTTAAAAGCTCTTGTTAACAAACCAGCCTGATGAGTATCACGGGTCTGGGTTTTGCCATAATATTCCTTGGCTGCAGGGGCTGACTACTGAGATGTATATTCACATGTAAAGCAGTAAGAATACAATTAACAATTCACACAGAGGAAATCACTGTCAGTTGGCATTAGTTTGATGATTAAAGTGAATTATTTTTTTTCAACTTGATTTCCCCCCATCCATGCTGGAGCTGTGTCACCCTAGCCTCTGGGAGAAGGAAAGTAAGATCTACATATTTTTCTGTTTCTGTGGTTTCTATGGCTGTCAGTCTGGCACCAGTACACAATTCCCAGAGAACATCACACTGCCGCTGTCTGGGTGGGTATATAAAGGGAAAGGAAGGGAGCGCGGAGGGAAAGAGCTAAGCTGAGTGTACAACTACCACACCATAAGGAAAAATAGGTATCCCTTGCCATACTGCCCGTCCTTCTGTCCTTTAGCATGGCAATTTCCACATGGACCAAATGACCACTACCCAGCAAGCACTCATGCAGAAACTTGTAAAAATCGTGCAAATTAGTTTGTATTTCAAGTGCAGAAACCTCCATATCTGTCTGAAATTAGAATCCAAATGTCACTTGTGTCTGTCTCAAATACCAAACCCTTGTGCTGCAAAAATCACTGAAGATTATTTCCTATTACAAGCAAAATAGTTGAAGACAGAAATCACATATTCAAACACAAGTATGCGATGCAAAAGTTGAGGGAAGGGCACGTCTAAGAAGCGTTACTAAAATACTTCTCCCAGCTTCACTGTGTGTATTAAAAAAAGCAAACGAAAACAGCATCTCTCTTTAAACTACGGTTGAATTGTATTTACTATAGTAAAACTACAGGAGCTTGGTGCATTATATAATAATAAAAAAAACCAGTTTATTAAGTCAAATAGTAAAACTATAGTCAGTCTCCGCTCTAACGCAGTAACGTGGCAAACCATGGTGACTGTGGCTTTATAGTTTCTTTAGCATCTGCAGTTAGTTACAGCGGTTTTACTATCTACATTTCAATATACTCTTCTGATTAAAACTCCTCATAGTTTTTTTTTATTAGATTTTCTGTCTACGTATGTTTGATTTACCAAGACATAGTGAAATAGAGAAAGTTGCTTTAAAAGTTCCCTTGATGTCTTGAATTGTTGGTGAAATACAGAAATAGGAATAGGACAATGGGAGGAAGTGAAAATCCACTTGAGAACCTCCACCATAACGTATCAAATTGGGGTGGGCAACTTCTCTATGGTGGATACCATGCTTATGGGAGAAACCAGTTTTCCTCAGAGGCAGCTTGGGTCTGGTCAGTGTGAGACAAAGGAGCCAGACCAGGCTTGGCTGGGGCCAGCTGGCTAATTCTCTCTTGAAGTTTGGTGTCGCAACTCACATAGTCCCACAAGTGTTGTAAGAAGATATGGAGCAATTCAGTTTGGGCTTAATGGCTAGAAACCTCTGCTGACTTCTTTGTCAGGGCAGTTGACTTATGTCTGAGCTGAACACTGCGTTCTGGCTCAAAAAGTGGAGGCATGGGTTAGCTAGGGAGGTAGGGGGCCAAAAACATCTAGACGTTTTAGATCTCCTGGCTACAGAATAGGAGATTCTAGTCAGGATCACTCATTTCCTCCAGATTCAGTATGTGGAGCTTGGTGCTGCACTCTCTGTATTTCAGGTAAGGCCTTGAAAAGGGGGTGCCACTGGACATTAGGAACCTGTTACTCTGCTTCTTATTAAATTGTGGCTTTCCTGCCATTCATCAGAGTTTCCCTTCTTTTAGTGGCTGGCTAGCTCTCTTCATCCGTTACCATATTCAGTGTTCCTGTTGAAGTGTCCCACACCAAAGTAGCTCTTCTCTGCTTCAAAAAAAGCACCTTGGCTTCAGAGAAGCAAGTGGAAAATAGCCTGTTGATGTCAATGGGCAGGGAAAGGAATGGGTCAAATATCAGCTTGTAAAGGTGTTGCCTGTGAAGTGGCCCTGATGGTTAGATAGGGTGTCTGGAGTTTGTGGGGGTTGCCGTGGCTGGAGGATGCCAAAGGGACTGCATAACAACAGGCTCATGCGGATTTTAACTTGGGAGCAGGCGTTATCACACAGGGATACCACCCAGCTTCCATTTATTTCACTCCCCATGGGACAGCACAAAAACCCAGAAGCACAATCAGTCATCTTTCTCCTTCACTTCCAGAGACCCTTCTTGACTGTATGTAGCTCAGGGAAGATGGCCTGAAGTTTGCAGCCTTCTGCTTGATCCATACCGAGTGTACCCATTCCTCACCACCTAGCAGGGAGCCACAGTTATGGGGCCCTTCTCTTTTCTATTTCCCTCTTTGTCAGTGATGGTCCCCCAGGGTGGCTGGCAAGTGATGAGACACCTTCAGTGTCTGTCAGCTCTTCACTGATGGACACCACAAGTGGAGCAGGGATCTGTTTTGAGGAGCAGGGTATGGACAATACATTTCAACAGGCATGAGAACCTGAAAGCCATCCACCTGGAGCAGGGGGTAGCAGCCGAACTGAAAAATCTCAGGATGCTCTGATTCTAAGAGGCTATCAATCCAGCATTATCAGAAACACCAGTTGCACAGTTCAGATACTCACTTGTTTCAAATCATAGAGAGCCATTCCAGGGACCTCTGTGCCTTTCTTTGTTAGCTTCTCTCTGGGTACCTTCTGGTTTTGTCAAAAATAATAAACAAGGGGTTTTATGGGTCATGCTATAGCTTTAGAAAAGTCAAGATGTGTTTTCTAGCACCAATGTCATGTGACAATTGCAAGGGAGCAAAGAACATTTCCCCTGTTCTGTGTCAGAAGAACTTAGACAAAGGAGAAAATCTCATTTATATCCTTTCTGCCTCACTGCAAAGCTTCTGACCCCCTGTCAGTCCTCCTATCTGCATTGCTGCTTCAGTCTTGAAAAAAACAGTATGCGGTGCTTCTAACAAAAACAGAGACACAGAGTGCCACTGGAGGTCCTGTCACCTGTCTGCCGCAGATAAACAGAAAAGGGACGTCAGGACAATGTAGGATGCTTTCCTTTACCTGCATATAAACTCTGATCAATTTTTTTTTATATAATGATTTCTCCTATATGTTAACTAGAGCATAATTTTTTTTTTTACAAATTAACTGCTTTGGTTTTTTTAAAGCAGCTGCGCTTTTATTCTCATCTGAAAGAACATTAATCATGCAGCTGTTTTCAAGTCAAACATTTTCTAGTTTTGGACCCATTTTGTGTTACTGCAATACAGCTTTTGGTTGCGCGATATGTCAGACCTTAATTCAAATAATGAAAATACAGGGAATTCTATGTACAAGAAACTGACCCCATCCTTGGCCCGCTCAGGGTGAAGGCTAAGCCCACTCCCAGGCATAGGCAGGCAAAACACTCTGGTTGCTTTTAGACAGCAAGTGAATTTTGTGTGTGTGCTTTTTGTTGTTTTTTATTTGGGTTGGGTCGGTTCGTTTTGGGGGGGGGGACGGACCACTGGGTGTTTTCTGATCCTTCAGTCATTTTACTGGATAGGCATACTGACATTGGAGATCAGAATATCTGGATCATCTATTAAAATTTCACCAGATCACACTCTTATGAGATTTCTTGTAGGCTGGCAGTGTGCCAAGAGCTTCTCTTCAGATTATGGTGGTGGGTTTTGCAAATTGCAGCAAACACCTTAAGCTAAACTTTTCAGGGACAGAGAATCTGATTTACTATATAGAGGCGAAGGTGAGACTAAAACTCATCTCGGTGCTCCAGGTAATGATGATAATGTAAGAAAACACTGCTGCCAGATATTATTTGAAGTGAATGTGCTACCTGTCCCTCTTCCTCTCCATCTTTGAGGCATGTTTGCAAGTGTCTCATGTAAAACCCAAGTCCCAAAGCTTATCTGCAACTGAACCTTTTGTTTGCAACTGCTTTAAAATGGAGGGGGAGTCCTGTGCATTGACACCAGTAAAACCATTAGATAAACAAACCTTTATTTCCTACATTTCCTTAGGACTTCAGATCCTGCTTTATTTTTTTCTTCCTCCTAATGCTCCACTCATTAACAGGTTCATTTGATTCTTTCCTTGGGAATTCACCAGAGTTTGCCCTCAATCTCAGGGCAAATAGTTTATAAGTGACCTGCCGGATGGTGTTCGTTAACTGCTTCAGTCCCAACGGGACACTGATATACCCTTAATTAGGATGTGAAGGAAAAAACTTCCAAGTGCTCCAAGATGACTTCAGAAAGTTAGCTGAGAAAGCCTAGCTGTTCATCTTCCAAGGTTCAAGGCAAAAGTGGAAAGGGAACAAGAAAAAATCCCACCTCAGGAGTGAAAAGGAAAAGCAGAAACATTAGGACGACAGTTATGCACTCTGTTACATTTTTTCTTTTGTTTTTTTTTTTTTTTGTTTTTTTGTGCATTATGGTATAAAAGACATGTTGAACTCTCCAAAAAATTATACTGAGGCACAGTGTGAAGCCACCTTCACGACTTTTCCATTCTGCTTCAGGTACAAATACCTGACGCATGCGAGGAGCAGCCACGCTCCTTGCCTTGAGGGAAGGACTTGTTTATTCAAACTGGTCCTCTTGAAACAAAAGCCACAAGGTGCCTTACATGATCGGCCTGCTGAACCAGCCCGTTTGCTGATGCACAAGAGTTCAAGCCCTAATACCCCTTTCCTGTGGAAGGGTGGAGAAGTGGGGAGGGGGAGAATTTGACTTTGGAGCTATAGCTTAAGAAAATGAGCCCATTCAGCAGAGCCACTGGAAAAGCGCTTACCTTTAAGCACGTTAACGAGTTCCTGCACCCTCACAGAAGCACTTTCCTGGACTGTGTTCGGTGTTCCAACCATCGGTAATATTCTGTGTCTCTCACACACTTGTTACATTTGGTTGAAATTTAACACACTACTGTATATTAATAATCCTGTAATGTAATAACATCAGGGTTATTCCCCGTAACGCAGAACAGATGGCGGCACCCTGAAAAATGGTGCTTTATCAAGTAGTTCTATGAGGGACTGATTTTGCTTCTTATCCTTTCTTCTTCTTGAGAAATTTTCTTCACCTTCCAGTAGTTTTTGAAGAGTTTGGTTTAATTGATTAGGGTGCTGTTTACGTATTTTCCTTTTTTCAGCCCACCCTGCTGAGATGGATGGGGATCTTCTCTCTCCCCATTACCGGGTTGCAGAGCCTGGGTCCCTCCTGGCCTTTGCTGCAGCCAGGGGATTTGCAAACACCCAGCTGAGACCCCAGCCACCAGCCCTACGGTGCAAGGCACCGCGCTGCTCGGCCTCGGGCTTGGGACTTGTGCAGGAGCCAAACAGACCTGGCAAATATACGTGCCTGGGGCTATGGACTGTCAGATGTGCCTGTGAAATGAGGTGGATTAGTTTCGAGGATCTTTCTGCAAGGTTTCATAAGGTCCTCCATGCTGGTGGTGGAGGGGTGCCCCAGCTAGCGCTACTTGAACAGCTCAGGAAGCAAGGTGGTCTTGTGGGCATGGGGCTCTGCAGGGTGAAAGATCTCTTTCTTACTGGCTTCATTATTATTCTGCACAACACGTTGTCTTACTCTTGGTACCTGAAGTACCTCAGGGTCTCTAGCCTGCACAGTATGGCTTTAGCACACCTTTAAGCAGCCGTGTTCTGTAAGTGGCCTGTGAAGTCCTGCAGATCTGAGCCCCGCAGAGCTCATCCACGAAGGTCTGCTAAGCAGGGACAATGGGTGCTTCAGCTTCACCCGCTCAGTGCTCACCAGCACTAAGCTTTGCAGATATAATCCTAAAATATTAAAGTATTAACACTGTGGTGTGGTGAATCATCTTTTATTTGGGATTCTTCATGCATTTCTTAAACATTAATTTACCTTCCTCGTTGCCCTTGTACCCAGCGCATTTCTAAAAGCTTGTCCCGATGGCTTGTGTGCTTTACAAGCACATCGCAGACCTGGCTGCAAGCTATGCATTACTTTTGAGGATAGCATATATTTGATCTGCTTGCCTTCTATTTTCACTATCACAGGTTTCCCAGAGAGGGAGAAGTAGCCCAGCCTATAACCTCTGCACCTCCAACCTCTCCAGCTATTACTAATGGTCCTCCTTCTCCTTCCTCTACTTGAGCCTGGTCTTCCTGGATGGGAATGACCTCCCCTCCACCCCCACCTCTTTTATTATTTCCAAGACATGCTATGCATAAAACTGCAAACACCTGGCAGACATTCCAGGGAGCGATCTGTAGTGCGTCTCCTGCACTGCGCAGGCATCTGAGCTGAACCTCGTTTTAGGGATCCCAAAGGTCCTCTCAATCAATAATCCATGTATTTTTATGAGAGCTAGATTACAGGGATTTGCAAAGGGGGTGATTAAGTAATGCTTCAAAGAGCAGTTACTACTAACACCTGCAGAATTAATAGGGATCTATTAATAGAAAGTGCACGATTTATAATAATCCCTTATTCATAGAAATGCCCCTTGATTTATGCCCTTCAAAATAGACAATACTTTCCATATATCCAACTGGATTTAGATAGATGTGACTTTAACATCTGGCTGAGTGATGACATTTCAACTATGCAGACGTCATGCAGGGGGCCCAGAACAGTTAGCTAGAAAAGGGATAATAATCATGCTCCTTACATTGCTCACCACCTGCGTGTTCACGCTGTGTGGAAATGGTTTCCTGTGCTGATCTATCTCAGGTGGTTATCTGCAGGTGCCCCAGTGAGACAGTCTGAGCATTGTCAATCACTGCCCAGGCACTGGGGAAACCAGTATTAACTCTTTTGTGATGTGATGAGGCTAGACACAGACTCTGGGATGCAGCCCATCCTGCCATAGTCCTGGAAATGTAGGACTGATGGGTTCCCACTCTCAAAAAACTTTGAACTTAAGATAGGATAGGGATATATCTTTAGGACAAGAAAAGAGCAGCACACAAGTGAGTGCAAGTTCCCTGAAAGGCAGATCTCAAACTAATAATAACATCTTGCACTTAGCCAGTACCTCTGCCTAGCTCTGTGCTGCCCTCTGAAGCGTTCAGAGCCATCAGAAGGTTGAAGAATTCTTCCATTGGCCTTGGGCCACGCTGGGTTTTGTCTCTGTTGCTTGTCTTCCTCATACTGGTGAATTGGAGACTGTGTAAAGCTCTTCCCATCAATAATTTTGCTCTTTGTTAAGGTAAGCCTGCTCTGCTGGGTTGCTCCGTGTTGCACAAGTGAAATGGGACCAGAAAACTGATTCATATAGATGGCTTGCAACTCTGCTGAAGGCAAAATATTAGTACTGCAAAGAAATAACTGGGCTAGATGCAGCCCAGCAGAGTCCAACATGTCTGTCACCCTCCATGAGCAAGGTGCTCTGGGTTCCAATCGGGTTTGGCATTGGGACTCTTCTCCTATCTCAATAAATAGTTTCTCCCATTCCCATTTGGACTTGCACTTTTCCACTTCAGTAGGTTTTTTCTGGACTTACGCCATCGTCCCCAAGAGCAGACTGGATACTCGGCAGCCCCTGGACAGCTTAATTAAGGGCTGGAACTCAGCATAAATCCATGCAAAACTCTTTATTGTTTGCTTTTGTTTTGTTTTCAAGGCAGAGATCATGACGACAGGTCACTGCTGGATATGCTATAAATTATCTGGTGGGAGAAAGTAATTTTTCAATGACATGTAGCTGTTACTCCAAACCAAACTTTGATATACTTCTGAGTAAAGTCTATTGGGAATGTCCAGGCATTTCCAAATCCTGTCATTTTTCTTGTCTGTTTGAGTGGGAAGCAGTTTTGTTTTGTTTCGTGACGTTTCCCGTTCCAGCATATGCAGGTCCTGCCTCCATAAGGCACCACTCCAGTACTGCCTTTCTCCACCTTCAGGGCTCTCAGGAATGCTGAATTTAGCCTGGTTATGTCTAAATGCAGTGTCAGGGATGGGTGAAGGTTCACATTGATTCATGCTGGACCCCAAACAGTTCTGTCACTATCCAAAAGCCCTACTTTTTCTCAGTGCGTGTGAACAGCCACCAAGAGTGGTTCCTGTCACCAAAGACCCTGTCCACATGTAAAGGCAGAGCTTTGCTGGGACACATGGACCCAATGTCCAGATGTCAACCACAAAAAAAAAAAAAAAAAAAAAAAAAAAAAAAAAGAGAGATTTTACTGAAATTTTACTGGTGTGAAAATAAAGGCATAATTTGGGGGCTAAAATTTGGCTATATCTGTCCTGCTGTCCAGGTGGAAGTATTTAATCAAAAAGTGAGTTCATAATCATGATGCAGTCCAGTTTAAACATAGGTTAAATGGGTTAACTTGTTTCCCATCACTTTGGCCACAAAGTGAGGAAGCTTATCCGCTTCTTCCTCCCCCATGCCTTGCAGCACCACACACTTAGACATCTAATGCTAATTAGATGAGTGGGAAGCTGATCTACCCTTTATTCCATCGTGATTAGTTGTTTTGAATGGGAAAGACAATAGAAGTATCCTATTTATTAGTACAAACTTTCTGACAAATGTCGTAGTATGTAAAAATAATGGTGTGACAGACTCTTGGAAAAGAGCTAGTCTTTCTCCTGTGTACGGTACCTACACTGCTTCTGTCATTTAACCCTTTGCTTCCCAAGCAGAATATATCTCAGACTCTATAAAGGGGCCATAATGTTCAAGGAGACCCAGAATGGATTAAGTTAGCATAAAATGTATGTAATCGTGCAATCAAAATCCTGTAACATGCAAGAAACGTGCAATGAAGTAACACAGAAGAAAGGTACTCCTCTTTTTCATTAGACATTATTTTCAAAAAAGGAGGGAAGAATTAGAGAGTAAGGAAAAGCTGTCCTTGCCCTCTGGAATGCAAAATGTAGGCTAATAATTTATATCCTCGTCAAGCAGAATTTGCTAGTGGCTGCTGAAATGGCTTTTTTGGTGAGGTTTCTTAAATATGGGTTGTCTTTCTGTTCCTACTGGATTGCACTCTTGGCAAGTCACTTGTCAGTACTTTAAGAACTTTGGTTATGGGGCTGCAGAGCCTCCTTTCACAAATCAGGTAAATCGTAAGTAAATTTTGTTGTTTTGTGGGTTTTTGCAATCTTTTAATGGTTTTACTTTATTTTATTTTTTTAATTACTTTTGTCCAGACCTTGCATTCCCTGCAGGTCATGAGACATGCAGTGTGTTTAGCAGTGATGCCTGCTGGAAGAGTTTCCGTCTGCTGCTTGTCATTATAAGTGATGTGCTCCTAGGCAGAAAGCTACAATTTGCTGGTTGGTGTTTGTCACTGCCTTCAAGAGGAAACCTCTTATCTAGAAGCTAGGGGGAGAGCTTTTCAAATTCACTGTCTTACACAAGCCAGCTAGAGCTTATCGCTCCCCATGTGTCTTGCTCTGTCTGTGGAACCCATCCATTTCAGGCTCTGAGTTCTTCTTTCATGGAAACCATTATAAAATTCTCTTGTTTACTAAAAAGAATAAATAGAACTGGGTTTTGGTGTGGGAAAGAGGGCCCTATCTTTTGCACTTTGCTTTTTAGGAGACCTGTCAGGCTCCAAAAGACTGAGAAATTACTGTTAGGAAAACCTTTGGATAAATAAGATGATAATTTCCTCTGCAGTCTCCTACTTTCTGTCCTTTGGGTGGGACAGAAATGCAGCTATGCTAAGTAAAAATGCCCAAGTGGGATGAGTTTGAGGGCAGAGTTTTTAACAAGTCTATTTTAAGACAAGACCACTCTGGAAGGCAAGAGCAGTTCCCCAGGGGTACGGCTGGCATCGCGAAGGCAGGAGTGAGACTGGCAGCCAGACAATCACCCCTTGGCCAGCCATGCCTCAAAGGTGGTGGGTGGGAGAACAGTGAAGGCAGCGGTTTCAGCCCCTGCATAAGGGAAAGCTGCTTTGTCCTGCACTTGAGTAATCGATTCTCCTTACCTGAGCCCACCCTCCCCCCAAAACCGCACGCATAAATGGAGAGGAAACAGGATCTAGCCCTCCCAGGGGGCAGCAAGTATCCTTGTAAAACAGGGTCTTTATGGGATGAAGGAAAAGAAAGTTGTAGGGGCTCCATCTGTGCAATAAAATATTTAAATATACTCTGGGACCAAATCAATAACTCTTAGTTTAAGCCAGGCTTGCTGCTGTTTTCCTTTTTATTAATATTACCCAGTATTAAAAAGACCAAAAGTTCCTAATCCAAAAAAGTTGATCCAAAAGTTAATCCAAAAGTAATACAAAAGTTAGTAAATTCTACCCAAGTCAGCCTTTGACCATCAAGGCAACTTTAAACCTCCTACCCCACTGGTTCATGCCTCAGTTTACCTGCCCACAAACAGGACAGAAACCTCCTCTGACTGTAAAAAAGGGCTTTGAGGAGTTGGATATCATGCGTTGGAAGGACACTGGAAAAGAACTTCAAAACATTGAGTCAGTAGAGGTGTGGTGATTAAGGGAAGCTGAAGATCTGCTTTTCGATCATTACATCCATTTACAGTGGGAATTTCACCTTATCTTTAGTGTTGTCTTAATAGACCAGAGCCTTCCCTGCTGTAAAGAAGCACAGCTCTGTTGGGGTGTTCTTTTTGTGCCAATTGAAGATCCTGCCAGAGTAAACAAGAATAAGGCTCCAGCCTTTTGTATTACAGGATGAAGGCAAAAGATGTATTACAAATTATGGGATTGCTCCAAGGAAAAGGTGTCCATTTCAGGAAGCCTCCTGTCAGCTTGGAAGCCACCATTGCTAGCTAGGGACGTGTTTCCAGGAAAATATCTCTCATTATATTAGTTCATGTCTTGAAGACTCTTAAATGTACTTAATTTTATTCACTTTCTCAAAGTGCAAGCGCAGCCTTTCCACTTATAACAGCCGTTTTCTTCTTGTACCTGCTTTGTTTAAAAACCTGACTTTTCTGAGAGACAAGATCGAAGGTCAAACAACCTGGTATTTCTTATACAAAGTTTAAATGGGCGTTGAAACATTCTGTGGTGGTTACTGCAGGAGAACCAGCGTTCACTGCTCAAGTCATATCTATTTAAGAGAGACACCACCAAAGAAGTGCTGTACTTACTGTTCATCTCCTTTTTGGGTGATTGTAACCTCTCAAAAATTCATCTCAAATTCAGTTTTAATCTGCTTAATGACTTCTTCAAGAGCTAGCTGACTAAGGTTACAGAGGTTACAGGGATGCCACCCCACAGGAGGTTCCTCCTTGCAGTCTTTGCACAGCAAGATGTTGCTGCAGAGCTCAGGACAAGAGAAGGGTCCAAACTACAACATTTGGCTTCGAATTTCAAATATCCTGAAGCTTGAGGGGGATTCAGTTCTGTGGTTTTATTCATCTCCTCTCTTCAGAGCTACTAACAGATTTTAGGCTTTTCTTTTTTTACTTTTTTTTTCTTAATTTCTCTTCTGGTGCTGTGGACTTTTACTGAAACATCGAGGACTCCAAGGAATAAGGACTAATGTTACTCTGTACACAGAGTTTCCAAGAACATCGTAACATGAGGAGATCTTTCTGTTGAGGAGCAGAGGTTATCTGAACTGAAGATACTCTGCCAGCTGTTACTGGTGTGTAGTTTGCACAACACAGAGGGGGATTCTCATCCCTGAGCTGAGATACACTCTGCTGCCAGTGCCTCCTCTTCCTCCTCACCCTGTTCCTTTGACTTAAGTCAAGACTTCCAAGTCCTATGCTTTTTAAGTATGCATACATATCCTTCTATTTGCAATTCTGTCTGGAATACACCAGTCTTAGAATTAATTACACCAGATATAGATGAGATAAATACTGTCATCATAAAGTTATACCAGATTTTTGTCGGCTCTCATGGTGCTGATGAGCACGTGAATGGCTCAGCTGGACCCTGAAGTTAAAGTAAGAAAAAGTTGATTAGTTTCATTCTCACTTTTTATCTGGAGAAGCATTTTCTAAATTAAAGCAGTCATATTGCTAAGCTCTTTAGAGTATAATATAGACTTGGACGACAGAACCTAGTAATACTGCAGGTTTATAAATCTACTCAACTGCGTACTGAGCCATGTCCCTTCTAAGTTAAAAAAAGAAATGTTCCACAGTTGCTTGCTAACCCCTAATGCACTTTAATATTAAGCAACCCAACCTATTTCTTTGGCTGCTGCTGTATAAAATGAGGTCACCGTTGGCTGTAGATGCATGCTGGAGTAGGACTGTTGAAGAGTGTCTGCTGATAATAAGGATATCTATTCACAGCTGATAATACTAGTTAGCACTTCTGTAGCACTTTAGTGCACACTCTCAAATCACTTCACATGTAAGTAATACTTTTCAATCCCCTCACCATACCAGGCAGATCTGAAAGAAATCTTATTCAAGTCACCCACGTAACAGGCTACGTAGTGAAAAGGCCAAGGAGAAAATTCCCTAACATTGACTGGACAACACTGTTAGTTTTCAGCTTTTATTACAGTGCTTCCAAACTGTCTCCAGCATTTTCATGATGTTTTCTTTTATGACATTGTGCACAGATCTGCCTGCTACAATAGAAAACACTTTAAGAGATTCAGTAAAGTGGAAAGTTATGTTCCACCTACAGCACATTAATCAGTGTGTTTATTTAAGCCTAAATGCTTGAAATGTGCTTGTCTTATCAAAAGTGTGCTGACCACACTAACAAATGCCTTCTTCTGGAAATATGGCTTCATAAGGCCCGTATGACCTGCCAGCACTGTCCATTCTTTGTACTAATTATGGGCTCCTCCCTAGGGGTTGGAAGTTGCTTTTGGTTTGCTTCAGGATCCAACATTTCAGATGCTAAACCAAACCACCTGTGCCTGCAAAACGGATAGAGATCTCAGGCGAACTGGTCATCTTTCATGATCTTTCCATTCCTTCCGCTTTGGCCAGAAACACAAAGCCATTAGTCTCTCCCGTGCTATCGTGGTGCCTCAAGTCCTGGAAAAACAGAGGCATTCAGGCCTTGAAGGATGTACTGAGGGAAAAATGCAATTGAAAACCTGTTTTCTTTTTAACTAGCTTCAGAAATCATTCAAGCTCTGACAAAATTGCTCAAAGTTATTTTGTTTAACCTGCTTGCCTGAGCCTGTGGCACATGGGTAAGGACTGTTAGCTTTGCCGCTGATGGAAGAAACCTGATGCTGTGTTAATTATAGAATTTCTGTGGCTATGATGTCAGAAAAGTAGAGCTAATTGGGATTTTTTGGCTTTTTTTCAAGAATGGTGATTTGCCTAAGGAAGAATTTTGTAGGAATATGCTGGTCTTGACAGAGGTGTCATTGGAAAGGCTTCTTAGGAACATGATTCAGTCACTCACAGAGTGATGGACATCCTTGTATTTCCCATATGCTCAGTGTGCTCTGACACATCACCCTCTCACATCCCTGTGCAAGTGCCTTACTAACAGATCTACTAGTCCTTGTCCTCTGCTTCTTATGCAAACATTTAAATGCTTTTGTTTCCTATTCCACAGTAGGATTAAATCTCCTAGATAGGGAAAAGCACTTGTTACCTAACGCTGCTTCAGTGGGCTGTACACGACCTTCTAGCCAGCCAGAGACCTAAAATCCCAGCTCTTTTAGGACTTGCCCAGTATGCCCATGGGGTTCAGTAAGCTTGGCTTACAGCATCACTAGCATCACTGTGTTTGCTCCAACACCACAACATTAGTGTCGTTGCACTTTAAGCATCGTAGAGCCTTTTCTTCATGCTCCCAGCACACTGTTGCAGTAAAGAACAGGAATCCTGGCCCATAACCAATATTTTTCTCATGAAAAGTGCTAAGGGATCATTAGGGTCCACCCAGACCAGACAAAACTCTCATTTTTAAGGCTTCATCTGAAACACCCACCCACTGTGAAGTGAATGGGACTGAATTTATCTTGAGGAAGATAAAGGCTGAGTCAGCCCAGCTGGGACTTGGACCTGTGGTTAGAGAAAAGTTAGGCACACCACACTTGAAGGTTAAACCACTAAGACATCCCCATGAGTTAAGGTAAACATACCATCATTTACCCTTCCTATCTTTTGCTTGCCAAGCTATGTATTATGTGCATAGCAAAATATGCATATAACTCAACTGCTGGAATAAACATGGGAGACTCTGAAAAAAGCTAAAGTACACTCTAGCTGGCTACAGGGACAGCAGAAGTGCACGCTTGTTCTCATAAAAGGTAAAGCAACTCAGCCTCAGTTTCCTAGAAGGGTCTTCCACCTCCACCACAGATTGGGTTTAGCCCCCTGCCCCAAACCCTCTCTCTGGGGAGAGCAGGCTCCTTCCCCCTCGGCAATGCCACAGTGTAAGGCAAGTTGCTTCTTCGTCTGAGCCGTCTGATGGGGAAGACAAATAAGGGCTGGGAGGATTGTTCTGAAGGGAATACAAGTCAGCTACATTTAAGCCTGCTGAAGAGAAGCTGTTCAGGCTTAGTGCCTAACATAATAACAGGAGGAGAAACCAGGTCAGGAGCCATTGCCCTCCAGAAGCTCAGTCCTCCTACTGAAGTCAAGAGGGAAATTATCATCGAGTGCAGTGGGACAGGAACTAAGCCTTGGAGAGGGAAAAGTAGCAGTACCTTTAGCAGGGCTGCCTTAGAAAAGCCTTTGCCTCCTGCTTTCTCCATGCTGTTTCCCAAAGCAGCACTCTGCGCCAGCAGCTGTGTTTGCTCTGTCGAGACTCACCCACCCAGAGTAATTCACCTTGATCTCTCACTGAGGAGCTGATGGGAATAAGAGGTCAGGCAGTAAGAACCATAAAAAGAAACAGCATCCACAGATGGAACTGCATTCCCATTTTTTCCATCTTCCTTCTGATACCTGGGTCTTTCAGCTTTCATTTGGGAGCCAGCGTTGGTGGTGTTGTGGTGCAGCACACTTTGCGTGCAGATCTTTACCCCCTGTATCCTCATCCCCTCCATCCACTGCACCATGTTACCTTACCTAATTTATGGTCTGTGCATCAGATTCAAAATGCTTCAGCTCAAGAATATCAAACATGTGCTGGGTAATTTAATTCTGGTTTAACACTAAAAACAAAATGGTCTTTAATTTTAGGCAAATTATTAAGTTCCAGGCTTTGTTTTGTTTTTACAAGACATTAATATCCATTAAAAATGAGTATGTTTTCCAGGTGCATAGTTTCCTCTCCAAAAATTATTTCTTCAAGTGTGTGTTTAAGTCTGTAGCTCCAGCTCTGCTCACAGGATCCTTTCTCTTTAAAAGTACCTGAATATGTTTGCCTTGGCTGTAGAGACCAGGCAGTATACAAGACATATTGTATACCCTGTGCTTTGCCAGATGAACTTCAGCAAGTTCATCCTTTACCTTGAGCTTCATTTTTCTGAATGTGAAATAGGGATAATATGGGGAAAAAAAGATGTCTGAGCTCATAACAGAGCCACCTGAAAGCACTAGGTGAGGGTGTTAGCGTGCACGTTATCCCCAGTCCTCTACCATGTCATGGGCTGCCATGTAACGTGCATTGGAGCTTGCCTTGTTTTTCAGGGTGCATGTTTGCTCCATGAATGATGTAGCCTCTTCCTACAAGCCCTGTATTTTGTCTGTCTTCACATACCGGCATGAAGCAGGAGAGCACAGAGAGGATGAGATTCACTACCAGTTATAAAGAAAACCTGTCTCTAAAGCTGGGCCATTGCCCCATTTTCCCATCCCTGAGCATGCAGACTGTGTTGCACAGGGGTGCCAGCTCCTCAAAACACATGGGAAAAGGAGATCCCTTGGGACAAGGCAGGCACTTCACTCGTGGATGCAGAGATGGACAAGTTGCCCAATTCCTTATCACTCTTTCTTAACCTGGAGGCTTTTTTTTGGGAGGGAGATGGGTACAGCAGCACAGAGGTTGCTCCAATGCAGTCCTGATCCACCACCACCCGGCAGTGGGGTGTCCCTGCAGCTGGGTCCTGCCATTCACCACCCTCTGGGTACGAAGGCTGACAGCTTAGCTGGCCCACTCAGTGTGAAGCTGTTCAGGTGCAGCAAGCTGCAGAGAGCTATCAGCAGGGGAAAGGCCACCTTGGGCAGCCTCTGAAGAGCAAACATGCTGCCCAGCTGGCAGCTGCTGGGAGGTCGCATTTCAAAATCACCTGCCCTGGCTGAAAATACAGGAACTCGCCTGTCAGCCACTGCCTGGTAATTATACCAGGCTCATCTGCACCTTCCCTGGCTGCATCCTGATTGAAGTTTAACAGGTTTTGTCCTGAGTGTTTGAAAAATAGGCTTCTCTCAGTTAAGAATCAAGCCAATTAATATAACAGCTGAGTCAATTAATAATAGCAAATGCTTTATGCTCGGTTGGAAAGTCTGACGGTGCAGGTAAAATAGGCGTACTCACACGTATGGGAACCGTACTCGCACCTCTGCAGGAGCCTGATGCAGCCCTGCTCCACCAGCAGAAATCTGCAAAGGGCAGCTCTGACCCAAGTCACCAACCATAGCCATGACTGCAGCATTCCTTGTGGGTTCTCAGGTGCAGCCCCCCAACACCTCCAGCAAATCCAAACTGAGCAAATGCAGCATTTGAAGTAGCCTCTGACAGACTGCAAGTCAGGCTTTAGCCTTGCTTTATTTCTCTTAAAAATCCACTATCTAGGACACTTGTACAGTCAGTGGAAAATGGGAGAGGGGTACTCTCCTCATTGCTTGCTACTAATAAGAAAAAGATTTCCTAAGTATATGAAAAGCATTAGTCTCAGCATAATGTTTCTTTTATGCAAGTGTCTGTGATTGCAAGGGAGCTATGGTGTAATGCTAACACAGAAGCAATGACCAGAACAAACCTTTAGAATAATAGTTCCAAAGACTTTTCATGGCTTGCTGTAAAGTATTTATTAATTTGGTTAAGAGATGGCCTTATGCCATATCCTGAATCTAACTATGTCTAAGAATTCCCCTGGATACTCCCTGGAAAGATTTGCCATTCCCATTACATGATAATGGGACAACTCAAAAAACAGATCAAAAGATGGCATTTTCAGAGAAGAAAACACTGAGACTGCTGTCTTCCTTACTTAGTCATGGCCATGTACAGCAGACTTAACTCTGGCCTTCAAGCTGCAGTTGGAACTTTGTTTTCTCTGGAGTCGTTTGCAATCTGAAAAGACATCCAATTTGCTAAGCGGAGGTTGTTTGTAACTGTGGGAAGCAAAACTCATTTCTCTACTGAGCCTGATTCTTTTGTGCCTTCACTCTAACCACTTCTTGGTTTGCTGCTATTTTTAATTGCAGCGTAGCTAAAATAAATAAAATGCTTGCCTACAACAGAAAAAGGAACAGCTTCAACCTCCAAAACGGAGGTGGCTATTGTCATTGTAATTTGCCAGCCTGTGGGAAGCTGAGATGACAGATCTGGCCCAGCTCAGATCCTCTTGACTTGTTTTGACTAGAAGACCCCCAGCTTTATGCCTGCCTATGCCTGCTCATAAGTGGACATCTCAAATGTGAGCACACCAGAAAGAGCTGCCTTAAATGCAGTACTTCTGTGAACAAATTTACAACATCAGGCCACTTAGGTAACTTAGACCAGGCCCATCAATCTATGAACTATCATCCTCCCCAAAGAGACCGCACAGAAAACATTGAGTATTCAGCAATACATCAGCAAAGCTAAAATTGTTTCAGTGTGATAACATGAATCACAGTTTGGCTGTATGCTCCAGAGTCTGATATTTTCCTAAGAAGCCTGTTGGAATATCATGGTATTTACAGCACTGGGAGATATAACTGGGTTTGTACCGTGGCTGTTAGATGATAAATGATTAACTACAACCTTGCAGAGCTATGCACCATAGCAGTAATGCACGTTGACTTCTATATTGGCAGTTTTTCCAGACAATTACCAAAGGCACAGTGAAACCCTGCAATATCAGGTACCAGCAGAGCCTGAGTGACATTCAGGCATCAGCGTTTCTGCAGAGAAACACATATCCCTCTCCTAAACCCAGATTTCTACATGCTGGTTTGCTCTACAGCAGGGCTGTGACCACAAAGGCCCGGCAGACACTACCAGTGTTTTTCCATGCTCCAACTGTTCACTGAATTTTTATTTGTTATCTGTTTTGTTTATGGTTTGTTGCAATAATAGCTAACCCCTAAGACTTGTCTTAGGAAGGTGGGAGCATCTCACCTTCATGCTGTACTGAGCTGATCCTAGCTTGCATCCGAAGTCAGAAAGCCAAGATCTTGGCTACTTTTTTATTAGTGTTGTTTTTGTCATTACTGATAGCACTGCTGAAAAACAAGGCAGAGTTAAATGACCACTGAGGCACAGTTTCTTTTTCTTAATATAACACTGTTCTATAGGGACTTGGGGAAGGATTTAGATGAATCGTGTACAGTAACACTGAGCACCTTCCAAATACAGTACTTTGGTGAAAGTTGTTCATTACTTGTTTAATAAAGATCATGTGCCCTGTTATAAGCATCAAAACTTCAGTCCATTAATCTTGGGAGAAATTTTCCCTCCAGTTCAGATCTTGACTTGAGGTAGGGGGAAGGGGGGCAGGGAATGGCCATTGAGGGTTTTTTCCACTTTCAGAAGAATGGCATGTTCCTCAGGGAGACAGTAAATTGAAATTAAGGCTGTTTCAGTTGGCCTACAGGATATGCCTGCAAATGTAGACATATCGAAATGGTGAAAAAGTCTGTCTGTGCCCATTCATATAAAGTGAATGGGTTGTAATGTTCTCCAGCCCTTGGGAACGGTGGCTAGATTGAGGAAAGAAGGCAGGAAGAATGAGATGGATTTGACATAAGTATATTTAAGTGCACTGAAGGCTTTCTCTCCTCCCTGTGGTTTAATGGTATATTCCACCGGGGTCTACAAGGAAGAAAGAGAGTGAATCCCTACAGCTTTTCTTTTTAAGGATAACAAATCTTAAAACAGGTGTGAGCACAGAAAGATCCTCTTATGTGTTGTTTTTAAGTCCTTCTCAGCCAGCCGGCATTCTGTGTGTATTATTATCATTCCACAGAACGAGCACTGGGGAGAGGGGACTGGGAGGGGAAGAGGAGCTGGAAAAAATAAATGACTGCAAATGAATAATATGAACTAAGTATGCCGGTCATGCTCTATGAAATTTATTATACTGTGGTTACCAAGAAGACATATTAGCCAGAGTAAAAAGCACAGAAAATAAAAGGTTGCACTGTAGGGAAATACCTGCTTGCCTCTTGGCAACACGCAAAACATGGGAATAAGCGTGACGGGAGCTCAGGCTGCTGAACAGCTTCCCTAGCCAAGGGGGCAGGCTTAGGCCGTCGGAGCACAGAAAGGTGTGCTCTGATTTTGCTTTCAATAAAATATCATGTGTGTGTCTATGGGCAGGGGGGGACTCCCTGAGGTGTTTTTTCTGTGGCCAGTGAAGTGGTGGCTTCCCCCCGTGAGTGCTGATCCTGGCACTGCCACCCCCAGGTGGGGCACAGGAGAGGACACGGTACCACCTCAGCTTGCATTTTCAGAAGCTGCTTGTGAAGTCCTCCAGGTCCTCCCTCCAAGAGTACCCAAAATGGTATGCTCATTGACCAGGGCCCGCTTGCCAGGACTCCCCGCTTGCTGTGCACCCTGCTGGGAATTTCAAAGGAGATGCCTGGATGTGGATTCCTGCTTAGAAAGAGGGACTAAGCGCGGCTGGTGTCTCTGCCTCCTCTTTCATGCTCCCTGCCCAGCCCCTCTGGGGAAGACTGGGGCCGACACAGCAAGCTCCAGTTGTCGCTTTGAGGGGCCTAGCAAGGTTTATAAGTCTTTCCCACCTGTGGGACGGTGCTGTCTGAAGTCAGAACCTTGAGGGGTATTAAAAGCATAGTAGGTCTCACTGAGTCTCTGGGTGTTAGGAAATGTCTACTGGGAGATTTTGCCACGGTTCTCATAATCCTGGTGAGGACTAAACAGTCAGTGGTTTTAAGGAGTGCGATCAGCCACACTGCAGGAGTTCACGATATGGTAACTCTTAATAAACAGGAAATAAAATTAACTTCCTTGCTCCCATTCCAAAGTGTTTACTAAAAGAGGAGACTAAACCCCAAACTCCAGAGCAGGCTTCCCCAAGTGGTTGGACGTTTGAAACTTGGAAGGGAACTTTACAACCTTTGCCCATATGTTTCTGCCCCCCTTCAGAAGTCTGGCAACTTTGCAGAGGTTTCCCCTTATAGTTGTGAATTTCACATGGAAATGTAATGGTTTCATCAGGAGTTTTGTGTTTCAGTTGTAATAAAAGAAGAGATAGGAATCAAAGACAGTTGTTCCAAGGGAGTGGAGTCTGTAGTGTATAATTACAAGTCCCTCAGCCAAGGGCAGATGCTTGAACTATTTCAATTCTTTTATTACTCTCTAGAACATAGCCAGTGAAATGTTGCTAACATTCAAGGCTGCAATTGCCTCTCTTGTTTTCCCTTCTCTTTTTCCCTTTTGTTCGTCTCTTGGACAGGCAGGGAGAAAGCAATGCTCTTTCCCTGGATATAGCCCAGCAACACTATTTTTCAGTGAAAGGAATTTTCACCTGTAGAAAGTTAACACCATTTTAATCCCAGGTAAGATTTCATGGGTTTGCCATGAGCTACCTGAGAAGGTTTTTTGGCTCTGAGCAAGGGGGACCACCATGACTACCTTCAGTCAGGCTTGAGTGCAAACCCTAGGAAATATGTCACAGAAGCTAAAAACATCAGTTTTCTGGATGCAACACTATGTTTTTGTGCATAATCTCTGCTTAATTAGTTGGTCTCTGTGCTACCGTTGACACAAATATAAAACAGTCCACCTGTTTAAATGTCATTGCTGTTGACACAAGTGGGAAGGGTATTCGGAGTCCAGATTTCTAATGAGGATTTGTCTTAGGCCAGCTAAAGTAGACCTGGATTTCATTTCTCTGGTTTGTTTCAACAGTTGTCTCCATTACATGCTATAATTCCTGCATGTAGCTTTTTCAACCTGGCATAAGGACAATAGGTAATTCAAATATCTATATTGTCCCTGCACCCTATAATGGTATTACAATGACAATTTTATTACTCTCATAAAATTTTTGCAACTTCCCCACAGCACATTGTAATTTCACCAATGGTTGTAAAAGGTCTTAAATTATATTTGTACAAAATTGAGATGAATGGGTTTTAGTATTAATGCATTTCTCATTGTGTAATAAGAATTTTTGTCCCTTTCCTTTTGCCAAGTGCAGAGAAAAAGCAACTCAGTTTCAAGTATTTGTCAACTCCCATTAGAAACATTTAATACTAATAAAATTTATGGATTTAGTTTCCAAAGGATACTGCCAGCGAAGTTCATGATTACTAAATCAGTACTTAAATACAACCATTGTTCACCTTATAAATTTATATATGTTGTTTGACATATATAAAGTGCAGCTTTGGAGGCTGAGTCAGCAGTGGAGGAGCTTTTTGCTTAATTCAAACTTATAAAATAAAAGAAAACTTATTACCAACAAACCAGCAACAATATGTTAAACGTTACATAAACATTTCCTAGGGATGGCGGGCAAAATATACCCTGAATCAAGAAACAGGTGGAGCTTGCTCTGTTCCTCTGAGCAAGGCACTGTAATTTAAGCTGCAGGTAATGAGAGCAAAGTGGGGTTTCATAAATTTGCTCTGCCGCCGCCTCCTGATTTTAGAGAAATCAGCCTGCATAAGAATAAAGTACTGAGCTGTGAAGTGCTGGCGTCCTTGTGAACGCAGCTCCCGGTTTGAAGTTTCAGTCTGCCTGATCAGTTATCTACATTAAAAAGCCTTGTCCAACTAAACGTGCAGTGAAGTGCGAAGGTACAGTTTGAGTTGGCTGGAGTCCATGCAGTTGTGATGAAACAGAAGGGGGAAAAAAGGTGGCATCAAGGGAAGGGTAAATTCTGCTCTTGACATCTTCAGCACTGGAAAAATATTGCAGAGGGGGAGAGGAAGAAAGCTGAACATCTTGATTTTTATTACACATAAACACAGCACTATTTCAGAAGCAGGAGTATGAAAACAAGTTTCTGTTCACGCTCTAGTTTTACTTGCCATTTCAGTCCTTCCTGGAGTTTCTAAATTCAGGCAAATCCACCTGCAAGGCACAAATGAATTTATCGTTCAAAATAGTCAAAGAAAATTGACTCAAGCAGACAGACTTTAACAGAAAAAGAATTGGCTCATGCAGCACAGGAGATTACTAAAAATACAGAAAGAGCAGAGCCCGTTTTATTTGCAAGAGAATCTTCTGTGGACTTTTTGTGTTTTCAATTTTGACTACATTTGTTCAGCTGGCTGCAGCTTTTGATTTCTGCATGTTTTGATATTCTTGTATTATTATTTTGGATAATAATTCCAACTTCCCTGGCTAGGACACTCCTTTTTTTTTTTTTTTTTTTTTTTTGTTCCACATATGAGGAGCAAAATAATTGATGCTGTAACTCCCTCAGGCTCACTGAGCGCCTGGGAGAAAAACGGCAACAGCATTTCATCTGAAAAAATGTTGCTTGAATGAAAAACAAAAAGCTGAAGCCACATGTTTGGAGCAAATGTGCTTTAACTAATGGATCCCAGCATATTATTAACTCACAGTAACTCATAAATATGACAAGTGGTTTTTTTTCATTTTACACCAGTGTCCAATTAGAGCCAAATGACGAACCGTCATTTGTGGCTGAGCTGGTGTCCCTGAACAGTACTTATCTCCTGAAGGATTGTCTGCAGGCCTGAGCCCGGCCGGGGAGGTGAGCGGGGAAGAGGGTGGCAGGAGCAAGCTGTGAACACGAGGAGACATTACAGCAGAGCTCTTGCGCACGAGGCGAGGAGCAGGGTGTCGTCCATCACAGCTTCTAGAGCTGGCACCCGCGGCCGTAAAGCTGACAACAAGGAGGAGAAACAAAGTCTTGCGGGGCTGCGGTGGAAGCAGGGAAGGGCTGAAGAGGGAATTATTGAAGGAAAATTTCCTGACAAATTAGTTTGTATTTTCTGGTTTTGTTTCTGACACGCGGAAGGAAATGCTCTGTGTTTTCTTAAGGAAGTGCAAATTTCTCCACTTCATCCATTTTAAATCCTCGCCCTTAGGCCTTTTGTACTGAAGCATAAAGTTTGGAGGCCTTAAATGGTAATAACGCTTCCCTGTAGAATTTGGCCTCAGAAACCTACTAACAATTCTGGAGGGCTAAAAAGGAAAACCATTTTAGAGCAATTTGGCAACATCCATTTATAGGGGGGTTCATATGGAGCATCAATTTATTCTCATGGTTTCTTTACCATATTTGATGAAATATAAGATGCAATTGGAACAAGCGGCTAAAGAAAAAAGACCATAAACTTTGAAATGGTGTTGTAAAACACACAGTGTGTTAACGTGAAATAAGTTACAGACTTAAAAGAATTTACAATGGCTTGCTCATATAATAGTAGTACAATAGGCTTGCAAGTTGCAGATGTTTTCTGGTAAATCTGGTATTTTAATACATGTTCTCCTTCAGTGAAACTGTGAGATTTGGATCTGGATAATAATACCTCAGTGACACTGGAAAGCAGAGTTGAAGGAAAACTAGTGAAAGAGGGAGGAGGAGAAATCAAACAAAAATAGAAAGCTCAGCAACTGTCCACTTAAGCAATACTCCAATATATTTCTGTGTGGAAAAAGTGTTAAGTTTGCAAGTCAGTCAAACAATCAGGTTTCTTCTGCTTTCCCCAGCTCGGTGGCCCTCATCCGGCGAGTGGGATGTGTGTTTCCCGGGACTCTCCACCCCTACATGGGGTAGGAAGTTTGGCATGAATACAGCAGGGAAGGGAGAGCAGCTGGGAGAGGAGACAGACCCTGGGTTCATATGCCAACATATATTCCTCTCCTGCACAGGTCCCAATTTGTGGCACAGGTCCACATCAGAAAAAGCTTGTTGCAAACTACCAGGAGCCACATCCATCTCCAGGGGCAATTCCCAAACCCACAGAACTCATTTTGCCGAAGTCACTGCAATTTTTATTTATCATTGGGGTCTTCAATGACAGCATGGCCACAGCCTTATAGCATACCACATAGCAACTGTGATTTAAACTTCAATCTGCAGAGCTGTGGTATGGAGAAAAAATATCAGCATCTCATCGTCAGCTGTCCTAAGTCAGCCTTACAGACCAGCACGTGGCCTTAATGCTCCCACCACTCTGTTGGGAAACTGGGACCTTTGTGTTTTCATGCCAAGGAGAATCAACCCCAGCGCTAAAAGTGCTGGAGCTTGTTCGTATCCTGGCAATGGACACATCAATTTGCAATCGGCAAGCATTGCAGGAGGGCTTACACGTGCTGTGACTGACAGCGTCTTTTTCCCAGCAATGCTAGTTTAGAGCAGAAAGGTACGGTTTAGCTATTAGTTTCCTTAGAAAACTGGGCTCAGCCCAATGTTTGTGTCTGTTTCTGTAAGCTGGCAGAGAGAAGGATGTGCAGCAAAGCCGTTGGTCCTCAGTAACCACCAGATTCTCTCTGAGGGTTGAATTCTCCATCATCCACTAGCCACATGGTGGAAACTTTGTTCCTCTGTGTGGATCTCTTCCACATGGGAGCAGAGAGCATTCTCCCACCATGCCAGTATGCCACCAGCCAAAGGCTTCCTTCACACTGGCCGTAAATGCAACGTGGTCTCTGCTGTCTACAAGTAGGCAGCAGCAATCACGTGCAGCTTTCAGCCCAAGTACAATCAGCCCTGTGACATCTCCTTTATGCAGGAGCCAGGCCCATGTGAAGAGTTCGCATTTCAGTGCTTTTCCTGCTGCCTATATCAGGATAGGTCCTGCACACTGGAGCCTGAGCCCCCCAAAACAGGGAGTGTTCCACTTCTGGGTATATTTACACTTTTCACCAACAAAACAGGGATGTATTGTTCAAAAAAAAATTGTGCTCGGTTCTTTGCTGACATTTCAAAATTTGTCATCAGTTCTTCCCCCTCTCTTAGTCTGGGTGTAGTACCGACGTAACACACATGGTGCAATGTGGATGCATCAAAGGCAGAGAAAACAAGAGAGAGGAGGGTCATTGCACCATTTTTCAGAGGAGAAGCAGGCAGCCTCCTTCCACCCTAGCTCTGGTAGTTGTAGAGCACCTTACCCAGATTTCCTCTGCTATCAGTGGAGGCACTTTGACAGTGTGATTCCCCTCACTCCACCTTTCTTTGGCAACAGCGTGAGATTTCCAGCGTGACTGGGACAGTTCTTTTCCAGCAACATGAGTTCTGACCCAAAGACTTGTTCCTGGCACATAAAGACCAGGAAAGGCAGCTGGAAGCAAAATCAGAGCAGGTCCCTGTCTTCTTCCTTGAAGACAAAGCAACATTTTGATGGAGAGAAGAAAATCAGTGCAGTTGTCTCAGCTCCACCATAGATACCAGCCTGAGGTTGTCAGGCTCCTGTTAATGGCTGCAGTCTGGGCTTTCGGGTAGCTGTGGATGGCATTTGATCTCTGGGCCGTACTGCGTGACTCATTGCTGCAAAGATGACAGTGCAAGGAGGCTTAGTGCGCTGTTTTACATAATAGCTCTATTGAGTCTGTTTTCTTATAAAAGGAAACCCCTACACACTGGAGCAAAACTACTTTTTCAAGTAGAAAGAAAATACTGGAAGCTGCTGAAATTAAACTGTGGGGGAAAACATCCCCCATTATTTTCTTTGACCACATTGTTTTGTTTTTTAATAGATGTTTGGAAAAGTTCTGTTTCTAGAGTGAACATTCATATGAATCTGCTACCGGAAAGAAATGTCACAGAAAATCTACCATAGGATTAGAGAAGTCAGGAAAAGGGAGATCAGTCAAGTCAATATTGATAGGGACAAATCTCTGTTTAGTTTAGTTTTATGTCCCACAAAGAAGGGGAAGGGAGGATGGAGTGCCAGGGAGGCACAGAGAGAGGGAGCTTTTCTGTGTGTAGTATTTGCCTTTATGGGTAACGATTTCCAGGATTAAAGTCCCCATCCAGGTTCCTGAGAGGGGGAATAGGAAAAAAAAGAAATGTGATCCATAAACATCTTCTCACAAACACTCTGAAAGGCAACCACCCACTGGAGTCATACTTTGCGTGCATTTGGACGTGTTAAGTAATCTCAGCCACCTAGTTGTCTTGCAAATGCCCTTTTTTGTGGATTGTGAGCTTATAGAGAGGAATACCAGAAGGAACCTCATACACCAGAGCAGGGCAATGCCACAAGACTGCTCCTGATTTGCAGCAGTGGGATAAGATGAGAACTGGGCATTGCATTTAAGCCTACAACATTAGTATTATATGTACTGTGTGTGTGTGCTCTGCTTTTCACACTCTCTATAATCTGATTCAAGCACATGTGCACTCTACTCAACAGAGACCTATTTTTTTTCTCTTGTATAGTTCAGGCCTGAGGTCACCTACAATATGAGACAATGCCAGTACAATATTTCTTTGTATCAGACTTGCCAAAACACCACAACTCTCCACTGTGTTTAAAAAGAAAAAAAAATAAAGAAACCACAAGGAATTTTTATTTTCTACAACCCCAATCAGAAGGCAGAAGAAGCTGCCAAATTATATGATAGAAACTCCTACGCACAGAACCCAGTAGAGTTGTAAACTGAACTTCTGTAGCTTTTCAATTGTAAATCCAGATGCTTTTATCCACAATTCTTTTCAATGACCTTTCACTTGAAAGTCAATTTGTCAGTCTACTTACAGTGTCTGAAGAAATCATCAAAGCCACAACACCAAGTCATTCTGAAGATGTTGTTCCCGGCACAACTGCAAAGTTGCTACACTTGTTTCCTGAGCCAGGATGCTCACATCTTGCTCCTGCCTGCAGGACTTGAACATGCTCCTTATTCCAGTCAACAGCAGCAGCACAGAACCTTGCCCTTTGTAATCTAAAGGGAGGAAGAAGAAGGGAAGGAAAATTACTAGGAAGCACAAAATCAAAGCCATTTCTAGTTGTTATCCCTGACCTCCATCGAGGGAATCCCCTTAGATAAATCTGGCTCTTTGTGTAGTTGCACAACTTGGGCTACTCTGAAGGAAAATACAGCTCAGATGCAATGGAAATTAGTAAATAACTTTAATGATGCTACAGCGCAGATGAATTTGGCCTCTGGCTGCAGGATGGTTACACAGCATAGTGCTGGGCTTGGTTTCCCCAGCTGAGCACTGACTCTGAATTCCCCATCCAGGCGGGCAGAGCAGCACAAGGGATACTCATGTCTGCACACAGACCCAGTCACTGCAGGACTCACTGGCAGAGAAACCACAGAACATCCATTTGGAAAAAGCATCCAAGAGCTCAGATATGTTTCTTCCACTTCTTGGGCCTGAAAAACAGCCTTTAGAATTTCTGAAGTTCAGGCTCAGTTGTATTTCTGGTGTTTTCTAAGTTTGGGTGAGCCAGAAATATGTGAAAGCAATATTTGGTGAGGGTTGGATACTCTTGTTTGTTTTTGTGGCCAATACAGGACCTGCCAAACAGTGAGGATATAAAAAAGAATAAGGAAAGTTGCATGCTGCAGGAGGGTGTTTTAATGTGCAGTTTCTAACATGGAGAAAATTTACATGTAGGTTTTGAGAAAAAGCTTCTGGCTGGTTCTAATTATCACCTATCAGCTGATTCCATCAATCCTAAGGGTGGTTATGCTCCCAAAGTGTTGATTAATTTTACTGTTATTAATTCTTATTTATTTTAAGTGCTGACAATGTAATCAGCCCGATGAAGAAAACAGAACTAAAACTCCTGCACTGCTGAGGTCACAGGCTACAGGATAGGAATCAGCAAACAGATGATCTGAGTAGGCTTGAAGAAAGTGCTGATATTTTCAGAAGATATTTCCCTCTTCCCCTTTTTAGTTAGCAATGGACGGGGGAAAACATATACAACTTGTGGGAGCTGCTGCTCATGAGTCATGAGGAGAGGACTCAGGGGTACAGAGAAAGGAGCAGAAGACATAAAGAGCTAACAAAGCTGTCTGGCAGTCTTCAAATGAAGACCAGGAGAGAGAGAATAAAAAATTAGATCGTCAGCTAGTGCAAAGCTGCCCAGGGTGAGGGCCACCAGGGCCATGCATTTCTGGTAGGGAGGAGAGCAAAAGTTTGGAAAATACAGTCTCTGTGTCTTTGGACTGACTAATTCTCCAGTCATTAATGAAAATATTTAACACTGGATGGGAAAAAGGCCAGTAAAGATGACAGTTATCCCCAGAGATGCAAAAATCAGTCCGAAGAGAGCCAGACCTGCCCTCAGCTATCATCCAAACCTTATATGGAATCGAATGAAAAACTTTTCAGGTTTGGAAAAACAAAGAAAAACTGGGTGAGTTTGGAAGCACAAATACAGGAGTATCATGAGGAAATCTGTTCTTCTATTACTGGCTCAGTCAAAACCAAGCAGTATTGGAAAGCTCATGAGAGAGTCTGTGTTTGTGCGATTCTAGTCTGATTTCTACAAGAAAAAGGGGTCAAAAGTTTATCCAAAGTTTAACCAGTATCTGAACTCTCCAATGCTGAGCTGAACTGAACCTCTAACCCAAATCACTCCTCCAAATGTGATGCTATTTAGATCCACTTTTTCAGTTAACCCACTTCATGCTCAGTTACAAGACTGCCTTCACCCTGTCTGCTCCTCCTTACTAACATGCATCTTTGGAGTTAATATTCCTACTATGGGGATGCAGCAATTGGGGCATGCCCTCCTCCTACTTGCTTTCCTTGTGCTCTTCCCACTTGGCACCTGGGCATACACATTAACCCATTGTACATGTCCTTTACACTCGGGTAAGGGACTCAGCAGGGGAGATGTGGGCTGGATGGCTGCAATCACCCAGGCTGCTGTGGCTGCTGCTTTCCCCGCCGATCTTGGTCTCGCTGCTGTGTGGTGCTTTCCTGGTTTACCAGTGGGTCTTACTCAGTGCCTTTGCCTTTTGACAGCCCAGCCTTGGGGGCAGGGATCGGGGGTCTGTGTGTGTCTCCAAGAAAAGTCCATCACGAGAAAGCTATGGCTCACGGTGTCACTGCAGCACAAGTGCACAGGCATGGTGCCTAAAAAGTATGCCAGGGTCTAAATACGGGAGAAAGTGCGGGGTTCCGGGGGCAGACTGGGATGGGGAGATTGCTACTTTTACCTCAGACTGTCTCTGCTGGCACCCACAGGTTCTGCTTAAGGCTTTTCTGCATTATCTGTAAATCATAGTGTAAGGAGAACAATACATTCCATCTCTTGCATGTCTCAGTGCAGATGCAGTTTGAAATAGCAGAACTGTGTTCCAACACAGCCAGGCCAGCCTAAGAAGCAAAATAAGTTCTTCTTGTAAAGCAATCCCCAGGTAGCTTTGTCAGCTGTAGGGACTTTAGGCAGCAGTTGTATCTGCCGCCGAGTTGCTGCTTCTTCACAGCTCTGAGCTGCATACTCCGCAGCAAAAATCTGGTAAGGTTCCACATAGCCATGAGAGTAAAAGCAAATCCTCCAAATTATTTAAACTGTGAGAAAGTAAAACCTGGAAAGTGAACTCTGAGGCTGTATAAATGAGGATCCCAAACTCGCTTTATAATTTAATCCTTAGACTTAATCTCTAAATTGATAATTGTTGTATTAAAAGCAGGAGGCTCTGAAATTTATTTAAACAGATACTGGAACCGTATCCCCTTATAAAAAAACTTCTCAGATTCCCCTAGGCATTTGTATTTTCCCGGCTGACTTTTCTGTTTCAATAGCAAGAAGAGATGCAACTTATAGAGAGACACCACTTCTCTTCTGTCAAATACTGCACATTCCAGAGTGCTTGCTCATGCTACATCCTTCCCTATGGAGCGGCTGCCTAACTTTCCCAAAGCTGATATTAATATCACAGACCATTATAATACAGTTATTTTCATGGAAGCCAGGGAAGCCTCCCATGGAAGCCTGGGAGGAAGTCACATGGCATTAATTGGTCCCTGGTGCCCATAAGGTCTCCATTTAGTTTGTTGTTTTTACTCACATAAGCAACAATGAAGTGAAAAGCTGAGGAAGTAGCAGTGATTGTCTTAAATGAGTAATTTTTTAGTACCTGTTTTGTTAATGAATCATTGTTCCTCTTAATTGGATGAACATATTTATTAGGCAGTGCAAGGATACACGCACACACATTCTCCACCAGCCAAACAGTTTTCACACCTTCTCCACATCTGTAAGGGCTGGACTGCCCTGGGTACTGGCAACAGTGTGCTGTGTCTAATGCCTTTGGGCCAGGCATCATCCCAGCTCTGTGTCAGGAAGGAGTATGATGTGGTGGCTGTACAGTCATCTTCCTCTGCCTCTGTGCTCTGCTGAGAAACTCAAAACAGTAGCAACACACGCGTGCGCACACGCACACACACACACACACACACGAAGGATCTTTCTTGCCAAATACTTCTGCTCCTGTCACCTGCCAGTTCAAAGCAAATACAACTCTTCCACTGGTGCTGCCTCCTATTAACCATATGTGCCCCATTTTGAGACAGCTAGAGCCAAGAGTGGCAGACTTGTCTGGCTATAAACTTGTCAGCGCATGTGCATGTGTGTACACTGGAAAACAGGGCATTCTGTGTCTGGCTACATGCAACATGAGTGCAGCAGAGAGGTGGGAAAGAGCACGATTCTGCAGGCAAAGGACAGCGCTGAGAGTCCAAAGAGCTGAAGTCTCGTTGGTGACACGTAGCTTCTACAAGAATTAGCAAACTCCCTTAATACTGGGGTCTAATTATTTGCAGTGCTCTAAGGACGTGGTTTAGAGCTCTTTTGTTAGAGCTGGCTGGAAAAAAAAATCCTGTCAAACAATTTTTTCAGTAGAATATTGTATGTTAACAATTTTTTTTGTTACAATATGTACTTTCTGACTTTTTTTTGACTTTGCATTGAAGAGCTGAAAGTCCTCAAAACCAAAAAGTTTTTGCTGAAAACAGCAACAATTCAATTCAGAAATGCTACTGTGGTACCTCACAGGAACAGTAATTTGGCTGCCTCTGCCTTCTCAAGGATGTAGAATCCTCAGGTTAACACCACCTCCAGTACGCATCTCAGGGAGGACTGCCACCGTGCACCTTGACATCTTCCCTTCTAGGAGGAGCGCAGGTTAGAAGTCAGTCAGCTGGGAATGTGCTCCAACAGCCATTCAAACAAATGGATGGATACCTGAGGGAACTAATCCACCAGTGTCATACCAGCATTTCCTAATCAAAACTGTCCTTTTTTTTTTTTTTTTTTTTTTTTCCCTCCAGAATTTTTCAGGTTTGGAGGTATTTTGGGTGAAAACCCAGGTTTTCAAACATCTATGAGAAAGAAAATATTTTCCCACAATATTTAAAGGAAAAATGGTATTTGTGTATTTCTTTGTATTTGCATATATTTGTGCCTACATTTCTTAGCCTACAATCAATGTCAAAGAAAACCTCTGGCAAAGAGAGTAAAAGACTGCATCCCTCTAATCCACTGAACTGAAAAAACTATCCTGATGGTTTTGAACACTGGCATTGTGGGGCATACAGTGCTGGACATTTTAGCAACAGCACCCAATTTTCCCCATGTTCACTTCAGCTGCTTCCAAAGCTCTCCTGTTGCCAAAATCTTCAGCTTCTCTTTTGCCCATCAAAAAAAGGCTCCAGTGGCATCATCAACAAAGCCTGCATATTACAATCATGCCTGATCAACAAACAATTTTCAGTAGTATTAAGAACTGACTAGTAGTGCTGATGGACATGTTTTCAGCAGGTTGACACTTCATCAAGACATGCTATTGAACAGTATCAGCGCCTCTAAAAAGTTACAGCTATCCATGCCCCAGTCTGCCTGCCTTCTCCTAAAGCCCTGCCCGTTACAATCACAGAATCATTTAGGTTGGAAAGGACCTTTAAGATCATCAAGTCCAACTGTTAACCTAACACTGCCAAGTCCACCACTAAACCATGTCCCCAAGTGCCACATCTACACATCTTTTAAACCCCTCCAGGGATGGTGACTCCACCACCTCCCTGGGCAGCCTGTTCCAATGCTTGATCACTCTTTCAGTGGAGAAAGTTTTCCTAATATCCAATGTACACCTCCCCTGGCACAACTTAAGGCACAACTTAATCCTCTTGTCCTGCATTGGGTGACCAAGGAACCCATCAGACACAAAAAGGCCTCACAAAAGAAAAAGCTGGTTTTTATCTGAAATCAACCATTTCAGTCCAATTCTATTCTGTAAAGAACTGAAAGGCTTTTTTGTTTTTATTCCAAAGCTGAATGAAAACAATTTTTGAACTTTAACAGTTGTTGCAAAGTGGAATTGTCATCTTGTGGACAGCACCACTGAGCATATGGTGTTACTGTCAAATAAATCTCATTTAATATCAAAGTGAACAATGTTGCACTGATCACATTCTTCAGTGAATTTTTAACTCACTCAAGCCCTATCTTTTCTCATCTAAATAGACCTTTCAGAGAATCTAGGAGTTTTCCTGCAGAATTGAGTCCATTTTTCTATGCAACATATTTTGCTATGCAAGCTAAACGTTTTGTTATGGCATTTGATTTGCTCTGCAAGGGCCACCACAACAGGAAAAAGCCTGTTTGCTTCCTCTTCCTGGGAGCATTGGACATCTTGCAAGAAAGCTTGTTCATCAAACTTTAACAAGCTATGGTTCAGCTTTGCTGTTCCAAGCAATTTGGATAATCTGGAGAAACATTCTTAATTTTTTCCTAAGGGGCCTAGTCACATCAAAGCAACCCTGCATTGTTAGTGTGCCTTTAGATATTTGTTAATGAAAGATCCCTAGATATCCAACCATGGCTGACCAACTGCGGCAATTTGTACCTTCACTTCTGCAAATTTCTTATCAATATGAGATTCCTTGTAGGTCTCAAATCTAAGCTAAAAAAAAATATTTTAAGATGTTTGAACTCATTACATGCCTGTGAGGTACAGCAGTGTAACTATGTCCAGTACACCCAAGGGGAGCTAAGGTTCAAGGGTGTGAAAACTTACATCCTTGAGAATTTTGGTGCAGAGACCCTTAATGTCAAACCATCTTTGAGGAGCTGGACCAGAAGAGGTCCTGAAAGTTACTCAGAAAATCTGGAGCAAAATGAAGTAGTGGCCTGGGGTTTCTCAGCACCCAGCTCAGGTGAGGCAAACACCTGCATCAGCTGTACCTTTCTCATCAAGGTCCTAAGTATGCCCAAATGTCAAGGAAGCTCTGAGGCTAAAGCACTACGCTTTCCCTTTGCATTTCTTTATTTTTAAAAGAGAGATAGGATAATTGTTCTGCAGTTGTTTGCATTCAGTTTTATTTTGAAACTTTCTTGTTCTTTCTGAAATAGGAACTGCACACATATAGAACAGGCTGAACAAGTCATTTCAGCTCCCTCTGTCTCAGTTTCCCTTTCTGTGCAGTGAACAATGAAACTTCTATAAAAGTGTTGAGTACATATGGATAGAAAGATTGGTTCAGTCAAATTTGACACATCTCACTATAGACTGCATGGTTTTTTCTCTGTGTCCATGTTCGTGTCAAAAGATAGGGACAATTAGTACTCACAAACTAGCACCATACCTTGAAGGGCTACATCTTAGCCTGCTATGAACAGGCACAGCTCCATCCACGAAGCTGTGCCAATTAACCAGCAGAAGACCTACAGCTATAGCAAGGAGCAAAGGCAGGCGCAGCACTTCCCAGGGTTTTATGCTGACTTCAGCTCCTCTTGTCCAACACTTCACAAGGGGCCCAAGCTAAATAGGAGACCAGAGGGTAAAGGGCAAAAGAATGATACTAATTCACAAACAGCCTCACAAAACTATTCTTATTGGCCCTTTAAAAAGTTCTAACTGTCTGCCAAAATAACTACACATGGATGAGGTCACCATGAGCAGTCAGCAAGCCTTGCTATGCAAGAGAAACTTTGGTTCACATTTTACTTAAATCAATAGAGGTGTAAGTACAACAGAGGGGATCACAATCTGGCCAGCTGCCACCGTCCACCTATTTCCTTATCAGGCAGTCACCATAAGTGGACAAATTTGTGCTTCGGTCTTAACTTAGTCGTGTCCATCGGTTAAAAAAATACACGTGACCCAGAGATTGTTTCCGTAAGCTGCTGATTCCCAGTTCAGCAAAGCACTTCAGGATATGAAAGTACCATTGGATTCACTTGTCATTACCTGCTGCTTCATACAGAAAGGACCGACCTTGCACACAGGAAAAGAGCCTGTTTTACTACTGTCAGTCAGGGTGCTCTCAGTGTTTTCTTTTCTTTACATAAGCTATCTCATTAGGCAAATAAAAGAGATTGCTGAAGAATACCACCTGCTCTTCTGTTTACAAGGGAAAAAAATCGCTTTCCACCCCACAGCTTTTTGAATCTCATAAATACATCGTTTGCATACCAGATTACTGTTCAGTTCCAGATCATATTTTATTCAAGTGTATCTTAGACTTCCATTTTTTTTCTTTTGTCATAACTTCCCTGTCCCATATTTATCAAACAGACCTTTACTAACAGCTCGTTTTTTGTTTGTTTGGTGTGGTATGGTTTTCTGCCAACTACAAAGATTATTGATTTATTTATTGAATTGGTTTGGCAAATGGTAAAACTTCTTTCTCACGTAATTTTTTTGTGAGTTTTCTTTCACTCTTTCTAAATACATCATTCCATTAAGCAATGAAGCCTGCTGCCTCTATATGCCTCCCACACAAGAATCACTTCGTTTATCACAGAGATGCAGCTATGAAGCAGTTATCATTTTACTTTGTTGCTTTTTTTAGAGAACTAATAAGGATAGTTTTATGAGATTGTCTGTGAATTAGCATCTATAATTTTCCCTTTGCCCTCTGATATCTCTGTCTGAGACCCTTGGCAAAAGCAGAACAGAATGAGCACAAGTTAATACAAAACCATGGGAAATACTGTGCCTGAATTTGTTTTACTCAACAGCTGGAAGGGAGCAACTTCAGTGGTGGTGCTAAGCTTATTTACACCAGGTGAGGACTAAGGATTTCAACCAGATGAGACAATTAGCATATGTATGCTCTGAAACAAATAGAGAAAACCAGGCTAACCAATTCAGAAATACTGGTTCAGTTAAACCGGGTTAGTCTGAGCTTTGGATGCTCAAGTTTTGATGTGGAAAACTGACTTAGTTGAGCAAGTGGCTCCACGAGGGCTAGAACTGCTTGAGTCAGGTCTAAGATGTCCTTGCCAGCACAAATTTTCTGCAGGCTACAAGGACTCAGCTCATCAGCCTTCTCCTCAATAAGAACACTAGCATGGTGTCTGTAGGAATTTTGTTTCTTCTAAACCTCCTGCCCTGTCCAATCAGGTTAAGTTGAACTGCCAGGTTCAAAAGTACTTGAGGGAAAGGACAAGCTAATACATACTCAGACACTCACACGCACATATGCGTGCACGCACACAGAGAACACAATTGCATAAACTCCATTTCCTTAGGAAGTAAAACTAACATTGAAGTACATGTTTACATGAAATAGCAAAGCAAAGCAGCCAAGGCTTTGGAATGCTTTTAGCCAGATCCTTGTGTTCTGTAAATCAGTGTGGAGGGCAATGGAGCAGTACCAATTTGCACCAATTTGGTGCATCTGGCCCTTATTCTTGACTAGTCCATTGTATATCCAGTCTTTGCAAAATGAAAATGTCAGGGTTTTGAGACCAGGATCAAAGATGTGTTGGAAAGAAAGTTTGCTAGGGAATTGAAAACCCACAAGGGATAGACCATGAAGGCTAAATAATATTATTTTAAAGTAATGGCTACAACATTTTCAGGAAGCTTGCTTTCCCTGGATACATCCCATTTTAAGGCATCACTGTTCAGTCTCATAAAGAGTACTATCGCTGACAAAATAACTTCCAGTTCTTCTTGCTGTTTCAATTACTGCATTGATCAATTTGAAATGTCTGTTTGCTTGGCATGACTGTAAGTGTAAATGATCTGAAATGTGATATGGTATTACAAGATGATTTGAACCACGCTTTACAGCTTTCTTCCTTTCTTCAGAAGGGTGGTGGTGAGCCAAAAAAAAAAAAAAAAAAAAGAAACCTGATTTAGGGAAGCACCTACAACAGTTATGGCCTGTCTTCATTCAATGTCCTGGATAAAGTGGCTATGTTGTGTTTCATTTAATAACAAAACTAAAACAAAAAGAACCACAGAGTAAGTTCTTCTGACCACAGTTTATTAGGCAGCCTTTGCTCCCAAGCAATCTGTCCGTAAGGCCTTTGCAAACTGCTGAATTTCTGTACACACAATTGTGTCTCTGTCCCGGAGCAAACCGTTGCCAGGCAGGACCCTGAGAGAGTGGTCCAAGTGACACATATTTCTACATTTCATATGCTTCCAGGTAACTGGAACCTTCAGCTAGAGTCTTCATAAAGAAACAAAGAATGAGGCCCAAAGTGAATTAAGATTCATGCCCTCTACGGCACAAAACCTAGCTCTTTAGAAAATAATATCATCTAAGATGACAGGGAAATGTGTTTATAACATGCTCACTCCACAATCTAGAAGAAAAAGGTTAAAAAGCAAAAGGCCTGACCTTTAGGTCAGTGGCTTCTAAAGACTGTTGAGATGGGAACCCAACTATTTCTTTCAAAGTTGACCATTGGCATCAACATTACCATACTATAATCTTACAGAGAAAATAATTTGATGCATTATCCAAAAGCAAGGGTGTCATGTGGAAGACAAGGCACCTTGCCTATAGTCAATGAAAAAAAGACATCTCAAATATGAAAACAAAGGCAGCTGTTTTGGTGTGGTCTTTGTCCTTGTCTAATGAGCCGATCTGAAACATAGTTCCCAGAACCTGCCCACTGTGGGTGAGACTTTGAACAAGAAATCAGGTATTGTTACATGTGCACGTTCACAGAGGCCAGGCACCAGATTTAGAAAAAGTCACTAATCTGGTTAGTATGGAGATTGTCTAAGCAGGTTTTACTTGTTCTGCATGGGTCAAACGTATCTCCTGTAATACCAAATATATCAAAGCATGATGTGTGAAAATTATAACCCACTTTTGCCCAAGTTTTTTGTTGACTAATAGTTTATAACCTTTTCTTAGCTTGTTCCTTGTTTCTTCATGGTTGCAAGAACCACAGTAGAGAAATTAAGATCATACCCACCTGGCCATATTCTGGTCCAAGAAATCATAGTTCTATGTAGAAGAATCTGTAACCAGTTGATCACTGGTTATAATAAAACACAAACTCAACGATTTCCTTGCCCCAAGCCTACATCAGATTCAAAGTACTTCTTGTCAAGGCCTTCCACCCTGTTGTTTCTGCTACTGACTAGATGTGTACTGGAATCTGGCTCAGCAAGAAGTGCTGGGAATATCTTCTCTGAGAACACATTTCATACTCTACAAAATAGTTTTGATCTAGCCAAGTTCCAGGAAAACATAAAATAGAGCTGACATCAGCTCAAAATCCAGGATCCATGCACCCTTAGACTTTTGGAGAAGTTCAGGCATGGATCCTAACTTGGCCACCCTCTCAGATGCTTGATAACTGGAAATTAAATGCTGAAAATGCCTCCAAGAAACTTTGTGATGTGGCTCACAGGCATGATTTGAGTTGTTCCTCCTCCAGCAAATGATGCTATCAGCCTGATGCAGAATGAAACAGCCCTACTGCTGTTCAACTTTCTCTTCACTGCTGTTTCCTCATGAATCCAAGTACTGCTCCAGCATTTCCCACAAGGGCACCCTGTTATCCACAGCAGTTAGATGTATGTATGTAAGGGTGATACTGAGGAACTCCTTGTGCAGACTGTCTCCTACCTTTTCAGAACATTTTCAAAATCTTTGTCCCAGATATCTTTGATAGAAGAAAATGAAGCTGTATGGCTTGGAAAATTGTCTGAAAAGATGCAATGTTTGGCTTCTTTCCTCAGATCCAGAATGTACTATGTGTTCCTTGGATAATGGACAGCTTGCTGGGTAGTTCCAGATAAGGTATCCAATAAGTCTATTTTGTATCCCCACTTTTCTTGCCTTTGTTCCAGAGAAAATTGGACAAGTGCCTGAGAAATAATTTTATTGTGAGGAGAGCTATTATGAAAATGTACTCTGCTATTTTTCATTGACCTCTAAAATGAACTCCCTAATTAAGTGCAAATGGGAAACTGACTTGGAGCAGGTTGTCTCTCATCTTGGACAAGACAGACAGAGTAAAGTTTATGAACTTGATAGACTGGACCTGCCAAAAGTTGATTTTGCTTTTCTTCCATACACTGCACATAGAATATCTATAACATGTTGCTGAAAATTATGAAAAAAGGGGATTCCTCAGACATCTGTTTGCACTGAAAATCAAAAAGGAAAAGCAGATGATATTCCATATGATAAACACTTGTGCAGATTAATCTTTTATGCAGCAGCTTTTACCTTCTTTTTAAAGAATCTTTTCTTCTTATGAAATATGAGTATATTACAAATTAGTATCTGCATGCATGCTGATAGAGCTACCAGAGATTTACCACTTCAAAAATGTTGAGCAAAAATGTATGGCATTGGCTCACATGAATGTGCCAGGCCAAGAAGTGATACCAGAATAAAGAACCCACCATAGTGGTTCACTTCTACACAGTCTGAACAATGGCAGTCCTGTATCAGAGAACCACTTGTTTCAGGATAAGGTTGCAAGCCAGACTTCAGAATACCCTAAGAGCTGGGGTGGGTAGCCCTACAGGTTGCCATGCTTCTAGGAGGTCCCCCTGGTAGGCATCCATGGGCAGGCACCACCATGGTGGCCTGAAGCTGAAACCCCTGCAGCTCAGTCTCAACTGCTGTCCTGTTTCATCTGCCTTGCTTCCTCTACATTTTTGTTGTATTTTTTTTTTTTAATTGACCATGATTTTGTGGCTTACCCTCATTTTATGGCCTTGATCTGAACACTAGATCCACTCTTGTGGTCTCCACAAATGCTCTTTCAGCTCATGTGCTTCGCGAGGGAGAGGGCACTGCCCAGCAGATCTGATGTCAGGCCAATGGACTACAGTGTTTCTCTTATTACCAGACTGTAGGGCATTAAGAGTAATGGAGAACAAGAGGACTCCAAATACAACTGTGAAAGCTAAGATAATTGAAATACAGGCCATAAAATGAATTTAGCTTCTGTCAGATTTCCAGTTTTTTTCCAGACCTCTGGCTGTAGGTATGTGACTGTGTTCCTGTTATTTCCCACAGTGGCGAAAACCAATAGTAGCTCTGCTGGTATCACTGTGAACTAGTTGGAAGATCAGACTTGAACTCAAGAGATTTATTCATCTGTTTTATTCAAAAATATGTAGTCATCAAAATCTGAAATGTGTTTTGTACCTATTCACATATATTCAAATACTCTTAAGTAATACAGATGTGAAGTCTCTTCACCAGCCCTTGTAACACATCTGCTGGAAAGATCACCTTTCACCAGAAAGGAACGCTTTCTTTATGAGTGACTAAACTCCTTTGAAATCTTTTTTTTATTTCCCAGGGATGTGTTTTTCCCTAGCAAAAAATTTCCTCTTGCCCCAATAAGAAGCAACCATTAAGGTGTCTCTTGATAAAATCTTCTTTTGGCTCCTTGACTTTACCCGTCATTAGCGACTAGCATAGTATTGTCAGGCTTCTTGGTATCAAAAATGAAGGGCCATTTTCCTCTTTTGAGTCTGCAAGCAGAGACAAGCTAGAAAGTAGAGTTACAAATGCATGAGGAAACTGATACTTCTCTCATTGCAACAGACTGTTGTCGTAAATGACTAGTTTACACCAATGCCAGTGACATCAAAAAGAATATCTGCAGTATTTTAAGATGAAGAAATAGGGCAAGAAATGTCAAGTGACAGAAGAAAGGTCATTAGAGAAGATTCTGGGGTTAGAATTTGCTCACACTTCTGCACCGCACTGCCTATGAATGTTTGTTGCATCTTTCTTTGCGCTTTAGTGTTAAGAAGCATCCAAACATGAATGCTTATCATACGTAGCATATCTAAGTACTGTATGAGTGATTTCAGAGTGTTCTGAATACAAGGGGAGCAGGACTTCTTCTCTAACACAGATTTACTACCTGCCATTTGGCAAAAAAAGTAACTTTCCATTTTTAGCATTCTCTCACAAAATTCTGAATGGCCTCAATTCTCCTGATGCTTAGAACTTTGTACCACATGGCCCTAACGATGGTAATATGATGTGCATAAACCAAATGGTGCCTCACAAGTGTACAGATGGTACTTTCACTGAAAGTCAATAGTGGCCACACACGTGCAGGCATGAGAAGATATTGCTGTAGAAGCTGCATATAGAAACCACATCTAAATTTTACTGTGCTACAAAACTGATCCTCAAAACTACTTTCAATGGCAAATGTCATCATTTAGTCTAACAGATCAAAACATGACATGGAAGTCCATCTGCGCTATTCAAAGCCCTTGTGCTGCCAAACATCTTAAATCTAATTTGATTATTTTTTTACATGTACTTATTAGCACCTAATTCTGAGTTACATCACTGAAATCTTTCTTAGGACATCGGCATTTCCCCAGTAAGTCTATTTTGGCTTGATTTGTCTTTGTCTTGATTTGGCTCTATCGTGATCTTTCCCTCTGGATTTAATATAAAGGTATTCCTGGAACAAACACCTGCTGAAGTCCCTTGGGCATTCTGAGTCCAAGAAGAACAATAAAAAAGGCTTATCTTGAACATAAGACTTGGTAAACTGATTTCTTGTAATAGGCAGCAGTGCATCATGATTCTGAATTGGGGTTGTTCCCTAGAGTGAGCCCTGAATGTCAGGTGTCATGAGAGCGTGAGAACACCCACCTAATAAACAGAGATCCTTGTGACAGTCTCTCCACCAATTTTTTCACCTCATAAATATGTCACTTCAGCTCCATACTCTTTTTGAGAAATTTTCCACCAACTCTGATGAAATGGAACTATCCTGAAAGTACTTAAAGACAGAGCTAGGATTCCATGTATGCTTTTGCTGGAGAGAAGATATATTAATAAAAAAAATAAGGTCCCATTTTGGCTTCAGATCTATTAGACCATCATGTCCCATCTTCATTTTGTCCTGAAGAGACTGGCTCTATGGACAAGTGCTGCCATGTGGGAGAGAGAGTTCGATCAGTTTGTCTCTGGGTTTTTAGAGCTGCAGACAGTTTGGAGAAACAGTAGGCGGTGGAATAGAAGAGACTGGAAATCTATTTCAGGTTCTGTTACAGATTTCCTGTGTCACCCTATATGCAATCTTTTAGGTCCAGCCTGTCAAAAGTCATCAATTAGATATTTGGAAAATTAATTCTGAGAGTTGGTTCATATGACATCCAACTGCACCTCCTCAGTTCATGGCTCTTACAGAATTCCGCAGCATGCCGTACAAATATTGACTCTGAATACCAAATAAATATATTTTTAATCTTTTTTTTATAAATGTGATCTTTCCTTCACATCATAGTAAAGATAAACTTGATGCTGGGTATGCAAACATTCTTCAGAGCAGGACAAGGATTACTGAAAGACTTCCAGATAGGAAGGGCTGAACAGTGTGGAACTGTTCGATTTAGAGAAGGCTAATAGAAGAAATATAAAGAAAAATTTTTAAAACTAATCTAAGGAATAAAGAATGCTGTTGCTTTGCATTTCTTTATACTTCAAAAGAGCCAATGGATCATGTTCTGGCAATTAGATGGACTACTGAACTAAATGAATTTCTGCTGGAATCCCACTGGGCAATTCCTACAGCAGACACGGAAATGTGATGTGTGATGCAGGCCAAACTGAGGTCCTGCAAATGTGTTCTCAGTCATTACTCATCTTAAGGGAGTGCAATGCACTCTTAAAGATTTGTAAAGTGCTTGAGATTCTCTTATACAGGGTGTGAAAAATCCTAAGTGTGTGTGAGTGCATGTGTGTCTGCACATGCTTCTTTGAGAGGGTTTTAATTTATGGACAGAGACATTTGCACACAAATAAACACAGCCATACATAGTTTCATGTCCTTTTGAATTAACCCATCTGGCCAGACCTCAGTGTCATGGACTGGATTCATTCAGATAATGGAAGAGGAAAATAGAAGGATTAGTGAAGCTAAATGGAAAGTACAAGTGAACCCAGGGAAGCTGAAGGTGTCTGGACCTAGTCTATAGAAAATGCATTTTAAGCATCAGATTTTGTCCCAGTATCTGCCTAGTACAACTCTTGACACAGTTCCCATCACAGCAGTATCTGTGGGCTCTGTATCATGTGATGTGGAAGCTTGTACACCCTAACAAGTAGTCCCCTGGGCAGCTACTTTCTATTTTCTTTGCCTTGTTTTCAGTACTGTCACCACAGCAGCAGTTATGCTCAAGATGATGTGTCATGTTGAGTTACAGCTTGATCATGTCAGATTTCTGTCATACTTTGACATTGGCTTCAAATTCAGTGATCATCTTCCATGTAAAATCAAAGTTATAAAATGCAGTCCTTCCCATGTGAGTAAACATGATAAGTAGAAGATATTGATTAAAAAAATGGGAATGTAAAGTTCTTTAAAATATTGCTAGCATGGGAGTTTAGCCCCATAGTTTAAAAGCACTTGATAAAGCTGTTTCCATGCTTAAATCAAGCTCTTAGCAAATGAGGCAGTATTTCATCAGGGTTTATTTATCATCATGGTCAATCTGATCAAGTTTAGTAAAGGAGATAAATATAGAGGGGTTTTGTTCAAATATTAAACATCTGGTACACTGGCAGCATTTTCATCGTGACTTAAATAGCAAAACTGTGAGTCCTTTTACTCACAGAAAATCAGAGTAACTCAGAGAAAGGGCATCACTGAAGCCAGCTTACTAACTGCTTGCCAAGGGGATTCACCCTGACCCCATAGGAGTTTTCAGTGCCTATGCTGTTGTTGTCAGCAAGCTGTAGAAAAGGATCAAAAGGAAGATGTGTGCCTAAAAATTGGAAACGGACTTAAAACTCCTCAATCAGTAGCTGCTGAAGACCAGACTTGCCATCAGATGTTTGCAGATATGAAAGCTGCCTTGCTCTATTTTCACCCAAAGTTTTTCTTCTATATGAAATAAATGCATGGATTGAAGGAATACTGAGCTGAAAAGTGATGCTTGTACCTTACTCAGAAATTTAAATAATTTCTTCTGTTACCTTCCCCTTCAATTTCCTCCAGATTTAATAGAGTCTTTGCCTCCATGAGCACAGTGAAATTCAGCTTTGCTGATCATGACCTAAACACCACAGTCTTCAGCCCACTTGGCTAGGGCTCCTGCTAACTTCAGCAACATGGTACCAGGGCTCCAGTGATGTTTTCTTAAAAGCCACTTTTCACATGTGCTAATCTGCTAACCTCTTCTTTCTCCTCCTAGTGGTTATTACAGTAAAAGAAGTTAAGAGTAAGGACAGTATTTTTAAGGGAAACATGGTATTCTTAGTTTCACTTGTTGGTGCATAAAAGCTTGGAAGTGTGGGAATGTGACCTGATTGATTTCCAAGTACACAAACCATCTGCCAAGATCTGAGCAGACTTTATCAGGAAGATGGCTCAGTTCTCTGCCTGTGCCTGACTAGTCCAAAGGGCTTTTCTCTAGCCCAGATCAGGATCTGCAACCATTTATAGAGCCGTTCAGAAAACTGAATTTTACAGACTTTTTTTATTTCAGTAAAATGATTCACAATCAAAGAACAGAAAAGGCTACCAAAACCTGCTGTTTCAATTACTGAAAACAAAACAAAAACCTCCAAAAAACCAGAAACATTTAACTTACTAGAAACCTCAAGTACTGTTCCTAAGACTGAGTATGTTTGTTTTGAAGTTCCCTTTTACTGAAAATTTTCAACTAGCTTTTAATGAGCAGGGCCTTGGATCTGCTGTTGTTGAAGGCAACAAGACATCTGGCACAGGATCAGTCCTGCAATGATCAAAATGAGGATTTCCCCAGATGATCTCTTGCATAGGAATACTCTACACAAAAGTTACTGAAGAGAGCTGAAATAGAGCATAATGGAGAAAACATCCAGAAAACTTTGAATAGGAGGCAGCAGATATTCTCAGCATAGGCATCTGTACATTAACGGTGACCCAGCTTTAAACAAAGCTTACAAGAAAGACCCTCTCCTGTTCCATACTCTTTTTTGGCTTCAAACACTGCAGATAAAGATGTGATACCTATTCCTTTCCACAGCACCTGGGACAAACAGTGCTGACCTTCCCCAGAGTTTTCATACATCAGTATTGACCTGATCCTCTGAAACCACTAATCCTTGACTACTTCTGAACGAAATAGAATATTAAAAGAGATTTCCTCCTGAGCCCAGTAAAGAGCTTGAAATTCTTCCAACTCTGCTAGCCTGCTAATCCTTAAATTATATATGTTTTTTTAATCTGGTCTAAGTGGGTGTCTCTGCTTTTAGTCACTGACAGACATGCCTTAATTTTGGTGACTGTTATCCTGGAATTTCTACAGCTGTACAGCCTAGGCTCATCATACGTCCACCATAAAATAAAGAGGACTGACTTAGATTTTAAAAAATGGGTGCTAGGCTGGGCTGCACAAAAAGACTTTCCAAGGGTTTGGACTTCAAATGACAATAGTCCTTTGGGTCTTTTAGAAGATACTGTCACCGGAACTTTATTTAGGCTCAAACTTAGTGCCTGGATTCTGCAAGCTTAATGATCTGCCTGTGGCTTGCAGGGCCAATACTGGGAGCCGGCAGGCATTCAGTCCATTGGAAAATTGGGCCAGTTATCTAAATCCAGCCTGCAGAAATCTAATCTTAGCCAGAAGTTTGCACCATTTGTCAGCACACAACTCTTCCTTCTCCCCTCAGAGGTTTTCCAGATTGCACGTATCACATTTCACTGGGGACTCCTCTTATTTTTTGAGTAGCCTTATGCTACTTTTTTGGGGGAGTTGGTTGTTTTTGTTTTTGGCCAGCTCTGTCAAGAGATTTCATAAGGTAACTTCATTAAACTTAAGGAAGTTACCACACTGACAGTTTGCAGTGTGTTGTGAAAGGTGTAGTGACTTGGAAAGTCTGACTCGTTGTCAAAATGAAATGTGCTAGTGCTGTGTGTAAAAACCTACTGGCCCCTCAGGGAAAACAATGAAAATATTCAGCAAAGACACAAGCCTGCCTTTGTATTGTGTGTTTTCTGTTTCTCCTCTTCTATCTTTTTAGCTGTGGAGGCCCTCTGATAGAAAATTAAGGCTTTAGGTGTTTATTTTCTTGGTAAAGCAGGGCACAGAACTTGTCGCAATAGGAAATCAGCCAAATATGGGAGTGTAACTGCTAAAAGCAGTTAAACTTCTCTCATTTGCAAGGAATCTGAAGTGTCTAAAGGAGTTGTGTTCCATGGCAGCCTTCTTCACAGAGTCCAGATGCTGGTCCATGCACTGACTCACACCAGGGCCGTAATGTGCTCCTAGCAATTCCCAGGATGTCTGGAACTAAGGAACGTATGACCTGGAGCAAGTTCCCCAAGGACCTAAGTCCATGAAAATGTTCACTATCAATGTACCTGTTATAAGAGGCTTCTTACATCAGGTGCTTAGCTTAACCTACAAGTGCTTATATTGGTTCCTACATCTTCTAAGCTTGTTGCAAGGGAATGAAAATCACCTTTTAAACCAGTGAAACTGCCAAGGAAGAGGGGCAATGGAATTATCTTGCCTACCCCATGCCCATCACCACGTGGAACAGGAGTAGTTGCTGGTGTTAATATTTGCCCTTCCATGCTCTTGATGCCAAGACGAAACCCTTTTTCCTTAAGGGCTTGCTTTTTCCTGGAGGCGATTCTCTGGATCCAAACAATGCACAGTGCCTTGTGTAAGGCTGAACTCCACCTGAGTGTGCCTGAAAGGTATAAACAACACCAAGCTCCAGGAGTTCCCAAAGGCGATGGTTACTCCCTCTTCTACTTTTCATGTTAGATTTCCCTGTATGAGATCCATGGTGTTGATCTTTGTGATAAGTATTGTAGGAGGGACCGTACATGGTTCTTCAGAGGACCAGGCCTCACCTTTACTTGTGCATTAAGCCTTTAAGAACAAACGGAGAGACACACACACCCAGGCAAAGAAAGGAGACAGCGCTGCATAAGCAGCAGCTTATTTCAGTTTCTCCCAGTTACATTGCTGTTTTGTAAGAAGACTGATCTGTGCCTTCAAAGAGCAGGAAAATCCAGACCTCACTGAAGCTAACAATGAAGCATTCATTTTTTTAACAAAACCCAGGTTTCTCTGCTCTCGTTCTACCTAAGTGTTTGAGGTACATTGGAATGTTATACTGCACCTTTGAGGGGAGAAAACCCTTCCTCACCACAGTAGCTGATCAAGTTGGACCCTGATGAACAGGGGTTTGCTCATTTTTAGTTTTCTTTCTGAAAAGCTGCCATTCTTTTCCCTGACTCATGTTAGACAATACCACATTTATTTATGTCCTGTTTCAGTTGCTCTCATGGCAGCTCTCTGGAGATGGGGATGGTGCCGATTGCATTTTAGCTCACGTGTGGCTCTGATAGATGATCCACCATTAAACCAGGAGTCCTTGCTGGCTCTTGAAAGAAAGATTAACAGGTAAAAGTTCAAGATGTCTGTGTCTGGCAATGCTTTCACTGCTATGCCATTAACAGACAAATAGCAGCACAAAATCTTCAGCGATAAGGCAGTGTATTTTATGAAGCAGGAAGCATAAATTACACAAACATACCAGTAGATCTTTAAAAGGCAGTGTTGTGAAAGTCATTTGCTGATTCAAAACACTTTCTTCTTTGAATTTTTCCTCATCTCTTCAATTTGTACTCATTGTTCTTAACAAATAGAAAGAAGCAATACTGATGAAGTTGTATCAGATGAAGTTAAAACCAGTAGGAGGTCAAAGCCAAATAAGCTTATTAGAAATTAATTTGTTCCATTTTTTATTGAGAAACCATTTATCCTCTATTGATAAAGCAAGAGGCTAGCGCTATGTCCATCTCAGAGCAGGCTCTAGCTTTCTTTCTGTTGCACCCCTCTGCAACTCTGACATTAAATACAGCGGGTGCACCGGCCTGCATGGTTTCCTTCCTTTACTCCAAAATAAACCATAAAGGTAACACATTGCTGGTTTCTCAGGTGCCCTGTGAGTCAAGTGAGAGGGGAAAATGGGTCAACGGGTAGCCAACAGGGACAGTGATTCAAAGGGGACTATCTGGGATGGCGACCAGGCCCCCTCCAACGCCCAGGCTCAGCCCCTAGGCCCTGACCCTGGTCTGAGCCCAGGCGCAGGCCCTGCAGGTGCAGCAGGCCCGCAGCCACGGCAGTGCAGCAGATCCTGCAGCAGTGCCAGCGTCCCGGGGGAGCTGGCAGCCAGGGGGATGATAGAGCTGTCTGTCAGTTGCTGCTAATCCACTAGAGGCCATTGTGACACAGAGTAAAGGGTGCCTGACGGAGCATTTCACTCCAGTGCTGCTCAGCCGCCCTCTTCATTCAGTTCAAAATGTTAAGGAGTTTATTTAGTGGATGTGCAAGGGGCGGTGGAGCGGAGATGTGATTCCTCTGTATGTTGCAAAATTTCCCGTATATTATGCAGGAACTTCTCCCAGGCAGAAGCATTGATTTGTGCCTGTAGTTCGTGTTTCAGCAATACAGCGTGTGTCTTATTGTGGTGTTTTGAACAGGATGTGCAGTACTGTGCAATTATTTGAAATCTAGAAAAACAACCCAACGATTTCTTTTCCTATTTACAGTATTTTAGAAAAGCAGTTGCTTAAGGATTGGTGAGGAAATACTGTGATGGCAGTTAGAAGTTCATTGGTTTGCACTCTCTCATTTTCCATGAAAATGGAAGAAGAAAAGGGTCATTTTTGAAAGAGAAATGTGTTTCTGCTGTGGTGAGCAATCAGAAAACTTACATTTGCTACTGATGCAAAGGGAACCCTGGCAAATGGGGAAGGGGAGAAAAGGAATCCAATCAGGGCATATATATATATGGCTGCCAGGAAGATAATACAAAGGTGAGAAAGGAACAAAAAGAGTTATCCAGAGGGGCAAGGCTCCTGGCCCCACGAGCCTGTGCATCTCAAGGCAGACAAGAGATCATCTCTAAGATCTCCTCGGCCTACCATCAGAAGAAAGATCTGATCCATTTTAGTTGTCATTTCTATTTATCCCTGCACAGGCACCTGAAGATAGAACAACAGTATTTGATGAAATGCTGTAAGGTGGTCCACTGAGTTTTATCTTCCATTGAAAAGAAACCCTGACAAATTGTCAAATTAGTATTAGTGAGATAATTCTTCATCTCTTTTCTGTTATGTACTATACACTATACAACACAAAAAAAACCCTTTTAAAATATATATATATACCCAAAGATATTATTTCAGAAATCGATATAGGAACATTTAACATCTGCATGGAAAAAAACTACCAGAAAGTCTGCGATGATGCAGTGCCATCATAGCAAACATTGGGTTTTGTGGTAGCAATATCATAATCTTTCTTGCGTTGGGATTTAGGGAGCAGTAAACCTAATGATCCTTTCTCTGATCTTCCTGAGACTGGCAAAAATCAGGAACAATTCCACTGAAGTCAACAGACTTGACAATCACACATAGGTCCTGGGTACAGGATCAGGCTCCCTGTCTCAGGGTAAACATGAACATTGCCTCTCTTACCTCTTTTACCTGAAGCACCTGGAAACACATTCATGTGAGGAAAATACTTCTCTGGAAAACAGGGTAGCTTCTTGCATGTCTGAAGGGACTGATCGCACCTGTTTTTATGGCAATGGCTGCTCATTTTGTGAGGGTGTTGGGGAACTTGGTCAGAGTGGCTGTCAGCATCAAGTCTAAAATTAAGCAAAGCAGGAAACACTGATTTATTACACAAAAAGCAAATCTTTTATTTATGAAATGGAAAGTTTGCACACACATGTTTTCAGACAAGAATATTAAGAGGAGTATGCAAGAGACAGAGAGCGAAAAAGGAATGCTTGCTAGATAGGCAGGATTTTTTAAATAGAAATACATTAATGAATAAAGCATTGAACCTGCACTGTAGGCCCTGTGTTTTCAAAGATTTAGAAAGCTAATATAATATGAATCCAGCTATATAATCCTGTGTTCAAAAAATGTGAAATAATAATAACAATGTAACCTCATCCTCCGTATTTCCTCATTTCCTTAGGGCCACAGTTTCAAAAGGTCTTAAAAAACATAGCAACAATACATTCCAACACTTCCCTCCGATTATGGGAAAGCACCCTGCCCTCCAAGCCTAGGTAGGTGTTGACGTGCTCAGTACCTCCAACCTTTTCCTCTACGAGCAGTTAGAGGAATGGGTCACATGTGTGTGTGATGGGGGTCAGGTCTTTATTTCAGTTTTTGGGCCTGGCCCAGCAAGCATTTAAAATTAGGCTTGGGGTTTGTTATCTGAAGAGCTTTCATGGGTTTTCGCTGAAATATTGTGTGGTACTTAGCACTGCTACCAATAAGATTTTGGAGAACAGAGCTCCCTCTGCAAACTTCGATATTAATCTGCATATACAAGAGAGTGCATTTCCTTTTAGACTAAAGGACAACCTCCAAGCTGGTCTTTTAAATGACCTGTGAGGCCCTCATCCTGTGATAATACCACCCTGCCTTCCCTAGGCAGATTCCTCTATCTACATAGCAGCCTTGGACTCTTTCTGGTGTTATGCACGACCTCAGGGATCTATCAGCATGGAGCTTGCTGGAAGATGGATGGCTTGAAGAAAAGTGAGGGAAGAGTCAGACTTGTTTGGAAATGTTTAGCAACTTCTCTTGGGAAAGCTAGAAAAAGCCTGAATAACCGACAGGAACAGGAGCAGGCATGGACAGACCTCTAATACAAACTCTGACTAAATTGAAGAGTCCTGTGGACCTCACTAAACCACAAAGCAAACACAGTCTTTTAATAATGATCATGAGTGTCTCTACTTGTACTGAATATTTCATTCAAGAGTCTTGGGTAAATTTGTAGGTATTTTCTTTTTTCTGTGCATGAGTAAACTGAGGCATTAGAAAGCATTTGGCAGCTGATTTTGTGCAGATAACACCTGCAGATCTGGATCTATAATCGAGCAATCCTGATCGCTATATAACTGCTTCACAGTGCACCTAGAGAAAAAAAAAAAAAAGGAAATTATTTTTCTTTAAGCAATATAAAGTAAACCATGGTTGTTGTGGTGTTTTGCTTTATTTGAAAATATTTGGATCTGGGTTTCCTTGTCTTTGAATGTTCTAGGGCAAAATGAACTCTACTCTAGTGCTATCATACTCCAAGTAGATTCTGGAAACTAATTTAATTGGATCCATCCCTTAATTTTAAAATAAGGGGATGTAAAATTATTTTGAACTGTTGTTTCATCAACTAATTTTAGTTCAGGTAAATCCTCTGAGGGATTTGGCTGTGTTCATGATTTTGTAATAAATAGTCAAAACACTACTATCAAAACAGCCTTTCCACAGCTAGGACAAAGCCACATCACCACCACAACATTTTGGTGACTTCAGCAGCACATGTTATGACAGAAATGCCTCAGTCTTGAGAGTAGCTACTTCCCTATTTTTTTAATTGTCTCTTTGTGCCAAGAATATTTGCCTTTCTTCTTCTTCCTCTTCTTCTTCTTTTATGCACATGAAACAGAGTTCTCCATTACATTGTGCTTCAAATCCGCATTTTCCAGTGCCTGGAAAAGACAACTTCTCAGCCCACACTGTAGCTCTCTGAAGTAAAGCTTTTTGTATGCAGTGAGGAGTGCATCATGCTTCAGCCATAACTGGAATGTGCACAGCTTTGTGAAGTTTCTCAGAATGACTCAAAGAGTGGAAGCAAATAAAAAACCACAGAGATATTTGTATCTTAAATGTGCTTCAAGTAACTGCATTATTACCACAGCACCTCCTAGGCTTCCCGTTTTTGCAGATTGCACATTGTCACCACTTCCTAAATAGCTGTATTTATTTATTGAAACTCAAGGGTTTTATTTAACATCTCACCTAACAAACACTTCTCCTTATCCAAGTCATTTAGGCCCACATCTCCAAATTTGGGTGCCTATAGCCACCCACCTTAATCCTTATTTAGATATGCATGCGAGTAGCTTCATTTTTAAGGGAACCAGCGGAAGCATTTGTGAAAAACATACTTCTAATTTCTTTGCTTGCCTGGCTTTGAAATTAGGACCCAGTTAGAATGCCAGGTGATACGAGAGTCCTGAGCTATGGCAGGGGCTGCAGTCAGAACACTCATATAAATTAAATATAAGCTGGGTTTGAGGTTTTGTTGCCTACAACTGGGACACATGGAATTGAGGTGAGATTGCTTGTAGGAATGAAAGTTACGTGGTCATGTCTTGCTGGAGGGGGACTGCAGGGCATAATTCCCATTAACCTCTTCCAGGATCCCAGCACTGGCACTTATATTTGGAAAAGCTGATGGGAACATCGTTGTGTACTCAGCCATTAAACCTCAAAGCCAGTGAAGTGAAATGTTTTGGGAGAAGCTAGGAGCTTGTTGGAAACTTTCTGTGAGAAATACCAGAGATCTCCCTTGCAAAAGGCAAATGTGTCAAAAATACTTTTTGTCTGTGACAGACCACACACTTGCTTCCATCATCTTGAATGCAATGTAAGTAGGGTTGGAGGCTGCAAGGCAGACACGCAGCAGGCTGGGTCCAGTGGAGCCATGGCAGCAGCTGAAAATATCCCTCGGGTGGCTGATGGCTGCTGTGTCAGAGAACCACAGCACTCCTGGTATGAGCAATGAACATCAGCGAGTTGGGGAAGTGGCAAATTTTAGATTTTAATTTTGCAGGTTTAAGCCCCTGCCAAGTCTATAGTGTCAGCCAAAACCACAGAATTTCAAAATGTGCCTTAACAGCAAACCAAAAAATCAATATGCCTTCCTCATTTTCCCGGAGCATGACAGAAAGCCCATTTAGTCAATAGCTGTCTCTCTGTCAGTCTCAGTGGGCATTGTATAAAGTCTTGATGGACGAAAATGAACAGAGGGAAAATGAAGAATATGCTCACACCCAGAGGGCACTTTTCTGATAGGAGCTCCTCTGTGAAGGAAGCAAATGGGTCTCGTGCCATGTAAATAGATAAAACACTGCAGTCTTGCATGTAAGACATCAGTAGCAATGCATGTTAAGGACTACCTATTTAAGTTCATTTCTGCACAGTAGATCAAGTAAGGAAATGCTGAACTATAAATTTCTGTTAATTTACAAATGGGCACAACAATAGGTAAAAGCATAGTAAATTAGGAGAGATTAGATTGACAGCACTGTAGAAATCTTGGTTGGTAACCGTACTTAGATGACTAAGATCCTGATAGCACTTATGTAATAAAACTGCTCAAGGAAATATTTTCAGATTAAAGGGAAATGATAAGAGAGTAAATTATGTACACAATTTTATTCAACTATCCATAATTGTGGTTTAAAATGAAAATAGGAGGCCAGATTTGATCTCTAAATGAGTGCAGCTCCATGGATCCAGCTTGTGATTTACAAATAATTTATCTGAAGATAAAGGACAATGTGTAAAATTACTCATTGTTTGCATGGATTAATGTTAATTCATGTATATACATTTTTTTGCACTTTTCACACTTAATGACGGAAATTTTGCAGACAAAATCAAAAATACAGTCTCTTGAGTCAAACTGTTTCTACCACTGTGTTACTGAAATTTCTAATCATCATCTCATGACAATAGTTTCAAGGGATTTATGAAAAAGTAGCAAAGAATACACTTTTCTGTAATTTACTATTTCCTGTAATTCATCATACCATTTTTTTCCCCAAATCGCTTTGACTTTTTTTCAGGAGTATCATATATCACAGTCCTACTGCTAGTGACCCTTTTTCGACTGATATTCTTCTGCCTTTATACATTGTTTATTAATTGCTGTTTCATTGCAAAGACAACTATAAAACTAAAAGGCAAAGTGAGAGACAACTTGGTGGGTTAGGGTAGTTGACTCAAAGCCTACCTCTGCAGGGTTTTGTTTGGTTTACCAAAAAAAAAAAAAAAAGATTTAGTGAACTTAAAAACTAGGTATCGCTGACCTAGTAAGTGAAATTCTATAGTCTGGGCTGCATAGAAAGTCAGACTAGATGGTCTACTGATCCATTCTGGTTTTATGATACTTAAATCTACTTCAGATCTATTGAAACCACTGACAAATGTTAAACATAGCCACACCAAGTACATTTGGAACCGATTCACCTTTGAGAACCATAACTAATGATGTAAAAGCAAAGCAAAAATAATGGTGTCAGTATCAAGAAGGAAATGCAAAGTAACATAACATAAAGGCTGGCTAAGGTAGGAGTCCACATTAACTGGTTCACCTGTGAAGCTGATGAGGAGTGGCACAAGCTGTCACTTTTTGAGTGGTTTGTCTGCTAAGCTAGAAGATGAGAAATAATAAGGTTTGTTTGGGGCTTTTTTTTTTGGGGGGGGGGGAGTTGCAGAAGCAGAGCAGGGAGGGTTGCTAACATAAATAAAAACAAACCAAAATATAATGAGGACAGGAATTACTGTCCACAGAGGACAACTTGAACATATTAAACACAATATTCCAGAACTTTTGGATGCCCATCCGTGGCATCCATGTAGTGTTAGTACCTTTACAACTAAGTCACTTGAACACAAGGACAAGGAAATACAGCTTAGGGTGCAATGTTTATGACATGTCTTTTTAAAATCTGCACTTTCATAATGTATTTATGTACACTTTGAATCATCTTTCAGGATTCCCAGCAATTATTTGAGGGATGGCTGAACTCTCAGCAATCTTCCTATTGTGGCAGAACATGATCAAATAATTAAAGAGGTAGCTAGCAGCTGGAAATTTTGCATTCAGTTTCCAACACTGACACAGTCTTCATGTATGTCCATGGTGAAGACACACAAGCTTTTTATCACCCAGTTCCTCTTCTGTGCTTTGAGTATGTGAAAAAAATGAAGTATTTTTGTTTATCTCTCTGAAAAAGCATCTCTGATGTCAAACCTGCCAAGTACCTCCTGACCCACAGCCCAGTCGTTAATGTCTCTTTGTGAATTGCACAGTAATAGTCAGTCTGAGTAACTAGACCTCATCCACAAAGATTTTTAGCAACTTGCATGCACTGACAAGGAACCAGTGTAGTCCTGAGCTCCCATTCAATGAGCTCATGTTCCCCTGGTAGGTGGTAGCAACCTGATGAAAGTTTTACTAGTTATATATCTGGTTTTATTAAAAGAAAATTACTCTTAATTAGAGCAGTTCTAGGAAATGGGAAGTGTTGCTAGGCATGTAGTAATTACACAGCTAGTCAGAGATAAGTGTAGGGGACCAGCAGTGCAATGTACAGTATTCTGCTGGTGGAGAAAGCACTGTCACAGAAATTACAGCAAAAGAAGCCCTTACCCAGCTATACAGCTTTTGAGAATTTATCTATAAAGCACATTAGAGCTTCATTAGAGCCACGCAATCAAACCAACAGCTGAAGGAGCAGTACAAACCTTTCTTGGAGCCACAGCTTGCCACCAAACCTTTTGAGGAACAACTGGAATAGAAAGAAAAAATAGAAAAGGCCTCAAATGAAGATGCTGCTTGGCAGTACTAGCACGATTCCTCAGAAAGGGAGACTTTCCTCCTTATTGTCACACTTTGCCTTTTACATGTTGTCTTAACACCTCAGTGATAGGAGACACATTGACCATCACTTCATATTTGATAACCGTGAAATAAGCATCAAGAGCAAACCACTGCATTCAAGTGCTGCTCAAACCCTGTTTCTCTGTTAAAAGGCAAGAACCATTTTTTCTCTATTTTTCATGCCTTCACAGGTATCTAGGTCTCTCTTGTTTGAAATCAGCTCCAGGATTATGTGATCAAGGTACAGCATTTTTGCTTTTCTTTGTTGTTTGATTTGTGGAATTGCCTAGAAGAAGGTCAGTTTCCTTACAATCACTATGTGTTTTGTTTATTCTCTGAACTAACTGGGAATGTCCAAAATTTGTCCTGCAGTGCTGAGCTGTGACCAGTCATGGAAGTCATATGGACAAAGTGAGGATCTGATCCTTGCAAGGTGAAGTGACTGGGAGTTGAGGGTATGTTGGAGATATTTTTTTCCCTCACGGATATTTCCTCACACAGTTACAGAGTCACTAGTTATGTGGCATTTGTCTGGTTGCTTAGTCATTATCTTCACCCCATGACCTAAGTCTGCTGATGTACATAGCCTTCAAATCATCTCAGAAGACCTGTAGTATGTACTTTAAACACTTAAATTAGTTTAACATCTGAGTCTATATTTATTTTCAACTTTTAAATTAACCTATGACTATATAATTGTTAGTATCTTTTTGTTACTTTATCTCTTTGTTAGCATTATCAATAACTTCTGTCGCATAAGTGACTGAATTTCAAAAGGACTCATTTCACATGCACCCTGGAACACTTCTTTTAGGATTGTCCTCCTTGTGTCCAGGGATGCCCGCACCAGTTCTGTCCTCCTCTTGCTTTTACGTTTTATCCATAAAGGAGTCTCATCCACCTCTTGGTGCAATGAACTATGTCTGCAGCACATCTGTGAATCCCAGTATCTCCATTCTAAGTCCAGCCAAAACCCTCTGAGAGTCTGTAGCACAGATGAGCTCCTGGGAACATATTTTGCTATCAGAAGGGTGTGTCATGCCTAGGGAGCCCAATCTGACTCATTGCACTGGAAAAAGAGACAATTGTCTGCACCCCTAAATGGCCTGTGAATGCCTTGAAGAGGCATCTTGTGAAGTTGTGAAGGGCAATTGATGCGCTGTAAGTGTTTTGAGAGCTTCAAATTAAAAATACCGGACTTACATACTTTTTCCACCTCCTTGGAACTTCAAGGGGTAAATGCATTCATTTCCTTTCATTTTGCATACATCTGATTGCTTTTAAACATAGTTAGGATCAAATCTTTGCCAACCTATGGCAAAACTCCCTCTGACTTCCATGAGACAGGGAATTGGCCCATAAGAATTAGTGTCTTGGGAGGATGCATTGAAATAAATGGTGATTGTCAAAGCACATTGGAATTTAGAGCACATTTGTTGCAAAGATAGAAGCTCACTGGGGTATCTGATTGTCAGAGTCAATTTTATTTTCCTTACTGCACATATGCACATATTTGAACCTTGTCATGCTGCAAAGGGAAATACCTCATTAGATTTCACTAGGGTTTCTTCAGAGTTGTTTATACACTACATTCAATAAAGATATTTTTTGTTTAATAAATGAAATACTGGAATGGCTTGTTCTATCAGGAAATTGAAGGAAGTGTATTTATCTCTGGTAAAGATGAAGCTCTACTTTATAGGGTGCAGAAAGCCTGCAATGTGTATTATTTTTCAAATAGTTGAAAGATTTATAGTAGTAAATGGATTCTTTTTCAGTCTCTTGATCTTACTATCTGCAACAAAGCAAATGTTACAAATAAAAACAGGAGTAAACCAAGAGCATTTAGACATTCTGTATTTTCAATTACGATTTTAACAGAAATGAATCACTTGTCCTTTTTTCATTTGGAAACAGTTTTACTTCCCTTTTCCCCACTGGACATATAATTTTGATTTATAAACACAGCAATCTGGAGCAAAGGGAAGTTTTAAGCACAGTACATACTCCTGCTGAAGCCTAGTTTTATTTTGCTTAGAATTTTTATCTTTATTTTTTTATATTTTCAGATCAATTTTATCTTTCTACTTTAGAGATGAAAAACATGGTTGCAGGCGACATATTTTGCCCATTTCAGATTCACACAGGCCTAAGGTTTCATCTTGCACTCAAGGCCTCATTTTATAAACATGGTGAAAAGTTCTTCCAGTTAAAATGTGCTTTTAACTGGGATAAACCTGTCCCCCCATGTTAAGACTTATAAATCTTCTCCACAGTGCTATTTACAATCCAGCTACTGCATGCTTACTTTATTGACTATGAATGAATAAATCAGTTTTCCACATCACCCCATTCTCTCTGCTGATGTTTTGATTTGGTGTCTATCCAAAAGTCTCTGATCATAGACACATGATTATAAAACCATCTCTCGCACTGAAAACTATTTAAGAAACAAGCAATGGAATTAACTTCTTTTAGATATTGTTTTACACTGCACATTTGAACTTGGGGATATACATTTTTCACAGGGCTCAGTTCTGCTGGGCAGAACACTCTGATAAGACTGCAGAAGCCAAGAAATTAAATGAGGGTTTTTTTCATCATTCACTACTTGGCTTGAGTTTCAACAGCATAGAATCTATGTGTTTAACTCAACTTGGGTTCTTTGAGTGGATACAGGTGTCTCTATCCTTTAAAGATTTTTAAATCCTTTAAGAGTTTCGTAGGTTTGTTTTGATAAAGTTGGGATTTATATTTTTTTATTGCACCACTCAGGTGGAATTTTGCAAAACTACAAGAGGGAAACACATTGGCTGTCAAAGACTTACACAGGGTTTTTTTCCATTCCCTAAGAATGTAGGAAATCCAGAAAAGTATTTTCATTCACAACTTACTCTTTAATTTTAAAAACACCCTGGATAAAGCCTGTAGGAGATTCCTAGAACTACTAGGAAACATTTTATATACTAGAATCAGAGACTGGCTTGGGTCTCAGCAAAAGCATCTGTCATTCTTTTCTCCCCGTTACCTTAGGAAGAAAGGGATTGACATGAGCATTTCTAGATCTGAATCAACTTCTTTCCTTTGAATCCTGGGTAGAATTCAAAACTAGAAGGAGCCTGCAGAGCGCAGGCAACATCTAGTGATGGAAATAACATGAAGACCAGCCTTGCAAGGCATTTGATCTCACAGGAGAAGAGACCCTGAGAGCTGAGCATGATGGAATTCAAACCCCACGTGAAACATTTGCTCATTTTCAAAGCCAAAATTCAAATCTTATCCTACAGCTCATCCAGAGGCGAAAGGCCACTGCAGTGTGACACTTGACAATTCCCTTTGTAGGACAGGTATAACACAGTTTGTAAAGTGAGCCCTATATAAGCATATTGTAATCAGAAGAGAACAAGTGTCCTTTTTAATTTTAGAGAACATTAGGTAGCTGAAGGGAATGTGGGACATGCAGAGGCCAGCAGATGATCTGTCTTGGAAGATCATGGTTCTTTTACTCTTGATCTTGCAAAGATCTGTAGTATCAATATTACCTATTTCAAACAAGTCTTTTTGTGTATACCCAGCTAAGGCCTGTGCACCTAAAAAGATTGCATTAAGTTTCCTGAAACCAAATTCCTATATTTTATTATCTGAAATAGAGAACTACCATGCTTGCCTACCTTATTCTTCAGATGACCTTCAGTCTTATTCCAAGGGAATCAGATTTTGTTGTGCACTGAGAGGTGTGTCTGGCAATTGTAGCTTAATTATATTAAGCCCTTCATAAGATATGTTGAAAACAAATCTGTCACTGAAAACCCAGGCTATATTTATTTCAGTGTACTGAAATATTCTTGTCCAGGTTTCAGTGGCAGCAGTTAAGGTAACAAGGAATTGAATTGAATTTACCTTCAAGAAAAAAGCCTTTTGAAGTTAACACAGGACTGACTCAAGCTGGTGACACAGGTGATCTTATGCTCTCTGTCATTTCCCTTCTTTTCCTTTACTGGAATAAAACATGGAAGAGATACTCTGTTGGGATATTGTGCTCATCAGCCCCTCAGTGGCACCGTTGTTAAGGGTTATGTCTTCCCTCTGTGGTTTGACTGCTACCCATCTAAACTCTAACCCTTTTCCTGAATTGCCTCAGTTAGGAGCACAGTTGCGCTATGGTCTTACTATGTAATTTGGTAGTGGTTTAGTCAAAAGAGAAGTGAGGACAATTTCACTCATTTAAGATCTCAGTTGTCCTCTTTCTCTCTCTGCTGGCTTTGTAAAAGAGTGGCAAGGCACTTAGAGAAGCCGCATAGATCAGATGAATCTGGGCCTCTGGTTTGTATTCCCAAATTTTTCTAGAACATCCATCAACAAACAGCACCAAGGCACCAAAAATACAGCTAAGAAAAACTAAAATCCAAGCCAGAGAAAGTCCAGCAATTGTCCATTGTATAGAAAAATGAGAAGATTCAAATTGAGAGGCAGATTATCTCTCTGGGACTATTTCAGATGGGAAAAATTACTCTGTAACAAGAGAATAGAACATTAAAATCCCAAAGAGCAGTAACAGACAAGACATTAGCTTAAACACCTCCTAAAAATAGTGAGACTTTGTCCTGGAAAACACTGACACCAACATGTGGCCTATCACAGAGACAGGGAGATACAGTGCAGAAAGACAGTGAGGATATGAAAAGAACAATGATATCACAAGTAAAACAACAGTTACAAGGAAAGCTGAAGACGAATGGTAAGAGAGCAACAGCAACAGATGTTTTCCCTTAAGGTCATAAATGAAAACAGAAATCCTGATGCACAGGAGCTTTTCTGGAGAAATACATCTATATCAGAGCATGAAACACTAGCGAAACAGAAACAGATCACAAAACACAAAGAATAAAAACAGAACAGCCTCCTTTCTGCAAAGAGGAATAGAGCAAATACCCAGGTAGCTGGTGATGGGCTGTTGTTTCCAGGGCAACGATCACATCTCTTCCCATTGAGACATGCTGGGTTCTGGTGATGTCTTCATGACTCACTGCCCAAGGGCGAGGTAACTGGCGCAAGATTTGGCCTGCGGTTGATGTGCCATGCTGTGCTCAGCAATGGGAAGCAGAGGGAAGGGAAGGGCAGCAGCGCTGATTGCATGGGCTGAGGCAGAGAGCAGGGCTAGTACCAGGGGCAGGAAGGTGGGTCCCCCTCACCAGTATACTGCCAGAGCTTGTGAAGCTGGCAGTATCCTCACTGAGTTCAACCAGTGTCACAGCACACCTTACTAGTGAGTGAGTGAGAGCAGAGGGAGCCCAACAGCGTTTAGTAGCTCTGGCTCACAGGAGGATACCATAGCAGCTTCAGGGAGGGCCTGATCTGGGATCACTGGTAGTGCAGAGAAGCTCCATGGAAGAGACAGTGTTACAGGTGCTGATATTCTCCCTTAGACATCTGTAACAGGCCATTATGAAGGAACTGAAGGGACCTTGGTTCTCACCCACAGTGTCTGTTTCTGTATCCCTGTGATGCAGTTTTCTTGAGCACATCATGATGTTCACAATACACTGTGTCATCGTTTATGTGCAGACAGGTTAATGCACCCACAGACAAGAGATAACTAAAATTTGAGATCCCTGCAATTTTCATTTTTCATTGTGGAGTTTCTTGTCAAGTGCAACACAATTCCTCTTTAATAGGGCAATGCTTTTTAGACAAAGAGGGCCAAACAGGATCCTCTCCAAAGTCAGCCACCTTTAGTCCTCTAATCAATTAGAGAAAAGCTAAAGCATTCTCCATCCTTCCTACGATCACTAGAGCAGGCTAATTCTTCTCTTCCGTGTCTCCCCCTGGCCACAACCACTGCCAGCCCATCATCTCCAAGCAGTATGGTCTGCTGGGGTACTGCTGGACTCCTGTGTGATTCATCTTGGGCCATGAGGTGCCCCTTGGAAGTCATAACAAGTCGTATATGAAGTGTCAGAGCACAGACTGCACTCAAGTGAACACTGATATGTTATTCTATCCTAGCAGGCGAGCACACCGCTGGCAGCTGTGGGGTGACCACATCCACAACCCTGATTTTCCACATGGATCTCTGCTCTTTATTTTTTCCCTAGAACATCCGCATTTGATCTCTGCTCAGGAAAAATGCAGTGAAAAGTGCTTTCTCAGACCAATTCCCTTTCAAGACTGACATTATCAGTTTGGAATATTTGCAGGGCTATTGGGTGTCCGGAAGAGGGAATGGCTGGGATCTGAGTGTACCGTTCAAGCCTAATCCAAACACCTCTCCAGATTTAGCTCAACCTATCAGGAAAGGTAATTTAGCACCTGGGTTAGATAGGGTTTGGAGCCTGCATTTGGCACGCCAGCCAGCCACCTCTGAATGGACCTTCCAGATGAGATATTCTGTCACAAAAAAAAAGTTCACGGAGGTGTTAAGTGCAAAAGCATTCCTCAACAAATAGCAAATAAAAAGAAATAAAAATTAAAACACTTTTGCCAGGAAACAATAGATTTCTCTGTGTTTTTCAAAATATTGTTTGCATAAATAGCTGGGAAAGAAGGAAAACACAAGAAAAAATATTACTGTGATTTTCACAGTTCTGATAAACATGCAGAAGAGCTCTGGAAACCATCTGGTTGTGCAGTCAGTATAGTGCATGCTTTGCTGGGCTATAGACATACCTGTTGAGTACAGGAGGCTAACAGCGCTTTATGCTATACAGCCTGACTGATTGTCAATGGAAACAAGGGTATATGCATGTGTGCGTGTGTGAATCGTTGAGACAGCAGATACAATTTTAATGGACCTAAGGGACTTTGGATCCTGTGCCCCATTTTTATAAGTGGCTTCTTGTTGGGAATTCAACCCAATGTCATGGCAACACTATAAGAAGTTGCCACTCCTCAGCCCAAGCACTTTTGAATGCTTGAGCTGAGAGCTCATCCTGCTCATGTGGTGTAACTCTAACCTCAGGACAGCCCCATCACGGCTGCAGTGCACAGACGTCAAGCACAGGCAGCTTGTCAAGGGATGGGTGGTAAATTGTTACACTGCCGTAACTCAGTACTGTATGCCAGCACATGGATCCTGCTTTGGTTCTATATGCGTTTTTTAACAGGACTCCTAAATTGCTTGGATAACTTAAATGTTTTCTGCCTATTTGGGAGGCAGGGGTGGTGGGGTGGAAGTAAGATAGAAAAGCTGAATACTCACAGTTTGAATCAACAGGAGAGCTGATCATGAGCAGATTTGTGAAACATTATAGCACTGTTATTGTGGGTTTCCAATTGCAGAACCAGGAATAAAGCTGACACAAGATATAATCAAAGAAGAAGTAAAGGACTGGAAAAGACATAATGCTAGTCAACATTGTTTTATGAACAATCAGTCTCCTCGGACAGATCTGATTTCATCCTCTAGTGAGATTATAAACTTGCTTGATAAAAGTGACTGCATAAATGTGACAGACGTTTTAAGGCTTTTGACCATTACTACATGACATTCAGACTTTCAGATGAGTTCATTCAAAACATCAGCATGTGATGTTCTGAATGGTCTTAAAAGAGCCATCAGGGCCCGAAAAGCAGTGGTCATCATCATATGGGCATGGACAGGGAGGCTAGGTGCCCTAAACTCCTCTTTTGGTTAGTCGGGAGAAATGGCTATCTGCAGAAGTCTTTGTGTTTCAGGAAAAAGAGCTTGCCAGATGTGTATATACTCTATTAAATATCTGCAAACAATGTCACTCACCCAGACCCAAACTTATTATCCTGCCATGGCTTAAACTCTCCTTTGGATATTTCCAAAATAACTATTTTGGGGAGGCACTGAAGAGACACTGGGAGTCAGTTTCTCAAAAAAAAAAAAAAAAAAAAAAAAAGGAAAAGACCTGTTAGTTTGAGGAATAAACATTAAAGGACACAAATTATTTGGGGTTTGACTCTTAGAGCTGTTCTTCCTTAAATATGAACTTCCCAATTTCATATGCCAATAGTATTTGAAAACCATTCTGCAAAAATATGTCTCTCTTGCCATTATAATACCATGGTACTGATGGTCCCTAGTTTTCCTCCAATATTCACAGTAAGCAGACTTACACCTTGAAGTAGATCTCTCTTGAACAGTCTTGCACAACCTGTGACTCATGAGCTGCTTTCATTATATTTCTTTCATTATTTTTCTTTCATTATTTTTATTATTAATTACAATGCAAACAAAATGAAATGGGGGTGGGAGCAAGAGGCACCTTGTGTTTTGATGTTAAGATTGTAACAGTTCCCTTCCACAGGAGAAGGTAAACCACATCACCATTGTGAAAACTGGTGAGAATAATATCAGTATAAACTAAAGTATAAAAAAAGCTGAGTATAGAGCAGCAAACCAAAGACATCAATTTCAAAAATGAAAACATATTTTTCCCAAGCTAGTTATTTATTTTTCTGAAACTTTTTATTCTTTATTTCTGTGGCAGAAATACTGGTTTTGTAATCTGTGATGTTGGTGTAATATAGAAGAAATTTAATTCATTAGTTAATGTACATTTCAGTGTATCTATATCCAGATTTTGTTATTTTAAGCTAAAATCAGGAAATCTGTGGGAAGAAGGTGAAAATAACCACAGATAACTGAAAAAACAGCTGTAAAAAATCTTGCTTTGTATCTTAAATTTTAGACTGAGCACATATTTTATATAAATGTTTATGGGGAGGACACATCAAGCTCTGGTTGTTCTGTAACGTGGCAGAGTTTGTTCAAATCCAACGACTAGGGAGATTTTACTTGATCACTCGGAGCATGAAAGGCCAGTGGCTGGCTTGTTGGCTGAGTATTGAGCAGCAGTCCAAGGTGCTAACGGCACGGTTCTCCACTGATACAAAGGTGTAAAAACAGGGCAACTTTTAAGTTCAAGTTTGCATTCCTGAGGAGAAAGGAAGGCACTGAAATGAGGGCTGCTGTTACATATTCAAAAGCATCAGCTTCCCTCAAGCATCCAAATGACATACCACCATTTTTCATCAACCTTGAAGGTTCTTCCACTGAATATTAAACTGATTCAGACCCTTTCTTTCAAAACAACTCTCCTTCTCTGTCCTGTTTCACAACATGGACAGTCTCAGGTGCTGTGCAGAGTCCCATCAGTCAATACGTCAAAGAAGAATTGAGCAAACCCCTTGGTCCAGCAGTGTAACCTCACATCCCCTTGCTGATGCCCGTGGCATAGCTGTGGCACCTTTGCACTAGCTAGCATTCAATATTAGAGCCAAATCTTCCTCTGTGTAACTGCTGCTGGAGATCTGCAGTGTTTCTGCTTTCCCTCTCACATCCCTATGAGCTAACCACATACCCTTGCTACTGCTGTCCTGTAACTGCCTTGAAAGGAAAACAAAATAGAAAAAATAAAAAAGGATCAGAAATCCCCTAACTAATTTTATCAGCTAGAGAGCTGGCAAGCAGAAGTGTATGTGCTGTAGAACCGAAACAGGTGTGGTTTGAGCATTTTCCATATTTGGTCTTGGCAAAAGTATGAACAGAGGGTATTAATTTCTCCACACTGATAATGGGGGTTGGAATCCATTATCTGAAATAAAAATTCTTGGCGGAATTCCTCATGTACTCAAACGGGCAAGGAAAACAGATAATAATGGTTTTCCTTTTTTGTTGTTGTTGTTATTAGGAATTTTTTTTGTTAAGCATTTCTAAATGCACCAATTTGTGAATTTTATTGAAGGATTTTTTCGTTTAGTGTGCTTTACATGTGAAAACATCCCTGCTTCTCTCTTAAAATGAGCTGGATCCCATGGCTCTGTCTCAAACAAATACCCCATGGATAGGTTTGTGTCTCTGTGCGTACGCGTGTGTGCCTCTGTGCTTGCATACCTGCCCATAACGTGTGCGACACAACCAGGTCTGGTGCACTTGCACAGTAAGAACAACCTATTGTCACCAGCACCTCTCTGCAAATGTAAGAAACTGTACATAAACCGTCTTCTGGGGTCAGAGCTGGCTGATAAGTCTTGGTAGGTAAATCAGACAACATGATTATTGCAGTGCCTGGTTGCTTGGTCGGATCATTTTCTCTGCCATCTTTTCTGACACCGCATAGCACTGAGCACTGCACACAGCAGAGTCTTTGGTGCCCCTAGTTTTGGGAGAGGCTGCAGCTGGCAGGTCACTGACAGTACAAGATTTAAGACACAAAGCAAATGAAGGGCCATTTGGTATTATGCATGGCCAATTCTACCTTTCTCTTATTCTTCACTCCCTCCACTCTGCACAAGCCTCCCATAATCATCCTGACCTTGGGGAGACACAAAATCCCTGTCAAGAAAATTCTGCTGTATCTGTGCTACCTGTGGATGGTCTAGTTGATGTGCTATATAGGGTGATGATGGTATCCCACACATTTCTGCTCAGTGGAGAACACAAGTTACTCTTTTTCTTGAGCTCCTCCAAAGACCCTCTCAAGACTCGTTGCTTTCACAACACAGAGAGTGATTTGGCCAGCTAATAGAGGATTGATAATGCTCACAAGCGTGCCTGTAGCTGTGCCGTGTAAGTGAAACAGTCAATGGAAAACATGTAGCCAGCTCTTAGAATGGGGATTAGACTTCTCATATGCCCTAGCTCTTCAGCCCCTAGGCCAACCGAACGCTTCAACTCCCACACTCTCACTGTTACAAGAAAGCTCAGCATCTTTGTTGAAGTTGCCCTCAGGGTCTATAGGAGGCACAGGTTTGTGTCTTACTCAGGTGAGCAAAACACTAGTTGGAGGTCCCCTCACTTGAGTATTCTGCACACCAGGCCATTGGCTATAAAAGCAGAACACTTGTTTTGGCGGTGTTGTAGTGTAGAGGAGTGCAGGCAGTGGGTTGATGAGCATTGATAACATGCAGCTGTGGCCTTGCCTCGAAGGCAGTGGGCTGATTGACATGGATGATGTGCAGGTGTAGTTTGTTCCCACTAAGCAGTTAAATAGCCCTGAGGATGGTGGGAGAGGTGGTTGGATGGAGGAGGAGTAACAGTGTGGCCTGGTCTCTGAAGGAAGGTGAAGCAGCACAGACAGTAGAATCTGACTGATGGTAAAAGCCTTGTTTGCAGCCTAGTTGTTTGTGCTGCCTCGTGTGAGGCTGGCTGAGTTGGACTCAGACTACAACAACTGGCACCCAACATAGCTGAGATAAGCGGGAGAGCCTGCAACCTGTAACAGACACTGTGAGAGGTGAGCTGTTGACAACTAATTGATATGGGTGTATTGCAATATTTGTTGTCCATCTTAACTCAAATTGCAGCATTTTAGAAAAAGAAAAAATGGTTCTTTTCTCTTATGAAAAACAAAGTTTGCTGCAGAGTTTCAGACACTGACACCCAAATGGACAGACAGCCTCTGTGCCATGCCAAGTGAGAAACTGAGGTTTCTCCTACGCAGGCTGTGATCTGTGTGTGGCCTTTCACCAAAGCTGGGGCTTCAGGGCTCCCAAAAACCAGTCAGAGCAGCAGGATGTTCATAGATTTACAGATACTCAAGAAACATGGTTCTTCAGACCTAAACTATGTTTCAGTGGTTTCTTCTTGTTACATTTTTCTGTAAGGAGAAATAGTACAACGGTAGTAAATTATCTTTGGGGTTTGGGGTTTAGGATTTTTTTCCTATGTCACCAGTTAGTCTTTGGTAAATAAGACACTACAGTTTAAATAGCCATATTGAAGTGTATACTCAATATGATGTTTATTGCAGCCTAAGGTCTGAATATTTGAGACATGGATTTTGTATCCCAATACATGTCATGACTCTAAGTGCTCTATAAACACTGCATTTCCATCCTATTTGAGATCAAACTTCTCAGCTTATTTCTGGAGCTCCTAAAATTCTCATATTACGGCTCTCTTTTTCAGCAGTATCACTCATAGTTACCTAAGTTTGAGGGCTGGACTCAGTCCCTTTTATGTCTTCAGCATCTTAACATCTGCATAATTTGGTTAACGTAGTGCTTCTTAGTTTTGCCTTCAGATTTGCATTGATTTCACTGTGCTCGCTTTGGTTACGTTTTCCGGTGGCAGTATTCTCCTCACTAGCTGAATTCATCTCTGTCAACACAACAATGCCCGTCAATCACTTATACCCAGACTTGGCTTCTCAGTAGCAAGTCCCATAGGAAAAGCCAATGGTAAACGAGGGGAATTCTCAATGAAAAGCCGGACCACATTTATTTCTGCACGTACAGGCTTCAGTAACTTTTTTCATTCATTGGCCAAACAGAATATGCTGGAAAGCCTGTAATCCATAGATGGCCAAAGGATACGGGCTTATTCAAAGGCAGCGCTCAGGAAGGGTGGGGTAATGCCAAAGGCCTAACGTAGTGCTTTACAGCGATGAAATCCCAGCAGTTTTTGCCAGCTGTAGCAGGACTCCACTGTGTGGGCGCCAAGCCGCGGGGCCACACACAGGCTCCGTGGCTCAGCACCCACACAGCCAACATTTTCTTAAAAAAAAAGTGGGGGGAAAAAAATGCTGAATCAGACTCTCAGAGCCTGACCAAAAAACATGCACATAAACTATAATTTTTATTATAAAAACTCTGGTTGGGAGCAGAGATATTGTAGAAAAGCTGGAGAAGAGGGGAAATATTCCTAGTGTTAAAAGCAAGCTAGAGCTCATGGTGTTCGACCACAATAGTTTTCTTGGCTGCTATGGTTCTATGACTGATTTAAGAGGGTTTAAGGTTAATAAACCATAGTTGCATGTTATTATCTGTGTAGTTCTTGCACTCTTGCTAGCAATGCCATTTATTCATAGATTTATGATGAACACCATAGTAGTATAGAGGATATGTGTTTTTTAGGAATGTTTGCTGGTGGAGGGAAAAAATGAGATCGGGGAGGGGAGAGGGAGACTTGATATTCTAATCCGTAGTGCTGCTACACCCAGGCCATAGAAGGCATGTGTCCGTAAACTGGCTCAAAATCTAGAATGCACAAAAAAAAACCCCAACCAAAAACAAAACCCTAAAATGACTCTTCCTTGCCTAACCAGCATGACCATAAATTCAAATATATCAAAAAGCATTGTTGGTGTCAACATGATTGACTGATGGGTGGCTGACAAAAAGTGGAGGTAAGTAGAAGAAGTAGCAAAATTAATTGTTGTCCCTTGACAAAACAGGTAGCCTTTGCCTTTCATAGATTCCACAAACTGATTATTTTTTAAAAAGAAAAAAAGTAGGGGTCTGTTTTTTTCTTTTAGTCGTTCATTGTTTCAAGACTTTAAAGCCATACTATAAGAGCTGAAGGATGTTAATCTGGCATAAAAAGCTTAACACACAATGATATAAATGACAGGAAAATGATCTACAACAGTGTTAAACCACAGAATACTTATTAATTATTAAAGCCTCAGCTCCAAAATATTCTAAAGGAGTTTTCCTGCTTTCTGTTAAGTCAGGAAGAGAAAAAGTAAGAAAGAAAGAAAAGCCTATAGTCCGTTTCCAGTCTCTCATGCTTTCTGAGCTGAACTCTGCATACAAATCTATATTTGTAAGACACCCTCATCTACCAGTTAATCAAAGCCCTGGAAATTCAAGGAAACCTGTGTTTATGGAAATCTGGCATTTCTGTAAAGTTTTGAATGAGAGCTAAATAGAGCAGTTCATCTCATTGAAACTAATGGCTTCTGCCAAGTGGTTTTGCAGTGCTGGGTCTTCTGGCACAGTCAGCATTTAGGAATTCATTTATGAGCTGGGTTAGCTGGAGACTCTGGAATTCAAATTTATGTCTAAGACTTAGTGGTTTATTCCTGATAGGTCTCTGTAAAGAAATTGTAATCAATTTACCAAACTCGGACTTTGTAATATGCAGAATAGAAAGCTAGTCTTTTTTTCATGATTTAGGGCTTGGGATTTTTTTCCCTCTTTCCCCAGTGGACAATTGCAAACTGTACACATGTACATTGTGTAACTGAAGGGGGCTTTTTAATCACCCATTCATACTTGCTTTTGAAAAAGCTTTGTCCTTGTGCTCTTGACTTGACTTCCTACGGGCCTGATCCTGCTCCCTGCTCACATTTTCCTTTAGGGGAAGAACAGAATTTGACTTCGGATGAAGTCACAGTTGCACATAAAAAGCAGAGAAAAGTGTGGCTTGTCACACGAGTTGATTTTATTTCAATCAGTATTTGCATGAACATGCAGTCAGGCTCTATTAACTACTTGTTTGATTTGCTTTAAAAATATGTCTCCAGGAGCTGGCCAGCATATTTGAATATTGGGGGTTTTTTTCTGAGTCATAAAAACCTAGACATTTTTAGCAAGCAATGAACAAGAATTGCTCTACACTTTCAATGCAACTATAAATTTGCTCTTTTTTTTTCCCCTTTTAGAACTCCTTTGAAGAACTCATTGAATAAATTAACAACTTGGAAAGCTGCCTGCCGTTTTTGTTGGCTTTGGGTTTCAGGGAGTTGCTTGGTAAACAAAAGTCAATGGATTCAAATAGTAACAAAGTAATTTAGATGATTAATCAAGTGTTAAAACTAGCTTAACCTCTCCTGTTTTACAAACTCTATATCACCCTCACTAAACTAATAGAGGAATAAGACACCCGTCTGGAAATCTCATCTGAAATATTAGATTGAGAATCAAAAATTCAGCCAAGCAGTGTGGTTTGTAGGGATATCCTGGCGGATAATAAATTGCATTAATCTTACTTAAATTTTCCATCTAAATCATGTCTTGAGACCATATTGCACTGAGGGGAATGTACCTAGCTTTGAATGCATTGTGCTACTGAAAAGGTTATTAAAAGGGGAAAAAAACAGATAATGACTTTTTCTTGTTTTTCTTCTGACTTTTTCCAATATTGAGGAACCTATGTTAAATATTCTGGCACCTAATGAAGAAAGTCTGCTTTCTCCTGCCAGTGCTTGTGTTTTCTAATAGAAGATAAGAAACTCACATACTCAGAACGCCTGAGGCATATTTTTTTTTTTGTTTCTGGCCAGAAATTATATGTGTGGACAAAAATAACCCCAGTTTTCCCAGCATCATCAGAGCTAAGTATTTTCCTCATCTTACTCATTCAGAAGAGTTTCACTTTTCCAGCTACCCAGAGTATGAAAACAATATCAGAAAAGCTCCCCTGGGTTTTTCATCAACTTGCAAATCTGAAAGGAGTCCAAAGGCTATGAAGTTCTACCCATCTTTTCTGCTTCTGTCCACCATCTACCACACCAGCATCATTTCGTAAGTCTTAAATGAAAGATGTTACAATGAAAGGAAGAGTGACTTTAAAGCACAACCCCCTGAAAACTGGGAGTGGAGCTGTCAGCCATGCTGGCAGATGGAAGCGGAGCTCTGCAGGCAGGAGCATCACTCAGCTTGGTGTGTTTGCCATCAAAGTTGATGGATGGAACCGTGATGATGTCCTGAGTGCTCACAGGGCATGTGCCTGGATTAAGGCTGCAATGGGCAAGAGCAAGGCAGGGGCTCCCATTCAACTCAAGCAAGTGGCAAGGGATGGTGCCAGCATGGTGACGAGGAGACCAAGTCATCTAGTGTTCAAGCCAGGCTGCTTCTGCTGGGCTTCGATGTTTGCCTGAGGTCCTTACTCAGGTAAAGGAGAAGTATGAATTGAAGATGAAACTACTGCCACTTGGGAGCAGAAAAGATGTAGATGTATTGTAGGAGCAGGACACAGCTATGGTCATGTTTCTATATGGTAGGAAGGAGGGAAAAGAAACATGATGGAAGCAATAAGCCCACAGAAATCGGCAGGATGGGGCCTGACGTGCTGATCAGAAGAGGTGGCAGTGTGGCTGTTGCCAGAGCTGTCCACAGAAAGATGCAATTATCACCAAACACATCAGTAACCACATCATTTGGGGCTAAGAGCAAGATTATTTCCAAAGAACATTACACAATATTATGCAATGTCATGCTGATGAACAATTTTTTTTTCCTATGAAAATTTGGCCTTGGAAGCCTGAAAAGTTTTCAGTAGCTTCTGTCAGTATTTCATCCCCGATCCTAAGTCTTAGACCACTGTTGAAACAGGTATGCAACCAGCTGGTCTGAAATGAGAGAGGAAAATGGTCCCTCCGATGCCCTAGGACCCACCTGATGTGTATGATCAAGCAGGGGCTGAGGTGGACAGAAATGTGTTTGGGTTCTCCCTACCCATGCCCAGCTCCTCCCAGCCATGGTCCTTCAGACCTGGGCTAACCAGCTGTGTGAGGAAGGGGCAGGGTTAGATCCTCCTGAATGACTCTTGCCGTATGTCTCGTGATGGTATCTGAGAGGCTTGCTTGCTTTTGCAAATGCTCTCAACTCCGTGAACACTGCAGTCACCATAGCAAAGGACTGCTGACTTTCTGAAGCCCTGTAAGAAGGGCTGTCGCAAAATATGTTTTCCACTCTTTCTGCAACATCAAAAGCCTAAGCAAGTCAAATCTATTTTCCATGCAAATTGTTTTTGCACAACTAGGAAAATACTGAACCAGCAAATTCTTCTTGGGAAACAAATTCCCATTAAAATCCATGAGGCAAGCTTCCCACTTGTTTCTATGGTGTTTCATTATATATTAAACAGCCTTATGAAAAGAAAACATCTCAGTTGTATTTAGAAGCATCAAAACTTTAATATGGATTATCTGAGCTTGAAGTTTGTACATCTTCTTACACAATTGTCACAATCATCTCTAAACTGACTTTTTAAACTCTGGTGAATCAAAATTACAGTTATGCTTCAGAGGTAGTAAATACTTTCAAGGCACCTGAAGACCCTTAATTCTTCCCTGAAGTCCAGGCACACAGAAAGAGAATAAGGGGGGGGGGGAAATTTAAACAATAATGAGGCTTTTAAAAATCAATTCATTCTCATTTAAGGTCATAAACTCTGAAATAGCAGTCTGACTTGATTTCAGGAGAGGATTAATGTTGCCTGGGTGGTTTTGCCCTTCCTTTTTTCCCTTAATGCGTTTGGATTTGTTGTAAGTGCAGCCTTGACTGGCGTTTACAGTGCTTGAGTTAGGGTAATCATATGACCGTGCTGGGCTTTTTATCTTTTGAATATGGATATGTGTTCTCAGTCTTGGCTTCATTTTGATGTAAGGCTTTGTTCTTCTTCATGTCTGGCACAGTATCATAGATAGGTGCATGAAAGGTCGGGCCAGTTCTGAAGTTTTCCGAAAATTCAGGAAATTCCAATTCAGAATTAGTTTATCCCCTTATGAATAGCGCCGTGAGTTGGACCCCATAGACAAGCCACCTCCAAGCTTGCATCCTGTGTTTGGGATGATCTTTTCTTTGACAGGGCTAGGAAGAGCAGCAGGAATGCTTTCCGCGCCTGAATCTGCTGGCGTTGAGTTTAGGGGTGTGGTACTGACATGCAGGCAAAATCATCACCCAGGCTGGGGACCTCCTCCTCCTTCCAGCTGGCGGTTTTGTGAATGGTGCTCCCAGCCCCAGCCCCTGGGAGGGATGTGGAGATCAGGATGCATACTGGGAGCTCAGCTCCTGCATCTCCCACTGCAAGGGGCTGCTCTCACATCAAGTGCCACGGATAACAAAGCTCCCATTGATCACCAGGCCACAGGATCAGCTTCATACAGGCCTAAATTGCTCATCTGTTTTTAATGCCAAGAGCAATTTGTTTTCTTTATGGACAGTGTGGTTGCAAAAACATGTTGTTTAAGATTAAATTATTTCATCTGGACAATGGCAGCAACAACGATGACAAAGAAAAAAATGCTTTTGAAAATAATGAAAAAAATCAAGTATCTTTTTTTTTTTTTCGCATAAAAGAAAGTAATTATATCCAGGCATCCACGCTGACCACAAATGCCAAGTTTGTGCTTGATGCAGTTTTAACTGGTTGAAATATTATTTCTAAATAAACAGTTTAAAATGGAAATTCTGACGAAGCTTTGACCATATTGCTATTACTATCATGTTAAATCATTGTTATTGTCCTAGTGGTGTCAGTGCATAGCTACAATTGCTTGTGGAATGAAGGAAGCTCAAATCCAAAAAACTCAGCTTCCCATATAAACTGCAGAGTATTCAGCTAGAGAAGAATTACACCAAACCAACTTTTTAGCACGAAGTCATACTGGATTTGTTATAATAAACAAGTTATTAAATGTAGCTTCTCTCTTAAATCATTTGCATGCTGTACAGCCATTCAAGGAACTCTGGTTTATTTTTAGTACCCACACCTTATCTAGGATGCTCATCACAACAGCAATAGTTGGCAGAGTGATTTATAAGGCTGCTGTCCACACTGACCTTTATTTCTTGGTTTGCTGGAACTTTTTTACTGGAATGAACCTTTCAACAGGGATTTTTGGGGGTGTCAGCTGTTACACAAAAGCTTCAGCAAGGTATAACTGGTTTGGTTTAGATAATTTACTTGGATATTATAACATTTGGAAAGCATGGAATTAACTCGGTGAAAGTGTGGTTATGGTGTTAAAACTGGACATTGCAGCGCTGGACTCTACTAACTGAAAAGTGTTTTACTTTCTCACATGGACTCACAGGTTTTTGTTAACAAAATTAAGTTCACACTCTTGTCATGTATTGTGTAGCATCTACCACAAATATTTATTATGGTGTCCTCCAGCTGCTGCATATAGTGTTCATGCAAGCCCTCCACTTTCTGCTGAGAAGGCATTTAACTGGGCCTAGTCATTAAGAAGCAACACACACCAAGGAAGAAAAGCAAAGTTTCTGCCCCAAAGTATTCCCAGTGATGCCTGTTGACAGGTCAGGACCCCACTGCCCTAGGCAAGGAAGCTGGGATCCACATCTGGCACACAAACCCAGCACTCCTGCAGAGGAAGTGATGCTGCACCACCTTCAGCATCGTCTGCTGGCATCCTAGCTCTGAAATAAACTTCTTTTGCATATGCATGAAAAAAATTTAATGTTATGTGCCCAAAGATCTGCACGAGCTGCAGACTCTTCTTTGGAGACATCCCAGCAAAATTATTAGGAAAAATTTCTTTGCCAAAAGGGTGGTCAAGTGCTGGAACAGGCTGCCCAGGGAAGCGGTGGAGTCACCATTCCTGGAGGTATTTAACAGACACGTAGATGTGGCACTTAGGGACTTGGTTTAGTGGTGGACTTGGCAGTGTTAGGTTTACAACTGGACTCAATGATCTTAAAGGTCTTTTCTAACCCAAATGATTCTATGATTCTGTGATTTTTTTAAGCTATCCATATGTTTAGGCACTTCTTTACCATTAACAGCCAAATCACAGTCTACCCAGCCCCTTACAAGCACCTTTGAAAATCCATCAGGAGTAGAGGGTGCTTACTGGCACGGTCATTCTGGGAAAAGCTGAAAGAGAAGAAAGAAACCAGCCTCAGAGTGAATGCAGGCTGTAATGCATCTTGTTCTGACTGCCTGGCTGCAGCAAGTGTGTGTGATCCAGCCACCCTACCTTGCTCTGCACAGTCGTGAGCTAAGGTGCTTGTGCAAAGTCATCATTTTAAGTGGAACGTTGACAGGGGATTATCTATGGAAACCTGTGTCTGAGAAGGACGTGTATATACATAGCGCAGCACACAGAAGGACACAGACACCACTGTCAGAGTGCAAAATCATCCAGCAGGCTTCTCGCAAAGCCAATCTTTTTGTCTTGGAGGAACAGCCGTTTGAAAGCTACTTGGCTGTAGCTTGAAAGCTCACTTTCTCATCTAATCACTGGTGAAAATGACTGTGGTGTCCAGGTGCTGCAGCTGAACAGTTTGGCTTGCTCTGTGCATTGCTACTTCCTTCCTGAGATGATAATGAAACTGTATCAGCCCACTGTGATGGCCACTAGGAGGAATTATTCTTCCCTTTCTCTGTCAGCCTGTTCTTATTTTTCGCCAGGTCTGTCGTCCCCATGTATTTACCATCTCTTTTTGTCTAAATACCCCTCCTTTTGTCTAAAATAAATGGTCTATGGGAGGGTGAGAGAAGGGGTCTAGTGCCTAGTTGCCCCCACTGCGTATGAATTACAAGTCAAGGCAGAGCACAGATGGACAACACTCCTTGAGGTCCTCGTCTCTGGAGAGAGACTGACAGACAGGTTTGGAAAAGTGAAGGAACAAAACCTGGAGAAACTGAAACTACCCTCAGCCCTTCATAATCCGGCGTTCTAATATCCTTCGCTTGGAAATCAACCCCCATGGCCATGTGTACCTGTCACAGCTCTGCAGGCATCAGCCCCTGGGGACTCCAAGGCAAGACTCCAAGCTGCCAAGGCAGGCAGAGTCAGTCACTCCTCACCTCTGGTTTTGTACAAAACACTGGGCAACGGTCACAGACTCAAGGTATGAGGCTCCTTGGGTATGAACAAGGGCCTCCTTGGTGCAGGCTCCAGGGCAGGCTGGACTCCTAGACCCTTGCACACCATAGCCTAGTTGTAGCAAGCTGTCAGTCAGTCTGTGGATGGCTTGTCTGAAACCTCCGAACTTTCTGGCTTGGCAAGCTGGACACCTTAAAAAAAATGCTCACTTCCAAAGGTGCTGGCACCTGCAGTTTTCTCAGAAGTTATGTCTTATTTTTTCCCCCCTAACTTCACTAGTTCAGTTCTTCAGCATGCATTCTTCTAATTTCATTGGAGAAAAAGGTGGTGTTCTAAACAAGACAGAGGCAGAAAGGGTGGGGGGGTGGGGGGTGGGGTACGAGAAAGAAGATGAATTTCCAATAGCTCAATTTCATTTCAGTATTCATTTATTTTAGTAAAATAATCTGAAAGTTTGGTTTATCTTTATGTCTGAAAGAAAGAACCTGAGTTCTCATTAGCACGATGTTATTCATGAGCTCTCTGGTTTTTACTGAGTTTGCTGGAGACTAAATATGAAGTCAGAGAGGTGCCAAAGTGAGTGAAAACATGTTTTTCTGAGCAACACAGCAATTAGGGCTAGGTGTGGTACAGACCTAACCTCAGCTGGAGGGTTGCTATGCTGCAAAGCGGTTGTTCCTTGTCCCACAGCAATGGCATCCTTTGAATTTTCTCTAAACTTCCCATCTTTTGGGCAACCCAGACTCAGTTTTAATCCTGGTTGCAACATGACTAGACTGAACTAGAGCCTAGAGTTGAAACACTTTTGAACTCAATCTAAATGCAAATCTGGACCTAGCTTCACAGTTGGGACATGTCTGTGGCCCCCATCAGAATACACCGTAATAAATAACAGCTGGGGAAAGGGGTTTCACCCCTAAGTCCAACAGCACTTTATAAGAATGGATGTGCTGTTCCTTCTGTTCTGCAAATGAAGAAACCGAGGCACAAGGTGTTTCAAGCCATTATAGTCTGCAGCCCAACAGTCATTTCGGTGGGTCACAGTCAGCCCACGCAGGAGTCCTGTGCAGGCAATAAAGCCGCACCTCGTTTTAGTTAGTACGGCAATGGCAGCCTGATTTACACACTCCTCTGCTGCTGGGGTCAAAAATTAAGTCACTTTTCAGCCGTGGGGGCAGACCTGCCAACTGTAATTAAAAGCTTTCCTTTGAAATATGTGTCAGACTTTACACATGGTGAAAAGTGCTTCTCACAATACGAGCTTTCAGGCTCCTGCACTGAACAACATACATGCGGCTAACCACTTCTCTGTTGGGTCCCAACAGCATCTGTTCCTTTGCCAACATTTTACTGGCATTCCACTGAAATCGGTGTAGCGTGCGGTTCTGCCAGGTAGGGCCAGAAGCAGTTAAGAGGTTAATAGACTCAATCCAACTTCAAATGAAGACACAAACCTCAGAGGTGAACCGAACAGACTGATATCGAATGAGGAAAACAGATAGACCTTGTGACGATTTGACTAATTGCAAGAGAAGTTGTCTCATGCAGATGGTACTCTTCTCACTCCTCCAAGATGCGTGCTGGCTGGCTGGGAGTCATCGATCACAGCTTGCACGAGAGTCTTAAAACCCCTAATTCAGGGAAGCAATCAAAGGTAACTGTGTCCCTCAGTCGTCTAGACCCCTTTGAAAAGCCTAGTGCTGTCTCCCTGTTCTGGAAAGAGCTACCTCCAAAATTTCAGCTCCTGCTGGGAAAGTGTAACACCATGGTGGCTGCCCCTCATGCTCTGACTTCAGCTCCTGCAGCGAACGCCTCACCCACCACTTTTCAGGTGGATTAAGCTGTCTGTGGACAGTCACACAAGAGGCTTTCTTGTGAGATTTCCAGAGTGCCTTGTCTCCAGCCAAGTCAGAAATACTGCTAGCACAGCCACCTTGTGGCATTAGAGTATCTGCACTTTTGGTCCCGGGAGACAACAGGAAGCACAGAGTCAAGCCAGGATTTAAAATAAATACATAAAAGTTAAGCAAATATTTTTGAACCTCTCCAGCAGGTTTGGGTTTTGTTTGATTCCAAGTAATAATAATACTTAGCACTTATAGTGTACTTTATAGTTTGAAAACATTATGCAGACTTTAACTACTTGGGTTTTGGGCAATGGTCTGGATCAGCTCATTTGATCTGAATCGGTTCTCCCATGCCTGGAGAGTATATTTGAGAAGTCAGAAGAGAGAAACAGGAATATCCTTTGTGCCTTTTGTGTTCTTCTCTCAGTTTTTGCCACTGAGCCCATTTGTAGGAAATCATTCCACCTCTTTCTACCTTATTTTACCCAACAGAGATACGTGTTCTCCAGCCTCACTTGCAGGCTTGTTATGAAATTTAATTTCAATGATGCATCTAATGTCCCCTGACAGTTACTATGCAGATGCAGATGTTTCTCATTCTTCCTCGCTTGCCTGGTGAAAATTAAAGCTTAAATTGTGAATTAAATATATACTGGCAGCTAAACAGCTCAAACTATTCACGATTACCTATATTGTTCTAATAGTAATCTCATCCACTGCCCAAGGCGCAAGGGTTTTGAAAAGGTTACAGTAAAATATGTAAATAGATGAGCCATATGCATAAAAAAAAATTCTCTTGGGTCCTAGTGTATGTCTGTTGTGGCTTGAGCTCTCCTTCCAAGCCTTGTTTTTCCAAGAGTCAGCTTTAAAACTCGGCATAGCTACTGGACCAGTTTATGATCTAAAGACATATTTACAAGTTCAAACCACTTCAGGACCTAATTATATTCTGGACATGCTACAATATTTGGATGCCAAAATGTCCGTATTCTTTGAAATGAATATTTGGTAGCTTTCTCAAGAAGACCTCGTTTCACAAACTCCAGTTACAACAAATGAACACATGTTCCTCTTTTTGTTTCCTCTTTTTTTGCTGAATTTGAAAAAAAAAGTAATCATACCGCAATGGAAAACACTTCATTTTCTCATTAAAAAGTACATTTCAGCAGCTTTTCATCACACTGTCCTGCCACTCAGCTTTCTGTGAAAGGAGCTGCTATGAAGGAGACAATCATCTAGCAGCCAGTGCGGCGTGGAGAAGGGACACAAATGACCACAGAAAAGCAAGCAGAGCCTTTCTCCATTGACTCCCGTGGGTGCAAGGAGAGGCTCAGTTTAAGGGGAGCAGCAGTCACTAACCAAGGCTTCTTGTTCCTCAGTCAGGTTGTTTAGTCCCTCACCTTGACATTTCTCATGGAGCCAGCAAGTGGACAGCCTGAGTGGAGACGGATGGAGTTGATCTCACTGGACCTGGTCCTTGCCCCATACACTGTATACAGCTAAGCCAGGCACTGCTGCCCTGATTCCCAGTGTTGTGCCAGCAGAGGGGCAGCTGGCGAGCCTGCTGGTCTCTCTGGGCGTGAAGGCTAGCTAGGTGCTTTGCTGGACGTGCTCAGTCCACAGCAGATCTAGCCCAAAGCCATCAGAGAAAGAAATCAAGAGCCAGAGGAAATTCCTCACTGACTTCAGCACGCATTTGGTGAGGCTCAAAGTGTGAGACAGCAAGACAGGACAGCAGCAAAAGTGGGAGCTCTGGGAAGAGACCATACAGCTGGTCATGCCCCCAGGACAGGAGGCTAAGGCAGATGGTACAAAGGAGCCCAGCCCTGGCATCAGGGAGTGTGTCGTGTCCCTGCATGGTGCCACTCCAGCTGGGGAAGAGGCAGGAAGCTGCTGGTGGGAGAAAGCTGGAGGCCGAACTGCTTTGCATCCTCAGGCCCTAACGCAGAGTTACTCGGTAACCAGTCTACAAGCAATGGGTGACATGCCAGCCCAGTGTGCACATGTCAGAGCCACGTCTGAGTGCAACCTATTTGCCATATCTAGAATCAAGTTTTTCAAGTTTTCCTTCTCACAACTGATCATTTACCATCCCTATGATTTTTCTCGCTGCTTATTCTCCATAGACGTTGCCACCTCTTTGATCTCTACATAAATACATGCAGCTCTTGAGCACACTGTTTACATAGATTAAAAGGAATCCTAAACCTTACATGTACACACTGATAACCTCAAATCTGATTTGTGATTGAGTACCTGAAAATGGCTTTTACTCTCTGGAATTTTAAGGTTTACAACAACAAGCCAGATGTCTTAAGCCTTAAACAGCACGGGCTTTCCCCTTTGAATATAGCAAACGCTGGCTTCCACGGTAAGGTCGGATCTCCAGCCGCGGTGCCTCTGAATACCAGAATGGCATTCGAGCCTGTGAATTTTACTGTGATCCACAGAGCCAGTTTTATCTTCTATGAGCAGGATCAGTTTATGCATCATCCTGACAGTGCAAGTATCTTCAGAGAGGTATGCTGTGTTCTTAAACCAGACCTTAAAACATAATGCGGTATGGCATGTGAAATAACTTGAATGCTATTAAGCCACTGTTGACTTTTTATACAATTTCTTTATCTGTTAAACAATCTGATGAACTATATTGGTCACAGTCCCTCTCAGTAAGATGGCCTTATCTTTGCAAAAGAAAGGCATGAGAAATGTTAGCACAAATCTCGAGATTATGAAACTAGAGAACACTGCATATAGTTGACATATACATTAAGGCCAGTAACTTTCACAGGTTCTTGAATTCCTTGATTCATTTCTTAATCTAGTTGTATCTTCATAAGCATCATCACTGATTCTCAGCACTTCAGTTATAACTAAGAAATTGTATTCTGGACAGTGTTCTTGCCAGTAGACCTGCATACCAATATAGACTGCAGTAAAATGAGCTTGTGTGTCTACACCAAAACCAATACCAAAACCACTCCAACTTACTAGACAACCTCACAAACATTTATAGGTTCATTAATTATAAACTGTAGTCATTAGAGGCTATTTTCCTCATGTACACTGACCACAGGACTTCCCTGAATTAAATCTTGCTTCAGCTAAGGTAGATCATTCAGGAAAAAAAGCACTGTAAGATCAAGTCACAAAGGTTTTTCTATTAGTGCCTGTACTGGGACCTGGGCTTTCAGAGCACAACTACCTGGTGGTACCACTATTGGCCCAGAGTTACAGGAGTCTTTGATCTGCAGGGCACGGAGACTCTCAGGTGAAGAGGAATCTGTTACCACATTGATGAGGTTAATCCTTTACTACCACATCTGTGCTGAGCACTGCACTGCTTAGCTCAGCTCATCTAAGGCAACATCAGTTTCAGGGAGCCTGTGGTTATTTTTAAAAAGCCACAAAAGCTGTAGAGAAGCTTCTTTCTACACATTTGTTTCTGGAAGCCACTAGACAGGTAGAAAAATCATGGCACTGCAGGCACAGGAAAGATCTTATCGGGTACCCGATTATTTTCAGGAATGAGATGCCACAATGCACTGATTTAGTGGAATGGGTTCACATTGAATTGCACAAAATCCCAAAGCAGACAGTGTTTGGGGAAGATCATACACACATGAACAAAGGCTGTTTATGGCCTGAGTCAGCACATGAAGTTGCTGTACAGTAAGTCACAAGTGCATGGAAATTTACCTCACCAAGAAGAGATACTGTGATAACATTTAACAGATTTTTTTTTTTTTTCCACCTGGCACTTGACACTTTAGTCCTTTTCAAGTGTCTGACCACCTCCATGTGCTTTGGAAACCTCTCTGCCAATCTCAACAAGGCCTGAGAAGATCACAGGCATTTTCACATACTTGGCTGCCCCAACTTATTAAACAGTCTCCTTATAGGATGTTTTTATTTTTCAGCCTATATCCCAAAACTCTGATGTTCTTGGACAAGGAAATGTGATTGCGGGTGGGCTCAGGAGTTTCTGCCCTCGCTGCTTTCCTACCTGGTCTAAGGAAAGTTCTTTAGACTGGAAAGAGGTTTCTCCCAGACTTCTCTAGGAGGTGATTTCACAGCCCCAACTCACACTGAATGGCTGTTAACCATACAAACAGCCAGCCCTTCAGCTGATAAAAATATGTATAGTGCCAGGGTTTGGCCCCTTCACACTGTATAGGACGACTCATGTGATCAACGGCTGCAAAATCTAGCTATGAATTTTACAGCTGTAATGCGCGGATCACCCACTAAACTCTCCAAGTGGGACCTGTAGACCTTTAAAAGCACACTTTTTAGTGAAAAGAACTGCATGGATCCAATGCTGACTTTGAAAAAAGGAATTCCCTCTGTCCCACAAAAACTCACACCTTCCTCACTCCACCTTATTTTCAAGGGAAGCCAAGGCAAAGAGAGAAGCTTTGTAACATGTGTTGAAGGTCAGAAAAGCCAGACACACATTCTTTGCCCAGAAGATGTGTAGGAAATCCATGTAGCTCTGCTAGTTTGGGAGGCTTTAGAAAGCCAGGGTAGGTATATCTGTGCTAGCGTTCGATACCTATCCCTGAACTAGTATTCTTGACATCATACTATCAGCTTGAAGGGGAAAAGGCACTTACAGAACATAACATATCTTCCTGAGATAGATTATGAAGTTGGCCAAATGAACCATGCCCCCATACAGCCTGTATCTCTCCATGAAGAGGCTAGCTAGATATAGGAAACTACTCTGTGGGCACCTGCACTGGAGTTGTTAAGGCAAGTGAATCCTACTGGAGGAGACTGTCCTAAAGATACCCAAAGCCTCTGCTTTAAAGTAATGATAATATTGCAAGAGTTCCAGAAATAATTATTTCCTAAGTTACCAAGACATGATGAATTCTAGAGCTTTCCTAAATGACGTTTCCTACTAGTATCTTCAACCTGCATTCCTCCTGCTTTTCTGGAGTCAACTGTGGATAAAAGAAGCTGAGTCTGAGAACTGATGAGTGTCGAATCCCTGCAAGTACGGGGCAGTGTAGGGAGTCACAGCTTGGTTTCTATAGTTGTTTGTTTTTCAGGAAGCTGTCTGAATTTCTTTACAGCCCATCTTACTCTTTTGTGCCTACTTGGCTCCACTAGCCAGCAAGTTTGAAGGACAAAGGCAATACTCCAACTATCCCTACCCAATTCTCTGTTCCCATCCATCTCTAGGAGGTTTAATGGTCTAGACCATGGTGGCTTCTCTTCTAGCTACTCCACACTCTTACCTCCAAACAAAAGCAAAGTACAGGAGTAAGAGGGGAGAGAAAGGTAGCTCTGTATGTCTTGCTACTGCTTTGCATCCATGTGCACCGAGGTTTGAACCCTACAGTGGTTTGTACTATAAGTCTGAATATCTCAAAAGAAGAAAAATGCAGTTTTGGTTGGTAGCTAAAGAAGTACCAGTGATGCTGCTGTACAGCCTTGTGTTCCTGGTCAATCCCTCATTGCCACCTGTCCTGGCCAATACTGAGTTGCCGTCTTTGTTCACTCCTGCTGAATCCTTTCCAGTAACGTAACAAGTCCGAAGAACACATAGTCTCTCAGGAGTCATATATAGATTTCTCCTTAGTAATAGCTGTTATTTGAGCCAGGCTGGAAGAGTCTGGTGGCTTTTACAGAAAAACTCCGAGGTGAGTGAACACCCCTGTGATTTGCTCTTGTTTTGCCATTTCTAGTCCACCAACCAGGAGAACCGTTACTGAGCAGGACAGCTTGAAGTTACAGTGCGCATCAAAGAGGAAGTGCTGCCAATTCCTCTAACTCATCTATATTGATCCTACTTTATATCAGTGGGATATATTCATCCAGAGAATGCCTGACTGTCAGCAAAAAGGGCAAGTCTTCTCAGCATTTGTCTTCCTGCAAAGATTAAGGACCTGGTCTCTAACTCTTTCTGTCATGGGGAACTTGCCCCTTTAATGTGGGTCCAAAGTCCCTGCAACAGAACATGTGCTTCCCAGATGGACCTAATTAAGACTTTGTGGTGGCATTTGGGGGTGAATACATAGAGGAAACTTGCTTGGTGGGAGGTCTATGGAAAGAGCTGCAGAGGACTGAGAACTGGGAGACCACTAGAGTGACCAACTGGTGTCTTCTCACGGAAAGCCACAAAGAGAGGAGGGCTTGTGGACTGAATCCTTCATGTTGTGGTGTCAAGCTTGAGGGCCAAAAGACATGGGGAACAACAGAAACAGAACAAAAAATAAATCTCATTATGTGTCTGGAGAGACACAGCTGAGACATGGCAACTGAGAAATTCCTGGAGGGAAGGACAAGGGATGGCTGCAGCTCGTGAGGGCAGATTTGTAAAAGATTTGTGGAATCTGCAAAAGAAGACGTAACTGCAACATTTGTCATGTTTGTAAATACCTCTGTTTGGGACAGAGCTGGTTTATTTTCAACCATTTGTATAGCTGATGAATACTACTTCTGTTTTCCCTCCTCAGAGAGTCATGTCTTCTTAAAGGGTAATATTGTAAGATTGTCAAAGGAGCAAGTAATTAGATTTTCCTTACCTGCTGGAGGGCAGTTGCTCCGGCTCTCTCCCCAGGTAGGTCTGACCAGCTCTCATTGCTTGGTGCGCTCACACCAGGACCCGTCTTTCGACAATCAGGAACTGAGGACCTACAGTTTTGAAAACCAGTGTTGGAAAACATTGGTGAGTCTGGAGGAGAGTTAGGTTGACCATGAACAGAACGACATTCAATATTACCAATGTGACATGAAGCAGAGGAATGGCTGCAGCATCATGGTTGTAATTTCTTTGGACCCATGACTGCTCTTGCCTGTGGACACTGGAAGACTGGGGTCACATTAAGCTTTCTGGAAACTCATGTCATGCTACTAATGAACAAGTGTGGGCTTCTCCAGACTGGTTGGCCATCATCTCCCAAAGAAGGCCTGCAATTCAGCTCCTGCATGCATATTTAGTTCTGACTAACAGACCTGCCGAAATCCAGTGGGACAAGTGACATCATGGTTGTGAAACTAGGACTGGGTTTCATACAAAACCCCCAAAACACTCCAGGATTTTTACATGGTCTTGAAAACGCCCAGGAGCTGTATGTTACTGATGTAATTTCATAGTCATTGCTACTTTATTGGAAAGGTTTTGTTAGAAGTCCTGTAATCTGACACAGCAAGGGGCATTGATACCCTTAGGGACAATGACCAATTAATCTCTTTACATCCAGCCTGGGTTGAGAGACAAAAACTGAAGACCTCAGGCTCACCAAAGGGAAAGTGATTTGTGCTCTCATCTCATCCTTCAAAAGATCACAGTCAACCTAGCAGAGGGAAAGCCACGGTGGTGTTGGCAGCCTGGTGAGTGTGCATAAAGAAATCTGAAGATTCTGGAAACAAAACAGTTCCTCTTGGCTGAGGAATGAGTCTTCCAGGGGCCGTTCAGGCAGTTTAGTGGGTCCCTGAGCAGAAAGACGGGAAGCAGGTAAGGCTTTGTGTGTCTCTATCGGGTCAGGGAATAAATGCAGGATAAAGTATTGGGAGAGGAAACAAGTGCAAACACAGCCTTCACAAAACAACCACAGCATTTCAGGCAAAACAAACTAAATGTGTTGTGAGGAGAAGCTGACAAATGTGCCTAGTTCTTCTAAATAGGAGAAAGGTTTTCTTCAAACTTTTTTTTTTTTTTTTCAAGTGCCTTGCTTCCCATGAAATCATTCCATTTACCGTTTACCTACAGGCATTTTGTGAGATGGCACTGGAGATTACAGGAGTTTCTCTATGTAAAGAGCTCTAACACCATGTCCTGCCCATTTCCCTTCCTCTTCCCAGCATTCTCCTCCCTGGGTTCTGAGTCTTTTCCAGAGTCTGACTCCAGTCCCCAGTTCCAAGGATGGGATTTTTTTTCTCAGGGAAGACTCCCTTAGACCTCTGGGCTGTAACCGTTCCAGGAATGCGGCCATGGGAGAGTAAAACGCCAGAAGAAATATGAAGATCATTTTTTCACTAAAATTATGATTTATGAGGAACAGCTGAACAGACTATGCAAGGTTTCATTTAAATAGAGGCCACAATGATTTAGTAGACCTGTATATGCTAACTCTTCTGTGAGACTTACACGTCACATACGTAAGTACCAGGCTCCTTTTCCTACTGTCTGTGTTTAGTCTTACACGTGATAACCATGTGCTTTCAGCACCTTGCATCCACTAATTTTTTTTCATGAGGAAGCCCCTCAAGAATTGTGGGATGGAGAAGTGAAATGAACCGACTAAGCACTCCCAGGAAAGCTGTAGGCAGACTGGGACCAGGCCCCAGGTTTCTCATGTCTCAATGCCAGAGCCTCAGTTGCTCCCTTTCTCCCACATTCTTCTGCTGCCATGACTACTCTTCCTCATCCATAGCTTCATCATATGTTCCTATGCTATTGTCACAAGTGACCACTCATGTCCAGGAGCCCCCCAGCACCACAGGATGGTGAGGAGCAAGTTGGGGACGTTCCTGGGCCACTGGGAAAACCTGCAGTTGCCCTGGGGGCTGGTGGCCACTGCCACCAGGAGTGCTTTGCCCTTATTGTCTTCATTGCAGCTTAGATGAAGAATCCAGCTGAACTCCAGGCACAGAAATGAGGAGTATTAACACACAGAGAAGAGCTGATGTTCTTCAGAGAATGACTGAAACACACTAGCTGAAAAAGTCGCAGATGAATGGATTCCACTCAAACATAACCAGCAGGCTCCATCCGCTCAATCTACTGCTCCACCGCGGACAGCCTCACCCAGTCAAACACAATTCTCCCTAAAAGGTGGGTGCACACACTTGGACCCCATTTCAATAATGCAACACAGAGCCTTCCCTCCTATGCCAGGTCTAAGACAGGGACAACTATTTAAACTTAATGAGCTTAATATGTATTAAATATATATATATAAGCTACAATAAGCTTAGCCCCTACCTCTAGCTAAACCATGCAGACAGGGAGTAACTTGGAACCATTTTCATTCCTGTGGAGTTTTTGTTTGGGCTGGTGTACTACATGTGAGGGGTTTAAGGATGTTTTCTCTGTCTAAGTTTCCCATTACCATGGTTGAAACTGTTAGTCGACTTTAACATATTTTCCTTGGCAAAATACCTTTGAAACAGGGAAGAGCCTTATCTTCAGTTCTGGAGGTCAGGGAAATATGAGGTCAATTTGTAAATCTGTTTGAATGCCTAAAGATATCAGGTAGGATTTTCAAGAGCATCAGGAGGTGTCAAACTGGGCCTTTGATAGTCCATTAGAAATCAACTGTAACCTGAAGTTCCAAAATCTCCTCAAAAAATGGTTTTAAAGTACCCTTAAGCATTCTGTGTGTCACTTCGACATCTGTGAATGAGCAGGGAGCTGAATAGTGGTTTCTTGTATCTCAAACAGAAGGCACTAAAAACCAATTGGGTTTTCCACCATACAATTATAGAGAAAATTTCTCTGTAAGTTGCATTTGGCAGACCATCTTCAGTGAATGTAATAATAAGTATGTGTCTGCTTTTGCACTCCCCTCACTTTCAAATTTAATTGTGTGTTGCTTGTAGTGCTTTGTAATGTAGAAACCCAACAGATATGAGAAAGTCTGTCTGATTGCTTTTCTTGCACTTAATGGATAAATGATCTGTTCTGAGATTAATGCTGGTAGAAGCTAAGCTCCCAACTTTTTCAATAAATCTATGTAATACATAAATAGAAATTATAACATAAAATTACATAAGATATATAATCTGTTTGCAATCTTTCTATGTCCAGATAGCTAATAGCTACTATCTCTTGTTTGTAATGATTTTACTTCTCTTGGAATGGCAACATGAAGCAAGGCTAATGTCTCAGTGTCACTTGTGTATCAATAGAAAGTAAGGTTCAACGTTGTGTGGAAGTGGTGTTTGCACAACCTCAGGTAGTGGCCAACCAAGACTAGTAGAGCTTTGTTGGCCCTTTCACCTCTGACAAGGTGTAGAATAGGGTCAGAATCCATTTCTTCCTGCTCCACCATCCATGTTACTTTTTCTGAAAGAGATAAACAAAACCTCTTCAGGGAATTGCTTGTGTTTTCTTCGTGTTATGATCAGACCATGGAGGTCAGTTCCATATCCTAAGTACTTCAAGTCCAACAGTATTTGGACACAGAGCTGGTCTCATGTCAAAGAAATATACCACCTGGAAGAACTATGTTTACATACTAATTTGTTTGCCACTACAAGCTCATACGTTTGAGCTTAAACCAAAGACTTCATAGATGTAACCCTGGAAATCACTGTTGATGAATTTTACATCTAAGCTGTAGGTAGAAAGTGGCTCAGCTCCTAAAGTCTAGAAAAAAGTTACAGTAAATCCCTGTGAATTGAAAATGTGATGCATTCAGAGGCATACATGTACACTGCAGTAAAGAAATCCCATTTTACTTATAGTAAAATAAAAGCGTGGAGGAAATGTTACCGCTAAGGTGGGTTGCATATGTGTTTTTGCAAGTGTGTTTATGTAGAGTTTTTAGATCCCAAAACTAGAGGCCTTGCTCAGGCAAAAATCCAACTGGCTGAAATGGAAATGTTGCCTTATGCAGTCTGCAAAACTGGGCTGGGAGTGCGTGTTTGTACATTCTCTGTGCATGCTAAAGGTCAAGGAAAAGGTTTCCAGGACTTCTTATTTGTGTCTCCCTCCCCAGTATGTAGCCAAGATGCAGGTAAAATTCCCATGTCTTTCAAGGAGGCTGCAGAATTTGACCCACTGGGTATCAAAACAGCTCTGAACAGTGGAGTACAGCTAAATTATTCCAACACCAGACAAATGGGTCTGCCTAACCTAAGCCATAACATTTGAATTATTAATGTTCTCTAATAAAGGGGATAAAGTGTCTGTAGAACAGAGTGTTTCAGAGCTCTGTTAAAGATCATGCCTATTTTAATTTAGAAGTCCAGCTTGAGGAGAGACAATGCTGGCATTGTGTTACAGAGATTTATAACAAGTCTGTCTTGAGGATTTTCCTCTGTCCTTATCTGTAATAATAGAATTTAAAAAAAGAGTCAGAGCAAGAGCAGCAGCACTGGAAAATATCTTTCTCAGAAACTATAGCAGACAGGTCACAACATTTTTAAACAATGATAGTAACATTTATTCTATCAAAGCCATTTTATGTTTTATTTGGAACTCTGGCGCCTTTATTTTTTTAAGCTCTCATAACATGACACTAATTACAGACATCAAGATGCTCTATAGAAGATACCAGTCAAAATCCAGATGCTGCTTCTTTTCCTTTCCCTGCACTCCCACCCCAGCCCTTTTGTGTGCATTACATCATTGCATAGTTTATTTTAAAAGTGCCTCAAAAATGCAATGATAGTAATCGTAGACAGCAGGAAATTGATGGTGAGCACCTCTGGTCTGCAAATTCCTTTACAAAGCACTCCCGCTGCTCATCAGAAGTCCTTCTTGTTAGCAGAGGCTTGAAAATACAGGTCAGTTGATGCGTTAAAAATTTTTTGGGCTAAAGTAATTTTCATCTTAGGACTGTGCATACATGTTTCTTCCTCTCTGTCTCCTCCACCAAATGGAAATGACCAGGTCAGTTGGAGGAATGGGTAGAAGGGTTTGTGGTGTTCCCTCTGGGAGGTTGATCTACTGCTGCAGGGCCAGGTGGGAGCAGAGCTTGGCTCTGGCTCCCCAGTGAGCACCCACAGGTGAAGGTTTGGGGTGAAATATCTTGAGAGAGACCCTCAACTCAGGGGTGTCAGCCAGCCCAGAGAAACACAAGATGATATGCAGGCTACATCCCCTTTCTGTCACAGTTGGCTGCAAGAGGTCATTGCATATCTTGGGGAGCTCATGTACTCTGTAGTTCTTCAGGTGGTGGTGGCCCTCCACAAAACACCCACGGTGAAAATAAACAAGGGTGTTAGCAGCACTGAAACTGAAGTATCCCGTGGCTTTTAGAAACATTGATCCACTGCCTGTAGCAGGTGGTAAAATTACCATCCAACCCTCAAAACTGTTGAGTTTCACCCTGACTTGGCCACTTGAGCATTTACAGGCTATATGCGACACTTCAGCCAGGGTAGCATCATCTGAAAGGGCATCTGAGCCATGACCTGACTCTCTGCATGCCCCCACTGCATCCCAGGGGTTCTCCACAACTCACACCATGTTGCCCTGGGCCTGGCTGACATCACTGACATGGCCAGCTTTGGTCAGGACACCAGAGGCCCAGCTCCGCTGTGTGTCACAGATCACTTAGCACATCCTCAGAGCTTTGTGGTGACACATGTGCATAGCCCCGCCATGCTCCAGGGTTGAGTGACAGCCACCTCCCTCGCATTTTCCCACAGGCAGACAGTTCACAGAATGAAATCCCATCCCTGTTGTAAGTGTGAACCAGGATTTCAGCCAAAATGTTGCAGCAAACGCATTTGTCCTGCAGAGTAAGCAAACAAAGAGGCAACACTGCACCAGTAAAGAACAGGAAGCTTTTGATGACACTGGCTCCGATTTTTTAGCCTATTAAGATTTCCATTACCCTCAGGCTCATTATTCAGCAATAAGTAAACACCAATAAATCTGAAATAACAAGTGAAACACATGCACTTAAGCCAAAAAAAAAAATATCCTAGGAAATATTCTTTCCTTTAGCATGTTGAAAAGGTCAATGCAGCAATGTTAGGGTGACTAGGAAGCTCTGAAATACATCCCATCCTCCAAAACAAGGGTCCCATGAGCCTGCTGAGATGCAAGACTTGGGTCTCAGGAGGATCTTAGGATTTCAGGGAGGAAGAAGGGAGGATCCCTGGTGAGATCCTTTATGCCCATATCTGAGAGGTTCCTTTCCAGCAGTAATGGCAAGGACTAAACTAAATGTGGTGATTTTCGTTTCCCACTCCAGTGCTGTCAGGAGCAGCGCAATCTGCACACACCTTTGTGTCTGCATCGTGCTGTCAAGTACCCAGACTCTGTTTCTTGTGAAACAGAAATATGAAGACACGTGAAAATCATGTGTGTTTAGCTACTACAAAAGTCATATTCCCAAAAGAAGAAACATTATCTTTTTTGCCACTATCTGTGTTAAAATACCTTGTGGACCTGTGAGCAGATCCAAATTCTTCCTTTTTCATTAAACTGTGGAAGGTTTATTCTACATTTCCATAAGTAGCCATTTTAATTTTTCCATTTTCCTTTTTTAAACAGGAAACCTCTCCACTGCTTCTCCACTTTCTCTAAGCTCTTTGTTTATATTCTACTTCCATTACCAGAATTATTCTTACATTTTTCCATCCCCTATTCTGAACAAACATTTACGCTGAGTCTGAATGACTGGTATTATATATAATGGGAAACAACAAAGCAAGAGGGAACAAAAGTAACATCTCTGTAAGAGGATGAAATGTGGCTGCTACCTCCTCGGTGATAGCAGCCTTGAAAGGAAACTGTTTGCCAGTCCTGAGCATCCCTGGCCACAGGACCATGCTGAAAATGCAGAGATGCATCAAACAGAAAGTAGAGCCGTCTGACATACAGCCGTACGTGCCATGGTTCACAAAAGTAAATTACCTTTTCACCCATGAGTTTTTACCTAGTTATACAATGATTAATATACATCTGCCCACTTGGGCAGAGGAAAAAGGATCCAGCCAATACAAGGGATGTGGTCCTAACTGCTTCTTCAGGCTAGCAGCTCCATCAGCCCCACACTGCCTGAAAAGGGAGTGGTGGGCAGGTGGGAGCAGACAGGCCAGGAGCGTTGTCTTGGCTGTCTGGGAAGAAGCAGCAGGGAAGTGAAACTGCACTGAAGAGCAGGAAAAGCAGGCACATCAGGACACATCTGGTCAGCAGGAAGGTGTCCACAGCTGTGGAGGCAAATGGTACAGTGGTACAAAGGGTTAGGTGGGGTCTCTAGGACAAGCTGCTGTTCTAGTTCAGTAGCCTGTGGTTAACAGGACTTACACTTAGGTATCAGGAGCCCTGTTCTCAGCTTTCCAAGATGTGTCAGAGCCCAGGCCTGGTGGTTGAGCACCCATCAGCCTTTGATTCTGTGCTCACAGTGCACACTGCCTGCCAGTTGTGCTGTTGTAGCAAGGATTTGTCTGTCCAAGCAGCTCCCAGAAAACTATTTTCATTCCAGGAGAGAAAAAGGAAGGTTGTCTTCAAACAGCTGCTCTTCACAGCATCCCTCCATTTGCAGCAGGTAGGAGCTGTGCAGGGGGAAGACATCTTCCAGTCTCCCAGCCCCCAGCAGCGTGTTACAATACATGGAAACCCCAGCAGTCAACAGGGAGGAAGAGCTGAAAGTTTTCCCTCTCCTCAACTCCCACAGCCTTCCTTCCTTAAAACAAACATCCCTCTGTACATTTACCGAGTAACATGTCCTAATACATTGAGCACAAGACCAGACAACACCTCGCTTTCCTTTCTTCTACTGCTGGTTTGCTATTTGTCCTGTAAATATTCTCTCAGCATCTTATTAGTTGGGCTACAGATAATCTGTAAAAAGAAGGGAAATTTCCACGTTTATGTATATGTTCTCCATCTTTTTCCAAAATCCAAATAAGCTTGCAAAGTCTGTAGACATGTCAGGCCTTTTCCACAGATGGTCTTTAGAAACTTTATTGCTATCCATGAGAAACAAGAAAAGAATCTGCTTCGAGGTCCCAGGATGGATTTGCAGGCCTGGTGGTTGAAAAAAATGAAATGTTTTTACTTGAAAACTGAATATATTCATTCTGTAAATCATTGCCTGACAATAAACCCATGCTCTTTTCAGGGCTGCTTTTTACTGTAAGCATTTTACAGCCTAATTTCCAGAGAGAAGATCTTTGAGTAAAAGATCATGTGATAAAATTTCTTGACATAGTTCATGCTCTCTATGTGTTATTTTCAGCTTTATCCCAAAATAAAAAGACTGCTAAAATTCTGTATCTTATAGATCTGGTTTTAATTGCATCTTCCATCCTTTTGTGTTTGTAAAATACAATTTACAAATGTCTAGATATTAACTCTACTGAAGTTGTCTTACAAGGCAGCCTTTTAGCTGCACAGCCAATGCTGATCCACCCACACATCCTAGTAAAGGAGCACAACGGTTTTTAAACTCTGGCTCAGGGTCTCATCTCTTCTGTGGCGATGGAAATGAATATTGCATCTATGGCAAGGCATGTCAAGCTCTCTGTGGAATTTATTATGGTCTCTGCACCAAATGTTCTACCAGCAGGTCTGCCTCGTGCTCTTCAGAACATGTATAATTAGAATTCAGCTAACGCTGGAAAGAATGACTGTCCGTAACTCATCAGGTTAGAAAGCTGGAATCCCTAGAGCAGAAAAGAAATGAGCGGAATATTCAGCTAAAGAGGAAAAATTCATTTTCTTTGCTTTCTTACTGTGAGAATAAGTATTTTATATGTAAGATGTCAATCATCATCTCCTTTTCGAATAGGCAACCACATTCTTGATCATGCAGGCAGCAGACGCGTGACACTAGCAATGGTCCCGTGCGGCCCACAGCACAACCTTTGGATAGCTGGAAGGGCAGTTCTTGCTTAGGAATGCACTCTCTGATCCTGGGCTGACTGTGTTTCTGGTTTAAGTCCCTGAAGAAAGCTCTACCTTTTTTATGAGTCCCCAGGGTCTCTGAGAACCAATGCAAATTGGCAAAGCTCTTGGCTTGCCCCCTTCAGCTGCTGGTAGCAGAGAGCATTAGCAGTGGCTTAGACACAAGAACTTCAAGACTTGTGTGTACACAAGAACCTCAGGATCGAAGTCAATCGAGAGACCTCTGCAGTCAGCTTGAGCTGTGAGGGAACCCAAATTTGTTCCTTGGTGATGACCACCAGGATCCTTACTCTGAGCTGATTAACTCTAGTCGTTGTTCATGACTGCAGGATTTTGAACTCCACTTTTGCAATATCACAGTGTCTAATTTAACTGCTTTCCACATCTAACAGGCTTCTAACCACAAGGATCATGAGTCTGCATCCTTCTTTTCTCCTTATTGTAATGTCTTCCCCAAGTTGCCCAGCTGCTTCAAATTCCTTCCTCATCATCAGAACCTAAGCACTGATTTATTCTTAACCCTCCTGCACTCTGAATTCTCTGTAGAAACTGGAGGTCAGCTCCTTTGCTTTAAAAAGAAGGGAAGAGCCAGCTTTTCATAGACATAGCCTTCACACAAAACTTACTCTTCATCTTCAAACTGGGAACACCTGCGTTAGGATGACTGACATGCAAGATAAGGCTTAGGGTTCATTAAAAAAAAAAAAATTTAAAATTTTCCCAATAAATCATTTTTCTTCCCTTGGAAGTAGAACTCTTAATTGCTGGTTTAGGTATTGGAGATTCCAGGACAAGGAGATTCCGAGGCAAATACCTTTATTTTTAAAAGTTGATAAAGGCACTGGGATATCCTTTGTCGCGTTTGCTAAAAGTATTAATAATTGTATTTTGAGTGTGAGTATACTTTTGCCTGCCACACTAGCCAAATCTCTGCTTGTTTCATTTTTGTTAATATTATTCTCATCTGTAACTTCACTGCTAGAAGGCGGTGCTCATCATACAAGTCTGCCTTCAAGGTTTCAGCGGTGCAGGCTCGTAGTGACGGGGAAGGGCTTTCCATGGTAACGTCACTAATAGAAACCAGTCAATATAGGAGATGGGGCTCTGACTTTTTAGTTCATCCTGGTGAGTCCAGTCTTCTGTGTATGTGACTAAGAAGTGTCTGGCTTCTTATATGGGCCAGGAACAGACATTTAGGGAAAGCACAGAAGAACCAGGGCACATATCCCAGAGTGATTCATCCCCATTACACTCAGCCAGTTCCCAAGAAGCAAGAGGTTTGGATTTCCTGAGGTAGAAGTCACACATGGACAATCGCTTTGAAGAGTCATTGGTTGACCTATCCTTAACGAATTTGTCTCATCCCTTGCAGAATTCATTAGTACTTTCGGTCTTCATGAGGCTCAGTATCCAGGAATCTCATATCTTCCTCCATTGCTTTTATAACTGCTGCCTCGCACTGTTGCTAGTACTTGTATGAGTACATTGCAGTTAATTATTTCTTCATGTTCCCTGCCAGCTTCAGCACCTCACAGGCGTCTGTCAGATTCCAGATCTGCCATTTTTTTTCTGAGCTGAAGGGAACAAGACCTTCTAACTCCTCCTTGTAGAGAAGCCTCCAATCATCTTTATTGCCTTTCTCTCTACATTTACTAAATTACCTGTATTCTTTTCAAGGTGCAACAAAATTTTAGGTCCTGGGTAAGTACCATTGTAGCAATAATAGAATCAACAGCATGCTCCCTCAATGGTACTCTCAGTCTTTCACTCCATCTTTCAGCTGATCAATCTCTCTTGATGATTTTTGGCCGGTTTTTTCTCATTTTCATTTTCCGTGGAGGTACCTCCCCTACATTTTCCTTCTCAACTGATGTATGATGAGAGTGGGGGAGATGAAAGACATTGCCTGCTTTTCAGGTCTGCAACTGAAACAATACCCTAGAATACAAATAAAGGTATAGCACAGTCAAAGCATAAGATTAAAAGACTTACCTAACAAAAGATCATTAAAAATATGTACACTTAAACAATGGGTACTCATGATGTCCCCCTCGTTCCTTGCATGGTGCATGGGACCATTTCTGTGTACTTAATCAGAACACATTTTAAATCACACCGTACAGTATACTTTGTGGCAATACATGATGGCCAAGTATATAAAATATGATGAAGTTAAGAAGTTGCAGCTGAACTAACAATATATTCTCCTGGAAGGAGACATTGAATAAATTGTGGATGGTTTTTGATAGCCAATTAAAGTTCTTATAAGAGTTCTGATGCCTTTTTCTGCATTCTTCGGTCATAAACTTTTAAACAAGTATTTGCAATTGTAAATAATCCCCTAAAGTTCCCAGGTATTAATAAGTTATTGTGTCTCTTGCAATGATCAATTAGCATAATGAATACAAACTTAAGAGAACATTTCTCATCAGCAAGTAATAATTTTATCTAGTTTTTTGGTGACAATAGCAATTTCTGGTTTGGGACCAGTCATGTATATACGCTCACATATATTTCTTCAAAGACTGACAAAGTTGATTTAGAGTCAGACACAGATTTTCCCAACAGAAAGGACGCAGATTTCCCTAACGGAAAGAAAGAATTTTTTCCTCTCAGTATTGTCAAAGGCAAAAATGTAAGATACAAACAAAACAGTTTCCAATGCAATAGTGTATAATGAGCACTAATGAATGAAGACAGAAGGTGTGGTCTTGTCAACAATTCACAAAGATTAAGCAGCAGATCTGATTTTACCTTAGAGTTTGTCATTGAGTCATTCAGAAATCAAGCTAATCACTCTGAACCAGATTTCATAAAGTACCAGATAATTTCACTTCTCTCATTTTTTTCTGTGAGCACCATCAGAGAGGACCAAGGTTTGATATGACAAAATGCAGCTTCTAGAGAGCTGCATTTTAGAATTTCAATTAAAATTTAAATTAAAGCCGCAGATTCTCTGAAAATTTGCAAAGCCTTTCCTATGACCTTGACCAAACAAACTCCTTTAGCTTATGTGTAAATACATGGTTGCTCTCTCGCAGTGGCTGGCTCACAGGGGTCCCACACCGCACAAGCCACAGCTATTCTGCCCAGGGCCTAGGGTAGCCATGGGCTACCCCAGAAGCAGCTTTCCACCTCCCTTTCACCTCCCCCTCCCAAGCATGCAGAAAATGTCTTGTAGCTCTCCCCCAGCCAGAAAATTTTGGGGTGCCATTTGGGAGTTGACAATTCTTGCCTGCGACCTTTAATCAGCCACTTTCTTTAACATTAACTGTAGGATTTTTGCACTTCATTTCCTCTAGAAGGGACCGTAATCCTGGCCAGCTTCGCATCCTACGCAAAGTTCAGTTAGTGCTTGGACAGCTTTTTGAGGTCCAGACATGAAAAATACATAGCAATGCAAAGGCTTATCAGATGGTTACAGCATCAGAATATAATTATACAGCTTGAAACCCAGCTATAAAGAAGCATGTTGATAGAGAGAGGGTAAACACACTTGCATGAAATCTGAACCCATCCAACTTTTTCAGTTCAGACTGTATTAATCGTTTCCCTTTCCTGAGTCCTCCTTCCATCAATGCATCAACCTCAGGCCAGATTTGTTGTTCATTTGTGCCCATGCAAAGGGCTTCTCTAATGCTGCCTTGTCAGTGAAGACTGATCTCAATAATTTCCTTATTCTTGCTTGTGAAAAATATTTCCTCCTTCGCTCTGGAGGCACCCAGGGAGGTAGCAGTTAAAACTTGATGCAGTAGTGTATTTCTCTGGTTTATCAGATCAAAACCCATGTCTCATTGAAGAATTGTATTTGCAGCCTCTCATCACCCTGGAGATAAATTGCTGCAAGCATCACGAAGACTCACAGAAAGTTTTAGCCATCTCCATAATTAATCCTGCTTTTCATCGCTCCTGGCTTCACCTACTTTCCTGCAGTTCGATTCACAGACAATATTCTGCACAAGTGAGCAGCCATCTACCTACTAACCACAATAATTGCACCTCTCCTGTGGCTGAGGAGGCATTTCAGAGCCCCTTTTGCAATAAAAGCAGAAGTACTAAACTTGAAGGAAAAGCACTCTTCCTAACTGACTGTAACCTTGGAAGCCTCAGAGCTGATGCCTCTTCTCAGTGTGTCTTTTCTTACGCATATTTTTTTTTAAATAAATATAAACCAGAAGAAAGATCTAATTATTGGAATTCTGATCCAGATCAGAAGATCACAAACTACAACTAGTGAAAATTTTTCTATTTCATGTATGAACATAAATGGAAAGTGATAACAGTCTTTCAACATCTTTCTCTTTTGTACTCTTCCACAAGCCCTATAGCTGGCTATACTCCCTGTGTGTGCATACATCTTCTTATATACACATATATAAAACAGCACTTTTAAACAAAATTATTCTTTTTAGTCTAGACCCATGGATACTAACTAAACTGTTGATGGGCAATTCATAACACAGACGTAGAAGAGGAGCCCTTTGATGGGTCCCAGACAGCTGGGGGATAACTGAAGTGAAAAAGAAAGGCTCTATGTCTTGTGGATGGGACCCAGAGCCCAGGGGCTTATTTTGCCTCCCACCACCCGACTCACACAGGTTGAGCCCCCGGCCCACCCCACACATCGAGCTTGCTCCTGCTGAGAGCGGCTGGCTTGTGGTCTCCCATCTCCACAATGTCCCAGAGAGATCTGGTCAGACCAACAGTGATTTCCAGCAGGTATCTGAGGAGATCAAGGCTGCACCCGCCCATGTCGACAGCAAAACCCGACAATGCAAGGATCCAGATTTGCCTCCTTCCTGTCCTGCTCTCAGAGAAGGTTGGTGAATAACTTCACACCTGCCCTTGTATCTCAGCCCCTGAGACCCTTCCAGCTGTGCTGACTGTATTAAAGTCCTCTCTGGCCCAGTGAGGTGCCCCTCTCCTCACTCTTCTTGGCATCAGCTACCACACTGACATCCCTGAAGTCCTTCCTAATGTGCTGCACTTATTCTCCCCCTCTCTCTCTCTCTCTGGGCAAGTCTGAAGATTCCCCAGAAGTGATCAGTGAAGAGCCATCCTCCTACCACAACCAGCCAGTGCGAATGCTATGTGGTCTGCCCAGCTTCGTGCACCTCCCTGGGTTGCTGTCAGCCCCCCTGCATCACAACCCAGGCTCCTTTCAAATAAAACAAAAGAAGGAAAAACGAAAATATGCCATATGGCACCTCCACACACAGCTGCAGGGCCCTGGAGCACAGTCTGGGAGAGAGACACCCTGGTGCAAGGCAGGCAAGGAGCCTTCTGCCTTGCCCACTGGCAGCTCCCATCTTCACCCCTGCCACATCTCCCTGGGGTAGCCGGGGGGCTCTGCCTGCCACCCTCGTGGCCTGGCAGCCCCACAGCAGGTCAGGGAACCTGCTGCCCTCCCGCAGGACCCAGCTGCAGTGCCCATCACCCACCACAGATACTGGGACAGCACAGGCTGGTCACCTTCTCCTCAGCACCCGCACCCTCCACACAGCACTTGTGACACGAACATTACACAGCGCTTGTGACGCGAACATTGCAAAAGCAAGAACCAGCTTTTTCCACACCAAAATTAAACAGTACATAAGATTGACTTAGAAACTGTGAGATTGTTATAACTGGAAACATATTAGGGGTGTTTTCATTTGCTCTCTGGGTTTTCCGCATTCCTGGTTGTCTTTCCAAGATTTCTGTTGCAAGAACAAGGATTAGAAACCATTTATTTCCCCTGTACAGCTAAGGTTGTCATATAAATGTGGTTCCGGGAGCCAGAGCTTTAGGAAACAAATGGCAAACATTCCCAGTAAAATTATGAGTGTCAGCAACACTCTTTGTGTTTATGAAAACCTTAGTGAGGCCCAGCAATGAATAAAGATGGAGCTAAGACTACAACGAGACCTGAGAAAACCAGGTTTGACCCTTTGATTCGCCACAGGATTTCTGTATCACCTCAGGGAAGCAGGTCGTGCTTAATTTCACTGAAGATGTTGAGTCCAATTAGTTTGGCAAGGCCAGGAAGAGTGCTCAGCATCTTGCACGACAGAGCCCTCGGTGCTTCAGTGTCCTGCTTCTTCTGTCCTCCTGCTCTCAGCTGAGCAGGGTGTTCTCTGCAAGCAGGGATTTTCCCTGTGAACTTGATACAAGTTCAAAAAACACTCAGTGACTATTAACCATAATTAATCCACTGTATTAATTTCCGCACCATCATTACTCTGGATGGGGTAACGTTTTGGTGTGTAGAAAAATTACGTATGTTGAAAAAGCATTGCTAGGCGAGTCTGCCTCCAGTGTGTGTGTATGTATATATATATATATACATATATATATATATGTGTGTGTGTGTCTGTGTGTGTTTCAGGGACCGCGTGGGGACTGTATACCTGGAGGATCCCACATGCAGCAAAGCAGCCAGTGATATGAAACTGAAAATAACACAATTTGCTAATTTACAACTAATAATTAAAAGGGCCTGTCAAGGAGCCAAGCTTCCTCAGCATGTGTTTAACATTACTTCTGAGAAGGTCATTGCTGGCTTCTCCAGGAAGGGAGTTCCGGAGAGGGTACAGTAAGTGCACGGAGTTTAAATGAGCAGCCCCGGCGCAGACATTTCACAGTCTTCAGGGATGCACAAACAATTCTGCCTCGGCAGCACAGAAACAATGCCCTGTATTCACAAAGACTACAGGAACTTCAATATTGTGTGGAGGGGAGGTGGGGGTGAGGGAAGTCTTGAAATGCAGATAAATTGGTATTCACCAAGTGCCATTCCTTAATTTACAACAGTCTTTAACTTCGGAGGCAATTGCCAAGGTGCTCATAAAAAGCGAAATGATGAATATTCAGGATGTCTTCTGAATCCATTAGGCAACTGAGGATGAGGTCTCCATATGTATAACTTCGGCTGTTTTCACATGCTGGTAGAGAGAGTGCCAAGATGGCGTCAGGAAGAAAAATGGCTCCGTCAGTTGCCAATGGGGAGAGAGGAAGGGGGGACGGGGGGCAAAAAGTGTATATCAAGTGCATGGAAATGAAAATTTATTTAAGTACAGTAATTCAACCTAAATGTGCACTGCATGGCACGGTGTGAACCTAGCTCTCCGAGCTCTCTGGCACGGCCGGCTCTGCGGACAGGTGTGTGCAGGATCACTGTCAAGTTAAAAGCAGCCACTGAACGGTTTTCTTTTTCCACACCATCCCCTCCAAGGGTCTCAGAGAGCCTGAGTGAATTCAGCCTCAGGACAAGGAAAGGCTCAGGCTACACCAAGGAGGGGGAAAGCTCAACCTACAGAGGCTGAGAGAAGCGCCAAGTGTCTGGCCTTGAGTGAGGAGCAAGTCAATGGTGGAACAGGCTCTCTCCTTCTCCCTCTCGTCCAGCTCCCCATTTCCCTCCCTGACAACCTTTACCAACATCCTAGATAAGGCAGATGAGGCATTTATAACCACAGCCGGCAACTGATGAGGAAAACATGCTGTCCAGCTCTTGCATCCCAGAAAATAATGTCTCCTGGATGCCATGAATCATGGAAGATCACAGGCCATTAATCATCAAAGGGTGGAAGGGACGAGTTTAAAGTCATGTGTACCAAACACAGCCATTTCTCTGGGGAATCTCAGACCTGGCATGATTCATTTTGCTTTCTCAGGGAGAAATCACAAGGATTAGAAGAATAAATAATGCCACAGCTTCCTGAGTTCAGCTGGTAGCGAGGCCAAGCCTCCCATTGAGGAAAGGAGGCTTTGGTCACAGGAGGTGCCTATTGCCACAGCAGGCATGTGCGTGGGAAACAGTGACACTCCTCTGGTCCCAGAGTCAGCGTAGGGGTACTATTTGGTCCGCTGGGTCTTCCCCAAAAGACTGTAGGGAGTCACTGGGATTCGCAGGGAAAGCAGAAGCGTGACAGCCCTCATTGCCCCTGTCTCTTGGGGTTGTCGGTATCCTGAACCGGTAACCACTCAGCTTTGCAACCTGGCTCTGGAACGGCACTGGGGCTTTCTAGAAGGAAGGAGCCATCCGCTGCAAGGCTGTATTACCTGCGGGCAAGGGGCAGAGGTCAGTTACCTGCCCTTCCAGCCATGACCGTAAAATGTGGTTGGCACAGTGGGGACACACAGAGAGTCTCATGGGGGAAGTACTCAGTGAATTTTAGTAGTCTTTGTTGCAGCCCTTTAGGCAAGTCAAGAACCAGCAGCTGATGACCAGGTAAGTAGTGCACGAGGCTCTACCACAGATACCAGGTCATCCCAGATCCATATTCCCAACTCAGGGACCTTCAAGTGTGTGATTTACCCCTCTCCTGCTCCTAAGTATGGCTGTGGGGAGGAGGCTGTACCTCACACCTGAAAGACGCACTACCTGCCTATCAAGAATGATTAGATTATAGTCATGGCTAGTTTAGTTGATTGTTTCCTGGGTTTTCCACATCAGTCTCCCATCCACTCTAAATAAAAAGCACCAACACACCTGGAGCAGAACACGTAGATGACTTTCAGTAAAGACAAATACAGTTCTTCAGACTCACAGATTATCTAGCCACAGAGTTTGAGTTTGGTTCAGTTCAGAGCTGAGTTTTCCACTCTTCGCAATTATTTACAGAACACTTTGTGTTCACACAGCTTTCTAGGGTGCCTTTTTGGTTTTAGAAGAGTTTTTTCCAACCAATCGCTCGTTATTTCGCATATGGGACTGGTCACCACTTCTGGTTGGGCTGTTCCTAATCTGTGATGAAATGAGTGAAACACGATACATGAGAGAGGGTACTTCCGTCGTTAATCCCCAGCACTTACATTCACACACGAGTACCTTGCCCACATGCAAGCATGGGTATTTGCAAGAAGAACAATGAAAACTTGGCAATCGGCTGAGCAGCCCCCCATTTGAGTGTTTGCAGGAAGCTGTCAAAAAGGAGGAGAGTGGTAGAAGCACGCTGAGTCCAGAGCGTTTCATAGAATTGTTCCATGGACATGTTCCACAATTGTCTTTCCTCCCTGTGTGCTCAGCTGCAGTCACCAGGAGCGCACAGGGGCATGGGCAACACGAGCACATGCTTTTCCCACTGCTTCCAAGGTTAGTATGAATAATGTTCCACAGTCTGTTATTGTGGAAATACCAGCGATCATCCTGCAAAAGCAAGCCAAAGAATTATAGCTAGACATTAATAAGAAGGGACCAAACAAAGCATCTCAAAGATGGCAGAATAACACCACTACAGTGACTAGCAGGAAGAAATAGCTCCAAACGAGTTTTCCCTGATCTACTGTCAGCAATCATCCTTTATCCAGCGCCTCAAGGAGTTCGGCAGCACGGTGCGTTCCGGGCTTGCCGCAGCAGAGGCTGCGCTGAGGCGTACAGCTCAGCCCGTGAGCCCCAGTCTGTCAGTGCTGTGATTAGCCATGGTCTGAGAAGGTAGCCAGCAGTGTCTGCATTCCAGACCACAACTAAGAGTCTCTTTCACAGTTCATTGCACTGCAATGAAAATTAATTTTCCTTCATCATTTTATTCTTGTGAAAAGAAAAAAAAAAAAAAAAAAAGGAGAGAATTAATAGGAGGGAAAACCCACAGGGCACTTGGCTGAAGGAGCTCTCTGAAAGAGGCTCTAAAGATGGAAGTCTTGTCTGTCATCTCAGCTGCTAAGTAATACTAGTGGTGGGACTCTTGGAAAAATTAGTACAAATTGCATCGCAGAAAGGACTGCTGCAGAGATGTTTCTGTGTAGTTTTATGGTTGCGGTGAAGACCAGTGGGCGTTAAACTTGTCTTCAGGGGTATAATTTGGGTAAATCTCAACTTTCAAGTCTTCAGTCCCTGAACTTAAAAGGCAGATTGCCCACTAACCACTGCCCTGCTTCCAGATCTTGCTCTTACAACACAGTGTGCAGGTATTTGTGCCACCAAAAATCATGGCAGCCCTTCCAGAAGTGTCTGTATCCAGAACAGTGGGGTACATATTTTGGAAGCTGTGATGACTTTCCCAGGCCTTTCTTCCCATGGCAAAATGAAAAGCACCAGCTGGAAACAGAACCTCTGCATACTTTTCCCTTGCTATGAATGCAAGGTTCATCTATTTTTCTCCTTTTTTCCCTCAAGAAAAGAAGCATTTCATATGACTTACTGCACAAGTTGGATGTTGCCAGGAAGAACCAGACTATTATCCTACTCCCTGCCTGTTCTTTAGCACCTATTGCCATAGATCAGGACGTTTCCAGCGCCAGTTCAATGAAGTGATTTCTCATGGTTACCTACGATCAAGTACAATGAAAAGGCCCAGATCACTTACAGAGTATCAGTGATGATGCTGGTACCCATCGTTTTCATTCCTCTGTCATGGGAGATTCAGGTTTGGATATTTGTAGGAAGGCGGGTGCAGGACTCCAAGATGAGCAGAATGTGAGGACTGAAGTTCTTTGCATTTCTACTCAGCACCAACTACAGCAGTGAAGACTTTCTACATGGTCGTGTCAAAGCGCCTCAGCACTGACCACCTCTCAGGAAGAGTTAGTGGTTTACGCCTCATGATCCTCCATGCCCATTCCCCTTTCTATGCCTCTGTTGGTTTTAGTCTTAAATAAAGAAACGTTGCAGAGTCAACGGCAGAGAACCATCTGAGCTGCTTTGCACGGCTGAAGGGCTGGCTGTGGCACTGCTGGCTGCTGGCGTTTGAGTCGCTGCATTTAGGGGGTTCTGTTTAGAACAAACTTGGCTTATTAAATGACAAAGTCATCTATTCAAATGCAACGAGCTTAGGTTTTTTCTTTCTTCTAACAGCATAACTTCATTCACTTCAATGGAATTGCATTTGGTTTACACAGGTGTGAGAGGGAAATCAAGTAGCATATAGAAATGTTTTCTTTTGAAATATTTTTGGAGAAGAGGGGTAAAGAAACTGCTTTTAGACCAATGCAAACATTTTCATGGAAATTTTCATTAGAGTTAAAATTTTCTGGACAAAAAATGGAAATTATTTCCCCCCCTCCCCCCCGTAAAATAGTTTGATTTTCAAAAATCCCACAAACACTTAAATGGAAATCTCAATATTTTCACAAAAACTCTAATTGTATTTTTAAAGCTTTGGGTTTCCATTTTTTTATCAAAAACTGAAGTCTTTTGTCCAAACTACTTAGAAAACCTGACTTCTTTTTTTCAAAATTTCCCATAGCAGATTTTTTTAATGCAACTTTAACAGGAAGATTAAAAGGATTATGAATATGAAGCCAATAAAAACCCATCACAACTGAGCTGGACAAACTAAGTGCAGAGGTTAACATACATGAAACCTGGGATGGACATTTGTTGTTTACAAGTTTAAGATGTTTGTGCTAACATACTTCATAGAAGGGCAAGTGAAGGGCAGGGGGGAGGTTTTCCCTGAATTTAGATTTTATACAACTCACATAAAACTAAGAAGGAAATGAAAGAGGAATGGAGGGAGGTGTAAAAAAACCAAAAAGAGATCACAAGCAATAGACATCTCTGTACGTTTTGAGCTACCTCGAGATGTTGACGTCCCTAGTATGATGTACTCAAGAATCCCATGGGTTCCACAACTGGGACACATACCCTGATGTCAGATGAGATCATGGCAAATGAGCCACAGACAGGCTATTGCCACACATGTAATTGTAAGACTTTGCGTTCTGCAGCTGAAAGTTCAATATGTAGCTGCCCATGAGAAATTCCAACTACTCCAGTACTCACTTTGTCCAAAACAATTGGAAAGCTCTGATGTAGCTACTGTGTATATTTAAGCACTATAACAGATACTCTGGAACTGAGTAAGCAGGGCAATAGTTAAGGCTAGGTCTCTTATTTTTCACAGCAACAAACAATCTGAATAGAAGGCTTCATTTAAACAGTGATTCAACACAGCAAAATGTTGAAGCTTCTTACACCTAATGGTAACGGCAATGCCTTATAATACAAAAGAATAAAGAGTGAAACTCAGAAAATATAGAATAAAACCCTGAATGGAAGCCTGAAGATGTGATTTTCAAAATCAACTCTTCCAAACGTGAGAAGGAAGTTGACACTTTTGCTCATGAGCCGTTTCTCTAGAAAGACCGTAAGAATTAATTACAATAAAAGAAGAAAGCACAGCTTCACAAGGACAACAGAGGGCCTAGTCTGAAGTGGGATCAACCCTACAGGTCCTTAAGAATATGGTTAATGGAAAAAAAAAAAAAAAAAGAAAAAAAAAAGAGGAAGAGGACATGTGTACAGTCTCAACCTAGGACTGAATGGCTCCATCACAATCCTACTTGCACTTGGCAGTGCTGCCCAGTGCTGGCCAGGATATGTGCGGACACTGCCGGCTGCCAGCGAGCCCTGTTAGCTGACTGTGGTGGGGAGCACCACCCAAACTTCCTGGACATACCTGGCAGGAACAAGAGGTGACTGATTTCTTTACCCAACCTCTTCCCCTGGTCATGCCAGGTTGGGGGTAACTTCAATTTAAGCGTTCTCACAAGTTACAAGCTGAGTGAACACAAGAGGCAAAAAAAGGGTAGAAACCATTAGGGCAAGAGGTAAAAACAGACCAGAGAGTGTGCATTTGCTGTGTTGTGTACCCAACAAATAATTTTTAATAATATAAGATTTATAACATTTTGTAACATCATCCCAAGAAACAGGCCGTGTCTTCACTTGCATTAGATGGGCTGTAGCAAAAAACACAGAAATCATAATTTATGCTTAAAAAAATAAAAAAATAAAAAAATAAAAAGCAAAGAAGGTATGCGGAAGAAACTGAAAAGGGAAGAGGGGAAATGAGAGTCATCACACCGTATCTGTCTCAGAAGAATGAAAATCCAGAAGCTGTTTTCTTTCAGGGAAAAGAACCAGGAAGGAAGTTTTCAGCAAAATAAGGACAGCGAAAGGGAGGTCAGGCTTCCCCCTGAGCAAAGAGGGAGAATTTCTTTCATGGGGTTGCAGTCTGAGTCTAACAGGAAGAGACTTAAGAGGTTACATCTGCTAGGGTTCCCCAAGAGATCACTAGGAGTTGACTTGACTGCCCTTCAGCCATCTACGGAGGGAGACGTTTCCCCCATCAGACGAGTATAACAAGGTCTAGTGACTACGAGATGAAACCGGCAGGATTAAGGCACACTGGTTATAACAGGGAGTGCTTTCAGCAACCCCCCCGCATGCATGGCAGATTCTCCCATGTCAGGCTTCTGAATCAAGGCAACATATTTGGAAAGGTAGGTTTTAACTTCATCTAAGGGTACAAATTCTTATGCAGGGTTTATTAAATTATAACCCACGGCCTTTGTTTGACAGAAATTTAAATTAGATAACTATAATATAACCATTTCTTTTGCCTTGTAATCTATAAAATTGCAGAGGAACAAAGCTTATGTTGTTGTCCTTTTGCAAAAGATGCCATAATCCTTTCACATGAAGGTTCTGAAGCATTTTATGAAACATTAATAACCCCAAATAAGTGTCTTCAAATCAGCTGGGGAAGAGTTCAGGTCTCTTGAAGCAATGTCTTCTCCTATTGATGCAATGCAGAGGCACTTAGTCTGCAGGAGTACAAATACATTTTAACATAACAACCAGGAATAGCCACTAAGGTGTTCTGTTTTATTCCAGTCTCCTGCAGTAAGTAGAAAAAAGACAAAGATTTTTAAGGACTGTAACAGAAATAATTGAGAAAAAGGGAAAGAAATTTAAAAGATTCAGCCTGGGTTTGGTAGAAAGGACATGGTTAAGAGTCAAATTCTCCTCCTTCGTAACCCAAGAACTCAAAGGCTTGCAACAGTCAGGAGACTTAACAATTTCAAAATTAATCAAGGAAATTGTTCTTCCACTGCAAAGTCCATTGCCAGTCTACGGCTGGCAGATTCTCGGGGTTCAGTGGAAGAATCATGTGATCCCTAGTTCTCCTCCAAGCCCTATGTCTATGAAGTCTCCAGCGCGTATGTATATACACACCCTGGTCATGCAAGTCTATAATCCTATAGGTGACACTAGCTGGTAGAACAAGGTGTGTGCATTCAATGGGTTTGTGATCTCCTCAGTCACACAGAAGTCCCAGTGGCCCTGCTTGCCCTGGCCTCCCTTTCTACAGGCCACATCAGCCCTGTGTCACAAAGCTATCTAGTGATCCATTCACAAAGCTTTGGCTTCAACAAAATTGCATTTTCTGTGCTTCAGGTCACGCCGTTTACGTAGTGTAACACAGACTTCAGACTGATCATTACCTCAGTCAAACTACTGGGCCCAAGGGTCAGCTGCAGAGGACTCTTCCTTCAAAGTCAGATGCCATCAGCTTAATAGAGAAGAATTGCTGATCCGAGCATCCCTTCCCAGAGGGCTATGGGAACTATGAAACACGCTTCAAACAGCAAACCAAGAGTTCTCAAAGTATAGCCAAAAATCCTGGAAGACTAAGGAACATATGGCTGTGCCAGGATGCAAACCCAGCCCTAACCTTGCAGGCAGTACCAATAGTTTCTTATGTTTCTGGCCATAAATTATCCATCAGCTGAAGGGCACTGGGAACAGCACCTCTTTGTAATGGCATTTCCACAATTACCCAGTATTAATTTCTTTGCACTTTTTTCCTAAGTCTTGGCTGCAGCCAGTAACAGGACACATACAACGGGGTGATCCAGTTTTCCCATTTATGTCTTCTGCTCTTTGCTTCTTCTGTGGCTTTAGGCTTGGAGATGGTCTGTGTCTGCCTGGGTGTTTTAAAAGAGCCTGCTGGGTGCAGATGCTACTGCAAGTGTCATTATTTTTGCAATTAGAGTCATTATTCTGCACTCAGATGCCATGCAAGAAAATGAGGTATAACTGCCAAGATAGCTGGGGGGGCTAATAGGTTATAGATTATACAGTGTCAGAGATGCAAGCAGTACTCGTCTTAAATAAGATTTTAATACCTTTAAAAGCTGTGATAAATTATAAAGAAAGGTAATATAAAATGTGGGATAAAGTGTGGGCTCGTTTTACTTCAGGCTCTCTACCACGTGGGGACCAAAGGAGAGGGGGAGAGGGGATGGATCGTGGTTTTTATTGCTTGGCTGCAATGTCAAAATTGGGTTGGTTTAAAATATTTATGACATGAGAGAAAGAAAATCTGTGAATTACTCAAAACTTAATGTATGTACTCTCAATGTGTTTCACATTTTCTTTAGTGGGGACAGCAGAGTGGGGAATTGAGGATAACTTGTTTACTGCCAAACAGCTCTCCTTGGTACCTAGTATTGCTATGTATTAAAAATCGCGGCTGGGGCCAAGAATGCTGGGGCTGGAATTAAAGACAAGAACACACAATAACTTTAAGTAATGGCAAAGAGATTTAAATAGCACACATCAGCAGAAAAGAATGGGGAAACCTACAGTACACTGACTTCATTGATACCCCATTTATCAGCAATTACTGACTCCATTAAAGGCAGAGTTTACAGCAGACAGAGAAACAGAGCCTAAAATATGTCCCAACAGATGGACGGAGAGTGTCAGTGATGCCGTATTTCAAAGGCATCTGCAACTTTGTTATCATTGTACATGGAGTCAGAAAGACAGCAAAAAACACTGGAGTAAGGGCCAGCAAATGATTTACTTGACCCTGCATGGGCAGAACTGACAGCAAAAACCTCATTAATTCCTCAGGTCATTCTGGAAGACATTAATTTGGTTTGGACTCGGGACGAGGGGAGATTTTCCAGACATACACCAGGAATTATGAAATCTCTATAGCCAGAGGAAAGTATGTCCAAATCACTTTCTGCATAAATCAAGCTGACTTTCTGAAGAAGGATAATATGCCTAATCAGGGGAGTTATGGAACTTCTTGTACTTATTAGACAGAAAATAAAACAGTATTTTATTTGATAATCAGCTTGGGGAGGTTTTTTTTTTTCTTTCTTTTACTGCTGTCTTCTCTTGCCAGAGATGATTTGGAAAAAAGACTCTGGTGCATGAATAATTGCAAGTGCTGTGATATTATTTGTTTGTTCGCGTGGCGACATGTGGGTATGCACATAAAGATATATAAATAGATATACATATATAGGTAATATATGTGCATCATTTTAGTCAGCCTGCTGTATTTACACATCTTTTGGCCTTTTACCTCTATGCTGCAGAATGCCAAGTCCCATCACTTTCCCTCTCCAGTTTTAACTCTTACTCACCCTCAGCCAAAACGCATCTGGGTAAACGGGAGAGCAGAGCAGAGCTTGTCCTGGGGAGGCAGCCCTCGCACCATTCTTCTGCTCCTGCACAGTCCTTCCTCCAGCCCAGCTCCTACTGGCATTGAGGGGACCCTTCCCTGAGCAAGGACTGATCAAAAACGGGGAGTCCAGCCTGCAGGACTTGGAGCAGAAATGTAACTTGAAGTGAGCAGGAGCCCTGTCTGAGCAGGGGAGCTAGGAATGACAGGCTCAGGTCCCAGCTATGACTTCTCCAGTTTGGCCCTAAATCTCTGAGCCTAAAAAACGGTCCTGGAACAAAGCACCAACTGGATGTCCCCAGCTCGGTGGTGGGGAGCTCCAGACTGAGCTGGGATGAGCAGGACCCTCCCCTCCCACCTGGCTGGCTGCCACGATGAGGCCGCTTTGGCTCCAATAGCAGCCCCAAAAGCCCCCCAAAGCCATGCAAACAGCCAGGAGCTGCAAGAAGTTGCCCCACTAACCCCCCCACAGTACATGCTTTCCAGTGCTTATACAAAAGCCCTTGCTGCACAGGGTATCTTCCTCCATAAAAGATGCATTCATCATGTTTAGAGAAGGGTTATCTCTCCCTGGAAAGAACATGCATTAGTACTTTTTACTCATTCAACACTGGACACTCCCTATCAACAACAGCCTGCCGAAAGGGGAGAAAGAGGTGAATTAATCACAGGAAGAGACAATTTAAAGGAGTTTGGCTATAAAATGGAGTTCATTAGGAGGCCATAATGTATTTGGGACTAACAAGCTGCAATTTCCCCACCTCTGCTGTCCCAGTCAACAATAAGCAGCACTAATTGCATTGACACCATATCGCGGGATAGCCACCTACCTTCTTTTAGCTCCTTCTATAGAGCAGTCACACAAAAAAGTTATTTCACTTACTGCAAATGCAAGTTCTCTTTCAAGATGCTTAGCTCCTTATCTCCTTGGATTGAGAGAAAACAGTATTAAGTGGTCTGCAGTTTTCACTCCGGAGCGAAGGTTGTAATAATAATCACATTGCTTGGCTCTAAGACTGCACTTAGAGAGATCTCAAAGCACATTACAAATGTTTATGGTATAGACAAAATCTCACCATAGGCACAGAACCAAGCAAACCCTGGTTGGGAACACAGCACAAAGCACTTTTTCCCATCCTTCCTCCAGGATACGACAGTATCTATTTTTCCTGTTTTTCCTGGTTTGGCTTGTTAAAAAATATGTTACGTTGGCTAATAACCTTTTTTTCCTGGGCTTCAGATTTCTTTCGATTTTTGTTTCATGTTACTATTATGCCAAAAAACCTATATAAAGCACTCTTGAAAACACTGGTGCTATAGGGAAGTGAGTCTAAGGCAAAAGAAGTAAAACAAGGACTGGAATACTCGAGTGACCCAAGTTTGTGCAGTGCTGCACGCCTGGACTTCTTTTGATCGAGTCAGAACAAGCCAATTTTTTCCTAAGGCTAAATTACAGTTCAGTCCTTTGTTGGGCTATTAGCTGGTGACTTTAGCTCTATGCAGCACACTAAAATCTAATACAGAATAAATATTTCATTTGGGAAGCCTTTGCTGCCTATCAACTGCAAAAGTACCGCAGGAGGTAACCCGGCTGCAGGGAACCGTGTGTGTCCCATCACCTAAGCGCTTTCGCTGGAGAGGGTTGTGTTACCACTATTACAAGGGCGAGGGAAAGGCACTGCCTGCAGATTCAGGAGTTGGGAAGCTTCAGAAGGAAGACAAGCAACCAGGAAACATATTTTTATGGGCAAGGTAAATTATGGGACCAATTTGCAGTGCACAAATTAAATTACTTTATGCTGTTGATACTATCAGTTTAAAAATAAGAACAAAAAAAACTGAGGGGTTCATTTTCACATGTGCTCCAGCTATCTCTCTAGCAACGTAAAAGAACTGAATATAAAAGTTAATTATCTGTATGACCAGCCTGCCCGGCTAGAGCGATAGAAATTGATCTTAGTATAAATGAAAATCAGACAACAGGAAGAACCCTGTTCGATCATGGTGACTCAGTGTCCAAATCCAGCAGAATACATATTTTTAAAGAAAATTACCATGTTTTAAATAACAATTTAGATTATTCAAATAATAGCAGAGGTATTTTTATGCTCCTTGCACCCTCTGTGGTGTCTTTTCTTTTTTCTTATTTTCTTTTTCTCCCTTTTCCTCCCTTTTCCCTTCCCTTCCCCAGTTCTGTCAGCATAAAGACTGAACCGTCACTAACTACTTTCAGTTTGGTTTCCAGTCAATTCCTGCTGAATTTTACTTTCAGATTCTCATGCTCAATACAATGCTAGAAAATCTAAGTTGAAAATATAGTAATAACATGTTTGCTTGTTGGTCTTGTTTTTAAATATTTCCCTGGGGATTTGTAAGAAATCATAAAAATGTATTCTACTGGTCTTAAATATTGTAAAAGCTTATTTAATTTAATCAAAACTTAAATATTAAGCCAAACTTCATTGCACAATGTTCCTTTAATGGAAAGAGCTAATGAAAAACACACTAGGCCAAATTCACTCTATTTTCTTTACCAGGGAGATATTTGCTCCTTTATTACTAAGGATCATTTGTTTTGCTTCATTTTGCTGGGAACAGCCGGCAAATTTGTATAATCAGACTGTGTTCTGCACATATTTTTCATGGCTATTCTGAAACAGTTTTGTCCTCATTTCTACCCCTGGAATGGCTCTTTTTGAAATGTGAATCTTGGCTGGATGACTCACTGGGACACTAACTTTATCTTCATCTGTTTTACAGTAATTGGGCCGGAGTGATTTTTGTAGCTGTATCTGAGATTGTTTCCTGCTTTGAACTCAAGCACTCGTACTGTCATGTGTTAATTTTAGTGATTACACAAACTAGACTCTAGCCAATAAAGTTATTGTAGTCAAAAATATGGCTCCAGTCCAAATTGCTCTTACTTTATCTGCGGCTGAGTAACTGCCGCTTCACACTATGAATGGACTAAAATCAAATAAAAATATTCGCCACAGTGACCTGCCAGCAGAACAATGTGCAGTATCGCTCCTTTGACTGTGTAGTTGAGAATGTTATACAGCTACATGGTGCATAGGAAAGCTTGAAAGTCTCCTATCTCGGTTATAAAAGGACATTTATTCTGTAAGGGAGGGGAAAAAAATAAAATGTTCAATGCTTTAGCTTTTATTCAGGTATAATCCCAGTTCAGAAAGGGCATAGAAGCATGTGCTGGAAATGAAGTGTGTGCTCAAGTCCCATTGAAGCCAGGTAGATTGTAAGCATATGCTGAAATGCTTATTTAAATTGAGCCCTTAATTATTATGTGCTATGAGATTGAACTACGTTTCATATTATTTTCATACATCTATATTTATATACGGGTGGGTTGGGAGGGTGTGCAGGGACATATGTAAGCTGTTCACTAAAGAACGTTAAAAATGAAAAAAAGAATCCTCCACACCCTTCCTCCTAAAATGGCAGGTTATTTGATGTTTTTGACAAGCAAGATTTAAATGTTTGGTTGAAATGGCCATTTTTTCAATGAAAGAAAAAAAAATCAGAACTTGTTTTTACTAATCTGGTACTGCACTTCAGGTATGTTGTACGGGCACACAGGGCTGCAGGGACCCCCTCATCCTTGCAGTCATCAAATGCGTCTCATTCAAGCAGAGCGCATCTCTGATTGCATCCAGGGGTTTTGTACTTTAATGAATCAGTCATCATTTTAACTTCCATCTGTCCTCAGATTCTGTCGATCATTTCCATCATTTATGGATAGCAAGTTAAAAGTTACGTGCACCTCCTGTTAGCCTACCTGGATTTTCTCCATGATAAATCTCTGTCCCATTGGTTTGCTAAGGGAAGAGCTTCCCAGAATTTGATCTGGTATCACTGGCCTGTGCCCTAACGAGACGAGCTCGTGTTTCTGATATTGTGCAAATGCAGGAAGCTAATAAAATGGCCGGGGTGGGGGGGGCAGGTCAATAGAAGATCTTAAATACACAGGTTAAAAAATGTTTTATAGACTGCCAAATGTAAGCTAAGGAGAAAATGAAGGCTTTGAGGAAGGATTTGATTTAGAGGGGCAAGATGTTTGGCTCCAAGCAGAGAGGAGGTGCAGGCACAAGTGAAACAGCATGGACTGTCCCAAGGAAGAGACAAAAATACAGTCCAGGAGGAGAGCAGCCCACTGGTAGGAAATGAGGGAAGGTGAAGCAGAGTCCTGAGTGGTTTTACAAGGCAGGAAAGTGGGTTTGAATTGAATTCAACAATGGATAAGAAGGTGACAGGGGATGGGAGCAATGCGATCCTATTTCTCAGAATGAGAAATAATCCAGCCATGAAAGTCTGGATCCATTAAAGTTACAAAAGATATATATTTTTTTTATCTTTTTAAAATAAAAAAAGGATTTGCAATTGCTGAGGTGTAAAGTCAGGTCTGGATATGGACGAATTGCCGTATTGCTTGTAAGATAGTGACAGACCTGCCAGCAAGGAGATGCAGCCAGGCCAGGGAAGCTTGGGCTCACTCCTTCAGAACCTGTCAAACACAGCTGTGCATCGTGCAACTCCCGGAGGAAACCAGCCCGCTGCCTCACATCCAGAGCCAAAGCAGAGCAAGGAAACAGGGGTAAGAGAGGCACAAAAATGTAAGAAGCCTTGCAAAATCAGTGAATGGCAAAGCTAAGGCTGTGCCCCAGTCTCAGGCTCTTGCTCAGTACACAGTCCACCAGGGCAGGCAGACGGTCACTGAATTTTCCCAGTGCGTCTTAGCTCCCATCTTCTTGCTGACCAAAGCGTTGCGCTGCTGCTGCCCTCCTCACTTCTGGTTGTACTGCAAAAGTCTGCCACATCCATCCTGTGGGCAGACGGAGACAACAGCGGTGGCAGAAAATTTGTCCTGAAGCAGAAAGAGAGGACATAAATGCCCAGAGGGTAGAAGGTAATTGTATGAAGAGATATGCTACCTTCCACCAGCTAGCAAATAAGAAGCCACTAACAAAGAACAAGGCAGAAAGGAGACGTTTTCTGCTTGTCTACCAACAGACCTGGAGCAAAGGCTAGGATGCCCGTAACTCCTGGGTTCTGCAACTACCCTCAGCAGATTTCTTGCTAACTTTGTCCCGATTCAGCATTAAAGGTTGCTGCCAGTTCCCATAAATGTATCTCCCATATGAGACATGGCACTCGCAGCCCAGCTCCAGCCCTATTACACAATAAGCAAAAAAACATGTGTTGTCATAAGGTTTTATCACAGCTGGGCTCAACCAGGATGCTCAGAAAACAAACCCTCAAGCTAGTCAGTGCAACGCTGTCTCTCTTAGCATGCAGAAGGCAAACGGCTTCAGGAATGTTTTATGTTTCTGTTCCATCCCTGAAGTTTCCTGTTGTTTAGAAACCTCCTGGATACAAGGGAGATGAATTATTGATATGCCAGCCTTGGGAAGGAACAGCAAGGCAAGATTAGAAAAAGGGAAGGGACCTTTGTCTGGAGTAAACTGTATAAAAAAGCAGGACATTTGGTTCCCAAGGAGCAGTACACAATGGAGAGAAATCAGACTACCGTGGTCTGTGTAGTTTTTAAACTACTAATCATGGGTGATTCAGTGCATACCTCTGGCTGCGCCGGGCGCAGGGCTGCGTGGCGGCGTGCGGGGAGTTGGCCTCCAGCGGCAGGCGATGCCGGGGGGCACGCACCACCACCCCCAATGCCCACCCTGCCGCACAGCCCCATGGTCAGGGTGATGCTGAGGACCTGGGTGCAGCTGGCACCACAGCCCTGGGCTAGGGCACCACGGGCATGCTTAGAGGCAGGGTAAGTGTGGGCAGGGACCCGAACACACAGGGTGTCTCTGCTGGTCCCTATGCTTCGCCTGCAGGGACATCGGCGGGGTTACTGTGAGTGCCATGCAGTCTCCAAAGCACCTGTGTCCATCAGTGGGGATGACAGCTTTCCAGTCATCTTCCAGCAGCGTGCCAAGCCCTCGGAGACTGCTCACCCACCCAAGGTCCCCCCTTCCAGTGGGGGTGAGAAGGACAGGACCCTCGCGTCAAGCTCATGAGGAAAACAGCTGTCCAACCATGAAAAACAAAAAGTCTGGTGCAGAGTTGGTCTGGAAAACAACCTTTTCAATTGAAAGTACCCTCCAGCTGGTGCATCCATCTGAGGCGATACCACTGTGCCCTCACCAAGGGCTCTGGGGTTAGGGCACAGGAGCTAAGGAATTAATCTGCCTCGCTAACGCCTTGCTCTGCAAGGACTCTCATTTATGGTTTGATTAGCCCCATCAACTGGGACAGAGCACTTCTGCATGATTAACGTGTGTGGCATCACACTGCTGCTATCTCCCTACTTCTCTAAAGGTCCTATATATGGCTCACCACCGGCCACTTCCCCCTCAGCTGTGCATGCTGAAGGCAGGCAGGAAAGTTGCGAAAACCCTTGCTCAGTCTTCTGTGTAATTATGTCCACACTGTTCTTAGAAAGTAAAGAGTCACGCTCTAAAACTTAACAGCATGTAAAGGCACACCTGCAGCACTCACATCTTCCCATCGCACCTTCGAAAGCCCAGCGCAGGCGCAGGGGCAGCGACCAAAGCGTAGGAAGCAGAAAGGGGACCCGCTGCGGCTGCTGCGCTGCCAAGGGGTCACCCTCCCTCTGCCTTGGTCCCAGAGGGCCGAAATAAAAATCAGTCTGGCCGAGATATTTGTGGCTGATGGCTGTAGCTGGAGAATAACTGAAAGGCACTGTTTGCCCAGAGAGAGAAGCAAAAACTTATCTTTCAGCTCACTGACAAAACCAAACGATAAGGGAGAAGCACGAGGGGGAAGAACTGCTTGAAGTGGACCTGAAATATGTGTTGGTTTGGGGTTGGGTGTTTTTTTTGCAAAAATGAAATGTTGGAGGAAAAGTATTTGAGTTGAAGGCTGTGTTTTGGTTCCTTCGTGAGCCTTTAATGTCATTCTCAAGCAGTTTCAATAAAACTGAAGTACATCTGAAACAAACATTGGTTTTGAATAATGCTATTGAAAGGCTGTCTTTAAAATGTCAGCATCAAATGTTTCAATGTTTTCAGACTTGTTTTAACAACAATTCATTTCCCTTTACAGCAATTTTGTATTTATGCTAAATACACGTTCACCAGTGGACTAAAAAAAATGTGGCTGAAATTTGTTACCCTGCATTATCTACCACTACAAATTCTCACATGCAAAGAAATATTACCAAAAAAAAAATCTCATCCAGCAAATAATTGAGTTGATTGGATGCTGCTTATAAGGTTGGGCAGGAGGCAGAAAGTACCATGACATCCCTAAGTTCAGCAGTTGGCAAGAGTGAATGGAAACCTCCTCCTAGAGTAGGATAAAAGATGGTTTAGATTTGCATTGGCCTCCAAGTCTATGAGTAAGATAAGGAGCTCCCCTGACAACACAAAACCAGGGTAGTCAGCACAGCCAGTTAAAAAATAACATTTGTTGGTCAAGAGGTTTCAACATTTTTGTCTGAATTTTCCACTAACCATTTATTTTCCTTCTCAGTTAAAAATAAGGAGGAGCAACACAGATAATGAGTTTTGCCACTTCCTGGGTGACTTCATAACTCTGAGAACTGGCTCTAAGTATGTTTGTTTATATACAACAAGTACCTGCATGCATTGTGAAAGAGTCTGTAATCAAATAGCTTGTTTCTGATTTGCTTTTTTTTTTCCCCTATAGTGCTGATGCCCCTTGTCACCACGTGCTGGCTCATGGTACCACCTTTTGGCTGGTTGGTACCATCTTTTGCCCCCCATGAAAGCACATCTCCTCCGGGCTGGAGGAAGCAGCCAGCAAGGACAGCAGCCATCCCAAACGCCGAACCACCCTCCAGCAACTTCATCTGTAAGTTCTCAAAGAGCCTGACCACAGGGACAAGTGTCCACACACCTGGCACCGACAGAGCGGGATGCGGCAGGATCGACAGGCGCAACATCTCTGCCGTTCAGCCTGGGGTCTGGCGCGCTCATCGCCTCCCTGGCCCTGGGGGTTGACCCTCTGTGTGTCAGCCCCCCACCAAGCCGGGGCCCCCCACCGAGCAGCGAGCAGCGGTGGTGGGTGCTCACCGGCGGCCCTGGGAAGGACCGAGTGGGACCAGCCGCTCCTGATTAAGACGAATGGCGCTGAGCGGATCGGCCGGACTATCTGGGGTGTCCATCACTTACCACTCGATGAGCTGTAACCAGCTCTGGGTGAGGCTGCACAGGGGAGTTGTGGCGCTTAATTTGTTGGGCCCGTCAGGCTTGAAGACCACAGAGGAGGCAGCAGAAGCAAGGCGGAGCATACCTAGCAAATCTGTGGAGATAGCAGCTGTTAATTAACTCTCTGTGTTTATTTGGAAGGAGAGCCGTGCAGAGTCAGGGGTTTAACCCCTGCCATCCCGCACGCTCGGTTTCCCGCCTCATTCCTACAAAGCGACTTTTCAGACACATTTCTAGAGCAAATGCCATCATTTCTGCATTTGCATTTAAATCCTGGCCCCCACCTTTCTGGTGAGCAGTTGGACTCTGATTCGTTTCCCCGCTCCGAGGTTTCCGTACACTCAGCGGAGATTTCCAGCCTGACCTGGCGGCACAGCAGCCCAGACAGCACGGCAGTCCTGAGATACTTTCTGAAGCAACTCTCGGCAGCAGCAGTAAACCGCAAACCATCTCAAACATGCCCAGACCAGACCGGCATGCTGTGGGGATATGCTGAGAATTAGACCCCAGAGAAATTCCAGCGCGCAGATACACATGAGAGAGCAAATAGGTCCAACCGCATCTGGCATGTGGACAGCAACAGGCGAGCTTATCTCTTGCATTTTATAATGAGAAAGTGATGGGCCAGATCTCCAAAGGCATTTAGGTGCTTCGACATTTAACCTCCCACAAGGAAATTAGGTGTCTAATTATTCTTGGAGGTCTTGGCCCCAGAGCTCTGCTTTCCTGCACTGTTTATTTCTGCATTGTTTATTGCTGTCCACGAAGACAGTAGACGCCCCTTGGCCATCTAGGTAGCGTGAGTTAGTGCTGTGAGATGCTGATCCCAGCCTCTCAGCCCACCTTCACCTCAAAGCTGTCTGCATGGCCACATACACTTCTTGTTCACAGAGCCCCTTGGCACTGCTTCGTTACATTTTGGGTGCACACACGGGTGTGGGCATAGGAGGGAAGATGATAGCTCAGCAAAGGGCTGGCTGCTGCTACAGTGGAAAGCCTTGGGCTTCAGCATGAGCTGTGTCCATGGACCAGAGCTGCAAATGTCAGAGGAGAAGTTTGAGAGACATCATGCTCACATGCCTTCTTTGCAAGGTATCTCGGGCAGTGTTGATGGCATATGGTGTGCGGCAACAGCTGTGCACAACTGGGACAGTCACTCCATAGCCACCATATTCTGGAGAGAGGCAGGAGGCAGAAAATCTCCCCAGGCAGCTGGAAAAGGCATATGGACATGAGGAGATGCCAGATGGTATTTTCTACCCCTGGTTGCTTTCGCTGAAGAGCCACGTACGGATTTTATCCATCCCTTCACCACCCCAGAAATCATGTGCCTAGGGAAGTGCAGACATCTCCTCTGTCTCTAGATCTAATGACACCATCCTTTCCCAGTTACAACCTGTGTAATGTCAGAACTGCTCCACTGGTTAACTATTGCTGGTTAACCTGGCTGGTGGTCTGGTGGCCTCTTGACTTGTACAAATACATCACCATCACTCTATCTGTATGGCCACAGTGCAAACCCCTTGTGCCTCTACCACCTTTGGTTCTGGTGGGTGATGAACCTCCCAGGCCCAACATGGCTGGCACAGGAGAGAGGTTGTCCACTCAAGGTGTGATGACCACCACTCTCTTCGTTTCAGAGCCCCAGACAGGCAAAAAACACTGTCCTCTTGCAGGGGTGTGGATAAGTCCCGCGGCACCACACAGGGATTGGCCTCAAATTGTTGCCAAATTCTTCACAACTGCTTTGAACCAAGCAAAGTCTGGCAGCCAACGGTGACTGTGCGCCCTGTGCGGTGTGCGGGCGTTTGCGATTTCAGAGAGTTGGACTAAGGGACAGGCTTAACTGTCAAAAAGTCCAAGTATTTCCTACAGCAGAGTTTGTAGCTGAGGCCTGTTTCTGATCACGTCATCGGTCCATACAGTTGGATGCTTTCCTGCATCCAGCAGTGGCCAAGAAGTATTCATGTCTACCAAAAAAAAAAAAAAAGAAAAAGAAAAAAAAAAAGGGGGAAAAAAAAAAAAAAAGAACATTAGAGAATAAATTCGCTCCTTGTGAAATAGAGGTCAGTAGAGTTACGCCAGGGAGGAATTTGGACCAAGATACCTGGACTTTGATACATTTTAAATAGTAAAAATATTTTCAGTGGACAGGGAACTGTAAGAGGTTTATAAATGCAAAAGAGAAGAAAAAAAAATGGTGCTGCTCCCCCGCAGCCTCCTAAAAATAGCAAATTACACACCTAATAAATGTATCAGCAGCCCATGAAATTGACAGCCTGAAATTGAAGAACAGACCCGTTTTGTTTGGAGAAATAGCCTTTAAGAGTGTGGAGGTGAATTAGAAAAATAGCAACTGACATTAAGAGTGCAAGATTAATTCGACCGAGCTTTAATTGAGACAGCCTGAATGAGCCAGAAAAAGAGAAAAAGGGAGAGGATCCCAGCTCTGTCTGGCTCCATAGAAACTCCACCTACCATGTCCTTTCAGCTGGAGCTCCAGTTACAGCATTACATCACCCCAAAAACGTCCCTTTGGCTGATAATTCCCTGGGAGCCCCGCACCGGTGCTGTGCGCAGGGTTACGCATGAGGCCGCCGGGTGCAGATTCACCCTTTTGGGTTCATCGGTGCGGGGACGGGCCGAGAGCCACCCTGGGACAGCCCTGAAAACCCCCTCCTCTTCGGGGGCCGGGGACCGCTGGGGCCACCGGCTGCTCTTGGGGTGATGCCCCCAGCATGCCATCCTCGCGCCCGCAGAACCACCATGGAGCCGCCCCAGCTGCAGCTTTTCCTGGTGGCTGGGGGAGCTGGGACTCGCTGGTGCTGGCGGGGCAGGGGGGGGAGATGTTATTTATATTTCAGAACAGATCCGCGCACTCGACAAACCCTGAAATCCCGAAGCCTGTAAAAGCATTAAGCAGCCCATCCCGACCGTGAGCCTCGCTCGGGTTTCCTGGCTTAAACAAGAAAGTCCTTCTCGTAAGCAAGGAGTAAGCTCTTGCACAGGCAATATTTCAAAAGCCTTGCTACTACTGAGTAAATAAATGTGCGTAGCAGATACAATAAACATTTTCTTCTGTTCTGAAATCAGATCTGCAGATCCCAAATCCCCCTGTGCTGTGCAGACTGTAATTACAGGATATGTTAAATTTTCTTTATAGCCAGCCCTGATGGTTGTTAAGTGACCGCACCGCCCAGTACAGCACCCCTCTCTGGTCTGCTACCATTCGTAATGAAAACCAGATGTTTGTTTAAAGTTAATAATCAATACAGCACTCATCCCAAGTCAAGTAGGGCTAAACATTTGCTTAGAGAAGCCATGTCAGAGCCATGATAAGCAGGGGCTTGGTGCAGCACGCTGCTCGGGACCCTGCTGGGGCGTGAGATAAACCATCCGAATTCCAGAGAGCGAGTGCTGGGAGCTGATCCGAGCCTCTATGAGTAACTAAAGCAACTAAAATAAATGCAGCCCCGGCCCCATCCAGAATGACCCAGATCCCTGATGGGCACCACAGCCCGGCTCCCAGCCCGCTGCCTGCTCTGGCGAGGCCAGCGCCTCGGCTTGCACCGTCCTCTGTCTTACACGCAGCTCTGAATGTAAGCAGGAGGAAGAGTGGGGTGCAGCTGAAAGCCACAGCGCTGGTCGGCGGCGAGTGCTCCCCGATCACTGTAACGGCAGCAGGAGCTGACAGAGAAGAGGGTACCCGGCATCTCTTCACAGTCGATTGAGGTCAAGGCTGAAGTTTTCTGATCTTCTTAAATCCCAGGCCAGACAGGAAGGTGGGCAGTGAGATGGAGGAACTGTTGGGGCAAACTCTACATGTGGCCCATACACCTTCTCACAGCTGGCAATAGCCAAGCCTCCGTCTCAGCAAACGGCTGATGAGGAGGAGCATTGGGAATGCTGGTGGGAACTCCAGATGGAGGTAACTCCAGCTGATCTGCTCTGCCCAGATCTTTCCTAACTGGGTCAGAGCTGTCCCAGTCCAAACGTGATTTGGAAATTAATACCGGGAGAGTGATTCGCTGTTGCTCCAACACTGCTCATTGTTTGCAAACGGCTGGGTGGCCAAATCCTTTGTTTCCTGTGCTGCAGGTATAACTGCTTCAAAGGAGACGGAGTTATTTTTCTCCACTGTTTGCTGTTCAGCAGTCTCCTTGTCAAATGACCTCCACCACCCAGCCCAAGAGCTGAAACAACGCGGTGTGGTTCAGCTGCCCAGCCTGCACTCTGGCCTTTCCCCCCTGCCCTCCCAACCCTTGCTCAGAGAAGCCAGACACCACCGTCTAAGCTTCACTGCAATACCCACCACACCGTACTTCTGTATGGCAATACCCAAACGGGTTTGAGTGGGTCCTGAGACTGAGCGTATGGCCTGATGGTGGAAAAAGAGAATTCTCTTGATTTAGCCTGTTCCTTTCTGACGCTACTTAGCAGCACATGCCGAACGCTTGCCTATAGCCTAACACAGTGGCAAAAGTCACTGTTCAGCAACTCTGGTGTCAAAAAGACTGAAGTTTTAAATTCTAGGCTTTCCCTAGAAAACTAACAAGTAAAATGACAAAAAGAAATGATGGGGAAATGTATATGACTCACAGAATCATAGAAATTTTGGTTAGAAGGGACCTCTAGAGGTCATCTAGTCCGACTTCCCATTTGAAGCAGGACTATCACCAGCAGTGTTTTACTGAGGCTGTATTCCAGGGTATGACCTATGTGTTTGCTCCATCCTTTTTGCTTTCTTTTATGTTTTTCTCCCCTGAAATTTTTGTCTGCAACAGCCTTTTCCAAAACCTTAGAATTTAGTTGCATGTAGTATCTACCCCCTTAACTCATCTTAACTCACACAATTAGGCTGAACAGTTTCCATGGAAATATTTGTGTAGAGTGGGCAATCCCTAAACTCTTTCAGGCTTTTCGATCCTAAATAAAAGGCTTTGGCCCCTTAAGCAGCATATCTACTGAACTGAAGTGCCATCCCCATTGTCTCTGTCGATAGGGTGATGCAGCACCTGAGCTGAAATCCCAGAAAGGACAAGCGGATTACAATTCCTAAGGCGCAGGGCGACCTACACCAGCTTCACTTTTTATTATGCACGTGCAGAAAGGGAGACATGGGACATCAGAAACTCTCACATGACAGTTCTACTTCTGCACTGTGCTGTGTTGTTAACTTCCTTTCTTCCTCAGCGCAGAAATCCCCAAGTTAAAGTACTCATTTAGAGTTACCCAGAAAAGCTGAAGATAGATTTGGATCCTGTTGAAAGCCACTGTTTTGTAACAAGCCAGAACCAGCCCTCTTGGCATAAAGAAAAACCACCCTCTATTCCACTTAAAACAGGTTCAGTAAATGATCTGTGACCAAAAACAAAACCAAGTACTAAAAGCTGGATAAAACTGCCTATCTCACCTCCAAATTAAATGATTCTGACCTGCACATCACGCACACCAAGACATTCCTAGATCTCCACAGCTCGTGAACATATCAAAAAAGGCATTTATTAAAAACAAGTCCATTTGAAATGACACCAAGGGTGAGTTTTTATGAAGAGGGTTCATCTGCATTCCCAGGTCGTACCATGCCTATGGAGCTACAGTATCCTTCTGATACACTACATTGTCTCTGTTTCCCCTCTACAACAGGACTCCAACAAAAAAAAAAAACCTCAAAGCATAGCTCTGCGTGATGCTACAAGGAAAGCAATGGCTCTAGAAGTGGTGCCCATGGGTCTCTGTCCTCAGGACTAGTTTGCACAGCAGACACCCTCTGCAGCAAGCTCCTGGTCTCCGTGTTGGCTCGGCAGTCCCTCCGTAGACCAGAGTTGGTCCAGAGAGGGCAAGGCTGGGACCACCGTCCCTTTCCTCCCCCCTTCTCCATTACCCAAGTTAGGTGGCCCAGCTGCTGCATGGCTCCAGCTTTCACCACATGTTGTCTACAGATGCCTAAAAGCTGGGCTTCGCGGTGCGTAATTCCCAAGCCTTGCCTCAAGCAGCCAAGTCAGCCACACCGTAACGCTTTCAAAATAGCAGTCCAGTGTCAGCCTTCGTGCTGAAAAAAACACCTTTCCTTGGGACAAAAGGCCTTCCAGTCTGGGTGTTCCTGGGACCTGGATGAGCACATTGCTCCCATCGCTCTCAGGAAAAGGCACAGGATTAGGCTGGTCACCACTGCAACTGAATCCAGCAGTATATTCTCATCCAAAATCTTCTTTCCCTGGAAAAAATACTGAGCTTTTTTTTCTTTGCTTTTTTTTCTTTTTTTTTTTTTTTTCTTTCCCCCAGCTTGGTAAGTAATCCTATTCTTTACTCTTTGCTGTCTTGGCACCTTCCAAGCAAAATCTGACACTGAGGAATAGATCCTCTTTTTTTCGAATAATAAATGGAAATACATTTTTGCTGCAGCCTTCCAATCCGCACAGGCGACACTGTCAAAATGCTCTGAACTTTTTTTGGAAGCGGCAGATGACTACAGCTGGTTAGCACAATTATAGCCGTTGTGTAATGCTTGGATCCTCTGTTGTTTCATTCATTCTATTCATCAAATTCTGCATTATGCTGTGGGGGAAGATCTGCCTGATGGTAAATTGACATTTTTTCCTATGTTGCTGTTATTTTTCATAGTTAAAGGGACACTGGCAAGTGACACATCACTTTTTTAATGTTGTTTCAAAAGTTGTTTACCCTGTAATTTACAGTATCCTCCTAGAAGCCAGAAGAATGGAGAGCTTGAGCAATTTGGCATTTCCTCACTCTTGTATATTGATTTTTTTTTTTTCATTGCGGGCTGGAGGAAGGTCAGACACTTTCTACTTAGAGTGGTTCACAGTGGACTTAAGGACAGAGGCTGCCGATATTCACAGCATTCCCAGAGGTAGGTAAGTGTTATCTGAAAACTATCCTCCCCGTTTTACAGGCAGGAGGCAAGCAGCCCTTGCAGAGATGGGGCCAGAGCTGTGCTGTTTTGTACAGAAATGCCTCTGTCCCAGACAGGGGGGCTGGGGACAAAAGAAGGACCTGCCCCAAAAAAAACTCCTCCAAAGCACCCATCCACCCCGGAGCATGAGCAAAACCTCCTCGTCTTGCCGCTGCAGTCACAGCCACCATGGTCCTGCTACCCTGGATGGGGGAACAGCCCAGCTGGCCCCAGGCGTCCTCATGGGGTGTCCCAGTCCCACCAAGAAGAGGGTGAGGAAAAAGCGGTACGAAGCTGATCTCTCCTACCCATGATTATAGCAGCCTGAATTTTAATACTTGCACACATTTATTTATTTTTTTATAGTATGCAATATCAACATGGGGTCACAACAATAAAATGGGCACTGATGCTGATATTAATTTTTGATTCTGTAAAACCAACACTGTATTTGAGCTTCCTTGGGTTTTTTTCAAGGTAGAAGTCCAAATTGTGTTCAGTTTTCCAACAAAAACCTTTCTTCTGCTGTTTTTCAGATGGACATTTTGGGGATCTTTTGCAGAATATTGATTTTTTGTGTTTCAAGGCTTTCACTGGCAAAGAGCACGAATATATGAAAAGCAGTGACTTTCTGAAAGGATTTTGATATATAAGTGTTATAACAAAAAGAATTAAAAAGAAAATAATGGGATGGCATTAAAGGAAGAAAAAGGGAAGGAATATAGTGTACAGATGCTGTTCCTTATTTTTCTTCCTCTTTTTGGTCTTCCTATATTAAAAATAAACAAATGAACCAAAAATAAGATAGAAATGTTTGAGTTTTTGTAGCTCCCCTCTATGCAATTTTCTTTTATTGTTCCTTTTCTTTTCTTTCTCGCCATTGTTCAGTCCATAAAACTGTATACTTAAAATTCATTTGGGTAATTTAGTTAGTGAGAACAGCAGAATTTCATTAGGCTGGAACAGAAAGTGGCTTCAACGAGCGCCAGTGTTTTCACACGTCCCAGGAGGGGGTAGAAGCACAGTGTCACCCAGCATCAGCCCCCGAGCATCGGGGGGCTGAGGAGCCTGAGGTGAACCCTTAGACCTGAGATACACCTTGCTGTGTCGCGTGAAGCGGCCGCCCTGCGTAGTGACGAGTAGCGGCCAGCAGCGTTCCCGGGTTCCACTGCAATAAAGATTATTTATGCACCGTGACTGCTAAGTGCTACTAAACACAAAAACAAATGACACTATAGTTTCAGACCACTAAATTTGTCTCTCTGCTGTACATATCCTTCGTTTTCCCTTTGGCTGCCTTCTTGTTAGCTGTAAATTGCATAATTCATCCTCTCAGTTGTTTTATAGTTTTGTGGTGAAATTCAGATTTATCATCATTAAATATTGTTATCACTGTTTACACAGTGACGCAAACTGTCTGAAATGTGTCTCAGACTCAACGCTGACATCTAACCTCAGGAGAAGATGGGACTCTCCAGATCAACTCAGACCCAGCCTACAAGCCAAGTAATTGGGATGAAATCGGAGAAAACTATTGTAATCCTGGAAGTTGGGAGGGAGGATCGTGATGTGTTCAATTCTGCTTCTAAAAGGCAAGGGGACAACGCACAGTTTGTCAAAAAATGGGCCCGTTGGGGCTTTTAATATTATCGGTTAGCAAGGATTATTTCTGTCCCTTGAAACATGAAGAAACCAAAGATACTGTAGAAGATGGGTCTGTGCCCAGCATGGGGGACAAAGCCCCATTTCTCCTCTGCTTTATGTCCTTGTCTCAGTCACCGGTAGGATTGTGAATTAGAAACCTTTCCACGATGGTTATTTCATGGCCTGGATGCTGGGGACCTGCTCTCTGTGCTCCAGGACCTGCTATACCCCTCATTCAAGACTTGAGAAAGCCACTGGTGGGACCATGCCTTGGTAACCCCCGAAACAGAGACCACTATACCCTGCAGTAATGTGGTGCTGGCTTGTTTTGTAGGTCAGGAGGAACACACTGCTCCCCCCAAAACTAACTCCATGACCTGCTGGACCGGGGTCACCTGCAGGACGTTTCGGTTAGCCCCACTTAAGTCACATCAAGGATTAGCAGGTCTCAAGCAAAGCCACGGAGCGCTGGGCCGCCGGTCTCGCAGGGCTGTCTCTGCTTTGGCTGGTTCATAATAATGTCATCGTGGAAGATTAAGATGTTGTAGCTTGGCGAAGAGGAGCGATAGCGCAATAAATCCTTCTGTTGGGGCATTTCCTCTGGCTGGTTGTCTGTGCAGCCATTTCAGGCTGCTCTGAAATTAATTTCAACATTCTTGTAGGCACTTATCTCCCCAAAGTGAGATTTCCTGGGAATCGTCGGGGAAGGAATGAAGACAGAAGAAATACGGCTAAACCCCAGCACTTAAGACCTGAGCCCTGTCTCGTTAATATTCTTGGTGTAAATCAGAAGGAATTCCACTTTCATCGAGGGAATTATGCCAGTGATATACTGTTATTGAGAGGAGATTCAGGTGTGAGTCCTTTTAGTTGGTTTCTTTTATTAGCTTTTACGAAAAGGAGACCCTGATCCTGTGGATAGTCATGCTCGGCTTTTGGGTATCAGAGATCTTGGGGTGGAGAGATGGCAGAAGAAGCACGATCACTCGCATACTCAGACTTTACCATGTATGTAAAAGTTTCAGAATCAAGGCTTAGTCACTTCAGAGGGAAATTACAGTCACAGTCATAGTCAAATGCTAACTCAAAAATACTTGGAAATTGCTTGTTCTTTGATGCAATTAACTGTAAATTGGACACCCTTTCTATTCAGGGAAGTTGGGTTTTTTTCTCACTTTCAAACAAGTTGAATTCAGTCCTGAAGCCGAACATATCTAAAAAACCCTCTCTTTATTTGCTGCATTTAGTAAGAAACAAGTGATGGGAACTGAAGGTAGGGGAGGGAATAGTGCAGGGCAACAGATACAGAACAAAATGCCATCGTGGAGAAAGGCCTCTCACAGAGAATACAACCAGCTGGGTGTCTGGATGCTTTGTAAAATTTTATTGTGAAATGCACAGATGATGAACACAGCTGCAAAACATCAGGAGTGTTTATCATGATCTCCCAGAGCGTTCTGGGTGTGTTCCCCTTTGACACTATTTATGTAGGCTTAACCTAAGCTGATTTCAATGGAGACATCAAAATTGTTTCAAGGTGCATCCTATTATACACAGGATAAGCTTGTGGCTTAAGGTTTCTCTCCTCTGTCTTATGTGGTGTTTATCAGCATGCAAAGGACAACTGGATGAAGAAGTAGCTGATAGCATCTAACTAACCGGCTGCTGTTGCTGAAGCAAATAAAAGACGTTTCTGGCACTCACACAAGTATTAAAAAGGGGATTAAGCAGATTTTTTGGATGGAATTCAGGCTGAAAAATCTGTAATCCATCCTTCTGTGCCTAAACATTACAACAATCTTCAAGCAGCGGGCCTGAGTCTTCCCAGCGTTACTTATTTTACCTGAATTTGGGTCGCTCCCAGCCTTGTCCTGGTGTGATGTGAGAACAGCACGGCCAAGAATCAGTTTTGCTGTGCGGCGTGCTTCACCTGCTTGCGGTCCCAAAGGTTTCTCCGTGATCGCCTGCATCCTGTAACATACAGTCAAGCCCTAATTCAGTCAGACATATGTTCACAGGCATATGTTATCACGACTGTTGCACAAGCCTGTTGTACTACAGGGGAGGAGAAAACATAACAGCCTGTTCCAAATGCCCTCAGATAGCTTAGTGTAAAATAATAACAGTAATAATTAAAACAAAAAAAAAAAGTTTTCTGTGTATTTTATACTTCCTGATTTTGACAGGCAGTGAAAGCATCAAAATACTCCTAAGGAAGCTGGTTTTGCAAGTTCCGGCTGGTGGGGGGTGGAGAGAAGGGGAGCAAGAATATGACTTTCAGGGGGCAAGAATAGACCCTGACAGCTACCTGCCCAAAGAGAGCATTTACATTCAGAATTCAAGAAGTAACTTAGGAAATGTTGTTGATATAAATCACACAATTATGAAAAAGCTAAAGAGCTTTGTTATAATTAAGCTACATTTCTGGAAGATAAAAAGTAATTAAACCATAGTATTAATCTTAACGGCAACCCCCCCTTTCCCACACTAAGACCTTGTGACAGCTTTACTTAGTCTTCATTAAGCGTTTTCAAACAGTTCATTGCAAGCAGCGTCTGACATGCCTGTGAAATCCCTGTAGCGCTGTCACAGCTGCAGTGTCAGATTTTAGAAGTGAAGGAGCACTGGGAGAGACACTGTTTGTAATCACTAGCCCGGGTCTCAAAGCAATTCAGATTGAGCTGTTTACATTGTGCTTAGGAGAATTTTTTTTCTCCTCTCTGAGATTCACAAATCGCTTAACAAAAGTCACAACACCCATTTTTTTCATGTCAGGAGCTGAAATGCAGAATATGGGGAAGATTTACTAAAAACGGTTTGTTACAAAGCTAGGATTAGAAATCAGATCCTCTTAATGCAACCTCCTACCTAATCAGCAGAGACAACGGCTGCCTGGACCTAAAACAAAAATGAAGCTTCTTCCCTGCTCTTCCAGGGTTGCACAGAGAAGGAATTTTGGTTCTTCTGGTCCTGAGAATGGTCCCTTCCGAAGGAAAAAGCCACCTGCCCATCAAAACGCCTCTTTGCAGAGCAGGTGCTGGAGCCGAGCTGGGCACAGGTTCCATTGAAAAGACTGTAGGCTGCAGGTCAGCGCTCCGAGTCTCCTTGCTGCCTGCTTGCAGAGGTGCTGCTGATCACAGAGCAAGAAAAAGCTGAAGGCAGTCCCTGGTGCTGCGTCAAAACCTCTGATTACAGAACTTGTAAAAGCTGGAGTTCAGGAGGCGCGTTTCTGTACTCATAATTAATATTTTATACTCCCGTTTTTGCAAAGTTGTTTTTACAAAGCCAGATCTTGGCTGGGCCCCAGCAGCTCTTATCACAAATCAAATTTTGCATTTATTTGCACTTCTGTCATTGGAAAGGAGGAGTTTTTATGAATAGTAGTACTAATGTTCATATCTGGAATTCACTTCTGGATTGAGAAACTCCTGTGCCAGCGTTCAGCCAGGAGTGAACTTTATGATCGTGTTATCAGCTCTGAAAACAGGAGATTAAGCAACAGCCGCTGAAGTGGTAACAAATTTTTAACTCTGTCAGAATCAGTTGCCCACGCCTCTCCGTACTGCTTCCCTGCAATACCAATCTCTCATATTTGAAGGCTTTCCCAATGAAAGAGAACCACCGTGTAGTGTTATTTGTAAAACAGCTCTGTCCTGAAACACGATCGTGCATGAACTCGACCTGATAATTTATGAACTCACAGCTAAGCAAGAAACAGTTCCCCTGCAGCCCAGGGAAAATGTACTGTAACATGCTAAATCTCTTTTTTAAAATGTAAAATCATATTGCCATTCAGGTTTGTGGCTTTCTTAAATGTGGTTGTGCTGGGAGAAGTGACTATAAAAATGACACACTTTTAATCAATGGATCTGCTGTCTTCTGCAGGAAATTTGAGTCAGATATGTTTCATTTACTGACAAAAATGATACCTTGTTTTTGTATTTTCTACTCTGCTAGAGCATAGAAACTATACAGCCCTGGGAAATGTAGCCAGCTCTCCTTTGGTTCACGCACCATCAACAGTACTGGTAATTAGTTTTAACCACTGAGTTTTGATTGCCTGTGCAAAGAGATTAGGTTGGCTTTCATAGCCGGGGCTGGATCTACTGAGCTACTGGCTAGAAAAACTGGGCCACTTTTTCTGCCGATAGGCAGCTCCCTCAACTGCAGCTGGAACTCTGAGCCTCCACCTCCTCCCCGCCTGCCCTCCTCGAACAGGCATCTCTGCTTGATGCTGCCCACGCCACGCAGCGCGCAGATTCGGACCTGGCACACATCCCTGCACGGAAGGATGAATTACACCCCAGGACCAGCGGTGCAGCTGCCCTGCCGCCACTGCCCTCCGGCTGGGTGAGAAAACGCCACGCTTGGGAGCTTGGGTACCCGACAGGGCACATGCTCCTGGCTCATCCCAGCTGCAAAATAAAACCCGTGCCTGTGAACCACTGGGACAGCTGGTGGGTAGATCATCTAGGTGGCAAATGCTGAGGTAAAACAAGGCTCCAGCCACCAGCAACGACACAAAACGACCATCAGTCTAATTCATAATGAGCTGTGCACCAGTACGGGCATGTAGTTGGTACCAGGAGGGGTTGGATAAGCCCCCTCGAGCCATGACATCCCTCCTGCTGACTCAGCCTTGCTGCCACCTCCCTGGCTGTGAGGGTTATCCCACATCTGCCATGCATTCAGCTATTCTTAGGATTTAGCCAACAGGTAGACTGCACTACCAGTGCACTTCATCTGGTCCTGGCTCATTTTGTTTACAGTGCCAAAGCAGTTCAAAATGAAATTATCCCTTCGAACAGTTTCCAGATTACATGAGCTTCTAGCCTCAAATGAAAGCCACGCTGTCACCCAACAATCCAGCTGTTTGTGTGCAGCACTGGAAATCAGCATGCTGAAAGCAGACAAGAAAGCCTTCAAGTCAGCCCATTCCTCACTGCGAGAGATGACGAAGCTGCAATTGCCTCACATTTTCCAGCTAAACCAAAGCAGGAAGCTCCCATCCTGGTGGCCCGAGTTGCAGGAAGGGCAGTTCTGCGTGAAAAATTCACATTTGTCACAAACGAATATACCCTACACATGGTGGTTTGTGTGGAGATCACAGTGAGCTGACTCTGCAAAGCCAGTTTGTCAGTACCCCTCCCGTGAGGCCAAGAAGCGGTACCAACACTTACCAAACAGCTTTGCCAACTATGAGAGTCGTTGCAATTTCTGTGTAAGGTGTATGTCTCTGTGGAGCCACTTTCATGGGCTGTGATCAATTGCTAAATTAAGATCCTTTACAAAACATTCAATCTGTAACTGGATTTTCCCTTTCTGGTGATTTTGTGCAGCGTTTGACATTAAACACAGCTGTCTTAGGTAGCTAACTCCACTTGTCCCCGATATTTCATGATGACAAATGGGATGTATTTCCATCACTTATCGTAAGATCAACACTGCAGCCAAGCAAGTGCTAGCTTATTTATCGTCAGTCAGGGGATGGATGGTCTTAAGTGCCTCCCTTAACAGGGATGATTCCTTAACAAAGACTCTACTCACGGACTGAAGTGTCGGTCTTCGGGTTTTGTCCATCAGTCCATCAAATGTTGTCGGTCACACTGACTGCGGTGATGTGCAAAACGAGTTTGCTCTGCCTGACCCAAAATACAGCAGTAAAACAATAACAATTCTTAATTTTTTTCCCCACTGGTGGGCACTTGTTAGTGTGATTTCCCTTCCTTGATCTGAAAGTACCAAGTGTGACTGGGTGCTCCTTCCTCCCCCTGGTTGCGTGGCATTTACACCACCAGCGCAGGTCCTCCTTATTGATCCACCGTGTTTAGGTGAGGAGGTGGGCTGAGCGGGACAGTCATGGCTCATGAAAACACTGCTTGTGCGAGACCAGCGGAGCTGAGGCTGCGTGCTGCTCCCCATCCACCCCAGCGTACCAGGACTAGCTCAGAAATGGCCACGGCCTTACAGCCTCATACCACAATGTTTTGTCCATTCTCGAGGAAGAGACTTCTCCGACGGGCTCGTGCAGCGCTGGCCGTAACGGTGAGCGGGCACGCCGCCCTCGCGCCAGGGCAGGCTGCATTAGCGGCGCTGCCACCATCGCCCCGATCAGCCCCGACCTGGTGGTGTTTGTACTTCTCAGTCACCTTTATTTGTTTAAGAGGCCAGACAAGGCAAACACTTGTGATGCCTTGTTTATCCTGCGGCTTTCACTGGAGCATATTAAACTCATCATTACTTCATATAAGCTTGAGATAGGCATTTTCTTGCTGGCAAGTGTTGACAGTAAGTAACAGACACTCTGCCACAAGGTAACATGTTTATATACTGGTGCGAATGCCTGGTGGATTTTATTCCTGTAAAACTATCGCAGATAAAGAAGCTACTATCAGATAAGTGACTATAATAAATGGCCACAATTAGTGCTCTCCTGATGAGACTACTCGGTGGTCTCTCTGCTCTGTTTTAGACAAACCCCAGGCTCGGCTTGCTTAGTATAAATGGAGACAAGGACCATTTAAAATAACATCAGCCTCTCCTGATTTCTGGGGGCGTTTTACCAAAATACCACTGTTAACTGAATTGAAATCTCCCTCTATTTATCTTCAGAGGACATACAAATGGGAAAATCAAATCAGACATAAAATAAAGATGTCCATTTATGCACACACAGAGTCTACTTACAGGTTTCCCTCACTTTTAAGACTTTAGGTTTGACTGTAGCTTTTGGTCCCAGCTGGCACTAGCACTCACCAGCCTTTCCTTCTGATGTCACTGGAAACAATGGTAGAAGTCAGAGATTTGGGGAGGCACCAGCATGAAGCTGCCTGCACCCCACTGGGGGTGCGTACACCCCACTGCCTGCCACCCTGAGGGAGGAAGGGATGCCAAGAACCCAGTGGCCCACCACCAGCATCACATCATCCCAAGGCCCAGGTGGGAGCAGTGCCTCCCCCCTTGTTCTGGCTGTTCCTGGGAGCTTGCTGAACCAGCACAGGCACTGCAACCGAGGCAGTGCCACCGTGGTGCTAACCCAGGGGCAGCAGAGGCAGTGGTGGGTGCAGCTACCCTGAGGCCAGCATCCCTGGATGTCACAGCACTCTCCAAACTAGCTGGCTGTAACAAGGTCTTTTACAGTCTCATACCAACATACTCTTCGTGACAGTCCCTCTGCTGCCTTCTCCTCACCTCATCCAGGGCCCAGTCTCTCTTCTCTTGTTTCTCTCTCTCCCCTTCCTCAGCTGCTCTCTTCACTGCCTCTCAACCACTGAACAGAACCAGCCACAGCTGCACCTTATCTGCATCAGCCAACCCACAGCCCCTGAAGCCAGCCCGCAGCTGGATATTATCAATGCTAATTAGCCCAGCTTCATTCCTCTACACCTGGGGACAACTGCTGTCTGCTCGCAGCCTTGCGCCAACCTTGATAGCAGTCCAGAGGGCCTGACACGTCCTCAGATGTCTGCTTATATTCTGTATATATTTATATTCATATGGCACTTAGTGCCTCTCTGAAGTCAGTGGACCAACTCCCACCGAGAAGCATATCTCCAAATGAAATCCTTTCCATTGAACAACCAAAGTTCTCCCCAAAACACCCACCACCCATCAGATACAAGGTATCAATACACCCACCCACCCACCCACCCACCCACACACACACACACACACCCCCAATCTTTACCAACAAGAGGACTGGAGAACAGCAACAGAAGGGACAGCACTAACCCTGGGGCTGCACAGACCCAAGCCCCAACCCAACCCAAGCCCCAACCCAACCCAAGCTCCAACCCAACCCAAGCTCCACATCCTCCTAGTACCCCACTGGTAAAAATAATCACTCCTGAGCCATGCTCCAGGTCTGCAGCAGTGAGAAGGGGCTGTTGTATCAGCTGCAGCCTGACCCCGTTTCTCTTCATTAGCAGCCCTTGTTTGTAAAATAAGCTCATGTTGCTTCATGAAGTGATCTTATAGTCGCTGTTTCAAAGACATCTCTCTTGACAACCAGCCAGATCTCATTATGGCCAGAGCTCAAAAACGAGAGCCTGTAACTTAAGCGCTTTTGCTGTAAAGCTCTTTAAAAGACATGTATACCCTTGCACAGTCTAGTCATTTATAGAATGGCATGTATTTACAATGGACTGCTTTTACACATAAATATGTGCGTATGTATATGTGCATACTCAAATACATATACATATACATATACATATACATATACATATACATATATACATATGAATGTGCTGAAAGAGATTTCCGACATACTTTTACTGTCACTAAAATAATGATAATAGAGAAGCTCAAAAGGACTGGTTGTAAAACACAGGCTATAATGCTCTGGAGTTATTTTTCACCTGTAACTACACATTTTGTTTACATAGTGCCAAAATGGCACCGTCCAGCATGGCTGAAGGTGTCTCCTGATCTATCTTCTACCCCGTCCTAAAATGCAGTGACTTCTTCAGACCCAGCTAGTGGAAAAAGCTCTTGCGTAAAAGCACGCTCCTATTGGGGATTATAAGTCTACATGATTTAATATTTCCTTGTAATAGTTTCAGAGGAAATTGCATTGAATGGTAGAGGAACCCCTCCACATACACACTGCACCCCAGGAATTAGGTGCTTGTGTGCAGCAGGATTTATGGTGGTTCTTTGTATTCCCATTGCCAGAATATCTCATGAACTCAGAAAAGTTATGCAGGCATCAGTGTGTTTACCTTTTCATGAGCTTAAAGCTGATTTATTTCACCTCTGAAAAGCAGGATAATACTTCTTGTTAAAAACACCATGGAGTCCAGATAAAGGAAGACTGTCAAGCAGTTTAAGCCCCAAATCTGAGCTGCCTTTAACTACTACAATTTGAGGACAGTGTTCACTTAATTCAGCTGAAAACCAAGATATGATGTCTGCCCATCTATGCCATTTACACAGGTGAGCTCATTTAGACCTTTGTATGTATTAAGCCCCGGGGCTCCCCAGTGGCAGAGCAACTCCGCTGAGGTAACACATTGTAACCCAGCATTGCTCCAGCGCAAACGCTGCTTTAAGACCCTGCAAAAAACCCATGTGGGGCCTTGCACCAGAAAGACAATGATAATTATTTCAGCATAATTACATGGGTAAGAACTTCCTTAGATAAAGCAGAGGTTTAGAGCAGATCAAGTCATTTCTCCCCGGTAATTTCTCATATAGGTCACCATTTGTTGTTTTGCGTTTGTGAATGTGTAGTGTGGATGAGGCAGAAATCTCCTCTTGTATTAGCTATTAAAAACAATTTACAAATTTCCTTAAGTGCCCCTTGACCTGCTGAGCATTTGCAAGCTGTTGCATTGTGCAAGTTGTGTCCGTGGCCGTTACACCAAGCCCATTGCACTGCTTCTGGTCAGCGAAGGATACAATTAACCAGTACAGTACAAATCACAAACATGCAAATGTGGTTCCTCTGCTAGGAATTTCCAAGTCACCCAATTTAAAATCAATGGTTTTAGTGTTCACCACAACCATGCACAGGAACTCACATATTCAAAAAGTGAATAAATGTGAAAAATCAGTAGGAAAAATTAATTAATTTCTCCCCAGACTGATCCGGGACTGGATTGCATACCAACAGACATGGAAAGTGAACAGACCCATTTATTTCACAGCATCGATTTCAGCTGTGACAAACCAGCAACAGATACTTACATGCAACCCCAAAGCAAATTATCTATGGCACCATACCTTGTTCAGGTGCTTTCAATAGATCGCTTCAAGTGAAACGATCAATTCAATTGAAATTGAAATTGAAATGTATTTTTAAAGACTGAATGCCCAGATCCACAAAGGAATGATATACTGAGGGAAGAGGGGCAGGGCACCCTTCAGACAGAGACACGGGGAGCAACCCATGCTAGGTGAACACTTCATACACAGTATCTGGAGGCAATCTTGGCTGTCATGTGCCTGTGTGGAGTACTGTCAAGGTACTGAGTTCACAACAGGAGTTTCACACGTGTATAGCTCATGCTGAGCCCCCCTGTTTCCATGGAAAGAAGATGACTCCTGTGGTCAGAAGAAGACCTCACTCTTAGATGAGATCAGGGCAGAAACCAAGGTCTGCCTGGCCTGCTTGTGCCCTGCATGTCTTCCTCAGCCACAAGTAAATGGTTTGACTTAACCACAGAAGTGCCTGCTATTTTCTACTCACTGTTCTACTGGCATTGTTAGTCCCCGTAGCTTCATAGGAGTGATCAGGTATACAAATCCTTTCAAATATCTCTGAAACTACTTATCTGTATGGAATCAAACAGGACAGACGTGCATGATGTTGGGGGGAGGAGAGGGGAAGAACTTTTCAAATAACAGATGAAAAAGGTTAATTTTTCACATCTCCTTTCCCTGCTCTGGTCATACTACTGGTAGTAAGTATTTCTGAGTCAGCTTTCTGCAAAGCCATGTTTTAGTAAATTAAACAGCTATTAAATATAGCTCCAGAAATTAAAATAGCTGTTGCATTCCTCCAAAATACCTCCTTAAATCACAGTTCAGGAAAACATCATTCACCTTAATGGAGAACCACTGTAATGAAGCAAGAAGCAACTTGGAAGCAGAAGCAGCGAAGACGGGAAGACATGGTTCAAGTTCCCCCTCATATTTTCTTAGGAAGCAAAACTATCTTTATTTAAGTAACTCACACAGTTCCAGCCAGGTCCACATAGATTTAGTCGGGACGTGGTTCAACCTCTCCTCTCTTGTCTTGCTTTTATATTAAAAGAAAAAGCCCTAGGAAAAAGTGTATTTTGCAAAGGCGCATACATATATCTTAAGACACATAGAGAACTACGTTAATGCTGGTGGCTGGATTACTTTGTTCTTATGGGGGCTGAGAAAGGGTCCCTACACTCAGGTCTGTTTCCTAGAGTTTATTGGTCCTCACTGCAACCTACTCAAGATCACAGCCAGTTTGAACCCTGGGCTAATTCACCATAACACACCACAACATGTAATTATATATCCCGTTGTATGCGTACAATGATGACACTGTTTAATAGCTTGCCATAATTTCAGGCTTTAAAAAATGGTGGCCAGCGAGGTGGAAGGGAGGCATCCTTTCCATGCACAGGCTAGGCTAACCAAGGGAGGTGAAGTGCCTGTTGCTCAGGACCAGCCTGGGTTAATCTGTTCTGTTGGCTTTGATTCTCAGCCTGCTTTTATACCAAGAAGTCTTTAAATTCAGTCAAATGTCCAGATTCCAAATGTAACTGGGTTTAAACAACAAATATGTGTCTGCAATACTTGTCTGTGCCCCAGAAGCTTCTCATATTAAAAAAAAAAAAGGCACAAAGACTGGCTTTCCCAGTCTGGTCCTTGGTGGTTGATTTATTAGCTTTCCTGTTTTCATCAACATGTTCAAGTTGCTGAAACCTGTCCTGTTAAGCCTAATGTGTCTGGCGTTCATCTCCTCAGTACCATCTGCAGTAACAGGCAATAGTTCCCTGATCATCAGCTGTAATGTCTCCCCAGCAGTGTCCTCCAGTAAAAAAACAAACAAACAAACAAAACAAAACAAAACAAGCAAACAAAACAAAAAAAAAAAAAAGAATGAGCAGGATGAGCCTGTCTTCAGTTTGGGGCAATCCCTTAATTCCCTTCTCTTAGATAATCACAGTAAATTGTTGCATCACCTGCACTTTCATTTTCTAGTGGAGGGTGAAGGAGTTTCAAGGGTCCTCTGTTTTAATGAGCTTGCAACTTGGCAAGTAACAGAGGCTTTTCCTGTTCCTGTGGGAAGTATCTGTTCTCTTTATTTCTGCAATAGTGAAATAAAGCTGTGAGCATTGGGTAAGCACTATGAAAAGTGTCCTACAGACATTTGTCCCAGTGAAGTTCTGTGTAATCAATGACATTTGCTTTCTACAGCTTCTTCTCCATTCACTTCCTCACCATTCTCAGTGGAAGTACCACTTCGCTGACAATAACATGAGTGAAAGGGGCAATTTTCATTAGTATGCCTGCAAATGAGCATCTGAAGCAAAATATAATCCATAAAATTCACACTCTAAAATTTTCTCAGAGCTTTCTTAAGAGGACCAAAACCATGACCTGGAGTTGTGTCTTCAAGAAGGACCGCTGAAGGATGCTGTGGGTGTAAAAGCAGGGCGAGTGTCAAACTCTACCCCCCTCATGCTCTCCTGCCTCTACCCACTTCTAAGACATCCCACGTCTGATGTGTTCACTCACTTGGTGACACTGTGTGGATGTACTGACACAAACTAGTTGTCTCCCCTTGAGTTTTGCTATCTTCCAGCATCCACCACACCCTTGGAAAGGCACGGTCCAACCCATCTTCCCCTTTCATTGGCCTTAATCTTTGTTCCCATTAGTTTCGTTTGGTGGCCCTTGGTTGTGCACAGAAATAGGTGTCTCTGTGGGTCCTTTCGCATTTCTGCAGTGAAGTGGGAGCACTAAAGTGTAGCTTCAGTCAGACTCAGATGATCTTCAGGCCTTCTAAGAGATGTTAACGACAGGGGAGGGAACGGCAGCTACAGCATGTGCAGCAAGTGAGCACTGTGCGTATGCCCCACAGGTGATGAGCTCGGCTGCTAGCTGAAAATCACTATTAAATAAAAAAATTGCAGGCATTCAGCCTCATGCATTTGATCCTGCAAACAGAAAAGGGAACTCTCATCTCCAGAAGTATTATGTTGCAATTAGTTCTGATGCAGGTCCATTAGTAACAAACAGGCTGAGGGAAGTAATTATTGTGGTAAATTTATTGATGGAGCTGGAAAATCTCTTTGTATCACTTCTCTCATTCTCTTCACTTTTTCTTTTGTTCTGCATACACACAGTATTACCTCTGCTAGTTTAGGCTCTCTAGGCTAAGGCAAGCTACACAAGAACTGCAATGACAATCTGAAAATTAAGTAGAAAAGTTGGCAACCAAACCCACCCTCCAGAGCAGTAGCTTTAATACCTTCACCTTAAAAAAATAAAATAAAATTAGGCAAGCATTCTGAGAAGGAAAGGTGTGAAAAATATTTAGTAGGTGATTGGAGAGCTTTATTTGTGAGACAACAAGAGCTTCTCTCAGCAGAGCTTGACACTCGCTGAGATCTTAAAGGACATTATTGCATGGGGAAGAGAGGGTAGGAATTCAGCTTAGCCAAATTTGAAAGGGAACATCAGTATTGTTTACACCCATTTCTGACTTCATCAGCATGAAAGCTACCTGCTAAGATGTGGTTAGATTTCCTTAGAGTCACTTGTAGTAAATATGAGTCTAAATCCCTGCAAGCGATGTGCCTCGGCACATAGCTGGGAGTGTGCGTTACAGCAGAGCTTTTGGCCATACAGAAAAAGTGACAAAAGGCAAGACAAGAGAGTTATGACCGAGGTGGAGAGTTCCTGAGCATTAATAATACAGGAGTAGACTGAAATTAGATAGGTAGAAAACTGCTTTACAAAATCAAAAAGATTGATTTGGGATGGGAGCATTTTGCACAGAGAGCTGGGGGCCTCTAGTAAACTGTCTGAAACTGGATAGCTGAACTCGGGCTGCAGCATTTGTGGATAAAGTTGGTGACGACGAGTTTTGTAACAGGATTCAGAGTGATTTGGATTTTTGAGCACTTTGAGATCTGATGAAAAGCACAAGAAGGAAGCCAAGCCTATAATTATTGTTATTATTATTATTAAAAGCAATATTACAACACCAATATTGTTATGAGTGAATCAGCAGATGGCAAATGCCTTTCAGTGAAGGCAAAGGCAAAATAACGTGTCTGGTAGCAAGGAGTGAAGCTAATGATTATGTGCTAAATGAAACAGCCATTCAGCATGCTGATCAGGAAAAAACATTTGGGAGTCATTGTGGAAAAAACATGGAAATCATTAGCCCGGTTCAGAATAGCAGGAAAAGTAAAAGCAAAGTAGGTTGTATTGTTCCTGCACGATGCTCTAGTTGGGTGCCTTATTTCTGAGTTCTCATTTTTGTTGTAGTGTCTACATCCACACTGACCACCAAAAGGGAGGGTCTCATCCAGCTAGGCAAAGTGTCCCCGTACCCAAGAGGACAGTCCCTGGTCCAAAGCATTTAGGTAGAAATCTCCAAAATGCCAGAGGAGGCATTCACAGGGGTCCCCCACTGTCCCCATCAAGTGCAGAGGGCTCCCTTGGCCAGCCAAAGCTGGAGCTGCTGAGCCGCTCTGACACCAGCCATATGGGAAAGGTAAACCAGCCAAAGCAGCCAGCAGGACCAGGGGGAGGTCACAGCTCAGCACCTCCAGACTCCCTCTGCCTATGGCATAAGACCACGTCCTCCAGTGTCACACAACCCCAGCCGAGAGGTTGAGGTCAACATCTCCAGGACCTGAGCTTGCACCCACCAGGAGCCACATGGACCCACTTGGCTGGGAGAGACGCTTCAGTTCTCCCAAAAGAGGTGGGTGAAGCTCCTCCATGAGAGCATCCTCAGGGGAAAGCAGGATGTGGGGCTGAAGCCAGAAGGGAAAGAGGTAACAGGGAATCCAAAAGTTAATTTTAACCATGTGACAAGGATTAACTGCACAGCATTCAAAGGGTACAAACCAGGGCTTCATTTGTTATGGTACGACACAAATACTCCAGCCCTCGCTGCCCACACCTTCCCCCACTTCAGCAGCATTTTCTAACAAGCCTTTCTGGCTGTCAGGGCTAGACCCAAACCATTAGCGCAGAGGTAGATGGCTTTTGTTTGCTTTTCGCCTGATCCCTTTTTTTTTTTTTCCCCCAAAGTGGGCTCTACTGCTAAAGAGTAAGAGTGCTTTGCTCCTTTTAAAACAGAAAGGTCTGAGTCCAGTCATCTTTTAGTGACTCCTTTGCAGCCAGTTAGCCCACAAAAATAAGCAAACCGAGGAAAGGAGTCAGAGCCTAAGCCCTTTATGGGAGATTGATTGTAAAGCTGGTGGCAACATGACAAGCTGATTTGTGGTGGCTTCTCGTAGCTTGTTTGAACTGTAAACCCCAGTCACATTTATTTATTGTATCAATACAGGTTTGTCACAACCAGCCTGAACGTAAAGGCTGGTATCTCATGCCCTGACCAAGAAATGCCCGGCACAGGGAGAGCACAGGTATGTGTTTGTGCATGGCTGTGTGTGCGTACACGCGTGTGAGACCCCCCTGCATCCCCTTTCCAAGCCCCAGCAAACCTCTCCTCTCCCTCAGTGCCAGCCGCATCAGGAGCTCGGCTGGCTGCCACGCTTGGTGACACCACAGCTTTCCATGACGGCACTGACCCGGGGCTCCACGGCTCCTTTGCAGAGCTTAGACCCCTTTGCGGGCCTTAATTCCCTTCACTGTCATCTTTTCCAGTGATAGCTGGAGCAGCTGTTTCTTCTTCCTCCATAGCACGTGGATTGCCAGAAAGCCTGAGGGGCCCACCAGCTAATTTCCATACTTGGATCTAGGTTTGTATCTGCATCATATTTTCTTGAAACAGTAGTCACAGAGCGAGTCCCTCTACCTTCTACACAAACATGATTTAATGTCTTCCTCAGGAGCAGTGAGCTCATCTGCTAGAACATGAAATCATAAGAAGGATTGGCTCTTCTCTTATTAATGTAATCACTTTAGACTGGTTGATATGTCCTGTATACAGCTTACGGTGTAGAGTTTTATAGCATATTACTGCACTTCCCTATAAGTCTAAAATGATCATAAAACATAATCACTTTCTGAAGAAAAATATATTAATGCTGCTGAAACTAGGACACAAAGTGATTTTCATAGCAACGGATAAATAAAGGCCTTGGCAGAAATCCTATTCTTTTGCACAGAAAAATGCAGATAAAAGGGAAAGCGTTCTACCCTCCCTCCACCTCTTCCTCATCTTTTACTCTTTCCCTTTTCCTTCAAAGTACCCCATCAACCGTGAGCAGAACCATGATATTAATAGAGCTAAAAGGGCTGCAAAATTCTTGCTTGGCCCAGCAACTCTTGCTGTTACCGATGTCCTTCAGATCCATGGGAAAAACTTCCTGACTCCAGCAGCAGTCTTGGAAATGTTTTTGCCATTTTTTTTTTTAGAAACATCAGCCGGTGAAGAAAATCAGTAACACTGGGAAGCAAGACCATGCCGTGCTTACCAAAACTGTCTTCTCTCCAAGTAAGCAGCCTTGAGGCAGACTCTGGTGCTGAGTAAAGCTTGTCTAGACACAAAATTAGATCAGGTTGAAAAGACGACTGCATTTCTGCTCTCTTCTGTTTATACGGCTCATATCAACACAGTATTTTAGTATGTGATGTCTATTTATGTATTTAACAGTTGTTAAACAGCTGTGTAAAGCACTGTCTGGATATTTTTATTTTAGTTCAAAAGTGAGTCAAAATACAGTTACATGTTTAGTGTGCTTTAGGACTACCAGGGCTTTCAACTGCAAAAGGCAAAGGCCAAAACTGACTGTGGAGAAGTTGTGATGCCCCATCCCTGAAGGTGTCTAAGGCCAGGCTGGACGGGGCTTTGAGCAGCATGGTCTAGCAGAAGGTGTCCTTGCCCATGGCAGGGGGGGTGGGACTAGATGACAAAGAGTTAAGGTCCCTTTCAACCCAAATCATTCTGTGATTCTAAGGTACTTAGGGAGACCTACCTTGCTGATAGCAGTGAGGTCCTCCCTCCATCTGAATAATGCGTCCTACATGAAGTCCTTCACAGTAGGACAGGATTATAAACACTTGCAGGGTAATTTCCAGCAAGGCTACAGTAGAAACAAATTTGCCAGAGCTGAAAAAATGAATCTGTCATCACCAGATCAGTGTTTGCAAGTAAAAGTGTTCAAGTTTAGCTTATGAAATTGTTTGCCTTGGCTTCGAGTCTGTCACTTTTAACGGATATTTTGTATTTCAGAGGCATTGAAGTGAAGGAGAGCATTCTTCCATCAAGATTTCAACAACCCCTGGCTTTGGAAAGATCTCAGACAGCCCATCTTTCCTTTTTTTTCCTGTGCACATGTTAAAAATGGCATGATCTCTGTTATTTCAACAGGTGGCTTTTCACTGTAACATGCTGCGTGAGCCTTTGTTGTGGTCTAGCAGCAAGGCACCTCCACCAGCAGAGTAAGCTTGGCCCTCGTATATTAACCCTGACAGTGCAATCCGAAAGCCAAAGTTTTGAAAAAATGATACCAGGCAAATGGATCCATGCTGGAAACAAAAAATAAATATAGCAGCTGAAAGCTGGATTTGTTTCACATGCCTGAGTGAGAACAAACTGAATCTGTCAGTCAGCAAAGGGGAATTACAAGGAACTGTCTCTCAGGAATGCTGCACTCCACCATGGATGGGGATGTTTTATCTCAGTCAAGCACGGGATACCTATGCATTTTCACGTCATGTTCCCAGGTAGCAAGAGAAAATTATATCAATCGTGAGATTCAAACTAAAAAGTATGTACCGCTTCATCATCACAAACTCTCTCAGCTAACATCATCTTATCAAGGATCACAAGGATGAGGTCATTACCTCAGATGAACCTTCTCCGATATCCTCTTAGGCACTTCGGACTGACCTTACATTTCAAGGGACAAAATAAATCTGAAAGAGAAAAAAAAATTGTTCCCAGAAATACTTGTTTACAGAAGTTGCCTCCTGCCTTTCAGCAAGGCTGTTTTGGAGGGGAACTGGTCAGCCTTCTACCAGAAGTGGTCTCTGATTCACATTTGGCAGCTTTGGCCACCAAACTATTATGAACCAGTTCTTGCACACAACTAGTTAGTACCAAGGCAAAATCTTTCACTGCACTACAGACAAGCTTAGGAAAGCCAAAGCTGAAAATAATTCAGCATTCCAGTGCAACAGCAGATTAAATAATTGCTCAAGAAAATGCGTGCAAGGCCCACTATGGTATCACAAGGAATATTTTAGGAAACCACTTCAAAAAAAGGACAACTATAGATGAAATATACCCACTTAGCATTTCTTTCCTACAGGGAGGAGCCTGGGCTCTCATTTGAGTGATTTTTCTGATTACTGTTCCACACTAGCCTTTTTAAACAATCTCGTTCAAGAAACCTTACCTGCTGTGCTTTGTGTAAATTGCCTTTAAAATACTTTATCATGCCCCCCCCAAAAAAAAAAAGAAAAAAAGTTAATATTAATGAAACAAACACCATCTGCTTTCCCCCAGCAGGTTAGTGCCATCACTTTTCCCTTTTGCCTTGTTTCTTCTTCTGCCTCATTCATGGTTATACAGTGTTGTGAAACATTTATACAGTGTATGCTTCATTTTATATGGTGTATTCTTCAACATTTATAAAAAGTGAAGGATGGAAGAAAAAAGTGCTCCACGTTTCTCAGGATGGGTCTTGATGTGCCCAGTTTAAACGACAGAAACCTCATGAGGTTGCACTGTTACCCAAGCCAATTCCTATTCTACCACGTCGTGTTGTAACCCATCACCAGTCCTAGACTAAAGTGACAGGCTAGCATTTGTGGCCCTACTGAAATTTGGCCCAGAAGGGACAGTGAGGGCTGGGTCTGGAGCAGTCCATGGGGTACTTACTGAAGAAGAGACCGACAGGGTTCAAGGCTTCAGCGGTGCATCTGCCCCTGGCACACGGACCACCCAGCTCACACTTACCCCACCACTTGTAGGACTGGACAGCCACCAGTTCCCACCCGTGCCCTGCGGGTTCCTGTGCAGCGGAGGGTCCTCTGACCTGCATCTGCATGAACATCAGCCAGGCGAAACCCTAAAATAGCACCCTGCAAATCTGAACGGGACAGGGGAGGGAGAGAGTCTGATTACCTTCAAGGCAAATGGCCTTTCAATATCAAATTCCCAACCTCGCAGCAGCAGGAGCCTGACGATCTCTGGGGTTCAATGTGACACCAAAGGGGGCGGGGAACAAGTCACTAAATGGTGCGTAGTGACCTAGTACCACTGCCAGTGGGTGGACAGGCTGGAGAGCTGCTTCTTCTGAACAGCGAGGCTGTGGGCCAGCTCCGGGGCTCATCTGTGCAAGCACGGAGCACTCCAGCGATGGGGGCTACCCTAGGAGCTCATGCTTTTCGGAAACACACTAAATAAACAAGCGGACCGGGGATTGGTAACCACTGCTCCTGTAGGAAATCTATGCAATGAAAAAGTCATCAGCCCTGCCTTTTTTTATCCATTCCTCTCATTCCTCAGATTGAATTTCTTTCCATGCCATGCTTTCCCACCCCTCAGCCCCCCCCCCCTCAAACATCGGTTCCCTTCAGAGCTGCAATATTGGCCACCAGCAAGAAAGAAAAAGCTGATAAAAGATGATACACCACTCTCATTATTCCATAGTTTTCTCTTGATAGATTTAGAAAGGTCCCGAATGCAAAGAGAAATTAAATCAGCAGGTAGGAAGACAGATGCAAAGTGAAATTCAAGATGCTGGAAAGCTGCTTTTCTCCAGAGGTCCTACTCTTCCCTCCGTCCGGAAGACAGGAAAGAGCAGACTGTTCATGACAGAGGAGAGAAAACTTCTGGGGGTCTTTAGGGGGAACTCAATCAAAGAAATTATTTTCCCACAGACCAGAGCTGAGCAAACCTTAATGGCTTTTTCCTGATTGAAGAATAAACCAACTGTTAATTTATGACCTGAAGTGTATATAACAACACTCCAAATGTTTTCCAGTTCTGCAAGTAGTGATGCTCGTGTCCTTTTTTTGGGTTTTGTTCTTGCCAGCTAATTTAGCTAACGGGCTAAATATTCCTCACGAAGCTGTGGCTTCAAAAAAAAGAATGCTTAATTAAAAAAAAAGGCCAGCCATGTGTTTCTAGCATAATATTATACGGGTACGCATAGAGATCCACATGTATTAGAGATAAAGTTAAGTGTAAGCACATGGCGGGCTGGCGGGGAGGGCGTTTGCGTGGGGAAGCCAAGGTCCCATGTGCAGGTTATTAGTGGGGGGGGGGGGGGGGGGGCGGGAATCCTGTACGGTGGGAGCAGAGGCAGCGTGGAGGGGGGGGCGGGGGGGTCAGCACACACTGTCGCTGCCGGGACATCCTGTTAACTGGACCTCTGTGGAATTGATAAATGGCTCTGGATCACTTTGTTTATTTAAATGGAAGCCCAAGTTTTAACAGCAATAAAAGGCAGGCTAAATAATTCTCCGGGCTGGCTATCAAGACGAGTATGATCTCTGAAATATACGGACTGCACTGAAGAAACTGAACCCCACCACCCTTTTGTTTGTATGCACATACTGCTTGGGCAGCCAGTATAGATTGTAAAATAAGATGACAATATTAGCATCTTCCCTTGGCTTCCCCTCACTGAAAGCAAACTGCAGAAGGAACATTACTCAGGCGTTTCCTTTATGCTTTTAAGTTAATCAAGAAACATCAGGGAATGGAACAGTTTTATAGCTTTGCAGTAAAATGCGCTACAACGCACAGACACCGAGTGGTTTTACAGTTACCTTTCCAAAGTGTGGCAAACTGAAGAACAAGGAGAAAATAAGCCCAGCCAACGCTTGCCCCTTGCTCTGGGAGGCTGGCAAGGAGGTTGCAGGAGAAAATAATGTGTTTGTGATTTCCGAGCCGGCCGCCTACGGACAGAAATAACAACAGTAATGAAGCCTCGGAACATCTTGAGTAGTTTACGTGAGGATTGTGCTCAGAGTATTAAGCTCCACCACAAAAATTACACGATTGCTGTTGTTTCAAAGGCAGGGCTCGATCCTGCCACGGGTAGGGGGGGTTCTCCCTATTGCCTTTGGCAGCCCCGTCCCCCGTCCCCCCCGTCCCCAACCCATGTCCTGCTTAAGCCAGTTCCCCCAGAGCGCTCCCTGCCCTTGGCCGGGGTCGGGGCTGGGGTTGGGGGAGGGGGGGATGTAGTGGTGGGTAGGCCCGGGGGAGACTGAAGCCCCCCGGGGCAGAGCCCAGCTGCTTGGTGCTGGACCCCCTGTAACATCCCTCTTCCAGGCTGAAACTTTAGCACCTCTTACACCGCTCTAAAGAAGGCGGTCGGAATTAAAAGAACCCCCCAAATAAACCCGCCCCTCCTCTCACACCTTCGCCAGCCAGGCCTGTGGAACGGGGGGAAGGGGGGAAAACCTCCCACCATCACCCACTTAATAACGCAAGTGGACCCCCCCGCATCCTCCCCTCCAGTTACTGCCGGGCAATAACACCGCCAAGGACCCCCCCCCTTCAAACGCTAGTGTGAAATGGCCTCCTGCCCAGCATCCCTGCCCGGCATCCCTGCCCAGCATCCCTGCCCAGCATCCCTGCCCGGCATCCCTGCCCGGCATCCCTGCCCGGCATCCCTGCCCGGCATCCCAGCCCAGCATCCCTGCCCGGCATCCCTGCCCGGCATCCCTGCCCGGCATCCCAGCCCAGCATCCCTGCCGCTGCTCCCCAGCGCTCCCTGCTTTAGGTTTGGGAGCCGTTCCCGCACCGATGCCTTTATCGAGAGAGAAGAGAGAGGCATCGGGAGGGAGCCCGGAGGGTGGCCGGGCACCCTGTGGGTTTGCAGCCCCGGCTCCCCTCGGCAAACACCGCCGGTGCGTTTTGCTCTTCATCTGCCTTTCACCCGCTCCAACGTTTATAGCTAAACAAGTTCACAGTTTACACACAGTAAAACGCCGATATTACGCTTAATGCTTGCGCAGAAAAAGCTGTTCGCAGGGATCCTCATAAAAGCCCCTTTATTTAGTTTCGAGCATTTTCTGGTAATCAATAAAAGTTGGCTGTTATCTCCCGGCGCATTTAGCGGGGAAGTTTATTGCTTGCCGGGCGGATTAAGGGCGAGACGGGAGTGCACCATACAAGGAAGGGACTCCCGAGTCCCTGCATCCGAGCCCCGGGTTCATAAAATATAACCATCCATTACGTTGCCGATATCTGGAGCCAGCAAATATATACAGACTATAAATTGTCGCCGGCGGGGTGCGGGCCGGCCGCGGGCGCGGGGGCTCTGCCCGCCCGCATTCCTGCCCGCGCCGGGGGGGCGCCGGGGGGGTCCCCGGCCCATCCATCACCGCCGTTATGACTCTGCGATGCAGCAAATGGGTTGTGTAAAGAGGCAGCGTTTGACAAGGTGGCATGGTTATCCTGTCCAAATGATGCATAATATTAGTATTAGGGCTTAGATCATCGCATGCTTTTAAAATCATCACCGCTAACTGGGGGTAGGGCGGGGGGGCGGGGGGGGGGGGGTGTCGGGGCTGGGGCTGCAGGGGGCAAAAGTTTCCATGTAGATAATGATTATAGATGATGGGATTCATGAGGAGGGGTGCTCGCACAAATAAACACGTCTACTGTAGCCGGCGAGAGGGGCCCGATCCGGCCGGGGCCTCCCTCCCTGCCCGGGGCGGATTGCGGGAGCGAGGGGCGGGGGGGCCGAGGCACCCCGCAGCCCGGGGAAAGCCATCGGGGCTGTACCCCTCCCACCCCCCGGAGGCGTCCCCAAGGGCTTGCTTGAGAAGAAAGCAGAGACCCTCCAGCCCGCACCCGCCGACCGCTAACCGGCCACGGCTGCGCTGACAGACACCAGCGGGTGGGGGCGGGAAGGGGGTCTCCAGGGCAGGGGAAGGGGCCACTCGGGCCAAACCGTCCGCACCGGGATCTGCCCCTGGAAACACAGTGTGGCGAGCGAAAATTTCGGGGAGACGGGCCGGCGCCGTGCAGCATCCCATCCTCCTCCTTCCCGCTTTCCGAGGCTGGGGCCAGGCACGGGCTGGAGGCTCGGGAGTCCCGGCGCGGCTGGGGGTCTGTCCCGCTCCCGCACGGGTCAGCGCCCTCCGCAGCCCGGCGTGGCTCGGGCAGGGCCGGGCGGGCCCCTCCGCCTGCAGCAGCCCGCCCGCCGAAGGGCTAAGGGAGAGAGTGCCTGAGGCGAGGGGAGAGAGAAGGGGGAAAGGGGGAGCCCCGGCTGCAGCCTTCCCGGTAACCCCGCCGCCGCTTCCCGGGCCGGGGCACCGCGCAGCGCCCGCTGCCCGCGAGGCGCCGTGGCAGGCGGCGTTTTTCCAGGGAAAACGGCTTTGGGCTGCCGCTCGGGCCAGCAAACGGGAAAGGAGGCGCGGGGGGGGGGGGGGGGGGGGGGGGGGTTGGGGGGGGAAGAAAGTGCCTCCGGCTTTGGCATCTGCGCTGCCGCCTCGCCCGGGGCCGGGGCACGGCTGGCGGAGCGGGGCAGCAGAGCCCGGGGACAGCGGTGCCGCGAGGAGGGTAAAATCACCGCTTGCCGTGATTTATCAGCCGTCTCTGACCCCTGAATAGTTGACTTACATGGTTGGTGACACATTACCCAGGAAATGGGGCTGGCGTGATTTGTGGAGTGTCTGTGCCCCCCTCTCCCCTCCCCCCCCAACCCCCTCCCCTCTTTTCTGCTGCTGGGCGCAGGAAACCTCCTGCCTCTCCGTCCCGCCCAGCATCCGCGTCCCCTCCATCACCCCCATCCCCGCATGCAGGCAGCCGGGGTAACCCCCACGGGCCCGGCCCGGCCGACGGGGTGGTCCCGGGCAGCCTCCTTCTCTAGGCGCTGGTCATCGCAGTGGAGGGGGGGGAACAGGCGATGGCAACGAAGGCCGGGAGAGATGGCCTGGGATCAGGCATAGCTGGAGGGGTGTGATGGCTGCAAACCTTTGATTTGGGGTTTGCCTGGAGAACAGGGGTGGAGGAGGGTGGCCTGGGTTTTTTAAGGCAAGCAGAAATTTGATTATAGCGTACGGCAGAGGTCTGTGATTTGCGGTGAGCGGATTTCATTAACTACGGCCGTTTGAGTCTCGGAAAACCCGGTCAGGCCCGCGGGGCCAGGGACGAAGCTGACCCCGAGGGCGGCTGGCGAAAGGGGCTCGGCCGCGGCGCCGGTTCTCCGGGCCGGGGAGACCCGCGACGGCTGCGGGGCTGGCACAGCCGCGGGCACTGCCCTGCGGGTCCCTCGCCTCGGCTTCCCGCAGCCCCCCGGGCATAGCCCGGAGGGAAGGGAGGGCGGGGGGCGGCCGCTTTCCCCGCTGCCCCGGCGGGCAGGGGCAGTCCCGGCCCCTGCGCTGGCTTTCTGCAGGGAGGCCGTGGGGCGCAGGGCGCCTTTCGCCCCACCTCCACCCGTGTCACCTGCTGCAGCCGTCACCGAGACGAGAGGAGGGTGGGTTAGCTCGCCCTACCTCGAGGTTTAGCTACGGCGGTCCCATTTGTGATGATGATGATGGTGGTGGTGGTGGTGGTGTGGTGAAGGAGGCAGCAGCGGGCGGGGGGTGTCCGGAGCGGCAGCTTAGCCCGCCCCTTCGGGGGCTTTCGGGCTGCCCGCCGGCGCAGGAGTGGTATCGGGTCTAATTGCCGTCAACGAATGTCACCGGCAGAAGGAAAAACAAAAGCTGCCTCCAAAGATCCCGGAGCAGAATTTGGCAAGGCTCCTAAAGACACCAATTAGCAAAGGCTAAACCCATTAATGAAGTGGCGGCTCTCTGGTTTCAGCCAGGTGGTGCAGATCAGAGCGCCTGTATCTGCAGCAGAGCTCCGCTTCCCTCCAGCCAGGACCTCACAGCAAACCTCCACATCAATAATACGCTTAATGGATCTCATTAGGGCTGGGGCCGCCGGTCCCGGCCTGGGAGCAGGGGGGGCTGAGGGGAGCAGGGGGGCAGCACTCCCCCCGCGGAGGGACGGGCTGCCTTCCCCGGGGGGCGACGACCGGGCGGGGCGGGTACCCCCCGCAGGTACCTGGCTCTCCCCGCTACCTGTCCGAGCCCGTGGGTTCGAGCAAAACCCATTTCCAGCCGCCTCTTTCGAATCAAGAAGACCTTGCCGTCGCCTCGCCGGGCTCACACACCACCACCACCGCCCCTTTCCCCTTGATCCGAGCACTCCCGGCCCGCCAAGCCCCGAGCATCCCCGGGCGGTCGGGCAGCGGGAGGTGGCGGGGGGGGAAAGGGGGGTGGTTGAGGGGGGAACGCCTTGCCGCGAGCACAGCAGCCCCCGCCGCGGCTGTGCAAGGGGAGGGAAGGGGCTCCGCACATCGATTTAGGAAGAGCAGTGTCCAGACCATACCTCTGTAAAAGGGGAGAAGGGAAGAAATATTTCCGCTTCTGCTAGGGGAAAACAAAAAACAGGGGGAAAAAAAAAGAAAAAAAAAAAAAGAGAAGAAAGGAGGAAGAAAGGAAAGCTGGGGTAGGGTAAGCTCGGCCGAGGTGAGCTAGAATATTTAGCTAATGGAGGTGGACGATGAAAGGAGACTTCATATTTCTCTCCGAGGAGTCTCTCCAGGTCCGCAGCCGAGAATACACACAGCAAACGTTGTGCTTGAATTATAGCTGAGGGTTTGCTTTATTTGAATTCACTAGTGTTTATTTAAGAAAGTGAATAAAGGTTTTGTGTAAACAGCCATTATTTCTGATGAGCGCTCAACAGCAATAAGAAGGGGGTGGTTTTTTTAGTCGAGATTGTGGCAAAAGTTGACATTTCGGAGATTGCAGTTTGTCTTGCCGACGCCAGGCAGTCCCGAGGCATGAGCTGCAGGGAAAGCTGTGTGTGCCTGTGAGTGTGAAACGGCGATGCCGAGCGAGCCGGGGTCTGAAAACAATTATTTTTTAAGACATCAGCTTAAGCCCGACATTAAAATAAAATAAAAATATTTTCCTAAGGAGCGGGGCCGGTCTCGCTCAGCTAACGAGGGAGGCGAACTCAGGTTTCGCTGCCGCCGGCCCCGCGCCCGCGGGCTCTGCGGGGGGGGGCAGCGCCGACCCGGGGGGCTGCTGCGGACACCCACCCCCCCCGGGCGGGGCAGCGGTGGACACCAAGGCGAGCTCCTCGCCAGGCCCTTTTCGTACCGTAAATCACTTGCTTGAAGCATTCCGTCTGTTTTGGTTTATTATTGTTATTTCTCTCGTCTTCTTCTAACGCGGCTGTTATTTCCCAGGTTGACTCGAGTCTCTTTGGAGATGGGAGGTTTTTGGTAAGAAAACGGGCGAGAAGGAAAGGATCTCGTTGGACTTAATACAGCGCCCGGGGAAGGTGGTGATTATCGGTAAGGTGCTCCCCGGGAAGGAGCTCAGCAGGAGCTGGCTCTGAGCAGCCCGGCTGCGCACCTCTGCGGGTGTGGATGCTCGTAGACGGGGCTGGGATGCCGGAGGGGCACGGAGAGGCCTCCCGCTTCGTTATTAATCCGATTTCCCACACGTGCCACGCAGGGAGGAGGCAGGGAAACCTCCGCTCGGCAATGCGTATCGTTCCCGTGTCTTGATCTCCCGTACAAGCTCTCATCTGAAATAAACCCGAAAAATCTCTGCCGGGCACCGGGGAGGGGAAGCGTGTGCTGAAGAGCCTGTCCTGGCCGCGGGGACGGGCGGCAGCGCGGGGGAAGCCCCCCCGGCCCCTCCGAGGGGACCCCGGCCCCGGCCAGGCGGGGGGAGCCGCGCCAGCACAGACCCGTTGCGGGTTGGGTGTAGCCCAAGGGATTTGGGTTCGGCTGGCACAGGTCTGAACAGAGTCACAACGGATTTAGGGGGGGTAAAGAGACCGCCCGAAAAGCTGCGACCCCCAGTTGAAAGACCATCGAGGAACCGGATCGGCGGGGGAACCGCGGGCTCGGGCATTTCGCCTTCAGAAATAACCAGCATCAAAATCCTTCCGTGTTACCAGCGATAATAAAGCAAACAAAAAAGGGGTACCCCCCGAATTTTTTTTGGACCTGTCTGGGGGTGGTGGTGGTGCATTGAGCTACGGACAGGTCGACTTCGCCGACGACCGGCGGCCGGGCTGTCTGCAATCACGACACTATCCAGACTTTTCTCCGCAGAAACGGAGCAGCAACTGCAGCCTCGCAGGACCGGGCAAACTCCCTTCCCTGGCGCGACGGGCACAAATCCCTCCACCCGTTCATCTTTCACTAAACTCGTTTTCGTGGGTTTGCTCTACCTGCCCGAAGAAGTGCACAACGGGAGCAATGGGTGGAGAGAGATTATTTTTTCCCTATCGGTGGGAGAAAGGAAAAAAAAAATCCCTCCCGGCCCCGCCGCTTGGCCAGAGCAGCAGCCCGAGGTGCGCGGAGCACCAAAGCCGGGGGGCGGGGGCAGGGGTGCGGGGGTGGGGCGGGGGTGCACGGAGGCAAATTCAGGGGCAGAGCGAAGGAAATTTACTCCAGCCTTTCATTCGGATCTGAGCATCTTTCTTGGTAGCCTGAGTCCCAACAATGTTTTTTTTCCCCATTTCACCGCGTTATCTTAAAAAGGTGCCATAAAGGCGCTGTTTCTGCTTTCTCCCCGATCCGGGGGCCAGGCGGGCATTGCTCTCCCGTTATTTGGGGAGCCCGGGGGGACGGTGGGTGTACAGCCTGCCCCCTTCGCTTGGAGGTGCGGATTCCTCTAACCCAAAGGGAAAAATCACTTTCCCGACTCGATTTTCCTTTCTCATCTGACAAGAGCCGCCTTACACCCCTCTCTCCGCACGGCTTAGTCTTTAGGAAGCAAAACCAAGAGGCAAATAAATCCCTGCGTGTCCCCAAGCCGCACCACGGCGGGAGCCACGTTTCGCTGGACATCTGTCCCCAGCTTCCCGTGCTGGCGGGGGGGCACGGCCCGCCGCAGTCCCCGCGCTGCTCCCCGGGAACAGCCGCTTTCTGGGGCTGGAAGCGAACTGCAGGGCCCGCTCCGCGCCCCGAAAAGCCGTGACACCCCCCTTTTCCTCCCTGACGGTGTCTTCAAGGCAGAACCGAATTACAGGCCCCTTCCAGATCCTTCCCGCCGCTTCCCTGTCCCAGCAGGGCTCGGCCGGGGACGGCGCCCCGGGTGCGTCCAGGGGCGCAGCAGAGCTTCGTGCGCGCCCCTCCTGGAAATGTCCCAGCCCGTCGTGGCTCTGGTGGAGCCGCTGCCCGCTCGGTTACGCCTAATTTACCATTTCACCCGTCCCCTCTTCGCCCAGCCAGACGGCCCCTGGGCTCGCCGCTGGCCCCAGCTCTTTTCCCCCCAGCGCTTGTGGCGGGGGGATGCTGCCGGCATTGCCTCCTCCCTCCTCAGGTGTTGGCTCCTGCCAGTGTCCCCCTGCTAGCAGGGGTGGCCTCGAGGAGCGTGTCCTCCCCGGCAGACACACACACACACCCCGGCCCCGGAGGATTTCTCGCCCAAGCCCTCAGGGAAGCAGCAGGCGAGGGCCAGGCGCTCCCTCGCCACCGCATCGCCGGAGGACACTGGGGATTTTTCGGTCTTTCGCCTTATTTCTCCTTCTCCCCTTCCTTTCTGGCGGTGTCACAGGCTCAGCGCCCGTCGGCCTCGTAGAGGGCTTCGCTTCGCCTGCCCGAGCCCTAACCCCCCTGGGCAGGACCGGGCCTGCCCCGGCCCCGCGCGCATTGGCAACGGGATTGCTCCGACGGGGGCCCCACCGGGAGCGCCGAGGCCGGGGGCTCCTCACCGCTGCGGCTTTAACCGACGCTGCTGGGGCTGGAAGGAGGGGGAAGCAGCCAGGCCGAGAAGCTGCTCCTCGCCCTCCCCCGAGCCCCGGCAGCCGCCAGCGCCGAGCACCCCAGCGCTTTACACACTTCCGAGGAGCGAAGCGGGAGATGAACCCGAGCGGAGCCGGCGGGCGCCGGCCTGGACCCCAGGGCAGCCCCGGCAGAGCCGCCCGGCCGCACGCTCCCTCCTGGGGAGGGCAGCCAGCCTGGCAGCGCCCGCCGAGGGGGAAAAGGGGCCGCCGCGACCCTCCCCCATCCCCCGGCGCAGCGCCGCGCTCCCGCCCACCGCCGCGGCCCGATCCTGCGCTCGGGCACCGCGCCGCGCGCGCGTAGCGCCTGCGTGACGTCACAGCGCGCCCCCCCGGGCCGCACAGTCACGCTGTGACGTCACAGCACGACCTCCCCACCCCGCCGCGGCGGTTTGCGGAGGGATGCGCGGCAAATCGGAGCGACACCAAAGCAAAGCCAAGCCAACATGCAAACACCCCCTCGCACCCCCCCCCCGCACCCCAGCGCGGCCCCGCCGGCTGGTGGCAGCGCCCCTGCGAGTGGCGGCGAGCCGGGCAGCCCCGGCCCGGGGGGCACCGCAGCCCGGCAGCCGCCCCGCGAGGGACATATATGTGCATCTACAGATGTAATTGGCAACTTTCTCAGCGAGGCACAATTTTGCGTAATCAAATCCGGTCGTTGTCATCGCCTCCATTAGAAAAGGAAGGGGGAAAGAAAAAAAAAAAAAAAAAAAAAGAGGAGGAGGCTGCTTCGGGAGGCTTTTCGAGGCGAGGAGAGACAGTGGCTGCCTGTGAGCGGGGCGAGGGCAGCTGGGGCAGCCTCACCAGCCCTCGGCCCTGGTCAACAGACTGACGTGGTTACAAACCATAGCAAACATTTTATTTACAGGAGATAGATAGATATATATTTATATATTTTGTCAGTGCAGTATTTCTTGGCCAGATTATTCGAAGCAACACGTTGCAACCGATGAGGACGTTGGCAAAATACTTCACATTGTAAATTGTTTGGGGGGGCGGGGAGGGGAGAGAGGGATTTCGGAGCAAGGTCTCAAAGTCCCTCGCTCAGGTTTTCCTGGAGAGGACAAGGGGCGGGAAATGGAGAACAAAATAAAATTAAAAATAAAAATTAAAAAAAAAAAAAAAAGAGAAATCCCGCTCTCTTGCGAGCAGCGTGGAGGGGCAGGCGGCCGCCTCACGCACAGCCATCCCGGAGCCGGGGCTCCCCGCTCCGCCCGCGGCCCCGGCCCCTCGCTCCGGCCCGGTGCCGTGCCGGCCCCGCCGCGCTCCCGGGGCGGAGGAAGGGAGATAAATTAGCGCGCAGGTCCCGGGCGCGGGGCCGCCCCGTCTATAGGCCGCTCCGCGGCTCGGGGCTGGCGGCGGCGGCGGCGGGCGGCGGCGAGGGGAGGCCGGTGCTGGCGGAGGGCTTGCCGAGCCCGGCGGCTTGCAGGCTCCGCTCGGCGCCCTCAGTCCGTTCCGTGTCGCTGGGGGCCATGTCGAGGGATTCGGCGTCGCTGCTGTCGCTGTCGCCCTCGGAGCGGCTGGGGCTGTGCTCGGGCTCCCCGGCGGCGGCGGGCGGTGCGGCGGCTCGTTGGGCCTCCGGCTCCGGCTCCGGCGGCGGCTCCTTGTCCTTCTGGGCCTGCGCCTCCTTGGAGTGCCGCCACTTCATCCGCCGGTTCTGGAACCACACCTTCACCTGCGGCCGCGCCGCCCTCAGACGGGCGGCACGGCCCCCACCGCGCACCGCACCGCGCCGCGCCGCACCGCGCCCCGCACCGCCTTCCGCCGGGGACGCGCAGCGCGGGGAGAAAAGGAGGCGCCGGCCTCACCTCCCCCTGCCCACACCGCGACCAAGGTGGCTTTTAATTTTTTTCTTCTTCTAGGTCGTGTGTTTAAATACCAAACGCACACCCCCTTCCCCCCGCCGTTTTCTTTCTCCCCCCCCCCCCTCCCTTCTGCTTCTTCTTCCAGGAAACCAAATCTTGCTCAAGAAACCACAGCGTTATACAATTCTGTGCGCTGCGGGCCCTCAATAGTGGAATCATTACAGAGTGGCGTTTAATGATTCCGTTTGAAGAAGAATTTTCACTTCCCCAGAACTAAGGATTTCACAACGCGGGGAGAGATTTAGAAAAAAAAAAACCAAACCAAAAAAACAGAATAGAAGAAAAAATGAGGGACATTAAAAATAGTGTCTTCTTTTCTACTTCCTTTGACCTAAACTGCCTCCTACAGCGAGTTGCACTTCAGCAAAGCGCACGCAGCTGATCCGCCCCGGCCCTGCTCGGGCTGCTCCGCGCTGGCCCAAACGAAGGCGAAAGCTCCGCGCCGGGCCGCGGAACGCCGGAGAACCTGCGCGCAGGCGGCGGCCGGGCCGAGGTGCCGCTCCTCAGCCAGCCCCGGCGGAGGTTAAGGAAGTGAAAAGGCTTCGCAGCCCACCCCCACCCCCCACTCCCTCCCCCCCCCGGCCGTACGCCTCCGAACTGGAAGTAAGATTTGAAATAAACCCGAAGCCGTTCTTACTTGAGCATCTGTCAGCCCCAGCATCGCCGCCAGTTGCTTTCTGTCCGGTTTGGTGACATATTTCTGGATTTCGAACCGTTTTTCTAAACCTTTCCTCTGCAGGTTGGAAAAAACAGCCCTGGACCAGGAGCGTTTCCTCTTGTACGTCTGGGGCAGCGTGTCCTTGGTTAAAACTGCATATGGACCTGGGGGTGGGGGTGGGGGGGGGGTAGGGAGAGAGAGGGAGACGGCGTTATTAATACCGATGCCTGAAAGGGAGCCTTAAATCGATGGAAATACCGGCGGCGTGCGGGGAAGGCCCGGGCCCGTTGCCTGCCCGCCCCGCCAGCCCGTGCCTCCTGGGGGCAGGGATGGAGCCGCTCGGCCCCCGCGTCCCTTCCTCGCCCCCCGCCCGCCCCTGCTCTCAGGGCCCAGCTTTTATTTTTGACCTAGACGGGACGGTCCTCTGGGTCAGGCCCTAGCCGGCTCTTCCTTCCCCCCCCTCGCAGCCCGACTTTCGCCCAAAATCTGAGCCTCGCTAGAAAACGTACGCCCTGGCCTTTCAAAAGAGTCTGGCGAGCCCCTCCGGGAGGAGAGCGCCGGGGCCGGGGGGGCTGCTCCGGGACGGAGGGCCCTGCGCCACGGGAGGGTCGACGAGGGACGAGATGTACCTGGAAAAGTGTCTTGAAACTGGTGCTGAACTGAGCTCCTTGGGTTTGTGTTTAAGGGACCCAGGATAGCAGAGGCCTCGTTAATGGGCTCTAGAGACGCGAAGAACTGGCCGGCGGAAGGCTGCAAGCTGGGGAGATGAACCCCAGTTTGGCGGCTGGTAGTTAATAAGGAGGTCAGATCTGTGAGCACAGGAACAAGGAGAGCTCTGTTACACCGCGGTCCGTTCCGGGCGACGGGGCCGGGGGGAAGCAGGTCCCCGGCCGGAGGGGCTGGGCGGGAGGACGGGACGAGACGACACCCGGCATCGCCTCCTCGCCCCAGGGCTCTGCTCGGGGGAGGCGGCCGCGCCCCGGCCGTCGGGCATCCCCGCTGGATTCGCTCCCTTGGTGAGGGTGTTTATACGCCGCGGGGGGAGATGGCTTGCAGCGAACGCCTTTCAAAACGGGCTGCGCCCTCGGGGCACAGAGCCGCGGCCCGCTCTGGGACGCGGGGGCCGTTTCTCTCGCTATTTTTACGCTATCGCTATTTTCCCCAGCGGCGCAAGTCCTGTGCCGCGGGCTGCTGCCCTGCTCGGGGCCGGGGGGGCTGTTTTAGGGAGCGCTGTTAGAGACTCGGCTTTCTAAGGCTTTGGTGAGTAACTCTTTCTCCCGGCTAGCTGGGGCAGCGTTCACACCGCGGTTCTACTCGCTACCAGCACCGACAGCAGAAATCAGAGAGCCCCAAGAGCGCGCAAAGCGGGCAAGCCACGTTCTCTACCTCTCAGCGTGTTGCCTTCCTTGACTTTGGGGTCAAACTCCGCCGATAAAATGCGGTCGATGCCGAATTTCAGGTCCTTGCTGGCGGGCGCCGGCGCCGAGCCGTGCGTATGGCCGCCCGGCAGCCGGGCAGGGGCCGGGGCGCCTCCGCCACCCGCAGCCGCCGCCGCCGCCGCCGCGGGGGACCGGTGCTGCGGGGGGCGGTGGTGGTGGGAGTGGTAGGCGGCGGAGAGCGGCGAGAGGCGCGGCGGGAAGGCGGCGGCGGGGGCGTCGGGGGCCACGACGGGCGTGGGCCGGAGCGGCGAGGCGGCGGCGTGGAAGGGAGCGCCGTGGTGGACGGCTCCCAGCGCCGCCGGCATCCCGGTGCCGGGACCTCCGGGCAGGCTGTCGGCGGGTCCTCCCGCCGCCTCGCCGCCGGCGTGGAGGATGTCGGCGATGCAGAAAGACGGCTTCTTCGCCGCCGAGGCGTCCAGAGGGAAGCAGCCGCCGGCTGCCGGCCCCGATGCCGAGCAATACGCCGCTGACCACAAGCTGAAGTTGGAGGCGTAGAAAGGAGCCAGCCCGGCCGTGTACATCCTGCCCGGGGAGGGGACGCGCCGCTGCCGCTGCTCAGCTCCCGGGTGCGCGCCGCGGGGCTGCCCGCTGCCCCGGGCGCATGGGGAGGGATGGCGGGGCGAGAGGCGGCTGGCGGAGCACTTGCCGGATGGGCAAGAAGGGGGTAAACCCAACCGCCACCAACAAAAAAAAGAAAAAAATAATAAAAAAAAAGGAAAAAGTCCCCAGAAACCCACGGCGAGAAAGAGCGAGCGGGCGAGGAGCGGAGCGGCGCAAGCAAAACAAACCCAAACCAAACCCCCTTTCCTCGTACTGGGGGAAAAAAAAATATCCACCCCTCCCCAAAACTTTCTCTGGCAGCGACACTCCCGGCTCCGGAGCAGCCCTCGCTCCCTCCCTACGCCCAATCCACGATCCGCGGGGCCGGGATGCACCGCCCGCCGACACGCCCACGCAAGGGCCGGGTCGCGGGTACGGGCCACCGCGCCGCCAGCGCGCAAAATTGCGCGCTGGCGGCGCGGTGGCCCGTACCCGCGACCCGGCCCCACCCGATGTGCCCCACAAGGTACCCACCTCCCCCCACCTCCTTAAATTCCCCCCTCGACTTTTAACCCCCCCCCCCCAAAAAAAAACCAACAAAACAACACCAAAACACCTCACTGCGCTTGCCGCCGCTGTTTCCAAGCGTTTGAAAGAAACGCGCAAGAAAATTCTTGGCCGTTGCAAGCAGGGTCGCCCTCTTAGAAATTATTCCCAAGGAAATGTGTTTCCTTCCCGGATAAATGAGCCTTGGATAGCCTGGAAGAAAATCATCTTTTCTTTTTCTTCCATGCACGCAACATACGTATTGATGAGAGCTCTGAGTTTTTCTGGGCCCAGGGCACGTTGGATCCTGTATTAGCAGCGACTAATTAATTTTATTTTGTCGATAGTGTAATTTTATAGATTTTTACCGTGTTCTCCAGCCTGGTGGCTGCATCTGCTTCCACACCAATTTCAAATTAAAAACTAGTTTGCATTTTACAAACCTTTGACAACCGAATTACCCCCATTTTTTTAAGAACACAATCTATTCACTGCAGTAGTTCAGGGACAGATTTATCAAAGCGTCTTTTGCCCTGTTTTTCTCCCCTCTAACACCCACATTTGTCCCGACCTGACTCTGAAAAAACACGTTTAATTAATAAACACGTGTATTTAATTTTTGTTTTCATATACGTAAACGAGTCGCTGTCGTTTTGAGCAGGCTCGCGGGTCGGACGATTGCAGGTTGGCTTTGATTTTGTTTTTTAAAAAATAATATATTTTTAAATAGCTTCCCGACTTCTGAAGGTTGTCGGGGAACCGCCAGAAAGGCAAAGTATTTTTCTTTCGCCAGGTATGAAGACGTAGCTCCTGTGCGAATATTGAAACCACCTGCGAGCGAGGGGAACGCGGTCCTCAGCCATAATCCCGCGCAGGGGCAAAGGTGAGGCTGGTTCCCCCGGACAAGCCAGGCACAGATTCGCTTCGGTTTTTATTAACGAGACGAAACCGAAAAATAAAGACGGGCTGGCTTGCCGCAGCGCGTCCCGAAACCGACGGCGGCGAGAGAAAGGCTTGGTTAGGTTTGAACTTTTCCTGCTTCGACAGCGGAAAGCCCCTTTTCCTTGCATCCCCCGGCCCTTTATTTATGACCCGAGAGCCAGCCTCTTGCTCTCAAACCGGATCGAACGACTCCAGTTTCCCCGGCGTTTCCCCCTCGCAACGAAGCCGCCTGCCCGCCGCCTCCCGAGCCCGCCCCGGCACTGCCACCGGCACCGGGGCTGCTCGCCAGGGAGGAAAACCACACCACGGCGTTTTGTGTTGGCTATTATTATTATTATTATTATTATTATTATTATTATTATTATTATTATTTTAATGGTTGTTATTATTTTAGGAGCTTATTTCAGAGATCCGCTCGCCTCGCTGCCGTGCGGCGCCCGGCGGTGAGCAGCACTGGAGGGCAGCGCCCGTTTGCGGGGTCCCCGGGCAGCCCCAAGCCGGGGCACGGCCACAGCTGCGCTGCCCCGGCGCTGCCGGTGCCCAGGAGCGCGCTGGTCCCGGTGCTTGGCGCGCAGAGAAGCGCTCCTTCCGCGCTATCCCCCCGCGGCGACCGAAATGCCACCAAAGGGAACGCTGAACCCGTCGCAGCAAAGCACTTGCCCCCCGGGCAGGGCCTGGGGAGGACGAGGCAGTGGGGGACCCCGAGCCGGGGGGCAGGTGCCTCCCCGGGGCCCGCTCGCTCCGCGCCCGGCCGCGCTGCGCTGCGCCCCTACGCATCCCCCGCCGGCGCACCGAGGCGCACCTGCCTTCCCCCCCCCCCCGGGCCTCTCCCGGGGGACAGGGCTGTCCCAAAGGCCCCCGCAGGCCTCCCTGCCCGTGCACCTTCCTCCTCGGCGGCCGGGGAGGAGCAGGGCTGCGCGGCCGCGCTGGCCGGGGGGGCGGCCGCCCCTCCTCCCCGCGCAAGGAGGGAGAAGGCTGCAGGAAACCCGGGGCTCGCTGCAGTCCAGGTCATCTCCTGTTTTTTGAGAGGTTCCAACTCGGACTAAATGAGCGGATGTGCCTGCGAGATTTGTCCCAAAATAGAAGCGGCTTTAGTATTTTAGGATACAGCAGAAATCCTTATTTCTTCCGGAGAAAAACTTCATAATGAGCGCGAGCACTTCCCTTTTCAATATTTGTGCAACTTTATCTCGACCAGCAAGTTGCTTTGGTGACGCAAATCCGCCCTTGTGTATTGCAACTACAAAAATAAATGCAAGGAAATCAATTCCCTTCTAGCAATGAAAACATAAATATACAGCTGCGACTTTCCCCTTTAATCTTGCTTTCCGAGGGACTCGAGGAGGCGGCGAATGAACTGTGCCGGCGGGAGCGATGCCTTTTTTTTTCTTTTTTTTTTTTGAGGAATGAAGTCTCGAAGGACCCCCCTTTTTTTTTTTTCCCTTCCCCGAGGCCGACAAAGGAGGTGGAAAAAAATTATACGAGTCTTACGAGGGGAAAATAGCAGCGCTAACCCCGAGGCGCTGTAGCTCGGCGGCCCCACCGGCGGGCAGCCGGCCGGGAGCATCCCGGAAAGGGCCGGGCCCTGCCCGCCCGCGCCCCACCGGGGGGACGGGCCGCTCCTTCGGCCGCCCCAGCCCCTCCGAGCTCCCCGTGCTGAGCAGGCCGAGCCCGTCGACCCTGCCGGGCCAGCCGGAGCCCCCCGACCGCCTCCCCGCGGCTGCCAGCCCCGAGTGGTGCCGGACCCCGACGGGGACTATCGCCCCGCCGCACGGCCCCCGCGGGGGTCGGGGCCTTCCCTTGGCTGCAAGCAGCGCTGGGCGGCCCGGCCACGCTCCCTGCCGGGGGGGCGGGGAGCCACGGGCGCCCCTCCGAGCCTGCCCAGGCTGCTGCGGGGTGCCCCCCGCCTCCGCCCTGCCCGGCGGCTCTCAGGCTCCTGTAGGCGTTGCTCATACCTCTATCTGTATAGCCGCACATACATCTGCAATATATAAAAGCACAAGGCAAATATTTTTTACAATTCCTACTCTCTCTCCCTAGCAGTCCTTTTAAAAGCAACCATTTACACCTCGTGGCAAGCCCTTCGGGGAGGCGGTTTGCTGGGGTGGCGTTACTGGGCTGGCTGCCGCCCCCCGCCCGCCGCCGGGGTCCCGCCGCGCCCGCCCCGCCCCGGCCCGCCCGCGGCCGCGCTGCGCCGAGCGCCCGGCCCGCCCCAAAGCCCGTTCTCTGTCGCCACCTGCCGACACGGCCCCCCCACGGCCGGCACCCCCGGGACCTGCCTGCCCCCCCCCAACTCCCCCCGCCCCCGTGCCAGCAGGCAGCAAGCAAATTTTGCAGCCAAGAGCAAAAAAACCCCAAACCCAAACACTGCTCCAGCCGCCCAAAGCGTGCAGGGTGGGCAGGAGCGTTTTGCAGACTGGCGGGTGTGTGGGGGGGGGCTGGCGGCTGCTGCCGGTGCCCCCCCGCCCCAGCACTGGGGCCGCGGCTGGATGCGGGCTCGGTACCTGCAAGGCTGCACAGCAGCCCCGGCGCGGCAGGCGGGACCTGCCCGCCACCGCAAGTGAATGCAGTGACGAAGTGGGGCAGCAACTCGACGTTTCCTTTCTATTGTTTCACGCGTTACTTAGTCGAATACTTGTGTCAGTGAGTAACCACTCGTGTTATGTCATCTGCCGAGTGTGAGTGGAAGGTGCTCGAAAACCGGCAGCATCCCGGTTTCCATGCGGTACGGTGGGATTTCAAGTCTCCTGCAGGTGCATTTGCACCAGGATTGGAGTCTGGGTAAGAGTGTGCTTTTGGAGGGAATCACCTGATCCTGATCACCTGCAGCTTTGCATCACAGGGAGGTCTTGGGATGCACAAGCAGGTATCCTTGATGAGAACTGAGTCCATGCAGCATGCTAAAATGACTCTGACACAAAAATATCTCTGAAATGTGTATATTGTAGATGTCTGAAAGCTCCACGGGGTTTTCTGCACATGAGCAGTCCCAAGAATTGTCCATGTGATAAGGCAGAACAGGTCCCACTGGATATAAGTCCGTATGTTGGAGCGGATGAAACCCCAAGGCACCCAGCTCCAGGGACAGCACGGCATCCCCTGAGCTGGAGCCTGGTCCTCACACTTACACATGGACACTCCGTGTCTTTCTTTCAACTGCTGGTCTGATGAAACGCATCAGATCACGTGAAGCTGACGGGTTTCAAGTGGACTTTTTGCATTCCTTCAAACGCTGTGTAGTCCCTCAAGTCCCTTCAGAGGGGACCTGAAAACACGGACTCCTCTCTGTCCCTGAGTGCCTGGCTGGGAGGTCTGGGATGTGGGAGGACACCGCACCTTTCCACAGCCATGTTTACAAGAGAAAGGGGTGACCTTTCCTTCCTTTCTTTTTCCTTTTTTTTTTTTTTTTTCCCCACAAGAAAAGCTGCAGATACATAAATCTTAAAGAAGGGTCAGGGTAATAAATAGCAGTTGGAAAGAAGTGCCTCTGCACAGCCCCGGGAACGCAGGCTGCGTTCTGAGGAGCGGAAGGGTCAGGACGGTCCCTTCCTCGGGGTTTCCTACGAGTTAGAGCAGGCAGGTCCTGCCTGCTGTCCTGGCTTTTGTGAAGCCCATTTTTAGGCATCTGGTGCTGTGCCGGGAGCCAGGCACTGTGAGCCTGCAACGCTGTAAAGGTTTAAGGTGCTCGAGGTTGAAGTGCCAAGTCTCCCACACTTGCTCCATCCTTGCCTGGCTGCTCCTGTCCCCAGGAATGTCAAACTGCGGAAAATTAACTCTGCCAGTAAGAAAAGCTTTTCTGCTGTCATAGTTCCCCAAAGCAACTTTTTTATCATGTGGCCAACCAGGGTGAGAGAGCTGGGGAAAACACATATTTGGGGAGGGGGGGTGACAGGACAGTCACCCATTAATTAAAGTGCTGCCTCTTGGAACTGCTTTCTGCAGTCTATATGGGTCCTTCTCACCTGGAACGACCCCGAGTTTGCTTTCATTTCCATCAGCATCACTGACTTCACAGGTTACTCCACTTTTACACTGCGGTCAGACTGTAATCTTCTTGCAGACGGAGTTATCGCGGGCTAGTTGCAGGCTAGTTGCTATTCTTCGGACCACACCAACAGAGAGGGCTGCAGAGAGCTGGTCTGCAATTAACCCCCAGTAGCTGATTAAAGGTGATGTGCGGAAGTGCTGACCCACTGCTTTAATGTGCAGCCGCCGATGAGAGAAGCATTTGTATGCACGCTCCAGATTTAGTTTGCACAGTCAGCAGTGACTGAAAACAAGCATCGTCGCATAAAATGATGGCGATTCGACTCTCAATGCAGAAAGATCAGCCACAGGTTATTTCCTAAATCCAACAGGCGAGTATAATTACACCTGTTTTCAGCTGAGACCCAAAGGGGCAGCTCTTTAACTGAGGCAAACTGCTCTGTTGAGGACAGGCTCAGTGTAACTTGGTTCAAGTTGCATATTTAGGTGCAAGTACAGATGGAAACTGAAGGAGGGATTTTCTATTCCTATAGTGGGTCACTACCCCTATGATCTTGTTAGAGCAACCCCATCTATTTCCACAAAACCAGGCTAATGCTTTAGGCCCACCCTCCAGCAGCAGCACATCGAAGTCACAGTGCAGAAAAGCTGTTCATTATTGAAGAAGGAAATACTAATAACTGCCTAATAAAAGTTTTTGTAAGAAACAGTTTCCTCCTTCTTGCCAACAGTGGTCAAAAATGTGGGGAAGCTGGAAATAAAGCTATCAGAATGCAGTCACGTGAAAGGCAAAATCAACCCCTGAAGGAAGTCAGGTTTCTAGAAGAAAATTACTCTGTAAAATTCATCTGGATTTGAGAACAGTTACTGTTTTTCTTCCAACCCTCCTTTCATGTTCTAAGTGGACTTAAATGCAGTAGGTACACATCAGTCCAGCTTTAAAACCAGCTCCTTCCTTACTATTAGCATATATAGAATCCCAGCAGAATAATGCCATCAGAGCCCTTAAAAAAACATCTCATTTTAACCGTTTTTGCCCAAGAGAGGTGCTTTCTGGTGGATGCCAAATGCAAGTGCCAGCCAGGGAAGTTTTACAGTCCCATAAGCAAGCATGCCAGATTATACAGCACATACATCACACCCTGCGGACCTGCCTCCCACACCAGGACCGAATCTGCCATAGATGAAGCCCAGCCATCACTTCTCAGCCCCGTGGGCAGCTCACGGCTTCCCTGTGCCAGGCCTTGGAAGACCCAGGTCCCCTCCCTGTGAAATACCCGGGAAGGTGAGGAGATGCTCTCGGAGCTGAGCAGCGTGGTGTAAGGTATCCCCTTCCCTGCTGCGGGTCTGGGATGCTGCCTACAGCAATAGCCATTCCTCCACGCCTTTGGCAAATGGAAACAAAAACAAAGGAGGCACAGTCAATGGAGCAACACAGCACACAGGGGAAGTAATTTCCTACTGATACCTCTAACACATCATTTTGTATCTCGATGCCTGGGATCTGGTTACCTTTATCTTAGCCAAAAGGCTGTAGTGGTCATAAAATGTATTTTGCTTTTACTTCTTCTAGAAAACTTTATCATGAGATTTTGATTATCTGTCCTGCAGCAGTGAATCCCAAAGGTTCATTATCTCCCATGTCTGCCTTCACTGTCCTGTCCTCAGCTTTTTTCCTAATTTCTCAGCTCCTTGAGGCATCCATTCATCCTGGAATTGTGAAACGGAGAGAAAAAAGGCAAGGCTGACTAGTTTTTCCTTTCATTTGTCACTGTGTCTAACCCAAATGTTTACCCTCGCCCCCCAGATGTATAAACTCCTTTCCAAGCCAAGACATTCTCATTTTCCCAGCTAAGCAATCTGTTTCATTTTGAGGCCATGCTGAACGGTAACACAAATCTCAACACAAAGCCTCAGCCTCACTTTTGCAAGGAATAAAGACATCGAAGACGGTCTCATTACTGCGCCCTTTCCCCAGCACTAACGAAGCAGCACCCTCTAGTGCAAGCTAACAATGAAATCCTCAACAACAACAACAACAACTCTCCCGGGTCAAATTCAGTCTTGGTGCTTCACCACTGGGACCGCTGAGGATGAGCTTAGCCACAGGGCTTCTCCCTTCTGCCCTCTGAATCTTTCACAGATTTCCTCCCTAGGACCCCCAACGGGTGCTCTGGGCACCCGTCGGATGCTGAACATGGCCCAGGTGTCTGGCAGACCCAGGCAGCAGCAGCACCCGCAGGCAGGAGGCATGGACTCACCATCGCGCCATGCTGCTTTCCTTTCTATGGGATGCTGCTGCCTGCCGGAGCCTGGAGGTGAGAAATTTTCCTTGCCAGGAGTCTGTGTCACATCTTGGGTGTTTTGAGAGCTGTGAGAGGGATCCTACCTGGTTGGAAAGGACTGGGGGCAAAAGGGAGGGTGAACAAGGGGTCAGCTGATGCAGGGAGGGGGCTGAGCCTAGGGCTGGCGTGGGGAGGGGGGGACCGGGACTTTCACACAGAGAAAGGTGCTGGGAAAGTTTGTGCTAAAGCTGGGGACTAACTGGGTGTGAAAGCAAAGACTGAGGGCAACACGGTGTTGTATTACTTCTGGTGCACTTTTCATTCATTGCTAGCTCTTTCCATAGGTTTCATCAGTTTTATTGTCGTTAGGAGGAAGGAGAACAAGAAAACGACACAATTCTGGCAGACCCCGAGCAGGGGGTGGCCTGTGGGGTGAGCGAGGGGGAGCGCAGGGTCATTCCTGGATGCCATCAGCCACAACACGGAGGCAGGGTAACTGCGTTGTGTCCTGCACAAAATCCCATCGCCCAGGCACGCATCTAGGGATTTTATAAAAACACAGAGCTCCTCTCTCACGCTCTAAAAATAACAGTGAGTAAATGGCTACTCAAGATTTTGCAAAAATTAAAAAAAAACATACCTGGTTAACCAGAGGTGGAAATTTTCTCTAGCATTTCAAGGCTAGACCTTCCTTTCATTAAGAACTAGGAGGGAGCTGCAGCGCTTAAGCCAGGGAAGGAGAGTAAATCCCTCGGTGTCAAGCCAAGGTGATGCTGAGGGTCGGGAGCCGGCGTGTGCCCACACACAGCTGGGGCGAGCGTACACTGTGGGCACATGTGGCTCCTCACAGGGACATAGCAAAGCCAGAGCCCCCGGGGAGAGCAGGCAAGGCACCAGACCTAATGAGCTATGCGGTGGCGTTACCTACTTCTAATGCCGCTTCTTTTTTAATGTACCGGGCATGCTGTGAGTCCAGCTGTGGCTTCAGCACCAAAGGGAAGTGTGGGGAGCGACGCTTTTCCTCGAGATGTGATAAATAACGGCTGGGGCTGCAATTTGGTTTTGGGTAGCGCTATTTTTAGGTGGACGACAAGGAGTTCCAGGGTGAGGTTGGACCGTGCGGGTAAGGGGGTGGAGGTGGCCTGAAGCCATCTCAGCACTCTCCAGATGTAAGGCTGCACTGGGGAGGAAGCAGGGGCGGGTGGAGGGAGGCTGGACCCCTTCCCTTGCCCAGCCCAAGCAGCCATGGAGGCCTGTGGGAAACAGGGCAGCAGCGTTTTGTAGTGATGCTCCAATTTTGCAGAGCAGCCCTTTGCCCCCATCCCCATTCCCTACCACCTCCGGGGGCATCTGCACCGTGGCCGGATACGTCCCTGCTGCGCAGGAGAGGGGATATCTTACAACAGATGCAAAAACCCGTAGCGCTGGAGAGAAGAAACGGTTCTCTACCTTCTCCATCTCCACACTGTGTTTTACTATTCTCTTTAAATGAAGCAAACATCATTATTTCCCGTTAGGTGTTCCTGTTGCAAGAGTATTTCATTGAAAAATGGTTCTTTAATGCTAATGGGAATTAGACTCCTAGCGTGATTTATATTAATACGGCATGTGCAGTTCCTTAGTACACTCAGACCCAGATGGGAAATGGGATATTATTATTTTTTTTTGTCCTTCCACACAACATCTGATGAAGTGCTCCAAGCATACAATTTAACAAGCTATTCTCCTCTGGCCTTACAGATGAAAAATAGTCCGTTGTGTCAACTCCTCAGATGCCTATTTTTACACCTTCTGTTTGTTCTTAGTTTGACGTTGTTAATCACGGTCCCACCAAAGCCCCATTGTTCAGCTCTTCAAGAAGAATGTTGTTATATTGACTGTTTGTGCGTCAGCCTAGCTCTCTCTGGAGCTGCACTTGGATGAAATTAGATAATTTCCATTAGGAGAACAGGCATTATTAGTCCCCAATGCCAAACTGAAAAGAGAGCCAAGATTACTATTTCTGGCCGTGTTCACCTCAGGAAGGAACCTTCTCAGCTTTAATGGGATTTTGCTATTGTTGGTTGCCTTCTGTTTGACACCGGGCCAGCAGGGTTGAAAATTGTTTAGAAAGCTGCATGAAATATAATAGAGCCCAAGCCATTTGCTGCAGCACATTCCAGCGTGATGTTTATTTTGAAAAAAAAAAAAAAAAAAAAAGGAAAAAAATTATTGTCCTTGGCAGAAAAAAAAAATCCCACTAACTTGAGTCTCAGAACATATGCTTCTTGTTGCTGTTGTGCTTTCAAAATGTGCTGCCAGGATTGGCGCGTTATGTACAGAAATGATAAATCTAATACTATTTGTAATGATCCACGGGACTTGTAGATGCAGATTACAGGCAGGGATGGTGACTTTACGACAGGAAAACGAGGCGAGGGATGATCCCAGGTCAGGCCAAAAGGAAAAAGTCGAGTCCCATGTTTGTCAATAAAATGGGCATCTTCATGTTCTGTGGCTGGGTTTTCCCATCTGTAGAATGGGGTCAAGCCCACGTCCCCACCAGCTGAAGAAATCAGGAGGACACGTGCGCCCTGGACTGCCTTTGTGCGTGCCAGGGGTCTTCTGAGCCAGGCTCAGCCCACCCCCAGCCCCTGGTGCACAGCCCTGCCATCCCACCAGCCACCTTCCCCCGGCGGGGGCCAGGCTCTGCTGTCGCTGTCACCACTCGCAGGGCAGCTCTCCTTCCCCCCTTGGCCGTCACCTCGCCCGAATCTCAGGACACTAATCCTTGACGTTCAGTGCCAGAGTGGGGATGGTGGGCTGAGCTCGAGCTGAATTCCCCATGGGGCTCTTTCTGGTCCATATAGTACTGTTTTGTTCTCTGAACGCCGTCTTAAAATAATTATTAATGAAAGTAGAGTTGATTTTGGAGCGAAAGTTTCCGGTTCCTTGGCATTTCCAACATGTAAGCTATCTAAGGGTATTGAAATGTGGGACATTTTTTGGATGAGATCAGAATCCAAAAACACATTTTCCCTCCAGGCCCCTTTGGAGCCAGACCCACCTTTACCGCACTTTACCTCTTGTCTACTCAAGCCCGTAAGAAGCTGAGCAAATAGAACAAAGTTAGCCATCTTTAGAAAAATAAATAGAGCCAGCAATCTTCAAAGCCTTCAGCCGAGGATTCACACAACAATGCCGGCGCTATCCCTGGGCAATAAACCAGAGCGCTCTTGTGTTTATACAACCTAGTGTTTACTTCTATTTTAACCCGCAAACATCCACTGATTGCATACTCTTGGCTCGCAACCATCCGCCAAATAATTAAAAATACAATTAGGCTAAAAGGAAAAAAAAAAAACCCAAACATGGAAGACGCCAGCCGAGACACACCAAGCTGCCACCCGCCGGCACGGAGCTGCTTCAGCTTAGCCAGAGCAAAGCGGTGATCACCCCCAGCAAGACCACCACCCGAGCCCCTGGATAGACCCAAAGCACCAGCCACCCCAGTGCCTGCCCCCACGGAGGCTCCTGTGAGCTGGGCTGGCAGGCACGGCTCGAATTTGGCAGGTCCCGGGTGGGGATGACCCCTTCCCGTCCTTGCTCATCTCCCAGATCCACTGTCCAGTGCTGCAGGCATTTTTAGGAAAGGTCAGGTCTGAAGCTGACCCCAGGCTGTCCCTGCTCAGAGCATCCTTTGGCACCTGCCTGACACAGGAGAGCTTTTGGGTGGTCTGTGGGAGAAGATGTTGCCCCTTCCCCATGGGATCTGGTAACTGGGCTTCTCTGGGAGATTTCCTAGGTCTTTTTCTTTCCCCACCACCCCAAGCCGCAGGAAAGTGCGGTGCCACCGCACAGGTCACCCATTGGTTTCACAGCCCATAAGGAACAAACTGGTCCTGATGTGACCTGTCGCGGAAGGTCACCCCCAGCAGCTTGCAGAGGCACGTGTGCCCCCAGACTCCATCCTAACTGCCACCGCTGGCAGCTGCAGGCAGGGAGGCCTTTGGTGTTTGGACCATCGGGCTGAGCTTTATGGGTCCCAGGTGGAAGTGTCCAGATGATGCTCAGGTCCCTGTTTTCACCCCTCAATAAACTCTGGAGCTGACTCAACTAGTGAAACGTTCCAAAGTTGTAGATTAGACAGAAAATAATCTGTGTTTACAAGGCCAGGGGAGCTCATCTGTACCCTGGTCTCTCTTCACATAGAGCATTTGTCTTCTCACCAACCTTTTTATTTTTTTTTCTCTTCATGCTGTGAAATGTTCATTGTCTCCCGCTAAGGAAAGTTTGATAAGGATCTTGCTGAGAGTGGCTTTTAGGAAAACCCATTGCTCCGAAAAGGAACCAACCATTGTAGAGCCAGCACTTCAAAGTTATAGCAGTATCTTGGGTTTTTGTACCAAATAAATAAATAAAATGAAGATGAACAATGTGTTTCCATTTAAGGGGGAGTGTGGGAAAATCCAGGTCTCATCAGACTGGGAAGCGGAGTGGTATATGCTGACTAAGAGACTGGAAATAGCGCGGCTGTCAATTGAAGGAATTCAGGGTTGAATAATCACGTCAAGCAGTCAACGTCAGATGGGAACTGTGGCCCCAAACCTGTTCATTTGAACTTGTCAAGATTCACATGAGAAAATCCACATTGACTCCACATGTGGCTTCAGGGTAAGCTCAGGGCCGGGTCACCCCATCCCTGCTGCGAGCAGCCATGAGCGTGTGCCCGCCTGGGCACCCCCCACAGAGCGACGTCTCCAGCGCAGCAGGTCATGTGAGTCGTACGTGCTGCCTTATGTTGCAACCAAAACTGGTGCCAGCCCTTGTAAAACCCCTCTCCTTGGCTTCAGACACCTCTGTATGGGAGTGCACTGCCCTGTGGTTCAATCTATTCATCCCCTCGGCGCTTTTGTTTGGATGCAGGGCTGAGGTCCTGGATTGCAGAGGGACTGCAGGTCACTGCCTTTGCCTTCCCTAAGGCATCTTCCACTCTTCACCCGGCATTGGCTGACACGTGCTCAGGCTCAGTCGCACGCTACAGGTCTAAGGGGAGCACAGGCTGTGTCCAGCGTGACCCATCGTCAGGATGGTGGTGGTGGTGTGATGCTAATCCTTGGTTCCCCCATCTCACAGTGGCACTTCAGGGTGGGGGTGGTTCAGCTGCAGGAGATGGGGACCTGTACCATGGCCCCATCCTGCACCCCCAGCACCCCCAGTTCAGCCCAGCCATCAGGGATGGTCCAATGTTTTCTTTTATGGATAATTACCTTTTTTTTTTCCCTTAGCTGTTGAGGAAGGGAGAAAAGTGCAGGAGACATCCCATCCTTTGGTGCTGTGGGACTTGGTGCTGTTTAAATAACAACAAAATATTGAAAAGGAAAAAAAAATTGCAGTGTATCAGCATGTTTTTAAGGTTGGTGGGAAAAAAAAGACCTTCTAGTCCCAGTGGTATCAATGAGGAAAACGTCCATTGGATTATAGTTCTTAAAAAAAAAAATATCTGAGTCATGCAGAAAGTGCTTGGCTTGGGTAATGTGGTTACTGGAGCACTTGGTGAGGGGGAAGGGAAACACACGGCTAGTCCGGAGCCTCATCATGGCCTTACGAAAATTAACACGTCTGTGAAGATGTGTCCTCTACCCAGAAGGGTGCTGCTTGCCCAGGGGAAGAAGAGGGGGAGGAGAAGGAAGGATGTTTCGCTTCCATCTCACTCCAAACTTGCTAAATTCAGCCCTTCATGTGCTGAAGAGAACTTAAAAATCACACTCCACCTGGCAAGATAATTTTCCCCCCTAGTCACGAAAGGCTGGAAAATGGGTGTCTGTACTGTAGGAATTTTTCTGAATAGGTGATGACAGTTACAACTTTATTCCTTTTCCACTGTTTTATGGAGATTTAAGTGAGTCCTCCAGTCTGTACCCACAAGAAAGCCCGCTTGCCAAAGGTGTGATCGGGCAGAGACCCTCCGCAGCTGCGGGGAGAGGGTGCTAAGTACATACATGTTCACATACGCATGCACGGGCAAAGGGCAGCACCGCAAAGACACAGCTGGAGGGACAGAGCCAGGGCAATGAAAAGGGAGGAAGGGATTGTGGTATTTCACTCTTTTCCAGCAAGAAGCTTCTTTGAAGGTAGGGCAGAACACAGAGACACCGCGGTGGAAAAGGGATCTGTCCACCTTACCAGTTCAACTGGCTTACAGTAGATCCCTGCTGTGGATTGCAGGCTGCTCTCACCGCGGCTGTGCAGCGGCAGGCTCTGCCTCTCCCACCTCTGGCTGAAACGACAGTAGTGGCAGGAGCCATCTCTCCTCTTGGAGATGCTGGGGAGAAGCCACCCCCCACCTCGCTCCAGAGAGCCAGGAAAGCCGAGCGGGGAGCCGAGCAGCCCCCGTGCCGGGCTGCCTGCCCTGAGCCCAGGGTCCTCCCAGCCTTCCCAGTCAGCAGCCGTTTCTCCCAGGGCACGTTCCTGTGACTTGGGTCGACTGTAACGCTGCTGTTGGTCTGAGGGTCAGATGAAAGCCTGAATTCCGCTGCAGCCGGCCCGTTTAGGAGCTCATTCCTCAGCTTCAGGCTTACTGCTGGTGTCTTCATCCACCCCCAGCTACAAGCGAGCAGGGATTTCTCTTGCTTCTTCACCAAAAACATCCCATTTTTCAGGTTTTCAGTAAAACTGGGAAGCGTCCGTGCATGTTAAACACTGTTGAAAGAGAAACCTTTCATTTTTATCAACAGTTCCCAAGGACACAAGGTTTCTCAGCAGCTCTGTGGACAAGATATGTGAGTGAGAAAGACGAGGGTTTAATCACTGTCCCTCAGCCAGGCCAGGTGGAAGGAAGATGTTTTTTTCTATGCCTTAAACAAAGGCCTTATTTCCAAAAGAAATTGGTGACAGTGGCTGCTTAACTCCAGGCAACACAGTGGGATGCATCATTAAGGGATGGGGTCCTCCAGCTTTCTGAAACATCGGACCTCTGGGGTGTGACAAAAGGAACCAGACAGAACCACAGTCCCCTTAAAAACAAACCAACCAACCCAAATAAATGGGTCAGTTTTTGCCTGTCACCCACACGCAGGCCTACGAAGGAGTCCCCCAAGGTCCAGATCCAGCTCTACAACCCCCAGAAGAAACACAACTAGAACTTCAAGCTGGAGGCATCTCTCCAAACATGTTGCAAATCCCTTTGCAAAGAGAAACACTTCAAAATCCTTCTATTTGTGACTGTCCCTCCAAATTTAAACACACATTTAAAAAATAAATAGGGCATGGGTGATGTACCGGAACAGCTTGCTGCTTCTCCTTTTTTTTTTTTTTTTTTTTTTTAATAAAACAGCCTTAAAGAGGCCCCCTCAAATGAGTTCTGTTCATTTATTTTTCTTGGAAACTTCCAGTCTCCTTAACTTCTTTTAGACACATAAGAGGTGAATGATTAAGTTGAAACTATTATCTTTGCAAAGAACATCTCTGCTGGCTGCCGGCCAAGTGGAGAGGAAAAGTGAAATGAAATAAACATGCCGGAGCTATTGTGTCCCCAACCGGTCCCTGCGGCGAGGTGCTGGGAAGCTTGGCGAGGTTGAAAGGAGGTCCCTGGGTGGGGACTGTTAATGAGGCAGGGCACATTTTGGAAGAACGTTTTTCTGGCCAGAAATAAGAGCGTATGAATAACTTCACGTGAGATGAAGTCAACCCTCGTATAAACAGGTGCCACTTGGAGCTGCAGCGTGCTGGTGGCTGCCCCTGCCAGCTGTGGCTGCCAACCTCCTTCCCTTGGCCACCCCTCCAGAACATGAAAGCAGAACCTTTGCCAGCGAAGGGCATGAAATAAATTAAGCTTCCAAGTGCCCTATTTCATGAGACAGCATAATGTCCGCTACTATTTCTCCTGTCTCTGGATGGGTGCAGTGCTCTGGGGCGGTGGGCAGGGAGAGGGACCCTGCGGCGCTGGGCAGCAGCGAGGCGAGCAGCGGGCATGCTCTCCCCCCCGTCCCCAGGACACGCAGTGATACGAGCCCCCACGTGAGATGTGTGCCCATTACTGCCGGCTCTGCCACCAGCTGCTGGTCCTCCGGTCGGTGATAGCCTGTGCAGCTGTTTCCCAGCTGACACATGAGCTTTGGGAAGATGCTGCCAGGTGAGTTTGGGAAGAACCGAAGCCTTGTGCATAAAGAGAGGAGCATCCTCAGCGCCCAGCTCCTGGGGCTCCAGCAGCTGTGGTTACCACTCTCTGAGCCTCCCAGGACAGCACCAAGACGCTGCTGCCTTGGCACCGAGTAAGCTCAGGGACGCATCCAGCTGTTGGTGCAGGAAGACACAAGCTGCAGCTGCCTGGGGGGATGGTTCGCAGCCCCAGAGTGACCCATTGACAGCAGACCGCTCGGGGGAGGGGCTGTGCCAAGGTGCCAGCAGTCAGCTGGACTGCTGGCCTCTGCATGGGCACACAGGGACATCGAGTGTGACATCTCACTGTGCTCATCCTTACAAAAAACCGGGGCAAGTGTGCATCTGGAAAGGTGACAAACACTTACACTGTTACAGCTGCATCTGATTCAGAAGAAATTACACGATATCCTGAAACTGAGGTGATTTAAAAGACCTAAATAGTTTGATCCAGCTTGATTTCCAGACTTTAGACTATGGAATTCACTTGTCCTTAAGAAAAACATGAGATGCAAAATACTTACTGATTTATTACTCCAAAACCATTGCAAGAAATACTTCAGTATCTTGCTCAGGACAGAGACACCAGTAAGTTGACAGGCAGAGCAGTGGGGTTCACGCAGGCAGTTACGCAGGATACATATACTGAAGCTGCTCCGAAAATTTGTCTTACTTGCTAATTCCATTTGAAAAGATGACTTGTAAGGTATTGGCAATTGTCCCTGGACCTGACTGAGTCAAGGAAAAGCTTGCAACGACCACCACAGGCCCACATGTCTCACATACCAGTTGACTGTTGCTTTGGAATCACCCCACTGGATTACTTTTTAAAAATAAAAACTAAACCAGAAGTAACATTTACGTCACAAGTCACATCTGCTCCTGTAAGTACTTTCCTGTCGGCTGTTTTCGGCAGAGAAGGAAACCTAACAGAACCGGTATCCAACAATGGATTACAATTCACCTCCTTAAAATCTCCTGGTTTTCTGAAGGGCGTAAACCCCACGGCACACAGTTGATCCTCAGCACGTGGCCACGAGGATGACAGAAAAATAAAATACTTGGCTTTGACAGCGTGTTTACAGATCACTCACCGGGAAAGGAAAGCCTAGAAAATCCCTCCTGTGAATCTCCTACATGTGCACATAGCCCCACACAGCGCAACGATGCCAAGGTCCCCTGCCAGGCTGAGCTGCTGCAGGAGAGGGAAACCCACGCGGAGCCAGCGGTGCCGGCTCATTGAGGCTTCATCTTCAAGCCACACACCATCAAAAGACCAACAGTCCAGCAGCAATCGCAGCGCCCGCACACGTGTGCAGAGCAATGGTACTGCAGCCAGGGCAGGCTGTTTAAGTGTGGGTCACTTAGAGAAGTGCAAAAAACCTGGCAGACTATAGAAAAAGAGAATCAAAATTGTGTTTGCAGGTCATTTCCAAAGAAAACACACAATGTGCACAAACAGGTGAGAAAGGGTGGGTTTTCTGCAAGAGCAGAAGCGGGGGATGAGGCAAGGATCCTTTGTGCTATACCCTGAGCTCAGATCAGCTAACGGATAACTTCCCTTGCCTTCTCCAGAGCAGGAGGAACAAGAAGCAGCATCTGTTTGCTGCTTCACCACAGCCAGGAATTTCTTTGTTTCGATTTAAGACTGTGATAGGTAAATCATGAACCATGTCAGCACTAAAGCACAGAAAATCCTTATTCCCTTACTGCTGCTACGTATCCTGGCAGAGGTATTGTCTTTCCAGCCTGGATGCCCTCCTGGCGCTGCAGCAGCTCGTTCAGGCATCAGATGCTCTGCAGAGATATCCTGAGCAGGGCTGAGCCCCTCCCCGGGCTTGCTCAGCCCCTTGCCCTGCAGCAGTGATGCACCCTTGCACACAGGGAAAAGGTTTCTTTTCCTTCCCTGCACAGTGGGTGCCACTCAAGTTTTATATTCTTAATTTTTTTGATGGCATTTGGTCCCCATGGTGGCAGGCACCCACAGCCCTGGCCAGCTCAGCTCAGGAGGAAGCTTTGGCTGCATCCCTGCATCAGCTGTTGGGAGAGAGCGGTGGTGACTTTCCCAAGCAGATGGAAAAATGATCTCCCAGGAACACTGGATCCAGACATTCAGTGTGACTTTTAGCACCAAGTCTGCAGGGACTGATTTCTGTGCTACAGCTGTCAAGACCAGAGCACCAGTCCCATTTCATTCATCTTCATTTTCTTCCTTTTTCTTAAAGCAAATCTAAAAATTATTCCAAAACTATTGTTTTAACAGACACGCAATAAATCAGACTTTGTAAGGGGAGAACACTGCTGTTCCTCGAGCCAAACACATTCTGTATTTCCTGGCCAAGGATGGTGACCATCAGGGCAAGCATTACATTTCAGCTTTGCTTGGGCCTGAAGTCAGTGGCCGGCCAGAGGGTCTCCATCTGGAGTCATTTTATAGCACTAGAACGGTTCTCCTCCAGCAGCAGCCACTGCCTGCTAATATAAAAATACTTGGGAGAAAAAGCAATACATTTTATTAGGTTGGTAGGAGGCAAAAAAAGCTCTATTCAAGACTTCCATTAACTTTTATGAATATCTCCAAAGAGATTTATTTTTATAACATTGAAGCAGAGGTATAAAACCCAGGTTTCTTGACCCTCGCAATTACGATTTCTCACCAGAGGCAAGTCCACAGTATCCGTGGCCAAGCCCTGCTCACCTTGTTCACGCAGAGAGCACCTCTGAAAGCCAGAGCCTGGCTGCGAGAGGAAGGGTGGCCCTTGGCTGGCACCCAGGGGACCTGTGCATGTATCTTGGTGCTGCTGCAGGCTCCCTGCATGACCTTCTCCACACCACTGGTTTGACCTGGTGAAGTTCAGATCCGCTCCTGGAGTCCTACCAAGTGCCAAAGTAACCCACGCCACTTCAGATCCCAGCCTGCAATGATCAGAGGTCATATTTGCCTGAAAGTTTAGCATTTCTACCCAATTAATACAAGGTGCCCTCTCTTGACTTCAGTGTCTCAGCATCCACACTGTCCATCCAAACACCCACCAGCCCTTTCCAAAATCCACCACATTGCTGGCCGTTGCTGTCTCCTGCAGCAGGGCGAGCTCCTCAGCCTGGACACATCAGATAAAAATACTTCCTCTGATCCGTTTTGAATTTGTCACCTTCTAATTTCATTGAATGCCACTTTGTTCCAGTGTTATACGACAGGATCCCGTCAATCTATTTTTCTCGAGACTATTATTTTCCTTCCCCTCTTAAAACCTGAAGCAACATTACAGAAGGAAAAAAAAAAGAGGGGGGAGAAAAAAAAAAAAGAAAAAAAAGCGCTCCCCAGGAAATTGTTCTAATAAAAAAATGATTATACTTCATGGTGTGGCCTTGCTGCTCTCTACAGCTGTTGCAAACAAAACCGGTGTGGTGTTGAGCTGTCAGGACTAAGGCACCACACATGAGATGCTCACTCATGGTCCAGGCAGCCCAGGTGCACCGGCGCAAGGAGGGCAGGCACCGGGAGCAGAGCGATGGAGGCACCAGCCGAGGCTGCGCCCACGGGCACTGGCAGCATCCCCGGCACTGCTGGCACAGAGCTGGGAACGTGTTTGTTTGATTTTGAGGCAAACCCTGAGGCACTTCAGCAGCGCAGCTCCCGCCCGGCTGTTGCTGCCAAGAGGGGAAGGTCCCTCCGGTGCCCAACCAGGTCCAGATGCTGGAGAACCACGCTCTCACCAACCCAGCAGGAACAACACAAATATCACTCTGACGAGTTAAAGCCCCTCGACTGGGAGCACTTTCCTAATGAGATTTCAAATACCAGCTGGGCGCAGTCGGCTGGCCAGGGTGTTTGCAAGGTCGCTGCAGCAGGCGGCTCCTGCTCCGAGCAGCTCTGGGGATGCGCTTTATGTTGCAGCCACTGCAAGGTGTGAAGCAGAAGAGCCCCTGGCCCCCTCCCCGGGCACAGCTCCATCCCGCACTGTTTATTATGTTTTCAGCTGCATTTTGAAAGCATGGCTTTCTCCATTGATACACTGCCCAGTGACTATGCAGCTCCTATTGGGAAGGTCTGGGGAGCCCATGGAAACTGGGTGAGACGGCCCATCACACGCAGGAGCACTGGGACCAGACTCAATATTGGTGCAAGCAAGGTGATCCCACCAGTTCCCTGCTGGGCCTTCACAGTCCAAGTCGATGAGTACCTGCTCAGGCTCGGCAGCAGACACGTGTCCCTGGTTGCCCAGCCCACCATCCACCTTGTGGCCAACAATGTGGCCGTGAAATACCAAAATGCTGAAGTAACAGCTACTCCTCCCAGCAGTAAGCCAAGAGACAGCACTGACATTTTTTAAATAGCCCTGAGGTAAACAGGGCTGATCGCTCCTTGTTCCAGGCTGGCCACAGACTCAGACTTAGGACAACACACGGATTTATACTGGGATCACCGTGCTCTGCCCCACCACAAAAACCTGGTTGCCTTTCACCTTCTGCCTTCCTTCGAACGAGCGGAACAATAAAAGCTCAAATTCTGCAGTGCAGGTTCTGCAGCCATCGCACAAGTGACCCCTTCCAGCCATTCCAGCAGCTGCATCCTCCCAGCATCCAGAGGCTCTCAAACATCTGGCAAGACGACCCTGTGCCACAGGGGCCTGATATTCCCTGAGGAACAGCCCAGGCCTTCAGAGTTCCGCGTGAATACAACCACCAACAGCTCCTGGCACCAGGTCCAGGGCCACGGAGCGCCAGGGCAACGCGGTCAGCACAGCACCGCCCGTCCGCCTGCTTCACCCAGCAGGTCGGCACAGGGCTCCCGCAGGGTGGCCAGGGCACAGGGGCAGAAGCAGCAGCTCACCCATCCCTGCTGGAGCAGAAGGAGCAGGGCTGGTCCTCCAGGGCTCAACCCAGACACCTGAGCTCACCCTCTCCTCCCTGGAACAAGAGGACTCCGGCCTTGGCCCCTTACCCAGGCTGACGCCATTTACACTTTCCTAAGGTCCTAAGCAGCCTTGAAGGGCTCAGAGCAAAGCACGCAGCGAGCAAGCATGGTACAACCAGCCTGTTCAGGTACTTGTAAATTAGGAGAAACCCCCCCCGCCATGGTTGTCATCTCTGGACATTATCCCCCACAGCGTGGACAAGGCTCCCTTTGCCGGAATGGCAGGCACGTGTCTTTTCTGGGGAAAGACTGGCCTGCTCACTCTGCTTCCAGCGACCGCGGTCCCCGAGGGCAGGACGTGCCGAGCATGAGAACAGCACACATTCTGCTCAGCACAGTGCTCTGAGGCTGTCCCCCACCGCAGCGAGGCAAGCAGCTGAAGGCAGCTCCATTTGAAACTTGGGAAGATGCATATTTAAGGGAGAACAATTTTTTCCAGTCGGTTGTTTCGCGTCTCTGCAGTTCCCGCTCCCAGCTTGAAGAAGCTCCACGAACCATCAGCAATTTGTCCAGTTTCAGAGGAACATCAGAGGCCAGGGACAAGGAGTCAATCTCCCTGTCTCTCTCGTTAAGTGGAAGGGTTTTGGGGATGGGGGTACTGCCTAGCCCCCGGGCAGGGCAGCAGGCTCAGCCCCAGGGCTCCCCGCACCGTCCGCTGTATCCCACTGCCCTCTACCCGGCGGCGTGGGACGTACAGCGCGGCTGGAGCAGCCCAGCCCAAGCCCACCCCTCGCCAAGCAACGCCATCAATTATAAAAAAAAAAAAAAAAAAAAAAAAGAAGAGAAATGCATCCAGCCCTTAGGACGTACCCTCTTTATTTTCTCAAGACTCATGCCACAACGCCCCGAGTAAGGAAAATGTGCCATTGCAAATGTTTATAACATCTGATTTAATGTTATGCAGCTTCTCCCAGCCATAAACCAGAACAAATACTCCCAAGATTTATTACATCCTTCCTTCCAGGGCCTGAAGCAATTGTACTTGATTAATTCAGCAGTTAAATGGCACCAAGCAGAAGCTTGATAATTTTGCATCCAGGATTCCTAAGACACATACTGTTTTCCGCAAGGATTTAGGTCTAAAACCAGAAAGATGAGTTTCTAAATATGCTCTTACCCATTTGCATGGGATAACAACACACACTGGATATTTTCTCCTTGCAGAGAGATGCTGAGCAGTTTCTTCTTGCTCTCTGGCAGTAAGAACTCCTCATCACTTTGTACAATACCTGTTCCTCAGTGTACATTCTGGATAGGACGAGTATTCTCAAACTTGACTTACTGCAGTGTCATTTTAAGTGACAGAAATATTTCTTCACTTAACAGGAATGAGACCTTCCGGTGCATTTCTCCCGAGCTCAACATCTGCAAGCAGAGTCCAGAAACTTCCCTTTGCCCCAACCCTATGCACAGATACCCAAATTTGCCTCCATTCGGCTTCCTTGCAAATCTGTGACGGCGTTTTGGAAGTTCATTCTTTTCCTTGCTCTGCATGAATACCTTGCAGCAACGTGTCCAGGAGGGGAGATTCGATTGCACTGGCAGCACGCTGGTGTCAGAGATAGGTATGGGGACAGTTCCCCCCCCCACCCCCCCAGAAAGGCACTGGGAAAACAGAGACCACAAGTTTCTTACACACTGCCCCAGGACCTCTCAGACCAGGTCTATCCACATGACAAGAGCCCTTCAAGTGCCAGCTTGGAAACATGGACAGGAGCTGGAAGAAAACAGGTAGCCCTCCTGCTTCAAAGCTCCTTCCAGGGTCCCATCATGCCCCGCAAGTGACCTGTGTCCCCAAGAAAGGGTGTAAGCCAAGGAAGAAAGCAAACCGGCCTTTTGCATAGAGTTAATGAATTTACGGCAACAGAACCAGAAAGGAGTGCTTGCGGACAGTGTATCAGCTCTGAAGTGCTCCAAGCAATTGAAAACAGCGAGCCTATTTTATATCATCACTGCAGTGAGCAGGGGGCACCGAATAAGGTGCACTTCAGTTAACAATAACGCGCAGAATTTATTGCAAATTAATCTGTTTACTGTACAAAGCAATTTGCAAGCATTGTCACGCTCACAAGTTTTTTTACTGTTGACTTTTCAAGTATTAAAACCCCATCGAAACAGTATTAATTGAATGCTCCCTATGCCCTTCCATATCCTCAAAGACATTTACACATCTTCAAGTAATCCAGAAAAACGACCGAGATTGTTTGCATCTAATGGGTCATTACTGTTCTACAATACCCATTGGAAAATGCATGTTAACAGCGGTTTGACAATAATGTATTTGAAGAGACACAAAAAATTGCGGAGTGTATAGACTAGCGCTTCAATTGATTTGAAATATGGTCTAGCATTTGTCTTGGCTGCATTAACAAGGTCTGTTTTACCAATACATTTGTATTTATGATGACTAAGGGCAGATTATAGTTGTTAAAATTTGTCCTCCTGACATGAAAACACTATTTTGTCATTAATACATTTTGTAGCATAAACTATGATGTCAGGTCAATGTAAAGGGTAAAAACTTTCCTAAAGTATGCACACATCATTTTTTTTAAAGCTATTGAGCCTAATGGAATAACAGAGGTCATAATAACAAACCATTACAGCTTTGGTCTTGGCAACTATGTCCACAGAAGAATCCTCCAAGAAACAATCATCATTTCTCCAATGTTATGGCATTAGGACGACAGGAATGGTTCACAAATGAGTCATGTGAGCCCAGAAACGCAGTAGCTATGTGAAAGCTGAGCAATCAATTATTCAATTGTTTACCAAGAGCTTTCTCAGCTGACATTAACCAGAACTTCTTAAAAAGAAGAACTTTACAGCTGTCCTTGGCTGTCCCATGAGGCTGCGCTCAGAGGCTGAAAAGATTGCTTAATTTCTCTGTAAGTAATCTGGTATTTTTATTGAAATAAACAACAATATATGGATTAATTGAGTGGGTTCAACCTGAGACCCAGCAGGTGTCAAAATATCAAAGACCCAGGGCTGGGGTGATGGTAAGATGGGAGACCAGGGCAGAGAAAAGGATGGTTTAAGCAACCAAAACTCTAGCTCTTGCTCAAAACGCAGTACACAAAATCCCAAGCGAGCTGTCCTGTACGTGGCATGTTGAGGATACAGGGTTACATCTTGGTTGCATTAATACACATAAATAATCCACTCTGATTAAGTTACTTTTTTCTCATTTTGTAGTGACTGTTTACCCTAGATCCTATCAAAGTTGTTACACTGAAATCTTTTTCAACCACAAATGAGTAAGATTTAAAGAGGTTTAAATAACGCACCTTCAACTCCCTTTAATCTATGTTCTTTTTACCTTTTTTGGTTCGAACGACCCATCCAAACCAGGGAAAACTGCCATATGAAAGGAACTGAGAAAATCTGGACATAAACACAGCGCAATCAAGTGCAAAGCAAGCACATTAAAAGAGCTGATCTGAGTGGAGTTAATTTTTTTTTTTTTTAAACAGTTACTTCTACATGCTAAAGCTATGAGGAACGCTAAAGCTTTGGATAAATGCAGAGAGCAGAAAAATGTTTATACATGGGACTCCACCACATTACATCTGAACTCCATTAATATTTCTAGATGAAACAAAACTGAGAAAAACCTGGAACAGTAAAGTCTTTCATGCTGAACGTGCCCATTGCATCCAGGGTAGATTCTCAAGATGCCATCTGTGAGACCAAAGAGAAATTATTATGGAGTTGGGGATTTCAGTTTTTCAAAATTGCTAGCAAATCAAAAATCCTACCTTAACCTTTTGATATTTACCCTGATCAATCAGCCTCAGCTTAATTTTGTTTTCTTTTTCAGACAGAACACACAAAAATGTGTGCATACTTTAGGAAACGTTTAACCCTTTACATTGCATCCACCTCTAGCAATAAGGGCAGTAGAAAGTACACTGTTTTAACAGCATACCTTATTGGTCGGACTCGATAATCCTAAAGATCTTTCCCAACCTAGATGATTCTATGGTTCTTTAAAAAGCCTGTTATATTCCTAGCATTTGTACAAGAATTCAGATTTTGTCAAGAAGAGCCTCCAGCAGGATTTGAGCGGTGACGAGGCACTGCTGTGAAACCCGCTTGCTGAATAAAGAAGAATCTCACTTTTCATAGGCTCTTTTAGCATTTCTAAGTGCTTTACCTACCCACCCTACACATGTTGCTTGAACCCAGTGTCCCTCCTCCATCATTTATAAAAACAACTGAACAAAATCAGCAAAATCTTGCACTTACTGGAAGAGCAGCTGGGATTGCTAGAGTGCCTCGGTAGCCAGGGAGAAGCTTGGAGAGGACCCAGGAGTCCTACTTTTACTTCTTCCCCCAATTATGCTTAACGATACTGACACTTCAGATAGTTTATTACTAAGCACAGCTCCGTCTTCCTGCTTTATGAGGAAAGCGAGTATCAATCCACCTACGTCAAAGCTAAAATGCAGGAGGCTCAGAAAGGCTGCGCAGGGTCACTTTAGGCTGAGCTAGGAACAGAATCCCTGCCTAAACAAGTCTCAGCTGTTTCACCCCACTACTCTCCTCTAAATGATTAGGCCAGTCCTGTGAGCTATAGGCTGTCTATAGGTAAAATCCCACCCTGTCTACTTTCACTGACAGAAAAATGAAGAGATACACTGTGAACAAACAAAAAGCGAATGAGAATAGCTGCCTTTCTGCATTAGCCACTACAAAGAGGAAATTCAGGAGACTAGGGAAATCCTGGTTCCAATCATGAAGCTACAGCCAGAAAACAGATGGATGAAATGTGTATCACCACCTTTCCAATACATTTATCTCTGTACCATGGGCTACTTCTCAAGGTATTTAACCATCTAATACAAAAGTCTGTGTAGAAGGAAGAGTCAACGTTGGTTTCAATAGACCCGCCTTGAAAAGCAATTGCCTCTTCTGTCAAGCGTGTGACTGTCACCTGAGAATTGTGGTTTGGTTTGGGGTTTTTTTGTGCATATATGAGTTTAGGGATGGAGGTGTACAAAACACACGTAACAAAGACCAGGAGCTGATAAAAATGAGAATGCATAACATGAAGCCATGTATATCTAGATTGCTTTAAAAAAAAATAAATACTGCATTTAAACAAACTTTTTAGCATTTCAGTTAATTTGAGCTCCTATACGTGAAATGCACTCTAAGTATACACACTGTTCATTTGCATGAGGTCTGCGCTGCTTATTCAGATCAAAGAATAAAGAAGTCACGAGTAAAGAGTGAGAGTTATCACTCACAAAAGGTTGAACCTTCCCAAGGCCACCTCTCCTCAAAAGGGTCTCCACCTTCGGAATATCTGAGTTACAGTCCTATCTGCAACAGGTAGTATAACACTTCATGCAGTTAGTTGGAAAATCAATCCCACATTGTGGCGTATGAAGGCACAGACCCCAAGTGAGATCCCCCCCATTGCATACAGATATATAATCACTTATCCGCCCAAGTTTTGCTCTAGAATATACCTACCTGCAGCAAAGCACCTTTGCAGCCAGTTCACACTCCACCAAGCTGTTTACTCCCTCCCTGCTCATCTGAGGAGATCTCTTCTTCCCCGATACTGAAGCTGTGGGAGGCTGTGGGCAGCCCCTCACTGCACACAGGTGTGCACAGAATTAATTTGCAGGTGAGCTGAGAGCGCCACGTTTAGTGTTAGTTGTTTCCTCACTACATTTTCAGGTGTAATCACTCTGCAACCTGGCACCCAGACAATGAACAAAGCCTTTTCTCAGAAAGGGCTCCTACACTACGTATTAATTAATTTTCCATGGTAATAATGACACGACAGTATTATTTCTATACAGTTCTAATAAGTTAATGGAAACAAATAATGCTACACTAATGGAGCTGCGCTAGGGTGAATGTAAAGTTGCCACCTTCACCTTCTTTGCCCCAAACTGCTAACTGGGAGCAATGCAAATGAAATCCCCATCTTCTGATTTCTTTCACTTTTCCCAAAGCCATTTTTGTCACAGATGATTAAACCTTCCCTGGCACTCTGACTACTCTTCTCCAGCAGCCCAGTTTGAGGAAGGGTTGACTACAGGCGGCACATCAGCAATACAGCGGTAGCCAGCTGCTGCCCCAATAGACTCTTCATTTGGAAACCAGCCCTGACACCCACCCAGCTACCATGTGGCTGGTTCCTGGCTCCGGGAGATCCTAAATCCGTGGCCTAATTTTGGACATCCTTCTCAGAACAGTTTCCAGCCCCTTTTTGACAAAAGCTGATCTTATAATCGCTGCAGCAGAATCGCTAGGTTTCAAACGCTGACACAGCACTGCTTGTTTAAATATCCCATTGCTAAACCACCCTGCCCCTTCCCTCCTTTGTCCTGCACACCACCACGCTCATGGAAAGAGCCACCTTCAGTGCTTTAGGGTTTCACAAACAGGCAGCGATGGGTACGGGCTGCAGGAGGTTGCATCTCCTCCCGGCACCTGCCCAGAGGCACAGCGAGCCCCAGCTCGGCACTGGCCGCATCCTGCCCGAGATGCTCAGCCCCGCTCTGGGAGCAGCAGAGCCCAGCGCTGTGGCACTCACCCTCTGTCACTTTAGCGCTGGCTGGAGTATCTGTGCCTTTCGGAAAAGCAGGGGAAAACAAGGTCTTGTGGAAGTCAGTGGGAGGCTGAGCAGGGATTATCCATCACCAGGCACGTCGGTAGCTCACGGGTGTTATGGGGAGACAGCAAAGGCAAGGAACAACCACACGAGCACCGGCAAGCAAAGACAAAGTAAAACCACAAGGACAGATTAACACAGGGGAAGCAGACAGGTGGCAAGGAAAGGAAATTAATAAAGACTATCACAATACAGATAATGATGCTCACGACTAAGTGACTTGCCACAACCATTTAACAGCATTCTTTTTGGCTGAGAATATTTTTTCAGGCCATTGCCCAAGTTGTAACTGCACAGAAAAGAAAGCAAATTTCTCTCATCTAACCTGTGTTCTAGTGAATCGGTCTGCTAGAAAAAGTACCGTAAACAAGAACTGCCTTCTTTGTCATATTCCTTCTGTTTCACTCCTCCACCGACCAGATAAAATACGCTCTGAAATAAAATTCATATTCATTTCAGGACTGTTCTTTTATCAGAAGGAGCAAGCTCATGCTGTAAAGAAAACCTGAAGATCGAACATGGATATATCACCTGGTGACATGAGAGGAAAGAACAAATAAAGTTTGTCAAGTCCTAAGATCTGTGTATGGATAATACTTTGCCAGAGGTCTATGTGATGCAAAACCCAAATGAGAAGGGAATATGGTAGTTATTTCAGAAATACAGTTTGGAAAAAAATATTTGCAGATAGCTTTCAAGAGAAACGTATTCCCTTGCTCAGTTTTTAAGTGGGAGCCTGGATTCCCTCCAGCCAACTCCATGTTATGAGATTGTCTTTGCTTTCTTCAAAGCGGAAAGACAGAGGCACCTCTTGAGGATGGTTTTGGCCCTGGTAACTCCAGATTCCTCCTCCAGACACTGCAGCTAGGTGGGAAGTTTTCTGGAAGGCATGTCTATGCTGACGTGCATCGCCAAGCAGCTGATACTTTCAGAAAGAGCCTCCTCACTGGAAGCAAAACCAGTTTGTTAAGATGATTCAGAGAAGGATCATTTAAGCTGTACCTTGAGTACCACTAAAAGTTAAACTCATCAGCAGAAAAGCAGAAACACTGTTTCTTAAACACAGTTTTTAGCTGTCACTTTTCCTCCCCCCATGATAAGAGGGCAAAATATACTGCAGCATAATGTGTTGGCAATGCCTGCTTGTGGATGTGCAAAGCTTTGCTTTCTCTCCCAGCTCATCATTAGAAACCCCTCATCTGCTGCCAGAAGAGTTGGGTGGTTTCGGAATTTGCAAGGAGCAGAGAAGCGTATCTGGGAGAACCTGAAAGGCCACAGGTTGCCTAGTATGGGTGGCCTTGTTCCCCACTTTTATTATACATTTTTCATTCAGTGAGTGAATTGAAATGCTCTGAAACAAGGAAAGCACATAAAATCAAACTGTTAAAGGTCTGATCCTCTTCCTATTGAAAACAACGGCAAAACTTCCACTGATACACTGGGCAGGCAGTTCAACAGTAAAACAACCAGCGGGGTGTTTGCAGGCACACCCCAAACAAGCAGCACATGGGAGAGGAAGATCTTTCCTAGGATCCCAGCCAGAAGAGTTTCATTTCCAGTAATACCAACACCCCCAAATACACTAAGGGAAGCAAAGCTCCCTGAAACATTCAGCCCAGGGTGATCTGAGCTCCAGTAACGGCAACAGAGCCCTGACAGGTGAGCAAGAGCAACTCGATTCAAATGTGGGTTTAAAGTGAATTTATACTTTACCAGTGATTTAAGATCTTAACTTTTTTATTTATTTAAAAAGCAGCAGCACTGTCAAACAGCTGACAATAAGAGTAAAATGCAGCTTTACCTCTTGAACATCTGGAAAAGGATAGGGGTAGGAGAACTGTTTGCTGACAACTGCAGAGCTAGCACAGATTTAGGACCCCGCATTGCCAAACGCAAAACCTCTCCAGGCAAAAGGGAAGAATCCTCAGCTGAATCTGTCATCTGGGATGCAGCAAAGGACATCAGTCCCTCAAATTAATGATTCCCTTTCCTAGAAACCTACGCTTTGTTATATTTATGGGAGCTTAAAGTTCATGCACAGTCCTAAGGGAGGCTAGAGAGCTCAGGGTGAATTCTTTTATCTGGGAGAAGTTTATGAGTTTTTTAAGATGGTTGAAAATGGGCAGAGTTCAGTTTATTTTCATTGAAGTCCCTTACAGACACAGTCCTTACTTATCCACACAGACACTCTAGTGAGCAGGTACACAGCAGCACAACACATCAGGACTTCTTGGAGTGTGGACGTCAGCTAGAACAGGTCTCACAGCAGAAGTGCTATGTTTCCAGTGCTCCATTTTTTAATATAAATAACACAGTAACAAAACCAGGGATGCTCCTGCGTGGGAAGTTTATCAGGCTAAACAGCTCACAAAAAAACAGAGCTCTGAAGAAACAGCACAAATCCCTGAGATATTGTTCAACAAAAACATCTCAAAGAAAGGGGAAAGGCAAAGAGCATCTGTAGCACACTGAGATCTCAAGTCCAATCCTACTCACCTTATTCAGGTGAAATCAGTCTTCAGTTTCAGGTCTTGGAGATGCTGGATGTATGGCTTCTTAGGGCTTACAAAACCTTAACAGTTCAAATAAGATAACTAAAAATGCCTGTGATTCAGGCTGTGTGTATTCAAATGAAGAGCTACTGAACTGTGCAACATGTCAGGAACCACAAAAAGAACACAGATAAGGAATGAGTCAGTCTAGAAGCAATTTCCAGTGGAAGGGGAGGGTGAAAATGTACTATATTGTGCTGTGCGATTTGACAAATATATATGAAAGCTGAAATGAAACCATGTCAGTTTGTTGCGCTCTCTGGATGAGCAAGGCTCATTCAGCTTTTCATTGTGTCCACAGATGACATATGCTCTAGGTTGGGTTATTTTTTGTTTTATTTTGTTTTGCCCAGGAGGTGCAAGAGTTCAATAACAATCTAAATCACTTCTAGCCTGTCTATTCTTTGTACGGAGTTTTCTATCCAAAGTTATCTATTCCAGCATAGGCAGGAATTAGCATTTGTTTTTAATGACTTAAAATGCCAGATCTATACTGTAAGTGGCTAAACCCATAGGATACACTGTTTTAAACACTATTCCAGGCCATGCCTGCTGGGCCATACCTACCTATGCATACTTCTTTCTTACATCGCCCAAAGACCACTTCTATAGTTGGAAGAACACATCAGCACAGGCCAGCGTGTTTTCGTAAGCAGGGAAGAGGGACGTCATAAAACACATCTGTGCTGCCAGCACCCTTGGGAAAGGACATCACTACTGTAAGTGCTGCACTTACACATCCAGAAAGAATTTACAAATTAAACCAGCAACGCAAAAAAATAGAACAAGGGGATGGAAAGGACTGTGATAAATCATCCAATTTCATCCCTGCTCTAAGGCAGGATTGGTTACTATGATATATCTGGGCAAGGTTTGTCCAACTTGTCCTTAAAAATCTCCAATAGCAAAATCCAGTCCAGCTTCTCCCCCTTTGCCACTCAGAAACGTTCTCCCCATGCCTAACCTGGATGAGCTCTGCTGCTCGGCTACCCACAGACCTAGGGCTGCCATACCTGCAAGTCTCCTTAAATCCTTTTACGCCCTAAATTTATCAGGGCAGGCTGCTTGGGCTGCAGCAAAATGAGGAAGATGGGACATCTTGCACAGAAGCCTTCTGCCCTCCTCCCTGAAGGAACAAAATGCTGGATCCACTGCAGCTGTGGATCAACCTTGACTACCCATGACAGTAACACACCATTATCACCAGCCTTTGCTTCAGAAAGGGAGACAACTACAGCCTACACCTCACGGGAAGAGGAGCTAAAGGTGTTTCTACCCCAGGAAGCCAAGTACAAGGCAAAAATGTTCTCTGTAGCACCAACCCAGTCTCACGGCACAGCCAAGCACCAAGCAGACACCTTCAGCAGGATTCACGTTATGTCCATGCTGCATTCAACCCAGCCAACCCTGGGTGCCAGGTCCACCCCGCACCACCACGGGGCTCCCAGACCCAGGTCTGGCGCAGGGTGCCCCCCGGCACGCCGGGGGCTCCTGGATGCTGCCGGCTCACTGCACACACCCCATGCACTGCCGGTGCCCAAAAATCACCTGGCAGCCCTCCAGGAGCCACCGCTTTCTGACTGCGAAATGCTGGCAGGAGCCGGGCTGTCATGACCGGAGCATTTTGCCGCTCGTGTTTCACCCTGCCCCTCTCCGAGCAAGAGAGGACAGTTGCCCGTGCCCCTTGGGGGCCGCAAGAAGCCCAACGGCTGCCAGGTGCAGAATTAACATGCCCGCGGTGCTGCAAGCCCTTTGCGGGGCAGCTGCTGGAGTATTTTACGTGACTCCTGGCTCTAATTCAGAAGGGGTCTCCTGCCCACTCAACAACATTTTCACAAGCTTGTTACCACCAAGATAAAAACCAAGAGAGACTGGAGACTCTTATCCCTCCACCCCCCGCTGGTGCCACCTCCAGCACACACAGGCGGCACAGCACTGCTGGGCAGCAGTGCCAAGCAGGATGGTACCCGGGGCTGAGCCATGCATCCTGGTGCCCAGAGGAGGGATTTCCCTAGGGCTCTTCCAAAATGTAGTGGAAGTCCATTTATTTTTTTGCAACATGCACAGAGTGCTTTCTTCCACGTCTTCCGATCCATCAAAAGGATGTTAAAAGAATGATGTTAAAAACACCGAACTTCTGGCCAAAAGGAAGGCATGTGAGAAGGCAAACCGCTTCCAGGAAGCCATGCCCCTCTCCAGTACTGCACATCCCAGGAACACCAGTACCCCAGCACCCTTGCTCAGGGTGCGCTGCCCAGTCATTACGCACCCACGTGTCCACAGATAACTTCTCAGTTATTGCAACTATTCACATGTCAATTCAGCAACCATAGGTTACTGCAGATAAATCCTGCCCCGACTCCAGAAAAGACTCCCTGAAAGAACTGCTTTGTTGAACGAAGCATCATTTCTGCAATGTCACTTAGGCCTGCCTTGAAAGCAGCTCCCAGAGATCTAGATGATTGCTTTCCCACTTGTTTAGTCCCTGTTGCAGAATTTGTGAGGGTATCTTAAAGCAGAAAAGCAGCTTGCAAGATATTGCGTAAAGTAGTTATTCCTTTTCAGAGACTGACAGTGTGCACGGCTTTTTTTTTTTTTTTTCCCCAAGAAGCTGATCTGTGCGAAATCTTCATGCATTTATTCTCACCCTTGTGTTTCTGCCTGGCTTGTCCCATGCAGTTGAAGGAAGGCTCCCTAAAGCACTGGTTCCAGTGACAGATGCAACCAAAACAAAAATAATCATGCACAAAACTTCACTTGGGACAGCTCTGAAGAGAGAATCTCAGTCAGTTATTTATTTCTTGGTGCTGCTGATTGCCAAGATTTTTTAATTTCAACATGGTGTGGAGATTCAAAGCAGAGAAGCAGAACCCCTGACACCAATGGGATTACACATAAATACATTCACTCTAACCCAGTAAGCCTGGGACATCTTACATCCCAAACTGATTTTGCATCTTTCTTTCTCAGTATATATCATCCTCAAGAGGTAGCTATTTGGCACGCGTCTACAGTAAAGCCAGGTGATAACATTAATCAAAAGCTTCTGTGACAGCACAGGTACAATTAACATGTAGGAAAGCATATCGCACTGGAACACCCCACGTCCCAGCACAGTGCACCTAAGAGATCACTTGGGAAGGACAGGGAAAGATTTACTGAAGCTGCAAAACCTAGATAAGCAACGTCATTCTCTAGAGAAGGCCAGAAGACAGCCTTCCGCAGAGAGCACCTCCCAGCCACAGCAAAAGTTAAAGCAGACTACACACTGCAACTGGCCATTAACACCCACCAGGCTGGTTTCCAGTTCCACTGGATACCTCTGGGGTTGCTACCCGTTGCCATCCAGCATGCAGAGGCTTCTTTTACAAGGCTGCACAGATCTGCACATGTTGGAGCTGTCACTCGGCTCCACAGCTCAGGAGAAGGCTGCAGGACCAGTTCCTTGTCTCCGTGCACAGTTACCCCTGCAGATGCCACTGGGATGGCTGGTGGAAACCCCAGCTCACCCCAGCATCACAGACTCCCTCACAAGCACGTACACCTGCGACGCAGCCAGGTGCAGCCCACCAGGCACTGGGGGTTGGTGTTTCCAGGATGGGGCTGCATTTATGACCATGTGCTCATCTCTTTCGGAACCTGCCAGGCACACCGGGGTAAAACATGGAAACCAGACAGCAATGGCGAGGGTCCTGTGTTCTCGACAGAACATGCCCTTATCCAGCAGAAACACATTATCCCCTGGGCCTTATATCAAACTATTTCCCATTCTAATGAATTATGATCGTTGTTCTTCTCCCTTTCCTTCCCCTAACCTCACTACACACTCAGGTGAGCGGAGTCCCAGTGCCATCCCACCACCTGCTTCCCACCCGACTGCACTACACCCTGAGAGAATATGTGAGCAACCGCACCAAGAGCCACTGTAGGTCTAGGAAAGATTTTCAACTTGCAGAAAAGGTGACTGAGTACTCAAATACACTAAGGGATGCACCATCTGTATGACAGAGAGGGATATAAAGTGCAGCAGGGAAGCACCGAGGCCAGACATTTAGAAAAAGCTTCCTTTAAGATCCCTGACACTAGGTAACTTCCCAGTCACTAAAGGTGGAGAAAGGAGAAAGAAAACTCAGCCAAGAATCACAACTTCATCCAGGGCTGGGACGCTACGTACCATCTTGCTTTATTTCACTGGTGCCAGGAGACTTTTAATCCAAAGGATGTACCAAAAGTGACGCCTCCATTTTTTTTTTTTTTTTTTTAGTGGAAACCTGCCAGGAAAAAGAACAAAAAAATCCATGCAAGCATCTATAATAGGTTGTGGTGAACATGAAACCAGAATAGCAAGCCAGGGAACCTTCACATTTTGCAGGAACGGAGCTTCCATTCCCTTACACAAGTTAAATATGTCATTCAAAAGGATTTTCTCATGGGAAAAAGTAAGCAATCAGGAATGGAAATAAAGTGGTCAGAGCTGATTATCTTGCCAACTTGAGATGCCTTCCAACATGTGTTTGGGGCAGGGGAGCCTGACAAAATGAAGTATTTGAGTATGAATGCAAACCATGCCATTTTGAAACAAAGGTTGGTTTCTTATGCATTCAACGATAAATATGCATGCATGCATATATACACCTAGACACACACACTCTGCAAACAGCTGACCACAGTAAGGGTTTAAGAGGGATGCAAATGCAATGTCCATATTGCATTACCCCCTAAAGAAAGTGAGAATTTGGAAGAATTGAATTGCTTTCTCAAACCCACATCTGTGTTGTATGATTTTTGTGGAGAACTTCAGGTTTTTGTGATTTTAGGGGGAATATGCAGATTAAACGTTGACACTCCACAAATAAACCCTAAACAAAACCAAAAGCATTATCTGAAGCCTATTATAAATAATGCACAACCAAATTTTATTTTTTCAAAGGAATAAACGAGCTTGGTTAAGTGTGGTTGTATTCAGACTCACCTGTGGGCATGCTTCCCTTCCCCCCTTTTAAATTTGCATCTTGATGTCTTCAAATCCAGCTCCAAATCCACATTGACAGCTCCACCTAGATGAATAGATAAAATACACTGACCTCTCCTACTTGAATTAACAGAGGATATATTAAACAGCACCTGTGGGAGGCCCCTTCAGAACGGGCCAGAGACACATACTTTACCCAAACCTACTCCTTTTAAAAAGGGCAAACAATCCCAAGGGGACTGGGGAGGGCAGGAACTATCCGTGATGCTAATAGCTTTAAATATACTCTATTTTCTTCAAACGTAGCTGGCATCAAATATATTTATGTACGTAGAAAGTTCAGCAGGGTAGGAACAGCTATTTTTGGGTTGCAGAAATGTCAGAGGAATGCAAGCTAAGCATTGGTGTTCCAAAGCTCTTGTGAGGATGCTAAACTTGACAGGGCTTTTTAGGAAAACGCATCTTTAGTAAAAAGATGCTGGTTGATAGCTTGATGATGATTACATGTATTAAGGACTCTACTTGTCGATCAGCGATAGGTCTTTTCTACTGTTCGGAGCTGTGTTGTTGGGAATCCTTTTCACAACAAACAAACCAACCCCCCAGGATTTTTTGGTTTTAGGGGTTGGGGTTTGTTTTTTCTTGGGGGGTTGGAGTGTTGGTTTTTTTGGGGGGTGGTGTTTTGTTAAAGTTTGTTTTTTCTTTTTTAAGTAAAATGAATGATATTTTAACATACCTGTGCAGCACCACTTTCAGAGTACAGTTGGAGCTCAGCCTCCTGCCATGCTGGAGGAAACCTGCTGTACTGGAGTGTTCGAATAAATCCCAGCTGCCATCTGCCTCACACCCTGCCCGCAGATCCGGTGGCATTTGGGGCTCAGAAGCTCTCAGCCAGAGCCACGGATGCCCAGGTCCCAGAGTACTTTTAGCAGCAGCAGAGTTGCAAGCAGGCTTTGGAAGCACAGCGCTTTGGATACACTGCTACCTCGGACCTCTCTGGGTGCAGGAGCTAACCACTTCTGCTCTCCGTGCAAGAACATTTACCTATGCCATCTGTGTTTGCAGTTTCTCTACAGCTGGTAAGTGCAACAGAATAAAAGAAGGGGAACTTGTTTTTTTTTTAAATAAGCACACTAATCTTTTTATTTACTCTAACAAAAACTTTGTTATCACCTGTCCCTTGAGCTAATTGCAAAAAGGTTGATATTCTGCTCTACCTTACGTAAACCCAAGGAATGGAGAGTTAATATTGACCATCAAACCACACAACTGCAAACACAGTGGAAAAATTGTATTTTGAGCTCAGTCTTTACCTTTGAAAGCATGTAGGACATTGCTGGTACTCTTATTAATCTCTCCCATGAGCTGCTTGTAGTCCAATTATTCCTGTAGCATTTGATCTTTTACTAAAAAACTAAAGTTTCCAAAGCACTACAGGCAATGCCCTGTGGCCCATGATATGTGAAGCCAGATGAAGCAGGAATTCTCCAAGCCTGAATTTAATGTCTATTGCTTTGTTTTCTGCAGTTAAGAGAAGACTGCATTCTGTGATCTGTCCTACACTTCCATGAGTGAAATCTTGGTAAGAGAAGAGATTTAGCGATCACCTCTTACTCATGCCAAGGTGATACAAGTAGGTCTGTCAAAAATAACTGTCCACGAGTCAGTGCATATAATGGTTCCTGCTATGACTGAAGAATCATCATTCTTCATAATCTCTGGAAGCCAAACCTCAATTAACAGTGAATGCAGCTGGGTTTTGGAGTTAACAGCATAAGGGTTAGTGCATCAATGAAGCTTGGTAATTGCTTCACCGTGCTTATTATTTCGCCCCTAAAGACCAGTCAGCTGGTCAACAAGCAGTGATAAACTGTCAGAGCAATTTTGTGCACTACAGCAGATACAGTTCTTCTCTACACCACCGACCCTGGAGAAAAGCAAAGTTTCACTCGGCTAGGTGCCTAGTGCATAACGGTCCAAGGGTGAAGGAGAGATGCTTTAGCTTTACATAGGGGCAGAAAAATGAGAGGTTCTCACCCAAACTCTTCACGATGACGTACCACAGCCTTCTGCGTGTCTATTGTCTGCACAGGTAGGAGACAGTCCCCACCTGCTGTTTAGCTCAATTACTCACTTGTGTTTTGATCTCCTGAAGTCAATGTGATGAGCCATTGCCCACTGGGAGCATGGCATTCCTCAGGCCAGGCTACAAGTCATTGTGATGCATATCGGAAGCTGACACTACCCCACAACTGAGGCTCATTCTCAATTTGTCTGCACAGACACACCTTGAGAACGTGCAACCACCCTGTTCCCTGCCTTGGTTCACAGCCCCGCCTCTTGCAGCTCCAGCCCTGACACCCCCCCCCTACACACCTGAGCCTCACCCACCCTTCCACCCAGCCCTGTTCCATGGCCTGCCTGACCAACAAACTGCCACTTGCCATGCTGACACCATCCTTCCCTTCGCTGTAGACGGGCACCTCCGCAGCTCTCTGCTTCACGGCTCCATGCCAGTCTCAGCTGTGGCAGATGATACCCGCTTTCACCACAAGTTCAGTCCAAGCTTCATTGCTAGGCTTGACTGCCCGCATCCTGGTTTAACAGTCCCAAAGAGGCATTTCCCAGCTAATGAGCCAAGAGGTATTAACCCCTGCTTCACCAGCACTGACCAGTACCGTGTGCTTCCACACAACACAATGCAGTCACGCTGCAACATCCAGCACTCCCCTCTGCACCTCCATACACTGCCCAGGCAGCAGCTCTGCTAGCAGACTGGCATGGCATTGTTGCAAAATACTTGAAAAGAAACACCAACAAATAAAAGCGAGGAAAATTATAAGTACATCTATAGGTGAAACCCCTTGTCCCATACCTGGAAACTCAATACAAGTGAAGATTCTGGCTCCAGAATCCAACTATTATCATGCTGAGTAAGCAGATTTGTTTCAGAGGAGGCCCAGTGTCTGAAACCCTTACTGACTTCACCAATTTCTCCAGGTAAAATGCAAAAATAATTGCTAGCAACAGTGACATTCAAAGTAGAGACTGTTAATATTAACACAACGGCTATGTAGAATATATAGAAACAACAACCTTTATGAGGTATCAGTGCTGCTTCTCTTCCAGTTGAAGGGGAGACTGAAACATGTGGTTTTGATGCCTGCATTATCTTTTAAGAACCTTGTCCAAACGAAACAAAGGCTTCTCAGGTGTAGTCCTCAGCCCTGCAGTGGCCCAGCACAGGGCATTTCTTACAGATCTCAAATGAGAATAAGGCAATTTTAAAGCGCTAGAACAGACCAGAAATGATCAATCTGTGGCAGCCCTGTTTGAAACCTTTTCCACTGGTAGTGGCAAGGGCCAGGAATCCCTTTTCTTCTTAGGGAGAAGTGCAGCAATGGCTTTGGAAGGTTTTTTTTTCTCCTTAAGATGCAGAAGCATAGATATTTCTCAGGATTTTTTTTTTTTGGGGGTGGGGGCAGACATGCCTGAAGATGTACCCACCTCAAATCTAAACCAAACAGGAAATTTCTGCCTGCAAGGACTGTCTTCTCTGACGGTCTTCTGCAAGAATTATGTTGGTGCAATTAAGTGCTGTAAAAAAAAGTTCTAGCTTTATACTTAAGAGACCTGAAATAGGAAACACGACCTTCTGTTGACTTGAGTGTGCAAAACTTTTCTGCTTTCAAACCCATTTTGACCTAGTTTCATGTGTCTGTGGAAAACAGAAGATAGCCTGCAAACAGACTACTTAAATCTGATGGTTCTGTTCTCTTATGCATATAGCTTCCTCTGGTTAACTGTGTATTTTCCTGAACTTAGAAATAAGAATTAAAAAAATAAAAATAAATCATCACTGTTAATTGTATATGAGGACCGGAAACAGCAGAAGTTAAATATGAAACAGAAAACAAAGAAAAAAGAAGATTCACAAATTTTACACCTTAGAAGAGTTTGGATTCATAGAAGTTGATACTTTTTGTTTTCTCCCTCCAGAGTTAAAAAAGCAATTAACATTTTTTAAGTAGACAATTTAAAAAAGTGTTTGATGATTGACATGTTTTCAGTCGATTTCCTGAACAGCTTAGGAAAATCAAATACAATTCCTACAGTTACAGCAGTTCAACATTTATATGAATACATTTATACTGTAATGTTTGTAAGTTATGCTCTCCACTTCCCAGAACAGCCCTCTTTCATCACATAATTGATTTAAGTGTCATTGTGGCAGGTGGTGTACACTAGAGGCATACCCGATTTAGGATTCTAGCTTCCAAGGTGCTTTTACAGGGATAAATCAGTTTTAGATCCATGGCACTTTCTTAACAGGCACGCAGATGCAGTTTCTCATTGGAAAGACAGTTCCATTTCCAAATTAGCCCAATTGACAACAGCCTATTCCACACAATTTAGGTTACATAAATTTTAATGTGGTGCTAAAACAACAGTGAAAAAAAAATTTCTGGCTAGAGACAAAACTTCAGCTCTTTTCTTCTTTCTTTTCCTTCTGCTTCTTTGACTTAATGAAGAGACTCACACTTAAGCAGGCTGTCTTTACTTAATAATGCCATTAGGAATTCCCCAAGGTTTCAGCTTCTAATATTAAGGATCTTTAACATACGCTTTTCAAAACTGAACTTCAGGATTATTTCCTTTTCAGAAGACACTTTTTCTCTTACTTCCTCCCACTAGTTTCTGCATCAGGCATAACAATACACAAAGATGCATCGTGCAGTCTGAACTGGGCACTTATCTGTCACAGAAAAACTTAACACTTACAGAGCACTCTGCTAATAAAAGAATATTCGAAGCAACACTGAGCTCACAAATAAAACTACCTTTCTCGTATGCCTTCTTCATGCTTCATACCTCTGTCTGAATTTGCTCAAAGGCTTAACAGCTTTTCATTTTACAGGTCTGAGTTCTGAACATGCCGCAGAATTGCAGTTTCATATTCATAACAGAAAACAAAGAATCTAGACACCAAATTGGGTCTTATTTATCCCTCTTCACACTTAATTAGATTCTTCTTTTTGTCTAGTTAACACACTTCCTAGATCTAGTAATCCACAACAAAGCAACAGGCATTTGAAAGATGGCTGGCTTTTGTCTTGGAGTTCACTTATTTTTTTAAAAAAAGTCATATAATATTTAAAGTACTGCTGCCATAATCCAACTAGTTTCCTGCCCTCTCTGTTTTATGCAGTATAAAATATAGCAGAAAATATAATTATCAGCCTCCTACAAATGGCTGACATTTTAGTTGTAATAGGGGCAGGGGAGGGGGCAACCAGAGATCTAAATGCATAACCAGCAAGGATGTCCACACGCTCAGCCTAAAACTGCAGCTTTCCAACTATCTGCTTAGCAGCCTGCCTTACTATAGCAAGAGATGCACTGAGCCAGAGAGGAACTGTGCATGAACACAGAGCCACACAATATTGGCCTGGGCATCAGCTTCAGTGGGGCAGGCTCAGAATTAGATCCATCCCAATAGCTTTTCTTCCCCTCCAATGTGCATGAAGTGTCTGACACAGCGAGCACCTAATTCTTTCAGTCAAACTGGAAGTTCTACTGATACGTTACCAAATGCATCACTCCCCTACACCCTCGGTATTACAGTATGCTTCACAGGAGAAAAAAGATCAACGGTTCAAACTCCATCAAGCAGAGGTCATAAACTAAACAAACCCACAGCCTTACACATCATTAGCCAGTGTTTCCACCTCTAGACTAGAGCAGCATTCAGTCAGCTCGCAATCCTCCTTCTGATTTGCTCCAAGCTTGAAAGACAGTAGCAATCTTCAGAAAACAATTGCAGGGTAAGAAACATTGCAAAAAAGTACCTCCATACATAGATAGGGTTAGGATGATTAGGATCAAAGAAGGGTGGAATCTAACACAGAGACTTGCCACCTGCACTCCACATTCACTTGTAAAGGCAGTTCCGTAACCAACACATTTACTTAATGCTTGGCATGACTGGTTCTGTGGTTCTTCATAGGCACTGAACGTATCTAATACATGCCCTTGTACATGATTTTGGATTCTGATATCGAGCCTGACATAAAATTTTAGGAGGCATGATACCCACAGTAGTGCTGTGAAGTCTGTCTTGGATCAGTTTCCTCTATCACAGCCTCCAGAAAAACTAAAGACATGGTTGCTACCCGCGTGCTAGTAGATTACATGATCTGAAATGACTGGCACTTCACAGCCTCAAAGACCACCCTGCACCTTAGGAACGTAGCACAAAAAATACTGCAAAGAATAAGAAAAAGTTATGCTGGTGACTATGTTCATGGGAAAACAATTTGCATATCAAAGTGAAAAGGCATCTTCCGATCAAAGCCTCTCTCATTACTGGACCATCTTGTACACAGGGTCGCCAACTCGAATCGTTCCAGTTCTGTCAACAGCAAAGTACCTCCCAAAGAGAGGGCTGGATTTGTATATGTGTTGCTCAGATGGATCACATAAGCGGTAACTGCAGAGAGAGAACACCCCTTTAGAATCAGTGGTAGCAAATTTTAAACATCAAAATATCAGTGATAAGCGAGAGGACATATGAGCAGTGATGCCCTGTTTTGGCCACTACGCTAGACTAAAAATCAAATAAATATTGTAATTAAGAGAACCCAGCAGTTCAAATAGAGGAAGAAAAGCCTGTCTGTATGCACACATCTGTCTATAATACACATACAAGAGACATTCTAAAAAGAATTGCCAAAGTTGCAAAGTCAGACCTTTAAATACCTTAAGTAACTGTTACCCCAGGCATTCATCGTAGCAGAGATGAAAGAGACAAGGAATGTAAAGTTTGAAAGAAAAAAGAGAAAACTTCCTGAATTTTCTTACTATATAGAATTGCAGAAAGTAGAATGGAAGCCAATACACACAGATCTTTACACTGCATTATTATGTCCCACACATACCTCAAACCACTTTTAAAACACTAGTCTAACATCTGTTGGGATCTAGCCTAAATCCACTCCCACAGCCTAAGAAGCACTGGTATTTTTACAACCTTTTCAGTGTTTCCAGAGGCTCCTTCCTGTCCAGGACCCCAGTGTCTGGGTTAACAGTTGTTAAAATACACCTGCAATGACAGACAGCACCAAATCAGTAAAACAGCTTCTTATCATAAATCTCTATACATCTATATAAAATAATGGTCTCAAATGTCTACCTGGCACAACACACCGTCCCTTTCATCTCCACATCACCAATGAGAATGTCCTCCCAGGTGTCCTGAAGGAAGGTAAACATGCAGAGATTAGGCATAGCCACATGCAACCATTTTTGCCAGGGTACCACAGTCATTCCTAGAAGCAGTATCATTCCAGACGAGTACCTTTACTTGTACCTTCAAAGTACAGTTCTATTACGGCACTATTCTAATGAAAACCCTACGGTTACTGCATTCGTCCAACTCAGGAACAGCTAGTAATTATATCTGGAAAGAAAGATATGCAAATAATAAATCCTGTTCTGCAGTGTGCACTTGTTTGAACCTAAAGCAAGCTTATTCTTACTGTATGTATGATAATCTGAACTGTGACGTCTGTTAAGTCACCAGTTTTGCAGGTAGAAAATTTTTAGTAGAAGTAACTTTTCACTTCTTGTCTACACAAGCTTTCTATTGCAACCTCTCTTGGAAGACAAAAACCCATTCCGACTTTAGGAACTTCTTAGATTTGGGAAATTATCAAATATATCCAGAGCAAATTCTTTGGAAAAATAGCAACATGACATAAAAACACGTAAACACCACCATTACAAGTTCACTTCATCACCAGATACCTTCCTAGGTAGCGTTTTTTGAACTACTAGCATATTGTCAGAGATGCAGTGATAGACTGCAGTATTGCAAAGGTCAGTTTTACTCCTGTGCCAAAGGCTATAAAATATAAATTAACAATTTGTAAATTGACAGTGTGATATCACTAATTGATCAATTACAGCATGCACAGCTTTCCCTACTTTACACTTAAAAGACGAGTTTTCAGTAACAAGCCTGTCATTTAAATACACATATTTTATCCTTTGCTAAGCTAAATAAGCATTCGCAGACCCGTCTCCTCCCTCAATCTTTTATATGCACTGATGTGAGCAGCAGCTGTATCTCTCTGGAATACAGCTGTAAAAATCACAGGCCGGCAGCTTTCCACACCCTTGTAGGCACCATCACACAAGGAAACTGAGTTACAAAGAAACACAACCAAGCCTTCAAAAAGACATTTAAGACAGTTATTTTACCTCCTCAAAAGCACCGCAATCTGTCACAAGAATATTTGGCCTGAAGTTCTGTATCTTAACCTTCTTCTCCAGCCTGGCATTTAAATCGTCCAGTGAAGCTTCTGAGAGGATCAAGACTGGGCTACAGTCAGGATAGGCAACCTGCATAAACAAACACAAACAAATCCTAATGCTGCTGTAAGAACACGCGAGGAAAGTTACTAAATGGCAAAAGGGCTGATATGTTGGAACCAGTGGCCACATATGAGCCTGCCCGTTAGGCTGCTTCATTCACGTTTTCATTTTCCTGGAAGTAGGTTAACAAGTAAAATAACATACCCCTTCCTATTTCAGTAACCACAGCAAGTTTCATTTGCTCAAATTGTAAAAGTAATCTTCTACTTAAGAGAACTTAACCAAAATTATTTAAGCTACCACAACTTCTTACAAAATAATACTGTATGCATGTCCCAGATATTTATTCTGGATGTTACAGACAGAACTAGTATATCAGTAGAACATGTCATGAAATGTACTTAAGATGTTTATGGACCTGCTGAATTTACCTGGTTGACCCTAACAAACTTAACTGGATTTTTCTATATGATTAATCTATCTTATCACGACACCAGAGGGAGTTTCACATGCAGAATAGCAATACTAAATTGCAACTGTCCATTCATCAGTCTAAATTTGCTTGGAAGCAGGAGGGCTGCCATTGTAGCAAAGAAGGCCAACGAACAGTATTAAAAGAAAACTACTAAATATGCTAGTTCCACAGACAAAAAAAATATAAATTTGGCAATAATGTTAGTATGCAGCCCTCCCTCCTCCTGTCTTTCTGTTATATTATCCTTCCCTCTACCCCCCTGTACATGCCTTTACAAACCACAAGAAGTTGAGTGTTGAAATAATTACACAAATAATTCTGCCCTCTTTTCCTGCTGGGATCCCTGAATGTCACCCCTCCTAATCTGACATCCATTTTGCTGAAACCTGGTCTTCTGTATTGGTCTCAGTGTCCTCACACAATAAATGCATATCTATAAAAGTCCATTAATTGAATTCTTTGTGCAACAGCAAGAAAAACATTGATGTCCTATAGATAATACCATCACATCGGTAAGGCAAGGTACTCACAGTTTGCATTTGCTTAAAAAGCTTATACTCATCAGGTACAGTTCAAACCACCTTCACATGAGAGAGTTGTTCAGACAGAAAGAAGGGCATCAGTGGCTCCAGTGATACGAGGATGCCTGAGCACAGCACCTGCTTTCCCTACCTCCATTAACTTTCTCTAATATCATACCTTCAAGCCTTTTCCCACAAAAAAGAGAGAGAGGAAACATCTGTAACCTTCTCTGGACTTTAATTCCTAGGCCCACAACTACAGGCCCCTGGGTTAAGCATTGTTCCTTTAAATATGAGGTGACAATTTATATCAGTATACTCCTAGACCTAACAAGGGATAAGGAATGGAGTATTTCCATGCAACACAGATTAAACCATCAAAACATCTTTAAAAATGTAACTTTTTTTCTGTTTGCTGTGGCACAACAGGAATGCTGTTCCGCAATATAATAGTCACTCTTTAAATATTAGTATCGGGCTCTTTAGTTGTGAATGGTCAAAAGCTTACAACAGATTTAAAGTAAAATTTAAGCAAGTCATCTCGTCATAGAAAAGGAGAATATTCATGTGATTTAAGCACATGACTACACACCTACTAAACTTTGCTAAACTGGGGTCATTCACCAATGACAGAATGGAAAGGTTTCAGTGGGTGGCTGGGAAATGGTTAAAAGAAAGAATGTTCTTTTTCTCAGAAGTACATTACCTCATCTGTGTTTCGGAAAAGTTTTATTACGTCCTTTGACTTTCTTGGCACCATGGAGGGCTCAAAGTGCACCAGTCGATACGGCTCTGAATTCAGGAAAGTGGTGATCCACTGAGCCACTTCATCTCCGCAGTCCCTGCCTTGGATATCCAGTCCAAACACCCTGAAGAGTCACAAGATGCATCAGCGAGTTAGCTCGAAAGCCAAAGGGTCAAGGATGCTTATTATTCAAAGGCAAACAACTTGTTTTAATAGAAGTAGCAAGACACAGTAAACAAACCACCTGGATTATAATGAGGTGAAAGTCGGGTCTATGAATTTGGCACGAGAATCATTCCCAGTGTGCAATCTGCAAATGTGGCCACCTTGTTTTGAAAGCTAAGTAACATGGACATGGCTGGACGACGCCAGCTGGTGAACGAATAAGCCAAGAAGTAGCCTTTAGGTACCCAGAGCTAACTGCCACATCAATGACCAGTCACAAACCTACTTGCTGGCCACACTTTCAGCAAAAAAAGGGTCTACTCTTGTGTGTGTTTGCATGTGATTGCAACACCAAAAGATTTCTACCCAGAAATCAACTGAAAGGTAACTAATTTCAGAAAACGAATGACAGTTTGAAAGGATGAGGTTAGTTACTGTAACTGACATTTGTAAATGTTATTAATTGTGCATGTCCCCAGCTGTTAAGGAAACTTTCCTCCAGACTTTACTGCTGTAAAAATTTAGCCAGAGCTGAAACTCTTAAGCCCAAACTTAGCATACAGAATAGCTTAGTACCTTAAGCGTGGTCAAAGGTTTATAATGGAAGCAAAGTCCACGAGGCACAAAAAGCCAACGGCAGTGGAATACAAACAAGTTTACACAATGAACACTTTCTTGGCAAGAAAAGGTAAACCTCAACTCATCCTTTTATTAAACTTCAACACCAATCACGAGTAGTTTTACTACTCTTTTCACAGTAGCAATTTGACCCAGAAGCACTGCAGTTTCCTCTACCTCTGCAATCATATCCGGGACAGTTTAAAGCACAGAGATGCCCTGGCAGTCCATCTAGCCTAAGCCCAGCTCCTAGGAGCCCTCCTTCACTCAGCTGGCAGAGAGATGAACCATAAGGGTGCTGGCAGCAATGTCCCTGCTCTGTTTGTTGGGATCCCTGTATCAACTCTTGTGTCACAGGTTGGGATTAAGTGCCATTGCCCCAGACAACATTCAACCGCCTTTCTCTTCCCTCCCTTCTCTCATTCCCTGTGTGCCTTCTGGCTGGCAGGACAACAGAGGTGAGAGTCTTAGAGCTTCCAACACTACTGTTTTCTACCCATGAAGCAGATCTACCCTGAGCACTTGGTGGAATAGGGATAATGTGATTTAAGTATTGCAACACATACAGACAAAGGGCACAAATGAACATGAGGCTTCTTAACCAGAGGGCTACAGAAACCCTCTAACATCTGCACAGATAGAAACTGTACCTACACAATGGCTTCAGTCCTACATTTGACCTCCTCAAACACAGGCTTTTTCAATATCCACATTAAAATCTGCAACCGGACTTGACAGCTTTAAAGACCAGCATCTGCACAGCCTTTGGAGCCAGACACGCTATTGCACTGCCTTAGCTCCGAACTCCCAGGCATGAGCTAGCACCAGTGTGAAGGCAAATACAAGTCCATGCAGAGGGCCTTGCTGGCAGAGCGTACTGTGCAGTAAGAGAGCTACTCCCACTCCCAAGCTGGAAGGCAAGAAACTAGGAGCAAAAGCCAAATCTTCGTCTGGCTGAACATAGTACTATTCTCAAACCTCATTCTTACAAATGGCTGAATGGATCAGAAAGAATCTGCCTTGAGCTGACAAATGGTAAATTGTTTAAGCACGGCAGTCACACAAAATCTCAGGATTCTTCCTGTGAAGGACAAAGCAATGTTTAACTATGGGTATTACTAATTCCACATCCTATGACACTCCCTACAAAACCAGACAACTCAGTTATTTTTAAAGTCCATTTACACGCATCTAACTTCTGCTTATTTGCATTCCCAAATTCTAGCAATTTTAAAACAAAGAAAGGAAAAAAAAAATAAAAAAGAAAAACAAATCACCGAGACCTGAAGTTGGAAAATCCAAGACAATTTTTCATTACTGAAATTTATTTACCCTAAATATTTTTCTAACGGCACAAAAAATTTTAGAAAAATAACAGCTTGAAAACTGCATGTTTTTGTAATGTACGCCATTGGTTAACATGTAGGCATTATAAGCAGATCTTTAAGACTGTCCTATTCCTCCATAGGAAATGCTATAATTTGTAACTTGCACCTGCCTTGTATAAACAGAGATACTAAGCTATGCTGACCATGGATTTGCACAACAACACATTTATGCTAAAAGCTAGCAAACACAGTTCCTTTCCAGCAGTCTCTTAATAGCAGCTGACACATTAACCTTCTCTGCTACCCAAAGAAAAAACACTTATCGGTATCTTTGTAGGGGCTAACACCATTTACAGTTACTAGTTTTACATCCTAATTGACATTTCAGCAGAGAAAAGGCTTCCTGCTTCTCCCTGGCAATTTTCCCATATGGATTTCAATACATGGATAAAATAACTAGGCCTGCATTTACACACCAAAGCTCTAAGCACACAGTTAAATGACTATGTTTGCAACCTGTTCACCTGAAACCCCTTTGAGATAGCACCTACAGGGAATGACCAGCTCTCTGGGGATGCCTGTCCTTCCCCTGTGACCACAGAGCGGACCTTGGACAATCAAGTTTTTAATTTAGGCACCTCAGTTAAATGCCTGCACACAGAGGTGAGGGAATCCAAACTCTGATATCTCACTAATTCCAAATGGCCAGCCTGTATCCAAATAATGCTGGTGCATATACTAGTGGTGATCAAGAATTACCAATATGCATGACTCAGGCTGAGATGCAGTTGCTCACCCAAGATCACTGTTCATTTGGCTGATGTATAACATATGGTCTTTGAATACTGTGTCATCTTTTCTCAAGATTTGTTTCTACCAGTGTTTAGCAGATTAAGACCAGCTCTTTTGTTGCAACAATCAGTTCTGGCCTCCTGTATAACACGCTGCAGAGAATTCCACAGAAGCACAGAGTCGTTTGGATTGGAAGGGACCTTTAAAGATACTTAGTTCCAACCCCCTGCCACAGGCAGGGACACCTTTCATGAGACCAGGTTGCCCAAGGCCCTGTCCAACCTGCCTCATGAGCACTTCCAGGGATCGGGCATCCACAGCTCCTCTGGGCAACCTGTGCCAGTGCCTCATCGCTGAGTGTCATCGTAAAAAATTTCCTCCTTATGTCTAATCTAAACCTACCCTCTTTTAGTTTAAAGCCATTACCCCTTGTCCTGCCAGTACAGGCCCTGCTCTGAAGCCTCCCCCCATCACGCAGATGGGGACACAGACCCCTGCAGAGAAGCAGCAGCACCCAACTTTCACCCTCTAATTTCTGTGTAAGAAAATGCAAACTAGCACACGATCTTGAAAAGTAAAGCGTGTATGCCAGGCAGTATTTAGAGAGAAGGGAGAGAAACCCCCCTTCTTCAGTACCTGCAGTTCAGCACGCGATTCTTCCTGGGGACCTTCACGGGCACGCACAGCCTCTGCATTTCGGGGGCCTCCAAGGTCAAGTGCCCATCTTCACAGCCGACAGAAACGAGGACCAGCCGCGGCTCCTGGCGAGCGGTGACCATGTGCCCATCTTCCTTCGTCACAAGCCAAAACCTGAGGGCGCCGGGGGACAGAAACACGCCGCACCGTTACAGGCCGGGCCGGACACCGCAGGTGCCTCTTCAGGGGGCTGAAGGGAAGCGCTGGCGATGCCGCAGCCCGGCCGGGGGGGGCCTGCCCCCGCCACGGGCCTGCCCCGAGCCCCCCCGCCTCCCCGCCGTACCTGTCCCGCAGCTCCCCGCTGCGCAGCCCCATCGGCGTCACCTGCGCCCGCGCCACCGCCATCCCCCGGCACGACTTCACCGGGTACACGAAGAGGTTCAACACCGTCCCCACCCGCTGCAGGCGGCGGCGCGCCCGCCTCCGCCCGCCGGCCCAGCGCCAGGCCCCCAGCAAGGCGCCCAGCGCCGCCAGCGCCGCCGCCCCCCACAGCCAGCCCGGCCGCGGCCGCAGCCACGGGCCCAGCGCGCCCCGCGCCCCGCTCATGGCGACTGGGCCGCGGCGGCGTGGCGGGGCCGGACGGGCCGGGCGGAGGCGGGTCGAGGGCTGGCGGCCGCCCCCCCCGCGGCCCAACGCGCCGAGCGGGCCGCGCCCGCCCCGGCCTCCGCGGCCTCCGGTGGGAGAAAGGCGGCGCTGGCGCCGCCCGGCACGGCAGCAGGGAGGCCGCAGCCGCGCTTTCCTGGCGGCCGGGCGGTCGCTCGGAGCAGCGTCGCCGGGAGAGGGCGGGCTCGGCGGGGAGAAGGGGGAAGGGGTGGCGAAGGGCCGGCGCGGGGGGCAGCGCCGGGGCTGGGGGGTCCCGTGGGTTCTGGCCGCCCCGGGGTGCCCCCTGCGCCGGCGCCTCCCAGCAAACTCGCCAGGCCCCGCCGAGAGTGTCCCCCCATCGCAGGGTCGCGGCAGGAGGCATGCCAGGCCGGGGGGACACCGTGGTGTGGGTGGGAGTCACGCCAGGCTGGGGGGACGCCGTGGCGCGGGTGGGAGTCACGCCAGGCCAGTGGGAGGCCGTGGCACGGGTGGGAGCAGTGAACGCCGCTGCCATCACACGTCCCACCTCACAGGCAAAGCAAGAGCCTGGGCTGTTGGTTTCCCCTAGCTGCCCCTTGCAGGAGTCTGGCCAAACTCACCCATCTAAAATTTTAGGATCAGAGTGCCGAGACCAAAGCCCTGGCAGGCAGAAGATGGGGAAGCTCGGCGCTGGGCGTTCCTGAGCGGTTCGGACAGCCCAGCTGCCATGGGTTGCTGGAAGTACTATGTCAGTGGCATCCCGGCGGGCAGGAACGCTGATGATGGGGCTGTTTGGGGCCTCTGGCAGCAAGTGTGTGTGGGTGGGCAAGCCAGGGGGGCTCCTCGCAGCCATCTCGCCTCAAGAAGGGGGCTTGATCACAAGTCAGGATCAGAAAATGTTCCTGCTAACGGGAATCACTGTAGCTGGCAAAAAGTGTGGTGTGATTTGTGACAGCCTGCTGGTGGATGAAGGCAACGTGCTGGATGTCAGAAGCAAAGGCAGTGACAGCAGATCCATCTGTATTGGCAAGACCCCCAAAGCTTACTCATGGGTGAGAAGGGAGTCCATGGAGGAGCCCTCAATCAAAAGGTTCACGATATGATTGTGGGCATGAAAGCATGAAGCAAACAGCACAAAAGAGACAGACATCATCTGCCCGAGCAGGGGGGCACAGTCGTTGCTGTAGGCCAGAATGGAGATAAACCTGATTTTGTTGCAGATGTCTTTGCCTGCTTCTTTTGGGGAGGGTGTGCTGGGCAGGCAGCAGTGCAGGGACACCAGCAGTCTACCAGACCACCTGTGGTGCAGCAGGGAGTGAAATGAACATTCCACATCAGGATGCTCAGTATTACTTGAGTGGTCTCCTGGCCACCTTGGGTAATTGCTCCCTGTTATTCCCATTTTACTGACTGATTTGGGGGTGAAGGTTTCTGATAACATTAGCTTTGGGAAAGGACAGGAGAGAGGGCAACGCTTGTGCCCTCTTGCTCAACACTTTGCTGTTTAAATCATGCCCTAAATGCCTGTCATTGTTTTTGAGACCTTTCTGCTTCTACAAGTAGGACACAACACTAAGGATAAGCAGGACTGGTGTTTATTTTGAATTTGCCCCTGAACAAGCCCAGTTTGTTCTGGAGATTATTGATGAGCAGAGCCTTGTGCTGCTGTTGGACTGCATGGGAGGCATGTGCAGACAGTCTGCCACCTGCTCACCTTCCACATAATTTGAAACCCCTTCTTAACGCCGCTTTGAGAGCCCCTTGCGCTCTTTGATAACTGTTAATCTTCTCATTTAATATGGAGTCAATATTTTGTAATTTAATTGAATTCACATGGAGATCTTTAATCTGCAACTGCACCCGCAGGAGCAGAAAAACACTGTAAGGAGAGCCAGGCATCTAATGTATTAGCAAATGTTCAACAAAACTGCAGTGACTGCCTAATTAGTAAGTACCGCCTGATAAGCAGTGTTTACAAGCATGAATCAAAACAAATTAACGTTAAGTACTAAAGGGATAAAAACACAAAACCACAAACTGGTTTTAGAATCTAACAATAAAAGCAATGCATCAAATGCAAGAAATGAAAAAAAAAAATTATTACTTATGTTGGCCACAAGGTTTTTAAAAAGCATGGGCACTCCTGATGAACATTCATGCTTATTTTCACAAGCTTAAGGCAAAAGTAAGTAACTGTCTCCTCTGATTTCTCAAGTACTGGTGTTGCTCTGCTGTGCAAATCACAAAATGCAGAAAGCCTTTGCCCTCTGAACTTTGGTCTACAAGGCATCAGAATGACAGGATTTGGAATAAAGGAAAAAAATTAGGGTGATTTATTGCTTGCTCCCTTCTTCTGGGTGCGAGAGAAAATAGATCTGGAGTGTATACATATTTTGCTGGCATGAGAATTTGGAGAAGTATGGACCTATATAGTGTGATGGTGGTGTGAATTGCTACAGCTCCTCCCTAGTTACACGTTACAGGCAGCACAATGGTATACAAAACCAGATTCTTTCAGTTTGAAGGACTAAACTGACTAGTTAAGGACTAGCTAAATTCAGAAATAACAGCTTTGCTAACAACTGCATATTAATTTAGAGAAAAATTTCTTTCCAAATCCAAGAAGGACCTTACATTTTCATTCTCTAAATCTACCAGCTTGGAGCCTAATGAGATTTTGTTCAGCCCAGGCCCAAGAAGCAGCTGTCACATTCAGCCCTGACTTTTCTTGGAGACTATGGTGTGAAAGAGCTTAAAGAGGAGTAACAGAAGGCGGCAGCATCTGCATAATCTCTCCTCTCCTGCTGTGATACAAGGAATGTAAAATCAAAAATAGCTGCAGAGAGCACGGTTGTGGCTTACCATTTCAGGTCTAAGGCTGCAGCCTTGGAAGAAAGCCCTGTTCATCCATACACCAGGCACCTCTCAGAAAGCCTCCAGTAAATAGCTTGACCCACAGGTTTGTTTAATCCTCCATCCCAGGTACACCTGTGCTTACCTAGCAGCCGCCAACTCCTGCTGCTGTAAAGCAATGTGAACAGAGCCATGCAGACAAAAAGCAGGTATTGCTTTTGCTACAGTCCAAACGCAGCATCTCGTGTGACAGAATTCTGTTTGCTGTAGCCAGAGCAGGCACGGTAAAAGGAAGTGACTGTGTTTTCAACTGCTTAGAACTTCATCAGACTTCAGGACAGTCATGCTCAAATTCTCTGGACCAGGTTCTTTCCTCAGGCTCCTTAAAATGTGTCTGATCAGATGAAGGATTTGCAGTGTCGGTCCCACAGCAAACTGGGGCTGGGCACTCTCAGCCATGAAAGCGGGAGATGCTGGCCTATCTCGAAAAAACCCCATGGTGTCTGCTCAGAAGCATCCACATGACACATTTTCAGGTGGAACAAATACTATGGGGAAAGTAATGACATCCCTGCCTTCAGATGCAGTAGGCAATTGGAGATAATCCTTCTAGAGTTACACCTGGACTCTCTTGTAGCAGCAGCTCAACCAGAGGTCTAAGATGAATGATGAGGAAGGAGTTGAAAGATCTTACTTGCTTCCACTGAAAAAAAGACAAGTGACTAGGGTCTTGTAGGTCTTCAGCATGTGCACAGTGCTGTACTTTGGAAAGGCATAAAATATCACCCTGAGGTGGAGATTTGGATGGGCATTAAAAATAAATAAATAAATAAATAAATAAATAAATATCCAGTAACAAAGACAGCAAAATGCTTGCCTAGAATAGGTGACAGAGTGTTAGGACAGAGCTAAATGCAGGCTGGGCTTGTCTCAGTGAAGGAATAGGGTTAAATGACCACACCAGGGATATGCCAGTTATTTTTCCAGTGAATCTGATAGTTCAGCAAAAGGCAGGGATGTGGAGATGACGTGGCCAAGCATGCAGTCATCCTATGCTGATTTTAACAAGATATGATGAAAATTATATTACACCCACACAAGTTATATCCTTCTTCCAAACTTAGAACAAACAATAAATTCAAAAGATCTTCATAGAGAGGAGAGGAGGATAAAAGCATTGCTGTTTCCTCTTAAAATCTTCAAAGAAATCAGAGTTCAGTGAGTCATGCACTAGAAATGAGCCAAGTGAAATTCATGTATGGAAAAATCTCAGATGAATAATTGGCGATGATAGAATTTAAAATAGAGCCATTAATGATAAATGCCTTTTAATGGAGCCAGAGCAATGAGATAAAGGGAATTTTTGTGTGTGTGTGATTTTTTCTACACAGAGAAGCATAACACCAAAAACCCAGGCAGGTTGGTAGACTGCTTTGTTCACTGTCCAGTCATATAGGAAGATGAATTGAAATTTTTCTTTTTCCTCCAGTCAAATGGGAAACTTCAGTCTCTTTAAATTCACCAAGACAATACAGAAATGGTTATTCCAGGCAAATGTTCGTCCCAGTATTAACTAACACAGGCTAATTTATTTTTTTTAGATTTCATTAAAATTTTAATCAATAAAATTAAATTACCATTTTAATATTAAATTAGCATTACAAGCTCTCCCAATGTTCTGTAAATGCAATTCTCCAGGTGAATATAATACCCGCCAGGCAGCTTCAGGAGTCTGAATAGTCAGGGTAGAGCTGCATGTCACCTGGGAGAGCAGGTAAGGATGAGAGGAGAGGCTTTACCGGGGAGCAGTGCATTTATTCTGCAGCACAAGCACTTTTGCAGCTATGGTTCAGCAGCCATCATGGGGAAGGATGGGATTCACCAGGGGCAGGCAAGTCCATGCCGTGATTCAGCCACAGCTGAAAAACCAGTCTGATGCTAGCTTAGCGTCCCAGGAAAGCAAGGAACAAGGATTCCTTCATGGGCAGCACAAACAGGGGGATTCCAAAGTATTAGGAGGCAAGTACGCATGGCGTGCTGGAGCTGGGGTCCAAGGCAGCTCCTGGGGGAGGTCATTCCAGCCTGCCGACCTCCATTCCTCCTGCATTTGAAATCACATGTCCTGCCTCAAGCAGTTGTGATCCCTCCAGTGGAGGATGACCTTCAGAAACGAGAAGTGGCCGTGGTTCATCCCTGTCCCTCCACTGAAGCATCCTTAATGAACGTTTCTAAGGTACAGCAAGAACCTCGGGACAAAGCGTAATGCAGTTTCATGTGTTGAAGGAAAAAAAAAAACAGCTCAAGAACAGTGTTCTACGGCTTTATTGAAACACGTGCTTACAGGAGGCCCAGGGTAGAAAACACTGGTATATGGAGACGCACATGCCACTGCTGGGACCCAGCATCCTGACGATGGGTGTGGACAAACCGGGAGGCCAGCCTCCGGGAGGACGGGAAATCCCTGCAGGAGATGAATCACAACAAGGAGGCAAGCTGACGAGGCTGGAAATCTGATTTTTTCCCAGGAGATGGCACTAAAGGACAATCGCCTTTCAGCCGGTAAAGTGCGATGCGGTGGAAACTTCGCTGGGGGCCAGACTGCTCCTCAGGTGCTTCGCGCTGCCACCTTCCCAAGGCGCTCCTAGCAAAAAGCTTTATTCTTAGTGTCTGGGTTTTTAGCAAGAATGAGGATGTCAGTCTCTTGCATCTCCATACAGTAGGTAAATATAAGCTTTCTGCCTCTCCTGGCAGAATCCACCCACAGGACCAAGGACCCAGGAGGTTTATCCTCCAGCCCCCTGCTCACAGTGGGGTCAACACGGAATTCGCACCAGGCTGCTCTCCACTTTGTGCAGTCATTGCCGTGAGAGCCCCCAGGGCCCGACACTCCCCAGGCTCCTGAACTAACCTCTTCTCATGCTTAATTACCGTATTACTGGGTTTTCCCCACCTCGTATCTGGCTGGAAACTCCCCAGTTTCAATTTATGGCCATGGCCTCTTGCTGTCTGGCTGCAGACCTCAGCAAAGAGCCTGGCTCCATCTTGTTGGCAATGCCTTCTTAGGTCTTGAAAAGCTGCTGTTGGGTCCCTCCAAAGTCTTCCCTCCTGCAGCTGAACAAAGCCGGAGCCCTGAGCCTCTCCTCGCAGGCGACGCGGGATTTAGGGAGGAGCATTGCCCTCCCTGAGCTCAGGCTAGACTTCACCCCCAAACAGGCCTGGCAGCCTGATACTACTTCCTACAAAGAGAATGAAAGGAGAATTTTATTCCTTTACTTTCTTTTAATTTAAATATCTTCATTAATCTACAACCTTTTTAGGCTCTCTGCTGCTTTTTGAAGGAAAACTATTTCCAAAGCACACTCTGTACAGCTAACTGCAGCAGCTCGGTACACATTTTAGGACCAGTTTTGTCTCAGAAGAGGCCGGTGCCTAGCTAACAAGGGGCTCGGGGTACAGAAAAAGAGAGAACTGGTTTTACGGCACCCCAGTGCAAAACCTGCCCTCTTGCCAGTCTTGCAGACCGGCAAAAGACAGAAAGGTCGATCATCCCTGAAGGGAACCTTGGCCGGGGACTGGCACAGCACCGAAGTGACGCGGTGTGGCGTGGTACGGCCCTCTTCAGTTACAGCACTTCAAAAGCAAGCTGTGCAAGAGGGCTTCCTTGTGCTAACCTCGCAGGACAAAGGACAATAGCTCTGCCATTTCCTCAGAGCCTACGGTAAGCCCGATAGTAATTGAATGCCCTGGAAAACCAACAGAAATAAGCTTTATAGTGCTCTGTGACTCACCGAGCAGGCACCAGGAATGGCCAGGGATTTCATTTAAAAGCGACTTGCTAGGCTGTCACGTTAGTGGAGTTCATTCCTGAGAGAAGCCTGGACCAGTTGAGTGCTTCTTGCCACGCTTGCATGTAGTCAGCTTCCTGAACTTATTTATCCTGTTGTTTGTTATAGGACATGGTGAAAGGCGGGTGGAAACCTGGGGACACACACTGGGTAGCACAACAGCACACCGCTGAAAACAAAAACTTGCAAGGTGAAGTGGAGGGCAGAGGTGCCAAGCAAGTGCCTGAAGGGAGGAACGTATTTCATCCAGCTCAAACATCAAATCTTCCCCCCGTGCCTGCTGTACCGTAATATCCGCCACATCCCACCTTTGTCTACTAGAGGGTCATACGTCTGGTTTGTTCCTTAAAGGCACCAGGCAAACCCATTTTAATAAGGAGCCCGCCTGTGCCTGTGGGTTGACAGCTCTCCCCGCTGGGGTGGCTCCCCCAAAGCCAGCCTCATCAAGAGCACGTGAAGCCCGTGCAGAAGCTGCAGGTGAATCCTGGGCTGCCCTCCTGGCTTGGCACGCCGTCAGGGCTGCCCCGGCGAGCCCAGCCTCCTCACCGGCACCAGCCTCTCCTCCGGGTCACCAGCAAACTCCTAGCACAACAGCTCTACTTCAGGTGGAGGTTGCCATCTCTTGCTAGCTCAGCAGGATTGCCGCCCGATGCTGAGCTAGGTGGGGTATATTTCCTCACCTATTATGTCACTGAGACAACATTTAGCAACAGCGCTGCAGGACCTGCCCTGTCCCACCTGTTTGCGTGATGGCTAAGCCAGACCTGGCGCAGCAGGGATGCTGCCGTGATTGACAGGAACTACAGCCCTCTGCCATCTATCCCGACTGAATGAAAATCAAACCTCAGGCCTCTGCCCCGATTCAGATTTTCTAGACACTGCTGTTGTCAGCTGGGGCTGCTGAAGAGAGCAGCAAACCCTCAGGCCAAGGTTTGGCCTCACAAACTCACTCCACCAGCTGAGGAGTAAATTACTGCTCAAGGAGAACTGATAAGCAGCACTAATTGGTAGCCTCAGTGAGAACCATCAATTCATTCTGAGGAAGGAAAATAGGCTGGCACAAATCACCAGCTGTTTTATAGCAACAGCATAGGTTACTTGCCTACTTTATCTTTCTCCTCTTCATTTTTGGTCTATTTTAGAAACACTGTTCAGCAGAAGCTGACTCACCAGTATGCATCAAGCTTTTCTTTTCTCAGGCTCACACAGAAGCACCATTTACATATCATTTGGGTTCTGCATAGGTAGCAACCGCGTTACTCCCTTAAAGTTGCTCCCAGTGGGCAGAGACCATAGGTTAGCAGGCAAAAACCAGTGGCAACAATTGTGCTGAGCAAGCGGTTCATGAGCTGAAGTTCATGTTTACCTTTGTGGAAAGTCCCTGCATTGAATGGGTTGGACCCTGGGTGTTGCAATTGCAACAAGGGAGCAGCCTTTCCACTTGGAGGACACAGGGACAAATAGACGGACACTCCTTTCTCACAGAAGAATGGAGACACAAATCTCCCCCTGCACTGCTTTAGTCATTTAAAAAAAAGCTCTAATGATTCATGTTGTAAAAGCACTGTAAAACATAGAGTGTTGTAAAAAAATCTGTAGCGAATCCCAAAATATACAGGCTGGTGTGGCACGGGGATGTTAGGACAGCCCTGTTCTTATTGCAAGACACAGCAGCTATCAACACCCTCTGGGATGCTGGTGGGGCAGATTGAAGGGATAGATCTGTCCCCACCAGAAAGCTCAAAAGGAACAACCAAAGGCATGAAATCAATGACTGAAATCCCTTTGTGGCTATTCCTACCCCAACCTTAGATCCTCTGCAGCCTCATCTCCCCACCCTGCCTTTCCTCTGTGTTTCCATGCAGCCTGGGCTACAGCTGGCTCCTTCCAGCAGGGCACGGCAGAATGCCACGGGGATGTTTACACTGCAGCTTCCCCTCGCTGCCTGGGCCACCACCGAGAAACTCCTTTGTGCGCCTACTCGTACATGTAGGTAAACACATGACATGGACCACATTACTTTTATTTACAGTCCAGTTAGAAAAGAGCAATAAAAAATCCACCTTTGTTTCATCTGCTACATTGAAAAGAAATAGTGAGGCTTGCAAAGACGTGAAAACCTCTTTGTTCAAAAAAGGCAAAGAAAGCAAACAGCATTTTTTTCCAGATAAATCAACGCCTTGATTACAAAACCCAGTATCAAAACTAGAAAGATCTATAATAGAGAAACTGGTAGCAGAGAAATAAATAATTTCCTGCTACCACAAAAGACAGAAAAAAATCCCAAACCCCCAAAATTTTGAAGGCACATCAACCCCCTTGTTTCTGTGTCATCAATACAAAATTTATATCCCTGGAGGTGTGACATGGAAGCTGCTCCATCCGCACCATGGAGCCGAGCCGTCTGATGTTGACATCCTCTAGCTAAACTTCCACAAATGGAAACAAAGATGGAGCTGGCAGGTTATGTGGCCCCATTCTTACACCAAACAGTTGTACATTCTCATACCAAACGCTGTATGTACTTTTTTTTGCAGACGTAGTTAATAATTCATTTTTTTTCCTGGCAAACATCACAGAACTGGGTGTTCTTATGCCCCAGCTTCCAGAATCAGGTATATCAGATATAAAACCAGCTCTCAGTCAAAAAAATACATGCAGATTGCACAGCAGCAGAGGAAAAGTTTGAAATACTAATCACAGTGAACCTTTCATGCCCCCAAATCAGAAGACAAACACACCTCATTTTCTTTCTGGATTTTTGCATCAGTCTTAAGACTTAAACTCATTATGCCTAGTGTTTGAACTGAACAGCTGCAATGCAGCAAAGCTCTCTGCGTCTCAGACCACAATCCATCTCTATCCAGGTACATTTTTAAGTATACTCATAATCTTAACCCTCTGAAGGAAAAAAAAATAATTACTTCAGAACCCCAAAGACTATCTTTTCCTGATCCCCTGTTACCCGTTTCCTCCACTGCTCTGACAGTTCCTCTCACTAGCCAGACTCAGACCTCCACCTCCCCACCTGCTCCTGCATCCTCTATTTTCCTTCATTTCTCTCCCCCTCATCTACTTGCTTTTCCATCCATCCTTGGCTCCCTTCCACACACAGCGCAAAGCTCTAGAAAGCCAACTCATATCTGAGAACAAACTTCAGCTCAATGAATTGAAGATTATTTCCTTATCCTTGCATTTCTTAGACCTGATCTGATTTCATAAAGCGCTGGAAGTTTTTGCAGAGAAGAGCCCCCAGTCCTGGAGAAGGGGCTGGCGGAGGGGCTCCGGGCTGGGAATGTTTGTCCAAGAGGTTTCTCAGGTGCGGGTTTCAGATTTAATCCTAAGAAAGCAGCAATGTCCTCAGGTCCTCCCCCGTGGGGTGCGTGGAGCTGCGCTAGCGGACGAAGGATGCCACCTGAGCTGCCACTCCGAAGGGAGCAGAATAGGCCGTCGCCAATCCTTGCAGGCCGACCACCAAGTAGTGGCATCCCTTCTGCAGAGCTTTGCCGACGTTCTGCACAGAGAGATGGGAGAAGGGGATTAAAAAAAAAAAAAAAAAAGAAAGAAAAAAGTGGTGATGGAAAATACCTTCACATAAAATCGTTCTGACAGCCAGCGTCACCGACCCAGAAAATTAATTTCTCCCGTAGCTAATGAGGGCTTGAGCATGGAATAACATTTTACCATCTATTTTTATACAGAAACACACCCCCACAGAGTATAGTTAGACCGAACGGATGCAGCCTCCACAGGAAGCCAGGCTTTCACATGGGCTTCTATTCAAGAATAAAATTAGTTTAAGTTCATACCTAGTCTGTAGAGGTACATGTTTCCCACACACACGTTCTAAGATTGTTAGTATCTCCTAAAAGCATGTAAGCTGTTAAAACTGGCCCTGAACAAGGCAGCAGTAAACCACTGAGAATACTTCTGCTGAGATTTCCTTGTTCTTTGTCAAAACAAGATTTTTTTGGTCAAAATAAGAATGTTTTGACCCAGTTCCATGTCTGTATGTGTTTAAGAACTCATCCGTGTACTGTGTTAGAGACAACTCACTACAGATTACTTAAACTAAAAACCTTAATCCAATTTTAGTTTCACTCTTGATAGTTTTTGCTCATGTGGCTGCTCGTGACTGGGGAATTAATACAATGTGGTCAGTTTGGGAGGAATATTGGAATTAACTGTTAGTAACACTTGCTGATTGTGGGGGACTAGATCAAAATCATCTCTTGTAATATGGAAAACACTGAAACAGAGAATATACTTCTAAATGGGTGAAATCCAGTCAATATCTGTTATATTACTGGGATTACTGGGGTAGCTGGATTACAGTAGTACTGCATGCCATTACATAGCTGAACTGCACTGCATTTACTCCTATGGAAACTGGCTTGATGTGAGTTAAGATGGCAAAATCAAAAGGCAGCTCGAGCCCGAGGACGGAGAAGGGGACGCGGGGCCTTCCCTTCCCACATCTGCCCCCGTCCCACTGCGCCACACCAGCGATCCCTTTCCTCCCTCCCGCCCCGCATGCAGCTCACCCACCCGGCCCGCACCTGTCGTTCCTCACCGCCGGAGCCAAACTGGCAAACCTGCCCCGTGGGGATGTGGCCTGAGCAATACGGAGGGGAATACGCGGCGTCCAAGAACCGGCCTGGGCTCTAAACACCGTCCCGACGCCCTCATGCCACCAGCACACACAGCAACAGCAGCGAGGGCGCACTGACGCATGGCTGCGACGCAGCAGCACCCATCAGCCGGCGGACTGGAGGCTGATGGGGGTTTACTGGTGTAAGCTGTGGTTTACTGGAAATCACAGTGCTGGGAACTCGAAGCGTCAAATCCATCAGGAAAGAGAAAATATTCATCTCTTTATGAAACAGTAGTGTTGGTCAGGCAGCTCATGAGTATGTCTTACACCTGTAAACACTGTGAATTTCGGAGTAACTTTGCCAGCCTAACCAGCATTTTCTGCGTGTCGGACATCACAAGCCTATCATCGGTTTTTAAAAGAATGCGTAGAAAATCATGTCTCATACTGGTATCTGTGATCTCTCTGGTAGGAAAAGGGTTCCTGACACCAGATGGATTTTTTCCTACTAACACCAAAACTCTTTTTTGCTACATATCCAAGACATACCTGAACTGTATTTGAGTGACACGAACAAGTGGAAAATAATCAAACGCTTCCCAATAGCACTTTTGTAACCAAAGGCACCTGCCCGGGGGGGCCACACACAACCCACCACGCTGCAGGGCTGGCGGCTCTGCACCGCAAAGCCACAGAACCATTTCGGTCCCAACCAGGTGCCACACAAGGAAGAACATGTTGCATTTTTTTTTCCTTTAACACCTACCAGTGATTTTCAGGGGACACCCGACGGGTGAGGTGGCAATGGAGTGGGGAGGGATGGCGGTGCCCTTCCCTGCGGGCACTTGGGCAGAAGGAAAAATCCGCCCCAAACCTGGCAATTCGTGGGAAGTTTTAAGGAACAGTGTCAAAGCAATGACGCCGGGGGAAACGCTGAACAAAGCCGGGCAAAGCACTCATCACATGGATCGGCTTAGTGTCATTTTTGCTCCCAACCGGCAGCTTTTCCCTGCGCTGATCCCGGCCCGGGGGGCTGTCCCGTCCCGCCCGGGGGGCTGTCCTGTCCTGTCCGGGTGACTGTCCTGTCCTGTCCTGTCCGTGGGGCTGTCCTGTCCTGTCCGGGGGACTGTCCTGTCCTGCCCGGGGGGCTGCCTGCCCGCCCCGGCTGAGCTCGGCGCCCCAGGACCCAGAGGCCCTTCCGAGAGCCCCTCGGGAAAGCCCGTGCCGAGACCCCCGGTGCCCCCCCCGCCCCCTGCCCTCACCTTGCCGTACTTCCTCAGGCGCTGCCCGTAGGGCCGCTTGCGGGCGGCCCGCGGCGGGTGCAGCGGCTCGTAGGAGTCGGGCAGGAGGGCGAAGCGCACCCTCCTGGCGGCAGCGCCCGGCTCCTGCTGCTGCTCCTGCCCCTGCCCCGCCGCCTCCTCGCCGGGCAGGATGGAGACCTGGTCGTCGCCGGCCCCGCGGCGGGAGTAGCGGCCCCTGGCCTTGGCGCCCAGCCGCGCACCCACCGCCATGGTGCCGCCGCCCGCCGCCGCGCCGCAGGTGTGGCTGAGGCGGCCGCTGCCCCCTCCCCGGGGCGGGACGGCGGCGGGAAGCGGCGCTGCGGGCCCTGCCCGAGGAAGCCGGGCCGGGCCGGGCGGGTGCGGCCGGCGGAGCCGCGGCGGCGGGCGGGGGGCGGGTGGGCTCCGGCACCCCCGGGCCGCCGGCGCGGAGCACCTCGCCTCGCCGGGGCGGCGGGGAGCCGCTGGGGGAGCCGGGGCTCGCTCCGCCGGCGGCCCAGGGGAGGGGCAGCCCGGCTGCCGCCACCGCGGGGGGACACCGAGACCGCCCCGGCCCGGGTCGCTGCCTTCCCCCCTCAGCCCGGGCTCCTGGCAGCCCCGCTGTGGCGGTGTCCCCGCCGCAGCCCCGGGTGGCCGTTCGGCCACCCCTGGGGTGCCACAGCCGCCATCCCACGGGCAGCCTCCGCCGTGGGTCCTGCCCGGGTGCGGGCCGTGCCCGGCGCTGGCTCGGGCCAACAAAGCAGAGTGGTGTCGGGAGCATCGATGTCATTTATCGAACCGGTTGGTGTATTTATCGACCTTTGATAGACGTGCAAATACTTCAGCTAAGCAGATGCAATAACGGTTCAGACTAATCCTTTCCCGTGGATTTTTCTTACCGAGGAACAAAGCCTCGAGCTGGTGTCGTGTGTGTGTGTGTGTGTGTATTGTGACTCTGGTGCCTGGCGTTGTGACCTGCCCCGGGGACAGCGCTTGGCCACCGCCGCGCCAGCCGGAGAGCTGCAACGGGCGGCTCGGCCGCTCCTCGGAAGGGTAGAAGGCATGGGCCGAGTCTTGGGTCTGTCATCGTAGGAAAAGTGCTCCATCCTTTCCCCTGTTTTATATTAAAGGCATCGGCATTCCTGTTACCCTCACCAGGTTTTTTAAGTTACATCTCCAGGAGGTCGAGTGGAGACCTAAACCCAGGAGAGAGTGTCATGCTCAGTGCACCTGTCCCAGACACCTTCCACAGGCCACGTGTGGCCCTCGGCACTCTCCCTCCTCCAGGCTCCGGCTGCGGCAGCACCCTCAGGGCCCCTTTCTGAGCCACCCAAGTTCTTTCCCCAAACCTCCTGGAGCCAGATGCCGAACTTGCCTATGTCCTGCACCTGCAGGTGTGTCCTCGACACCACAGAGACAGTGAAACAGAGGAGCACCACGGGTCCTGTCCCGAGTGCCTGTTGATAACCCCGTGGCCGGCAGCCTGAAGCAGCAAAGGACAGGAGTTACACTTTGCATCTCTGCTGCGTTGCTGTAGATGTGCACGCGATACTTCCTTAAATGGTTTGAGGGGTGAAATAATTGCTAGATGCTGATTAAGTAGTAGCATCAAGAAATAAAAGATCGGTAATCTGTAAGCAGCTGTTGAACAGGATCCTTCATCTTGTTAACCTCAAGGTCTCTTGAAAAATTTTGAAGGGAAAAATGCATTAAGTATTTTTTCTGGGACTTTAAAAAGTGTTCGCGTCTAGGTTTCTATTTATAGATCCATTACTGCATGTATACTTTGCCCCTAAACAAGAATTGCAAAGATAGTCAAAGGTAATCGGTCTTCTCAAGACGGGTTTGTACCTTTCCTCACAGACTGGGTTTGTACCTCATGAGTTTGTTTCATTTTCCAGAGTTCAACTGTCAGAACCTCAGGGAATATGTCTCTCAGCTGGGATTTACTGTCTCCATTTGCATGGCAGCAGGGGAACCACAAGTTCTTGGATTCAGAGGTCCAGGGCACCTCTTGGGTGTGTGACACCGGGTATCCAAAGCCACGTGTCTAACAGCTCATGGAATCTTAGCATCATCATAACTACATAGCATTAAGGATGCCACTTGGTGCTCAAGCATTATTTGTCATCCAGAGAAGCAGAAGCGAATGGTTATAGTCCTTTCATTCACCCATATCCCTGTTAATGCTTTAAACTGGACTGCATGAAAAGGGATCTACTTAGTTTGGAAGTGTCTCTGTCCCTTAAAGAAAGCAAGCAAAAAACCAACCCCAACCAAACCAGCAGAACCATGTGGTATTCCAACTGCTTCCCCCCCCCCGAAATGCTGCCAAGAAGTTACGATCAAACACATAAACCCCCTGAAGATCCATCAGAGACCCATCACTTCCCGGAGGCCGTGGAACATGACGTGGCATTTAACTGTCTTTTGGATTTCTCAGGATAAAGCCACGCTGACATAATGCTGCTGTGATCCCTCCCATGTGAAAGTCAAGCTGCATTTCTGATCCAAATGTTCTTATCTCATTCTTACCCAAGGAGTAACTTACACGAAACAGGTATGTAACAAGGCAGCAGTTGAGGGACCCAACAAACAGGCACTGAGGATTCACTATGCAACATGTCACTGATTTCCACACAAAGTACGCTCTGCTTGCCAATAAAGCCAGCAATTCTGAAAAAGCTCCTTTCTCAGATCTTCCCGTCTTATTCCTGCCAGGCACAGGAGATTTGGAAAGCCAAATGATGAGTTTGGGTGCAGCTACACCCTTCACACAGATCATACTCCTTAGTGTATTTGCTAGGGAGAGCGTAAGGTGGTTCACAGCTCATCTTCCAAGAGGGCAGAAGGAAGGAGGTCAGCAGGGTTTGGGAATCACGGCAATTTCACATCGCTGGCAGGTGCTGGAAATATTGCCGTTAGCAAGCTGTCTGTATACAGAAACATTACACCGGCACTTTGGGGTGCAGCGTTTCATGGGAGAGTGGAAGTAAAATTTGTAGCCTGTTCTCTGGAAACGCTATCTGTGTTTTGTGGAACATTAATACATCTCCAGTTACACAAAGTGCCGAAACCCAGCAACAATCTAGGGCAAAGTTAGCTACGTAGGCACGGGGCACGTAACGCAGGGCGCTATCCTAAGCGCTTAATCTACCGTCTCGGCATGACCTATATTTTTGCTACTGAACGCTCCGAAAAGGCAAAGGGTTTTGTTTCATGACTAAGTTCCTATGTGATCTTGGATTAACCTCACTGTTACGTTCCAGCGGTGTGTTTTTCAAGGATAACTAAACATTCATGGACGTTTACGGGTAAATTGAGCAGACACACAAACCCCTCCTGAGGCTGGCTTTTGGTGACTTTCTGGAGAAGCTCGTGGACATCCATTTCTGAGTGCTAAACCACCGATAGTTTCTGGACAGCGCAGGACCACAGAACCAATGCAATGCTAATCCTGAGTTCACACGATGCTGAAGATGAAGCCTGGCCTCCTTCAGACTGTTTTGCTACCTGCAGTAATTACTGCGCTTTTATAAAGGGCAAACAACAAGTATTTTAGTATGAGAACTGTTCAAGTAAGTTTTAATAGAGTGCACCAGTGAATCAAGATGACTTGCATCAGATTTTGTTTCAATGAACATCAGATGAAAAAAGAAAAGGGGCTACAGTTCTTTCTTTCCAACACCACCCTTTTTCTAAGGCAACAATACACGTCCATTTCCGAACATAACTGTTACATAGGAAAGCTACATCACAGTACAGTATGTAAAAGTCCATCTCGGTCAAGAAGCCATTAGAGAATGGCACATTTACTACACTTACAGCCTTCTAACTTAGGGTTACAGAGTTTACCACATCTTTTTTTTTTTTAATTTTTATTTTTTAAAGTGACAGTTTCTTAATGAACTTTCTATTCTTCACAAGAGTGTGCAGATGGGGCCCATATGTTGATATTACAGTAATTACGACATTAAATAACATTGCACAACCAACCTCTATGGTTAATTCAGTACAAAATAACAAGTATTAAAATGTACCAGTACTAGTGGTTTTACATAGTTTATAATCATTCATTATGAAGGAAAAAAATGTGGGTGTTTTTTCTTTTTTTCTTTTTTGTCTTTTCTGTAGGCAAGTGCCTAATTACAAAGCTGCACATTACAGGCATAATGATGTGGAATAAATACAAGAAATCTGGTAAAATATTAAACACAAACAGGTTACATGGGAACAAACTGTACAACCACGAAAGCATAAATCAACAATTTATCATTATAAACAATGTATGTTTAGCTGTAAAATATTACGTGGAATTGCATGTACTCTTTGGGGGCACATGTTCCAAAAGCCAAGCTAATTCCTGAGGTGGTATTATTAACTCATACAATTGGTCAACACTTCAGATTATCTTGTGCTATTAAACAGTCCCAATATTAATATATTTCCATAAAATGGAATTTCGAGTATTCTGAAGGCAGCAAACAAGTGATATTTTACACCATGATATTCAAATGAAATAATTACGGTTCTCCATTTTGGTGCTACATTTGTTAACGGGCCATGGGAGTGAGCACTGTAATTTGCAGACACAACGTCACCTACGCCTGGTTTCTGTTCCCCCACAGCTCTGAGCTGGCCCAAGGCAGAACAACGTTTTTAAACTGTAAGTGCCAACACTGTAAACATGTTTGTATTTTTTCAACTAAACACTGTCCAATAACAAGGAGAAGAGCCAAAGATAAGCAGGAACAGTCTCGTGTAGAACAAAAGCCAATTATTCATTGACTTTTGGTTCAAATCATGAACGATCTTTAAATAATTAAAAATGGTCATGCTACAGTTGTGAAAACTATTTTTGTGCATTTGACTCAGGACACAAGTTTTTTAAAAAACGCACAATAGAGGTAAGACTTATAAAACCCACCAAAAATGTAAATGATAGGGAAGAACTTTTCCAACTCAAAGCATCAAACATACATTTCTGTGCAGAAATCTAGACAACTATACAAGATCTGAATTTAAGCAGTCATCTTTTTATTATACAACTCTATGAACATAAAATGAACAGAATGCTCTATATACTTACCTGTACATGTGAACATAACTTCTTTAGCTACAGTTATTTAATATAGGTCATACTGGATTTAACTTTACAATTCTGAATAACTATGTATAACCTTATTGCAATAAGGACAATTTCTACATGGGGGTTTCACAGGCCAATCACATTAGGCGCAACCAGTACATTCAAAGTGTAGATCATGTATGAATCTTCCCTGATCCCAAAAAATTTAGGTTCTCTTTACAGCTTAAGCTCGTTTGCTATCTTGGATGCAATGTTCTTAAATGCGATAGAAGTCCCAGATATTCTCTTGAAACGAACTCCATTGAGTGACAATCGCGGCAGTTTGCAGACTTCCATCTCCCACTGAACAAGGCTATCTTGTCGTGCATCACCATGCACACAGAAGAGCAAAAACCTCTCTTTTTGTTCGTAATCACAGTTATTAGCATCTAACACTTTCCGAATCTCTCTCATCATATCGTTGGGGTCCATAGAACTAGTGGTCTTCATACTCCACGTGAACCGCAAGGAGCGCGGCTTCGAATCTTTGCTGTCCTCCTTCTCTCTGTCTTTTGGCTCCCCAGAAGCACTCCTGGAAGAAGTGACATACAGAACAGTCAAAGATACAAGGGGTATAACCATGACACAGAAGAGAAATACAGCTCTTGAACAGGGGTTTCTAAACTGCAATTGGCACACCACTAGTCACAGGAAAGCGAATTCCAAGAGTCAGATGGATGCTGCTGGAACGGCTGTGCACCATCTCCTGCATGTGCACGTGCTCTGGCACAGTGCTGGGAGCTGCTAGAGCACCGGCGCAGCTCCCAGTAGTGGCACAGGAGCAAAGCACGTTTGGAAACCCCTGCTCCAAAACGTTCTGATGACATGTGCAATGGTAATTGCAGCAGACACACGTTACTCCGTACTGCTCCAAAGAAAGTGGAATCTATGTGAAAGCATGACTGAGTTTCTGCTGATTTCATGATCTGGAGCATGCCATACACCAACAGAACTGAAGTTGAGGGACACAATCCTGAAGCATAAATCATACTATAAAAGCAGCAGCAGAAGAAATCCCACCCTGCAATTCACAAGTCCTCAGTTAATTCCCTCCCCTCTTTTCCGCCTTTTCCCCTTTTGCATTTATCACGTATTTTTGACCTCTCTCTGTGTAAAAAGACCTTATGATAACATGCTTTCGTTTAATTGATGAAGCAGAATTTTGTGCTGTAATTTGGTTGTGAACAGCTTGTCTGTCAACCAGTTGAGCACACAGCCAGCAGCTTTTTCACAGAACAAACAGTGACAAGTAGACACAAAGTATTTTCAGTTGACACAATGACTTGGACAAAATTTCAAGGGAGTGATTTCCAATGAATATTCTTGCTCTGATGCTTCCCTACCAAATAGATAACTTATTCCATTGTAGAAATCATTTTGAGAAACAGCACTAATTATTTTAAAATGATTCCACAGCCAGCTACTTCTGGTTTTGTCCCAAGTACTTGAGATGCCTGATGCCTCCCCATCCGTCACAAGGGGAAAGGTGCTGTTCTCATTTTGGTAGTCTATAAACCATCGCTATTCAGAGAGGAGTCAAAACAAGCATTTTTAATTTAACTTTCAGAGTGATCCCCAGAGAACCACAACAATATTAAGGGATAGAGCATGGCAGGGATAAGATCTCAAACGACTTTTAGCCCAAAACAGACACTGTAGGATGACAAAAAGTAGAGGAAGCTAGAGAATGAAAGCAAGAGCTGAAAGCAACTTCACACTTCATTTCATTTGAACATTTGATTAATCTCTTTTCCCTTTCCATGTCAAGAATTCGACAGCTAATAGACTTTGAATTGCAAAGGGCTAACATAGATAGAACGCATTGTGTATTATACAATGTATCCTGTTAAGAATGTGCTGGGTTTTTTTTTAAATAAAGGCCTTCTGTTTTGAAAACTAAGTTGGTACTTTCTGTAAGTGACCAGTTTAGAATGCAAACTACAATGCCTGTTCATTAGAGAGCATAAAAATAAAAAATTATGCACTGTGCTAAGCACACCAAAAATGCAGAACCAAATGCTGAAACATGGCAAAAGAGCAGATATACTGGAAAATGAGCATATGAAGGAATGCTTTATTACTAACAAAGCACCTATAGAGTTATGTACAGCAGTTGCCATACAAATTCAGTATTTAGCAGTCACCACCCTTTTTGTCTGAGTGTCACTTATTTCTCGGTGCAAAGTGACATTCATTTCTCAGGGACTATAAGGTGTTTACTTCTGGCAAACAGCAGCTTTAGTAATGAACAGAGTATGTAACTATAGTAAAAATTTAACATATACATATATATACACAGACACACACAAAGTATACTGCATTTTCCACTGAAACCAAAAGTAAACACCATTAAATATTTATAAGCCAAAACATGATTTTAAGTGCCTGAACAATTGGTTAACTCCTACAGGGGGCTTTATTATTCAAAGGAATATGCTTAAATAAAGTTTTGTATTAAATACTTCGCAAGAAAGCAAAAATGAGGGATAAAGGACCTCACCAAAACCCCCTCCCCCTCCCCCCCTCAAATAAAAAACATTTTTGAAATGCACATTACTTAAGCACTATTCTATTTTACATCCTGATTAAAAAAATCTTTAAGAAATCAGTTAAACCTTGATGCGAAAGACCTAGGAGCGAAGTATTAATAGTGGCTCCTCACCTTGAGGTGTCAGTTCTGCCACTGGCTTCGCCTTCACTTGGATCCCTCAAAACAAAGTTAAGGTTGAGATTCAATGATAAAGGTGAAAAATAAAAGTTAAGAAAACCTACATCTAAAGCAATGTTAAATAGCTACTGAACAAAAAAAAAAAACAAAACCAAAAAACCAGTAAAATAATGTCAAGCCTAATACTGTTTAATAGTATTTTTGCACAGCTGTAATTTTAATTTCCCTTTATGAATACCTTTGCTTCTTTCCACTCTGACATGTAATTGTTTAATGTTGGTGTTTTTAACTGATGGTAAAATTAACACGCTGCCGACCTACCGCAGATGGAGCAATGGCCACATGTAATTCCAGCAGCACAGAGGAGCAGCGGCTCAGGGTGGTGCAGGGGGGCTCCACTCTGCACCCTTCTGGGCCAGACCTTTAGGCCTCGGTCCCGTGCCCAAGCTTAAGCACGTTCAAGTAATTAAAGATGTTCAAGTAATTAAAGACGTGCCTAAGAATTTGCGAGACCAAATGTTTGGAGCCCAGTTCAGAAAGGCGACTTCAACGTCTGCTTAACTTTAAGCAAATCAGCTGTTAACACTGACTTGGGTAAGATTACCAGTGAGCTTTAGGTTACACATATCATTTTTTTGTCTTGTTGAATTAGAGCTGTACTTTACCAAGGAACTGTTCTGTATTATGCCTTTTTAGTCTGAAGCAACTTGAAAAACATCCATAGATTGTATAAGCCAACTTAGTACATTCCTAGTGTTGCTGTACAAACGTTTTAGCACCCATTTTCAATTAATACTTTCAAAACACAAACACTTTAGTAACTAACATCAGAGGTGTATCATTTGACATAAACTGTTAATACAAAATACCTCATTACCCTATTCATTAAAGCATTGTCATTATGTTTTTATTTAAATACTTACCAGAAAAGGCATTTACCTTTGCCAAAAGATAGTAAAAAACTCTTTCATGACACCTTCTAATCAAAGTGTGCTTTAAACAATAATTTCCTGAACAGTAAGAAGTTAAAAAGTATGCAGTTATGTGACCAACTAAAAGAACAGCAACCCCCTGCCCTGAAGCTCCACCCATATAATCCCAGCCACTCAAAGTCTCAAACAACCCAAAGTTTTAAAAAAATAAACACACAACAAAACAACAACAAAAAGAATCCACCAGCAACAAAGCAAACAAAAACCTCTACATGTCCTTCACTATAGGAAAATGTATTTTTAGCAGTATAAAACATAACAGGAAATTGTATAAAAATGTTCTATAGTAGAGGTCATTTTAAAAGACATCAATTTACATTGTTAATTCTAAATACATAGTTTACAATATTTTTTTAATACTGTAGTTTAACATAGTGAAAGAATTAATTCTTTGGCCTCACTCTTCAAAAAAAAAGTTCAAGATACCATTCCCTGTAAATAACAATGAGCTGCAACACAAAAAACCAGCCTGTGCTCTTGAAATTGGTTAGTTACTTAACAGAAAATACCTTGCTTGCCATCTGGAAATCTACACTGACAACACAGTTGACTAACTTAATGGTAACTTTTTTTTCTTTTTAAAACCAGAGAATAAGCTCTCTACCCCCCCAACTATGTAAATGCTGGAGGTACCAATAATGGAGGATCATAGTCCTGTATCTTCAGGTTTCTGAAAAAAGAAAATAATTCACATACTTTTTTTTTTTTTTTTTTTTTAGTTTATCATAGGAGGTATTACTTAGACACACACTGACACACTAACAGCTCACCAGGTAAAATGAATTTTATGAAGAACATCACTGCATTTCTAGCTTTCTAACTCTTTTTCTCTTTTTTTCCCTTGTAATACCACCTTACGCAATTCATGATATTTTACTTACAAGTTTATGACTCCTAGCTCAACTTAGCTTTGAATTTGTCTTTTTTTTTTTTTTTAATACACAGAAATAACAAGAGTTCAGTACATAACAGCATGATTCTACAAAGAAAATAGAGGTTTTCCAGATACAATTCTGTTATAAAACACAATAATGCAGTATGGACACATCCACAAGTGGGGTTAAAAATTATAGGTATATCACTGTTAGAAAGAGGCAAACTGAAAATTAAGTCCCCTTTTGGGAAAGCGATTGTAACTGCTAAGTCAAGAGTCACTTGATATTAAACAATGTATTTGAAAATCTTTCCCAGCGCCTATCCTCACAGTATTATTACTGTTAGCATCATCACAGGAATGAACGCAGGTCCAGGATGTGTGGGTTTTCTCCTTTCAGAATCCTGAACTTACACTTGAAGAACCTGATAACCCGATATGAGGCTGCATGATATTGAAATACTAGTATTTCCAGACATCCAGACTTCTGCCCACTTCTAAACTTTTATTCAGATTTTAGAATTCCCTGAAATAATCTGTTAATACCAATTCCCTCTAAGCACAGCAATAAAGTCGTAAATATAGCCCTTGCCAAAAACTAAATCCCATTAAAAAAGTGAAGTATTATTAACATTAAATAATGACTGATTTTTAAGTCACTGCTTTCAGTATTTAAGTTAATTCGATCTTAACTTAATTGTAGCACCTTTGTATTTTAGCTGTAAAGCATGAGCAAAAAAATCTTTTGGGTAGTGTTCTCTGGCTCCTTTAACATAAAGCAGCAGAACAGCTCATCAAACATAATGGTTACAATGCACACAGAGAAGTAAAACAAAGCAGGTTCTAGAAGGTAGACACAAAACAAGCAGCATTCTAGCTAAATTTACATTTACTTCAGACTTAAACTGGAAATTCTCAATGACTTTGCAATTATGGCCCTAGTTATAAGCTGGGCTTTTATTTTTTTCTCTTAAAAATCGAGGTACTAACCTGCGAACAAACTTGGAAGTTATCTTGCTTATTATACCAGTTGATGTCCCTCTTCTAGCATGTGCAAAAGCACCGGTTTCATGTGATGGTGAGGCGGGCGGTCCATTGTAAGTGGCATTACGCCGCTCCCTTAGCTGCTCACCATGGAAAGTGCTTCGACTTGAACTCCCCCGAGGAAAGCGGGTTCGGTCTGGAGTGGTAGTGCTAATACTATGAGCAGACGGGGAAGCAGCAGGCACTCTTTGAGTTGCACTGCTGGGAAAACAGAAGCATAAATAAAGAGAAAGACTATGCTAGAAACCCTCCTACATGATAACCACTTCTCAAAGACAGGAAAGAAACATCACTTTTTATTCTTTTTTTTTTTTTTTAAACCTGAATCTGCTGATTTGCTTTTATGATTCATACTTAGAAATAATCAAGCGATATTTTCATTGCAAAAATCAAATTATCTCAAGTAGTAAGAGCAGTTAAAAAAAATATACACAGAGAATAGAACACAGGAAAAAGGTAGAAAAGCCTGTAGTAAGATCTGAAAGTGTTCCCAGCCCTCTTTCAGAAAAGTATGTTAAAAAATTTTTAACACACAAGCACTCCAAAAACTTAACAGCTATTTCTTAATAAGTAATTATCTGGCACAAAACAATGTGTAAGGCTGTTTGGGCAGTTAATAGTAAAAGCAACTATGCTATTGTGCTTTTAGACAGAAACAAACCTAGCAATCTACAAAACCAAGATGTTAACATTTCAGTATTTCATTTGAATTTGTGATGGTCTGTGTTGTACGGTCCTGCTATATCAGTTAAAACTCAACTAGTTCAGTTTTGCAGAAGCTTCCAGAGGGAGGCAGTCAAGGAACGTCTTTAACTGTATGCAAACATGCGTGATGAACAAATTCAGGCTTAAATACCTACACCACTTAAGTAAGCTACTGTTTCGAAGCAGAATACAACGTGACAGTTTTGAATAGACTACTGGAGCTTATCAAGAACTGAACAATAAGATTTTTGAAGTGTACAACATTAAAGAAACAATAATCAATTCATTACCTTGGTCTGTAAGCTTCAGTGCCATCTTTGATGGTTGGCAGTGTAACTTTTATAGGATGACCAGAGGCAGACATAGACTTTTGATGTCGAGGCCGTGCTGATACAGCAGAAGCTACTGCAGAGCCTGCAGATGATGTGCTGCTCGCAGACATTTCTGTTAGGCTTTTACCATGGCAGCAAGGCAGGAGGGACAGGCAAATGAAAAGGGAAGAGAACAGTTAATGTAAAACCCCACAGAAAACAGGGAAAATAACAACTAATTTCTTCTTTTTGAACATAGCAAGTACTGTTTAAATAACCAGAATGCTGAGCGACCAGGCTGCCTTAGTCAGCTAAAGTGAAGAATAGAGAATTCTCAGAAAATTATGTTCATCCATAAATCAAATCACCATGTGTGTTAAATTAGGCCTTTTCATTCCTCCCAAGATTAAAGCTTACAGACACATTATTCAAAATAATAAAGGAAGACTACAAAGAGTACATGGAAATAGTAAAAACTACTGAAAAAGAAATTCACAAACGATTTGAATAGATTGATTAAATAGATTCTCCTTTTGTGAAGTGAACATCCTTATTTTCAGTTCAAACTCGAACACCTAAAAGCTGAAACATTTGGAACTGCTGTCACATTACCACTTGAAAGTGACTGTGCTTTTAAAAGACCAAGTTGTACTTCTCCGGACTGTCCCAGCCACTGCTGGGCTGAGCCAACCCTTTCAAAATACAGTTCCTTCTACTGGTACTGTTATTTCTGCTTTGCCTAAGTGGCGAGGAAGAGATGAAAGTAGCGGCAAAAACTACTGTGTTACTGATTTTGTTCAAACAAAAGTCAAATGACTTAAGCCAAACTAAAGCTTTGCCTCTACCAGCATAAACAAAATTGCATTAATAACGTATTAGCAACAACAGTCCCAAAGCTAAAAAATATCTGTAGCAAAGAGGTAAAGATTTCGGATGAATAATCCGATGACACAAGCAGTTCAGCTACATCAAACCCAAATTCAACTGCAACACAATGTGTTGTAGGAAAGGCAAATAGACAACTCAGAAGAAAGTTATCCTTCACTTTTCCAAATATACTCAGAGAGCTGAGCATATTCATTGCACTCATGAAAGGAATAGGGATTAAGAGTTGTCTGTCTCTTCAATATTAAAAAAAATAAACATTAAAATGAAAAACTTCAAAATAAGATCCCTTCTCATTAGTTTTTTGTATTAAATCTATCGAAAGAAAAACTTTATCAATCTTTGAGATCACAAAAATTGTTTTAGTATGTATTTTAACCCTAAATCTAAAAAGCATATATTCCTTCTTTTTGAAAAAGGATTGTTACAAACTTTGTTCAAATATTTTAAACTATACACAAAAATCTGGAAAGATGCTTTTTAAAACACCCATTTAATAATTTGAAATAAATACTGAAAATTAGTCTCCTGTTTTTTAACATACCTCCTTAAAGCACTTTAAATAGCTGTGCTGTACTTTACTGTTCCATAACTCATCATTTTACTATATATCAACAGCCCTATGCTCTTCCTATTTCCAAAACTAAAGGCGTCATTAGAAGATTAACACTAAGACAGAAAAAAACCCCAAACTAGTTTACTAGATTATGTTATTTCATGCTAGGGATTTTTTGGTTCATTTTATCTTAACTGTTTTATTTAAGTACCTAACCCCCCAAAAGAGTAAGATCTATTGCTTTAAACTAAAAAAATCCAGGTTTTGTTACTCTCCATTAAACCCAATTTTTTATTTTTTCAGTCAGGTATAGGAGTTAACTAACACCAAGGATGAACAAAGAACATATTTTTAAAAACTGTAACTGTGGCGGTCTTAAATAAGATAGTATTTAACAAAATATACTAAACTGAGTGTAAGTATCATCCCACATACAGATACAAAATGGTTACCATCACTACTAAAATACTATTTAGGCCAAAAAAAACGTATCAAAAAGGATTGACAAGTCTTAACAATTTAAACTTTTTGAGTGACTACTAGGAAAAGTAAAAAAGGATCAGGCTACACTGTTAGGGTGATCCATCTCAAGTTATTGCCTACTTAGTTGTGAGCATAGTTACTTTGTGTTGGAGGACAACCCTTGGTAATAAATGTGATTCCATAAAAAGAGGCAAAGGCAGATCTACACAATTAGTTATGATATTTCATCACAAACATAGAAATTGTGGTGGAAAATGAGATGAAAACATACAGTCAGACTTCATGTATTTCACACCATGCTTCAGCTTTACAATGGTATTGACTGACTGCATAACCTGCTGCTTCCGCGCCGCAGTTATTGCACCCAAATTAATAAGCAAGGGAAGTTGAAGAATACCTGTTGTCCTTCCCATTCTGTATTGCAGAATAGCGATCTGAAGAACGTTCACAAACATAAGTGTTCCTCCTTGTCATTCCACTACCAGAAAATACATTACTCTAGAAGAAAATTAAGACTAAAATTAAATACTTTCTTATACTGTATATTACGTTGTTAAAAAATGCAAGCATTGGAAACAAATCAAGACAGAGTTTTAGCCATTGATGTATATGCTTAATGCCTTCAAATGTACTAGGTTAATCTATTGACACAAATTGTATATATCATCAGCTATTATCTTCCGGTAGCTCATTCATCATCTCATTACTGTACCAGTGACAGCACGCTAAAAGAAATCAGAGAAATTTAATTTTGCTGACACTTGCTTTACTAACTATTATTATCCAATTCCCACATACTGCGTTACTGAATTATTGGTCTCTGGGATTGAAGGAACAAACTGGAATCCCAGAGAACACATCTATCAAAAGCTTCCCTGTGCAGCCTTACAGTTTGTTGCCCCCTGTCAAAAGAGTTTTCAAGAGAAAAATGAAAATATTATTGATCTGTGTCAGTCAAGCCAGAAATTATGATGCAGATAATTATATGGCAAATAGCTCTTGTAGCAAGAAATACTGATGGGACTTTCTTTCTGTTACAAATTTCAGTTGGCACAGACTTCATAAAATACCTACAAACATTCTCCTCCGCCACCTGCCATGCACAGACTAGCTGCTGAAGACTTACTTCGAGTACATGATGTACGATTCTCAGTTTTTAATACAGTACATACTGGATTTGGGCTGGGAGAAGTTTGCAAAGGGCTAACATTACGTAGTGATGCATGCTGGCAAAAGAGTTCAAATACTCTGAACTTGGGTACTGTAGGGCATCAGGAACTACACAAGATTTACTGTGTGTTTAGGTTCCCCATATCTACAGCTTTTTGGCATTAGTATCATCCTGCAGAGACTACTGAATAAACTGTTTCAAAGCCAAATAATAAGGAAGGTTAACAACTGCAGTAACTGTTTTTGAAATTGAACTCTCGTAGGTTAGACTAGTATGACTGAAGATGATAAATATGTTCTTAAGAAGTCCTGCCTTCACTAACATCATAGTTACCCCCAAAGTTGCACAGAAATATTTTAAAATATTATCCACATTAAATTAGTTTTGTTCATTTAAAATGTCTGAGTTTAAAAAAACCCTAACTTTTTTTCTGTGGAAGCTGCTCAACCTTAACTACTGGTGTAACATCAGACGCCACTATTGCTTAATTGTGCCCATACAAAGCCTTCCTTTCACAAAGTTCCCAAAACAGTAACAGAACCAAAATGTACAAATACTGAAGTTGCTACTAGCAAGTAAATCCACTTCTCATTCTTCATAGCAAGGATACTCCATTTAGTTAGTTCTCACAAAGCAGAGAAATATTTTTGACATATCAGCTTGTGCCATACACGACTGTTATCAGCTTTGGGGCAATAAAGTTTTGGAAAGGCTCAGATATGAAATCTAATCTTAGAAGTTTCTGCAAGCAACTCACACAGCCATAGTTTTGAAGACTCTTTGTTGGGGGAAAAAAAATACTTAAAATTAGGAAAAAAAAAATGTTTTTTGCATCTGTGGATGTATTGCGAACACAGCCTGCAGAACATTAAGAGTTAAATGAACTTCAGCATTTAATTTGTTTAAAGAGAATTCTAGCAGAAATGCATATTGTCTTCAGAGAACATTCAAGATGGGAGCCAGCACATAGAATCCCAAAGGACAACGAGAATTCCTACTGCCTGTCAACTGTACTAAAAGATAGCCAGAACTTTTGTATTTAATACAGCATGCCTCTTAAATAGCAAACAGTATACTTGAATCTTAAATTATGATTCATTCATATTTCTGCCCAGAGCCACCCCCCCCTTGAACTCTTGCTCCCAGGTAGGTCTTCAAAAACCTTAAAACTTAAAAAAAAAAAAACCAAACACTTAAAAAAATATTTTTCCATTATGTATCCTAAATACTGATACTACTGCACATGAACTTCCACAAGGCAAAATAGATACTTTCACATCAGAAGAGAGAGATTCCTCTGTGTGGAAAAAAGATGTCTGAGGCAGTAATACTATAGCAGTTTACAGAACTACAAATGATATTGTAACATTATTACAAATTATATTATAACAGAAGAACTAGCAAATTAATGATTTCTTAATACAAGAGCTAGGTTGTAACTAATACCATCAAGACGCATACACACGAGGGAACAAGTGTGCTGTTCTCCCTCACCCCATTTCTGAAGTCCAAAAAAATGAACTGGTTTCAGAAGGGTAAACAGACAAATTTACAGAGAAAAACTGCACGTGGGATATTATGCAGGATTATTCAAGATGAAATCTCCGATTCAGGAAGTCCCTCGACTTCCTTGTAGATAGACATACATTAGAAACCAGAAAAAGAGGACTCTACATTGGTTCTGTTCTTTCATTCTTTCCCTAAATATCCACAGTTTGTCTTGAGAGATCTTCAGTCTGCCCAAGTGCAGACTTGCTTACTGTTATGTCAGTGTTAGAAAAAGTAAAGTTGTGCGGGGAAGGGAAAGGTTTATTTTAAAAGACATCCACTGTAACCTATTTCTGTCTGTCAGTAAAAGTTGCCAGAAATAGACTTAGTGGCTTATTCAGTAACCGTTATGTCTATAGTAACCTTATGTGGCAGATTTTGTTTAAATAGGGAAAAATAAATATAACAAGCTAAAAGCACACACACTCACACTGGGAACTGTAGTTGATTTCTTTCTTTCTGGACCCACAAGTGGACTTGCAGCCATCTCTCCTTTGGATCCCACTGTAGTGCTGCTGAGTTTGCGTGAGACATCCTTGTCCCAGTCTTCTTTCTGTTCACTTTCCACGCTGTTTGCCTGAGCCCTTTTTGTGTATGACACAGCAGGAGGAATTGAGGGACCAACTGCCAAATAAAAACAGTATTAATAAATACCTAAAAATAATCACTGCATTTTCCTTGGCCAAAATAGTCTAAATATAATTCCCCGAGTCCAAAAAAAGCATTTGAATAGCTATGACTGCAAACTCAGCACATATACCAACCTATTAAATTGAGCTTTGATGGCCTACGTTCTTTTTACCCACTCTCTCTTCATTACCAATTTGCAGTTCAGAACTAGTTCCTATATTACATCAATATGTAAAACCTGAAATAGTATCTTCATCCTCATTTTAAGCTCATGCTATTTGTGCAATATTAAGAATAAAGGAATTCAAGGATACTTTTCAATTTTTTTTCAGTACTTTTTGCTGCATATTTTTTTCTCTGAACACTATGAAAGATCCTTTTCCCCTGAAAACCCTAGAACTACTTTGTTTAAAAGCATGTTTATACTTGGAAAAACAACAGTTCTTTCCCCCTCATTCTTTAAAACGCACTGGGGCAAATCCTCCATCAGTAGATTTTTACATTCCCTTGAAATAAAATCAGATCAGCTATTGATCTTCACAATATTGGTTACTTTTTTGGAAAAACACAACACCACACTAACACAGATAGAGAATAGTAAAAAAAAAAGGGGGGGGGGGGGGGAGAGAATTACAAATAACAGTGTAAATTAGGCGAAGAAAAGGGCCAAAGATTTTAGAAGTATTTCTAGTAATTTGATAATTTTCTTTAAATGACAGGTGATTTTTTTCCCCTCAGTGTTTTAAATAGGCACTCTTTTTTGATGTAACCACTTTCACCTGAAAATGCTTCCTGAATACTTGGTAAAACTGTTGTCTCTTGGAAACCAACAATTTGGCCCCAACTCCAAATATACTGATAAACATAAGGGTTTGCTCTTTTGAGTTTATCCAGACCAGTATTTTGCTATTACTTCCTAAACAGGAAACATCTTCAAGCTCTTATTTAGTGAGCCAATCAAGTAACAAGTCTGAAAAATCAAATCTGTGAATTACATTGAAGCATTCATACAAATAAAAGCGTCACAGCGGAGCATGATGAGATACACAACAAATGCACAGAGTGGTGGACCTGCCAGGTTCACAAAACACTGCACATTCAGACTTAATTTGTGTATGTTACTTTACTTGTTGGAATGTCATCCCCACCATGATCACTGAACCGCCGTTGTTTTTGATTAGTTGATATACTCCGTTGGACCTTCAGGTGAGCGGGAGACTGCACAGAACTGTTGTTAAGGTCACTGCTAGGACGAGACCTTTGACCCAAGTTGCTGCTGGACAAGGACTCACCTCCTTCAAACTGCAAGAAAAAGTTTTTCAAAGCATTAAAAAAAAAAAAAAAGTAATTCAACATTATTGGTACTTTCACAGCAAAATAAAGCCCAGAGTTCCAATCAAAGGCCTTTTATTTTTTAAATTTAAAATTGTCTCTAGAGTTTAATTTTCTTCAGGATTAACTTTATCACTTCATCTCTGTTTAATGTGCTTTAAAAACACGCAGCTAAAGCTAAGAAGTTAATAAATGCTCAAAATAAAATTAGAAGAATCTTGACCATGACAAAAGCCTATTTTAGAACCTAAGCCAAAGAATGTCTCCTTTTGCCTTTTTTATTCAAAAAGCTTAAAGAGCATTTATAGTTTCAGAACAATTTCAAAATGCATTGCATTGAGTTAAAAGGGTTAAAAAAATCAAGTGCTACTGATTCAAGTATTCTTTACTGCCTTGAACACATATTTATAAGATGTAACTCAGCCACCAGTTTGCTGATATCTAAGAAGCCTAAGCTGTAAGCAAGAGCAGTGGAAAAGACAAATATCCTCTTCCAAGAAGTTTGAGTCAGAAATCATTTTAGACCAATTTCCTTCATGCTCTGCCATCACAAGGGAATTCTGGTTCAGAGATGTTGTGGGAAAATGCACTCAAGGACGCACATATCAGATCTACACTATCCTGGAAATGAAGGAAGGGCAAGGAAGCAGCAGGAAAAAAAAGTCCTTAATAAAAATAAATCCCTTGGTCTCTGCTTGATTCCTTGAAAAAACGTTGTGGTTCCCCCCCAAAAATCTACAGGTCCCTCTCGTTCCAAACCAGTCAAAAGATTTTCTATCACAAATTTATTAGTGACTATGATGCAATTATTTATTAAATAATGCAATATACTATAAAACAGTACACGAGCGAGAAAGGGTGAGTACGTTTCTGGGAAATAAAGGATGTCACATCTGAGAAGAGTAACTGCTCTCGTCAAATTCACTACTTCAGATTTTAACTGTAAACACACGTGACAGGAAGAACACTCAGCATTTAGATATCCAAGAAGATGTGAGAAGAGAAAGGCATTAATAAGTTATCAATCACGGTTTTTTAAAAAGAGGTGTTACAGAATAGTTCATAAAAACATTGACAACCAGAATATTCAACTCAGCCAGATACAGAGTCCAAAATAGAAGATGTAAATTAGGCAGCACTTACTTCAGGTGGTTTTCTACCTAGAAGCAGGTAAGTAGCCATGACTTCGTCGTACTTTTGGTTTACTAAAGATTCATGGATTTCTTCTCTTGAAAAGCCCATTGTGACCATAATGTCTAAAAATAAAAAGAGCTAGATAATTTAGCAGAATAATTGCTTGGGTTTACTGACAACTTCAGAACAATGAAAACAGAGAAAAACTTATAAGTTAACAGGTAACTAGGATTCAACTCAACCAGCATCATCTTTGCTGTGCAAAAGCAAAAAGGCTACAACTCCTCTCATTGTTATTTTCTTTTTGAAAGCTCTCAACTGTGTTTTTCAACACAGTTCAACAAGTAAAACACTGGCAAATAGAATTATGAATAGCTACAGGGCCAGCACAGGATCTTTCTCTGGCCACAGCAGATAAAAACTGTTGCCCTCGAAAAAAAAAAATCCGTTTCCTTCTGCCTGTTGCATTCTGTAATCTTATTTGCCTTTTTCTGTGCTTGTAGATTCATGTCAGCTCAGTGAAGTCACAACAATAGTTATAAGGAGGGCACTGTAATGAAATTTCTCATTTAAATAAAAAGAAAACGTTTTACTTGTACAATGAGATTGTATCTCTAATTCGAGAAAAGAGTTTAGTTTGATTTAGAAGATAAAATTGTGTAAGTACATCAGATGCAACATCCTTGTTAAAGTCTTACCTATTCTCTTGGTGTCATTAAAATCTGGTTCAGGCTCAGTATATGGCTTTAGTTCTTCTTCTTCATGGCCAACATTCATCCACCGATCCTTCATAATTTGCTAAGAGAAGAAATGAGCTTTAGGTTGATGTGCCATTTACCATACCTGATTAGATCTGTACTAGCTGGTCTGGGGAAAACCAATTTAAAATTCACAATGATCTGAATGCTGCTCCTCTCCTCACATCTTACAGTTTCCTCTTATCTTTCACATAATTATGTTGCCATTAGTTCATTCCCCCCTACTATTTACCCTTTACAATACAAGCCCTCCACCAAAAATATAAAAAACCCAAACTACTGAGAGAAAAAACTTGCAGCTCCAGCACACAAATTTTTTTTCATTTTGTACTCTTCACTTCCACTATCTCTTAATCTTGTCTTGCTGAGTGCCTGACACTCATGCCCTAATCTTGGTTAAGATCCATAGATGTAACTGCAATACCAACTCTATCACAATAAATAACTCCTTCAAATAATAACAAAGGAAGTATTTAGAAACTAAGGAATATTTCAGGAGTGTGCCAATGCTTCCTACAGTCATTAATTTCAAGACTGTGATGCCAACTGGTCATTTTTTCCTATGGATCTTCTCACTGCACCTGACCTAAATACGTTCACAGTTTGGCTGGAGGGAGAGAGGCCTCTTAACTCTATCTATGCTGTGCAGATATTTACTTTAAAATTTTCTCCTGCATTCTTTGCAAAGTTTCCCTTCTGCTGTGGCCTGGATCTTTTATATGCCTGCAAGGCTGATCAGCTGGAATCTCTGACCACCAGAATTTCTCCTTAAGGACATATTCATCTTTAAAACAGCTAAAACCAATTTCCCTCCTACAGCAACAGGAACACATGCCTCTTTAGGGACAGATGCTAATATTGCTCACTAGATTGACAGAACAGTGAAACAAGTGCCAGCAAGTCAAGTTTCCCACAGGCTCCAAATATGCCTCGCAAACACTGAATTAAGTTATTTCTCACAAAGAGCAAAAGACTCAGTTTTCCACTGATATAACCAAATTCTTTGTATGTAGTGCCGCTGCCAAATTACAGACCCAAATAGCTGTATCCTTACAAGAACAATACAGAATTTTGCGCTCCGCCCAGTTAACATTTTGCTGACTGTAAGACCTCAAGATTTGTTCAAAGTTCTGCCACAGAACTGAGTTTTTTGGCTCTTGAGGAGGATAAAGGGGAAGGGATGGTGAAGACACAGTGCTATATTGCATTTCTGACACACAGAGTACGAATCTATTTGACAATAGACTTTGGTTACGAATTTGTAGCCTTACAGTAACATGATAGATTCCCCCAAAGAGTACTATACAGTATCTACAATTACAAATTTTTTTAAAGATACTGTTAAATCTGAAGTTTAAGCACAATGAGGTGTTTGGATGACAGGAATCACACTGCTCAAATCCTGCCTCCCTTTCTTGATCCTTCTGGAACTAACAGGTTAACCCAACAGCTCCCACTTAAGAGTTTTTCATGTCTCTTCGGTAGGTGGATTTATAGTTCAATGTAATCTGCTCTAGCATTCCACCTGCTAAACATCTGAACTTTTGCTAGCTTCTGTCTTTTAAATACATGATCTCATAGGCATACTAAGTTACTGTACAACTCCTACAACAGGCTCTTACAATCAAGTGTTTTGAAGTGACAGAAATGATCCCATTCCAGGTTCACTACTACATCTGTGCAAGTTCAGCTGGGCTTCCAGTCAGCAGATCAAAAAGTAGCAGCCTAGCAGCCTTGGTCAGGGTATTAAAAGGTCCGACCCAAACTGTATTCCTTAATGATCAACCCAAACTGAATTTCAACCAACCAGATATTATTGATGAGGTTTCCTTCAATTCTCAGGAAAACTGTCTAATAAAGACCTGGACTTGCTCAAGACCTGTCTGTCTCAGTATTATCTGCTTTACTACTCTTTGTAAGCGTAAATCTGCTCTGTGGGAATTTCACATTGTTGCTTCAGAAGACTGGGGCGGGGGCGGGCAAGGAGGAATTTGTTGAAATACTGATAATTAAGAGAAGTCCACATACTTTCTGTCAATGCATTTTTCCCATCTCTTCCTGTGAAGATTGACTGTTTTACAACAACATTCTCTTGCTTCTGAAATGTTTTGTCTCTGTTACAACCATGAAAAAGACTAGGCAAACCATTTAAATAAGATTTGCCTGGTCCTTACCAGAGGAAAAGTGCCAAGCCTAACTCATACGGTGCTGATCCTGTGTCAGTCTCAGCTTTGAGGCTAATGTGACTGACAAACATTGTATTGGATGGTCTGCGAAAAACATGAATGGGAACTGGGCAGGTGTATGGCTGGGACTGAGCAAGTAATTAAAAGACAAAGCACAAAAGTCCCCCTACCTGAGGTGATGTTGTCCTTCTACCTTTAGAAACTTAATAAATATGAGCTTTCATTGTAAATATGCGTTTTTAGGAAGTGCTCAGACAGAAGAAATAGTAATTTCTTTCTAAAGCATGCATCATAGTTTTCTAATACAAGAAATGTGATTTCAGGAACATTAATTTAAAAAAAAGTTTATGATGCTTCTCTTCCTCAGATTAGCATACTGACCAATACCCGTTATCATCAGTATTTTGGTACTGGCTCAAGACCCCCTGTTACACATAACACTTAGTTCTTCTCAATCTGACAACTACACCGTTCCAGTGAAGCTGCTATCCAACACCTTTTTCCAGGGATGGGAAGGAATTTTAGAAGAACTGGATAACACTGTAATATCTATAATGAAAGTGAAATCAGGTCTGAAGAGAAACTGCTGAAAATCCAGAGGAAAGGTCAATAAAAGGAAAATCTATTTTCCTAAAACTTAAACACACCACAGGAAACAAGTGATCTTTCACCATCTTTGAGTGACTACGCTCTTACCGTTTTGACCTCTAGACAGTAATAAATGCAACATAACTAGTGAATATCAGTAAAGTAGAAGCCACCATTCATTATTCTCTTCAGCACAGATTTTATCCAAGTTAAGACTATTTATAACAAGTAACAAATCAGCATCAGCTCGAAACGTTACACGCAGACAGAGCTCAGTGAATGCATGCTTCCTTGCACAGGTAGCATCCATGCCAGGAAGCATAAGTCATGCCACTGCAAATAAAAAGCTGCTTAAATGGGATTTATTCCCTGGAACACCATCCACTGCTGCGCAAGTATGCACAGAAAGATGAAACAAAAGTCACTGGTGATTAACTCATGCAAATACTATTTTAAAACCGTTCTATTTATCTTCTGCTCTACTTTCATCTCTATGGTAAATAGATGTTATTTAAAAGTCTCTCTTCATGAAAGAATTCAGAAAATAGAACAGAGCAGCATTTAGAGGGAACTCTACACAAAATATTTCTTATCAACTTCAGAGTTACCCGGCAAGTATATACCACTACAGCAATCCTGAACAAAACAGCCCCTTAAAAACACTGAACCTTTCAGACACCTCACAAGTTATGCACAGATCTTCTCTGCATACCACAAAAAGAAAACCTAATTTACTAACAAAAAAAATTAATAATAACTGTAACTCCCTAGAAATCCTCAAAACAGATACCAGAAGGGGGAAAAGAAAGGACTGAACAGAAATAACTAGCAGTTATTAGCTTATCATTCAAAGAGTTCTTTGTTTATAGTGCCATAATACAGATAAACACTCACAAAAACCCCCACATAGTTTTCTATCACAGCTGTTCTTCTTGCATCTATTCTTTTTAAGAAGTCATGCTGGAAGTGGTAAGTTAATTCATAAATGCTTATGGCACTGCCTGCTGCTGGTTTTTGTTTTTCTGAAAAACTCCAAGAAGGTATTTACAATCTTGTCCTACTTTCCACATATTTTGAACTAGCTTCATTATCTGACTGAAACAAGTGGGAGAAGTTTGCACTTTGAAACACTCTTAAATGATAGTCTTTAGTGAGCTGCAATTAAGGTTAGACTTTCATTCATTAACACTTTCTATTTTCAAGCTGCACTGTTTCTGGGACATTTCCTCAATTTTTTTCAACAAGACTTGTGGGCCCTTAAAACAGGAAGAAGGTACCTATTGTGAAAAATAAAGAAGTCTTAAGCAATTATCCTATTTTGTCCTTTCTTAATCTGAACCCCCTTTTTTTCCAAGATGAAATTACTTACTTCCAAGCTGCCTCGTTTTATTGGGTTCAGTACTAGTAGCTTCTTAAGTAGATTTTCACAGTCTGTGGACATATAGAATGGAATGCGGTACTTCCCCCTCAGTACTCGCTCCCTCAGTTCCTTTAAAACAGAGTTTTAAAAGGTGAGCCTTCTAATGACATGGAAGATTTAAAGAGAGTAAAAGCCAAGCTTTCATATTGTAACTGTACCTTTAAATTCTGACCATCAAATGGCAATGATCCACTCACTAGCGTGTACAAAATCACCCCAAGGCTCCACACATCCACTTCAGGACCATCGTATTTCTTTCCTTGGAAAAGTTCAGGAGCGGCATAAGGTGGGCTTCCACAAAACGTGTCCAGTTTATTACCAACTGTAAATTCATTACTAAAACCAAAGTCTGCAATTTTAATGTTCATGTCTGCATCAAGCAGAAGGTTTTCTGCCTAAGAGAAAAACAAAAGAGGAAAAGGACAATTTATGTATCAGAATAACATCAATATATTACAGTGTACCATTTACCACTAAATGCAAAGATGTTTCTTCTTCTAAAGTAGTTAACCATCTGTATCCTTCTTGCAGAACAAAAGAAATTAATCCCCCTGAATACATTACAAAGTTTGAAAATGACTATGTTTACTCAGGAAAATATAAGTGTTAAAAGCAGCTAAACAGACTTAAGTCAGCTAGTGAGTCAACTAGGAAGATTTTCTTTTCTGGAAGAAGTAACTTAGTTCAGCTTTAGACAGAAGTATCTAGGCATCTCAGAATAGCAGTTTCAGATTTTGACAGGTTCATGCCAATTTCTGATGCCAAGGAGCATAAATCTAATCCCAAACACCACCTACCATTTTGGTGGGGTAAATGTTAGAAGGGATTTAAGACGTTGAAAGAAAATCTCTTCTGCTTACAAGATGAAACACTTCAAGCTACGTGCTGTATCTTAGCATTCTGTACCAGAAAATTCTCTCCCCTTTGTTATCAATGTTTGCTTTAGCACTAACACCACCAAGGTGTTTAACACGCAAGTATTACATTGTGTATGAAAAAATGCACGTATTATACATCTAAGAATATTAATGCCTGTGCAGCAATCACCATGAGAATGCAATGCGTCACACGGATGCAAGTATTCCGGAACCTGGAGAATCAGTAAACAGAATCTTATACTTAGTATCAAAGGTAGGTCAGATGATTAAAAGAGCTAGGTCAGAGAAATACTGATACATTACCGGAAAAAAACAAAGTGCATTTCTCACAGCGCAAGGATGCTGTGCAAGGAGCGCAGCAGAACTGGGCCATGTTCACTCGTATAACTGGGACCCAGCTCCCGATCTGCTTATCAGCAACACAGGAGCAGCACTGAGCAGTGCAGGAATCCTTCTTTTTCAGCAAGAGGACAGAGACATTAACCAGAGCAGAGGACTCACCTAATTGCCAAACATCAGTTTTATAGCAAACACAGACATCTGTCATTGGATGTTGCACTCAGAATTGAGCTCACAAAATAAAAAAGTCTTAGTTCAGGATCGGAGAAGCAGCAATAAATTTGTTAGTTGCTTTTATTAAAAGGGTAAACACTTGTTTGCATGCATATTTTAAAAATTTTGTTTTATTTTTTAAAATTTCACTTGCACTCAATGAACAGAACAGGAGACAATTGGCTACCAGTATATCAAGGCAATAGCTGTGTGAGAATTCAGCCTTTATCAGGAAAAAAACACAGGCCATTTTTACAAACTAACTTCCCTGGAAAATATTTTATTTTCTCAATTCATGACCTGTAATCTCAGCTGGTTCCAGCTGATGTGCCTGCAGACAGACTCACAGAGATATTTTCCAGATTTGACAGCCTTCTACATTACTGCACAAAGACTTCATTCTCCTTGTGGTGAAAACATAACTGTCAGTGCAGCTGCTCTGCGATTACAATAGTCCTCCCAGTTCAACAGTACTCTGCTACCCAAGTACCCCATGCTTTTAGGTTTCTTACTTCAAACACACATACCAAAAACCCCTTTTTAATATGCCAAATACAAAGACTGTGCTTTTGTTGGTTACATGCTCAGAGCAAAAAATATTAACAGTCACTGAAAAGGTGAGATAAGTTCTGTGCATCACAGGATAAGCCAAGTTGGAATTGGTTGTAGGCCTTTCTATGCAAGCTGTTTATCATCACAGAAAATTAAAAGGATACAGTTTAAGTACCCACAGGCCTTGCACTCACTCCTCTTCTGCCAGAATAGCCTGGACAAGCTTCCACAATTTCTTGTGCTTCTTCCTAGTTTAGTTTGAAGTAACTTACATTTGATAGAATTTACCCTTTCTGATATTAAGGCCAAAAAGGCTTATCAAAAATCTCCAAAGTGCTGCCAGACATCCGCCCTGCGATACCAACAGTGTCAACTGGTCGGCATGCTGATACCATTGAGAAAGTCAACAGAGGCAGATACAAAAGCAGACACAACTTTAAAGTTGCTTCTGCCTTCTCTGCAGCTCCATGAGAAGAGTTTTAAGTAAAACAGAGATAACACATAACATTTGAAAAGAAGAGAAAGTGAGAACACCTCCTCAAAGCCAGACGTTTAGGCCTTTTTTCTTTGGGTAATGTATTTTTCATTGGCTAGGCTGAATGGCTCTCGATCACATCACAGCACCACGCTTAACTTTTCAAATTAGTCTAGCACAACTCCATCCAAGAGAGGACAGAGAGAGAAAAGCAGACAAAGACATTATTTTGGAGCCTGCCTGCCTGTCTTGCAAATAGGAAGGAGTTCAGCAGCAGAGGACTCGTGACAGATGGTAAAAGGGATCCTGTGCGAACACTGCGAAGCGGTTTTGGATAGTCCTGTGACCAACGCGGTGAGCTGTACGTGTGCTATGGAACTAAGAAATGAGAGAGGGGTTGGAGGTTGTAACGGGCTCTGGGAGGAAGAGCGAGATGCAGGATGCTAAATAACTGCAGGGTTTAATGCAGTAAGGCTCACTAACATAGCTGGGCTGAGCAAGCCGGTGCCAGATAAGCAGGCAGAGAGGGCTAGCTCCCTACTGCCAGCCAAGCACAGGGCTGAGACAACCAGCGAAAGCGGCTTATCCAGCCAAGCCAATAGGTCCCTAGGCGCAGCCTTCTGGAAAGCTCAACAACAGTGGCTGCAGTAAGCTCCAGGGAGCTTGACAAAACATTCATGGGCTTCAAACCACCATGCAAGATGGGGAGGAATTTTTTTAATTAAGATTTCAATGAGATCCAGCCCTTTCCTTCCTTGCATTCTGACTTCAGAGTGGCTAGGCACCTCCTTCATTGTCAGATGACAATGGTCGTGGGGCAGGTAGTACTCCGCAGAAAAAGATGCATTATCCAGCACCATATGCACACGCAGGAGCTGGCAGATTGACAGGTATTAGGGAACAGATTTGTGAGAAAGAGGTTGTAAGCATGCTGCAGTTTATTAAAAGCAAGTTAAGACAAAAGATACTGGTGAAAAAAAAACCCTTAGGAATTATTCAACCTCAGTTTTTCACAAGTATTTAGATACATGAGTAAAAAAAGAACCTACACCAATATCTTCTTTGTAAATGTACAAGACGAAAGCAAGAGCACAAGCCAACTTTTAAGCAGGTGAAGCTCTTGTGTCCACATCCCATGGTTTCTAAACCTGGCACAAAGACAACTTCAGGCTGAAGGCTTAGGTTGTACCTGCAATGGCTGAACTCTTTAACAGGGTCTGGTACGTTTATACAGATAGATATATCAGAAAGCATCAAAAAAAGAAAAACCAGCCAGAAAGTCCAACTTATTTCTGTTTACATTTGATTTATTTTCTGTCTGAATTAAACACTAGAGCATAAACCAGAAGTTCAAATGGATTAAAAACCTAATATATTTCTTACGAATCACTAAGAAAAGATCATTTTAAGTATCTTGCAATATATTTTAACTGAAAATATTTTAATTAAGTAGTGCTGACTGGTATCACTGAACTTCTGTAGCTTCGCAGTGTAGATATCTGCATGCCAGCAGTTATAATTCTCTGGAGAGCATGTCTTTTTCTTAAAGCCAAAACTGGAATGAAAGTAACACATGTTCTATTCTTGTCTCCCCTGCTCTACCAGGCAAACTACACTATTTTTGTGCTTCAGAAAATTGAGAATAAAATATAAGTCATAATTCCCTCATTCACATGTTTGAGGCATTCAGACAGTAGCAAGGACAAGTATATAGAATGAAATTAAGTCATTAATTTCTGCCAAATAGAAAAACGAAAAATAAGTAACAGCCTACCTTAAGATCACGATGAACTATGCATTTCTGATGACAGTACTGCACAGCAGATACAATCTGAAACACCAAGATGATCAGTGAAATACTTTATTTCAATCTCGGCACAAGTTTTCATATATAATTTAGTAATTTTGGTTCCTGATATGATCCAGTAGGACATAAAGAATTAATAAAAACAGCTTGCATTTTAGAAAAATATTCATGGAAGTTTCATTAAAGCCCAAATAATAAAATTAAGAAGTCCCTAAAAGCAGCTTATTTTCTTATTAAAAAAAAGTTTAATACATACTCCTCAAGGTAACAGGAGAAACATCTATTTTAAATACAGATCACCCAATACCAATAACTATAAAAGAAAATTATTCCATCCCAACCCAACAGTCAGATGTACTGTCTCAGATTTTATCTTCTGAAACATTTGCAGCATACCTCTGCAATTCATCCTTAACAGAACAGTTCCTTCAACATTTTCCTATACATGCGTTGCATATATATAACAAAAAACAAGACTGAAACAGCAAGTTAAAAGCAGTTTCTTTACATGCTAATTACATAACTTAATTCTGAAAAATACCCAATTTTGTTTATTTATCTAATTAAAGCTTTTCACAAAATAATCACTAAAAACAGGGTAGGAAAAAGATTAAGATGAGAAAGTTTGTAATAAGAACATGAAAACTTGTTACAGAATTCCCTTCATATAAAAAGTGTGACATGACACAGCAATACATGTCATTGTATCAACATCTCTAGATAGAACATCTGTTAAAATTCTAAAATACTCAGAAAAGGATTAAAACCTCAAGTGAGTCACAATAAAAAACGTGGCTCTTAGGAACATCCACTAAAAAAGAATGTACAACAGTGTTACTATTTTTAGATAGTACGTAGGAAGCAGTTATTTTTCCCTTCAGGGATTTTTTCCATTCTAGCTTTAATAAACATTATCACAACAATGAATATTTTTTTTAAAAGTAAAAGAAGTATGCTCACACTCATCTCTATCTGAAAACACCATAAATAGAAACAAAAGGAAGATTGAATGTTAATTCCATACCTGCCTGAATTTTGCACGAGCCTCTTTCTCTTTCATTCTTCCATGTGCAACTAGGTAGTCAAACACTTCTCCTGACCACGACAAGGACAAAACATCAGTCCTATTGTCCTATTTTATTTTTGACTGTCATGCACAACTGTATCATGCTTGAAAACACCCCCCACCCCCACTCCCCTTTTTGAACAGAAAGGAAATAGAAGCAGCCAGGAAAAATTCCTTTTTACTGTTTGCACTGCATTAAATTTTTCAGACATGTCAAGAAATATAAAAATGGAACCCTCCCTAATAAGGCTTCTTCAATTTTTAAAATTACTTAACACTGCGAAGCAAAAAAATAATTTACTTTAATCACAAAACCCCATTCATACTGCATAAGACACACTGGGAAACAGGCAACTTCTTACGTACCACATTTGTTTCACATCTCTCTAGTGGCTTCACTTAACAAAATTAACTTTATTACTTTTGTTTTTTCCTGCTTCTTTTCTTTCTAATAAAGCTGCTCAAATGCCCTTCAGATCCCCATCTTTGTACTGTCTGATGAGTAGCCTTTCCTAGCTGGTCACTAGCCCTGTGGTGGATTCCCTTCCCACACTCAAACATTCCCCATTCAGATGCTAAGCCGCTTCTCAAGCGGGCACCCACTATCCTTTACACTCTTATGATCCTGCTGGTCCCCCTTCCAGTGTTCCTTATTCTCATCCCTCGAACCTGCCTCTCCAAGTGCTTTGGCACACATTTTCAAAATAAAACAGGGCATCGGTGCTTGCCTAAATGTAGCAGATTAATACTGAGCCAAGTTTTTGCCGGAATCAGTACCAGATTACCTCCCAGCATTCCAGTACAGAATATGAACTACCCTTAAGCACAAGCCTAATAGGTTACAGAACGTGATGCAAGCAAGAAAGTGTGCCCTGGGAGGTCTGCTAGGACTGTTGTGAAGGCCAGATAGGAATAACTGTTTAACCATAAAATCCTTAAATCATGTATTCCTAGGCATGCAACTAGCACAGTTTTCTATATTGCAGTTTATCCTTAAATCAGAATTAACAACCTACTTACCACCACTGGCATACTCCATTACCAAATACAACGTCTTTTCAGTTTCAATAACTTCAAATAATTTTACTGTAAGAAAAAATGAATGAGAGAGAGATTGCAACAGGGAGCAAAAACACAGCACAAAAACCCTATACTCATTAAGTGAGTATACTTTATGGCCGGTGATAACACTAAACCATAGGAAAACTTTTAATCCTTTAGGTTAGCATTCTTTTGAGGGGGAAAAAAGCAAAATTAATTTCTAAATCACGGTTGATAATAAGGCACATTAATTCATAATTTTCTCAAAAGTTTATGCATACTGTAGAAACAAGGTCATGCTGAAATTAGGGTTTAATTTGACACAGACATCTTTAAGATTATACAAACCTTCCCGGATTCACTAGTAAACTGCTCCCAGTTAGAAATCTGAGATTCTGACCAACTGAAAACTGAGTGGATACCAGAAACGTTAAGTCTGAAAGACTTTCCTCAGATTGTAATAGTAACCACTCATTTAAAAACAAACACACGCCCACCGCCACCCCCAAGAAAACAAAAAACAGCGGAAGCTAAGAATGCTGGAAAAGCAACAAACAATTCAAGGGATGAGAAGGGAGTGCCTAGCATGTAATAACTTGTACACCTCATCCATACCTTGTATGCAACAAGCCCTCTGGCCAATTCAGGACCATTAACTGTCTCTGGAACAAGACTGTCCAGCCCTCCTCAGCCAGAAGAATTGTCATCACAAAGTAGGGCCCTGAAGCTGTGGGGTAGGTGAAAGAACTAAAGCAGAAAGGGAAAATTACATACTTTGTAATTCTAATTTTCTGGAAATATCAGTCAACGGGAGTCTTTCCTAGACTGAACTAATGGAGTTTTGCTACTTTCACCCAAGAAACTCATGCTTTTTGGCCTCCAGAGTAATTTAAATGGAAGAGGGGAGTTGGGGCCCTCAACAGACTGGACTGCTCAGCATCTCCTACTTTAAAGCTTTTTTGGACTGAGCAGTTTATCTCCTCTGAGCAAAATTCTTGTCTCAAGCACAGTCAATAAAAAGAGGTGAGTGACAATGAAGTATTTACTGAATGCTCATTGTCCTATTATCTCAAAAAAGTTTAATGAACAAAAGCATAGCAGTAAAGTACATTCAAATAAAGCCAAAGAGAATAAAATGTAAACAGGATAATTAAGAAAAAAAAGACAAAAAGAAAAAAAGACTTTGCAGAAATGTAAGGTCCCTACCAATATTGGGATGATTCAGTATCTTCATTATTCGTACTTCTCGAAACAACTGTCAAGGAAGCAAGACAATTTTCTTAGTGTGTTTATTAAGGAAAAGTTACACAAGATATGCTATTTTAGATGGCAAAAAGAAGCAACATAACCCCACAGAAAATGGCATTAGCATAAAATACAGATAAATAGAGTGCAATGAACTTCAGAAAACTTAATCTGCATCTTATATGTCACACAAAAACAACCACTACCAACTGTGTATCAAAACCACACCAATCTTTAAGCTTTACATAGACACAGGTAAGTTTTATAGCCCCTTCTGGAATTTCACATTGACCAAACCCAACAGATCATTCAGACAAGTTTTTGTTATATCTCTGCTTCAATTTCTTTGGTGACTTGCAAGCTCAGCTAACTAACTACTCCTGAACACAAACATAACTGTGGGTGAAAACACAAGGTGTAGTACTACAAAAAAGTCAAATGCACAGTTGTTAAAACAGAATGGGGTATCAGGAACCCTGATGTCCCCCCGTCCTACCACTCCACAGAGGTGAAGCGGGCAAGTTCGCTTTTCTCACAAATACCAGATTTTATACTGGGTTTCTCACAGTGATGTCCTGAAGATTTATGATTGATGAAAGACCATTTTATGATCCCAAGTCACATAATTAAGAACAACTGGACAAACTTATAGTTTTAAGTGTATATACTTAAGACAATGGTGGGTTTACTTTTATATATACTCTAAGTGTATATACTTAAGTGTATTTACTTTTATATAACTTTAAGTGTATATACTTAAGACAATGGTGGGTTTACTTTTTTTTTTTTTAAAACCAGAAACAAGAGGTCTTTGCTCTTAAATTTCTAGCACTCCTGGGTTTATTGATTAAATAAGAGGTGAAGCAAGACTAACCTAGGTGCTCAGAGGGAAGAAGGCGAACAAAAGGAATCCAAAATGACTATATAGTTCTGTTACTCTATACTTAAGGCTGTCAATACTGATAAGCTTGCACTGTTTTACTTCAAGTGAACAGCATATCCCCATCGTCAAATCTATTTACTCTGCTGCATGCTCTTTAGTCCCGCATTGGGCTGAAGGAAGATGCTGAAAGGAAGGAAGAAAAGCCCACTGGCTTCCACGTAATGCTTACGTTTTGGAAACATTTTAGCACTACAGTCCTCCTTAGAGAGAAAAGGCTCAATGCAGAAATGATGTCTTAGAGACAACTCTCTCCATTTTCAAAATCAGTCCCATTTGTTTGGATGCTACCTTTGCAAAACAATGATGCAAGCCAGAGAGCAAACACCTCCTCAAAGACTAGCACTTTAGTTTCTATTTTATGACAGCTGAGGCTACAAGCCTACTTGTCTAAACAAGTAATTAAAACTCTTGTTTAGACAACATTGATGGTTTTTTACTCCATTTGTACAACTTGGTCATAACAGTTCTAAAATTCTGTGGTTATTCTACAAGATTATAGAGCAAAACCTTTTTGAAATCCAGCTTTTGATCGAGTAATATTGCAGTTATTGTTTTACATTATTTAATTATTTCAAGATAGTTACTAACTACTCACCTTATAATTGCCACTAAAACAATTTCAGAGGGAAGCAAAGACTACAAAAGCATTTTTCTGAGAAAACATGAACAGTATGATGCAGTTTGCTTGTGTTCAAAATGTAACACATGGGTATGTAATACTGTGCACTAGAATTAACTTCAGCAAATTCTTGTTGCCTCATAAAGTCAGTTATTTCCAGGAAAAAAACATCATACCAGGTTGTTCTTTGTGCATTTTTTTTTCTTTTTTTGCTAAATATATGAAAGTCTTGCACAAGAAAAAGTTTCTCAGCTAAATCAGTATCAGTCAGTCAGAAACTAACAAATTCAAACCAATAGATGGCACAGCTTCAGAACAGCTTCTAAGCAGGTGTGTGGAAAACTGCAATTTCTGCAGAGGACTGGAAAGGTATTTCATAACTTAACAGTATTAATGCTGGTATAAAAGTTACAGCAATGAGTATGTGTCTTCATAAGCAGGCTTAAAATATTAGACTTCTATAAAAATAATTTCATATTTAGAAAAAAGATCATTTAAGAAGCAATTTTATATGTAATGTAAAGTACATAGTAAATAAAAAAGTGCATTACTGTAATCAATATTCTCACAGATTTGTAAGTTTACTATTGGTTTAAGATTCAAGTTGATTTCACAGTGGTATTATTTTGTTCCACACAGTATGCAAATTCTTTCTTCCATAAAGGAAAAAATCTACTAGGAAATGGACATAAAAGTCTATTTTCCTCCAGACAGAACAATACTGACCTCTAGCCTGATGCAGATACTTTGTTATATGAAAAAAATACTTGCTCTGGTTCTGAATAGAAGTCATCACCAAGACCCAAAGTATGGGCTTAGGTTTATTTTGTACAAATGCCAATAAAATTCTTTACAACATCTTGTATTATATATCTTGTTGAACAGACATTTTTCAGAAAGCTGAAGTGTATGTTCTCATATAAAAGCAGGTACGCAGTCATGGTGGCCACCATGGGTACATCAAGAGGAAGTTGTTCGTCAGTCTTTTGAAAGAGAGCAGCTATTTTAAGGCAAATTCTAAACGAACTCAAAGTCATGAGGTGAATTTGGGTATTTTCTTGCTGGTTAGTAGCTCAGAGGTGAGCTGCTTCTTTGGGGATTTTTGACTCAAAGGCACTTTTAATGCTGGTCGAAATGCATTTGCATGCTTAGAGCAGAACTGGACAAGGCTGAAATAGCTGAAGTTACCTTAGGTGATGCTCATCCACACAAATCATGTCAATCATAAGCTGAATGGAAACTGATTATTTTATTTTACAGAGGGGATGGCTTCAGCCTCCCTACAAACATATAAGAGCAGGGCAATAAAGAAATTAGCAGAGTAAGAATTGAAAGAATAGTTGAAATCTTGGAATCTACCTGCAGGTACCTGCTGACTAAATCCCTTGCCCTGAGAAAAGATTAAAAAAAAAAGACCCTAAGTCTTTTAGATAAAACAAAATTCCTCTCCCAGCTGTCTGCCCACTGCTGAAACTACAGCACACAAGGCAGCCACCTTCACAGGGAGACCTATGTTCCTCAGAGTTTGTATTTTGCAGTTGTTATTGGATTCTAACAAGTTCCCAGCAGCTGCTTACCTTGAAACCGACATTTTCAGATCTTTTTCTGAAGTAACTCGGGTCTAGGCACCTTGCAAATTAGACATATGTAATTTAGGTATTCCATAACAACTGCTACATCACTAAGTCAAGCAGTTTTGCTAAAGCTGCTTGGTGTAACAAATACCTTCCAAAATACCTTCCAACCCAGGAAGAAAGAAATGACTTGAAAGGCTGAAAGAACTGAAATAATGGAACAGCACTGTGCAGAGACCACAAACACAGCCACATTACACCTTGTGTAGTTCCTGGCCCATACAGTCCAAGGGGATGTGTAAGGGTCTCTAAAATGCAGAGTGGGGAGAAAGATCACAGAAGCCTACTTCAGTACAGATGTTCAGACAGCAGAGGGGGAGTGGGATGGAAATTGGGCAAACTGTGCTCTGGAGTCCTGGTGTATATTCAGGATTTTATTTGGTCCAGTATAAATGCACATTTATACAAATTAAAAAAATGCCGGCATTCAGTCCTCCAATTTTCTCTCACAACAGAGAAACAATCTAGAAAACCCCTGAACAATGGATAACACCTGAATAAAAGCATTAATGGTGTTCAGGTGTCAGAGTACATTATTTTACTTTACAACTCTGCATTCCGTGGAGCACTGCTTTGGGAAATCACCCGCTGCCACCTTTCCTCTTGTAGAAGCATGCTGGTCATTAACACTGGTTATGTCAATAACTATGTATTTACAAATAGATGTATCTTTACACAATAGCCACTACACCCCTCAATAACACCCAGGATACATCTCTTCCTTTGTGTACAGTGGTATTAAAACAAGATCATGCCTACCTCCTACAAAAGTTTGTTAATTTTATAGAAATCTGGACAGAACAGTGAGATTAGCTTTCCTTTCACGACAAGGCAAACCATAGGATTATAAAATGCTCTATTTTACTGATAAAAAAATAGTGCGTTCAGAATTCACATGCCTCTATTTTCTTGAGCAGCAGCATACTTCTCTCTCTGAAGGTGGCAAGTGCTCCCTGACTATTGTCCCCCCATCCCACCACACACTTACAGGACTGCTCTTCATTCTTAACCAAGTGCTACCATTCAAAAAAGCTTTCAAACAAGTATCTCCTTGTTGCAAATGGGTTGTAGCCTCAGCTTCACTTAATAGTAGAGGACCGCCAGCACCATACTCAATTCATAGAACTTGGACCTATGGAAAAGGCACAAGGCTTGAACAATTGATTCCTGCTTTTCCAGTTTCATTTTCCAGGGCACAGACTGCAGAAAGTACAAAGACCTTCTGTCACACCATTGCTAACACTTCTAAATGCTGTCAGGTTGACATCTACATTTACGATTTACTATTTTAAGTCACTACAATCAAAATAAAAATCTTCAGTTAACCAAAGTTTTTTCTTGCTTTGAAAAATGTGCTTGAATATGTCTCTAGTTTCTAAGTCATTACCGAGAATGGATGTTGCAAAAAAAGCATAGCTTTCAATAGGTGACATATTGAAGTTGTTCCAAACCTTCTACTTCTTTGCTTCTGTTCTGCTTCTCTTAACAACAGAAAGAACCAAAGTTTGAGGCTTTGGATATGTTTAAAGAATAAAAAGAAGCCTGCTGACCCCTAAAAAGGGAAAATTTGAAACGCCACTTGCTAATAAAACCTATTAGGAAAGCAGCACCTTCTATTCCACTAGCAGTTTGCAGAAGAGCAACGGAATGCTATTTCAGAAACATCCCTAGTGAAGCCAGTACAAGACGACACTGTAAAAGCAGCAGACATGCAGAAAATAGAACAGCTATTTTGATATAAATTCCAGTTATGATAAAACTCCAATACTTACCTTTGGGTAAAAATTACGATCATGACAGTGGAAAAAGCTAACTCAGTACAGTATGTTACTATCAAGACAGCAAGTTCACAAAAAAGCCAGCTCTGTCTTCTAAACAGGTGCTCACCGAGTAAGATGGGAACCACATATTGAACAAATTGAAAACAAAATAAAAGGCAGTGACCTTAATTCAACATTGTTTATCTATTTAAATAGATAGAGGTCCTGAAGCAAGAAATGTAATATAACTTAAGACTATCGCATTGCATGCACAAGGATGCAAAGTTAAAAATTCACGAGGTCAGCTTACTTGTGTTGTCTCCTAACATTTGATGGTTTAAGTTAAAATAACTGCATCTGTGAAGTGCCCTGCCCATACTATATGGCATAAACAACATTGGAGTGGCGAAGAACAAACTAAACACTTTCCTTGCTTTCATACCCATGACTAACTACAGACCCAGCTTGTATGACACTTGCAGCAACTGACGTATGTGCTCAAATATTTCTGTTTACAAAACAGAACAGTGCATGAGAAGCTATGATGCCTCAACTCATTTTACTTAATTAGGTCAGTAGCAAGTACTATGGCGATACTTGGCATCCTTTATATTGTAGTGAGCAGAAAGGGGATGGTCTTATGAATGACCCTGTACCTAAGATCCCTATATTTGTCTTGTTTGATTAACAATAACCACTAGTGGTTGAAAGCCTAAACATTTTGCTGACCTGCATACAATTTACCCGCTTTGAAGTTCTAGAGACTGTCCTCTCAACTATGCTAATTTAGATGGGTTCGCACTCAAGAGTGGTATTTTTGTGGCAGTAACACACTCCAGTATTCCCCTACAGACATTCCTTAGAAAAGTGTCTGTTCCTACCAAAACAATACTACTATTGTAGTATTCTCAACATTACCTCTTGAAATAATAATAAAAAAAAATCGACTACTTAACAATCCTATGTACAGTTAAACCTGATGACAAAATTATAAAATTTCACATTGCAGTGATACTACTTAGAACATGATCACAAACTTTATATAATAGCTCAGTGCAGAAAGAAAAACAGATGACTGCTTTCACAGAACAGAATAAGAATTTATTGTTTTATTTACAATACACAAATGACCTATCAAAATACTAGCAGAAGTAATTTTAAGCATGCTGATGAACCACCCTCCCACCCTTATTTGCTTTAAAAAACTACAGCTGCTTGAATGACTGTGCAAAAAACTGTGCTTAAGCTTACTTAAAAGCTTTCACGAAATCAATATTCAGCTTCACTCAGAATTCTCAGAAAATTGTAGGAAGCTGAAGACATTTAAAGCTTCAAAACAAAGATTATTTTTTCTGAAAATTACAATCAAAATGTTACAAAGGAAAACTTTGTACAACAAACTATCACTTTCCAGTGTAAGCAGAAGATGCATGGTATAAATATTTCTATTAGCTATCGAAGAAGAATGGAATTGTGGTTAAATGACTAAATTTAACTTCTGTCCTTAGTTCTGCCATAAGATACTTCTAACTGTACCTAAAAACGTTTCTTGTTATCAACTTCCCACTCAAAAAACAAGTTAACAGCAGCAATGTCCTATTACATGAGTATTTTGTGCGCTACTTGTGCAGTGTGACAGCATCTTTTGCAGGCTATGAAAGTTTCATTGATACTTGGAATGATTTATTGAATTATTATTTAGTATTTTTGTGTAAAATACAATATATTTATCATTAAAGTGATTATCCCAGAAGTAAGGTGTTCATGCTTAGTTTTCCAGAAAGTTTTATTATTTTTTACCCTCTCATTGCTCACCAATGAGACAAACTCACCCAGCTCTCCAAGTGTAAATACCAAGCTAGGCAGGAAACAAGCTACACGAGCAGCAAAGGATTTCCCCAATATGCTCTGTCACGTACTGCATCTGTGGGTCCCTCTTCACTAGCTCAAATATTAGCAAAGAGATTTGCTTAATACGGGATATAGGACTTAAGGATAGCAAAGCTTTTGCATGGACTCTGCACAGCAGGTTGAATTAAAAAAATAATCCTAAAGAACCCATACTCAAACAAAAATTCTACAGAAGAGAAATTAAAGCCAAGTTGGTTATAACTCCCCATAACCAAAGTTACACAATAAAATAAATGCAATGGCAGGCAGAGATAAAAGAACAGCATTAAGCCCTAGCCTCTTTCTCTCATTCTACAGCTACAGACAGCAGCAGCCTAGTATTTGTAAACAAAAAATATCCCAAATTTTTCTAATAGGCACCCTCCAGTACAACATTTCTGTGCTTCAGCTAAAACCAAACATATGTATAGTTAAATAGTAAAAAACTCCAAATCAAACAAAAAAACCCCCAAGGTTTTGTCAAAACACTTACTGTAATGGTTATGAAGGATTCTGAGTTTCTATCTACAGGCATGAACAAGAATGTTCTGATTACATTCAGTCATTTTGTCAATTTAGTACATGAAAAGTAATGCCAAAGGTCCCTTGAGTCTGACAGATGTTTTATTCAAGTTGAAATAATATAAAAACAAAGGTAAAAACCCCCAAACATTAAAGCCATGAAAACTGTCACTCTTACAAGTCCACAAAAAACAATTACTACATTAAAGAAAAATCCAAGGAAAATACTATCTTTAACAGCATTACATCTTGATTTAGTATTAAGACAAACTACTTATGTTCCTAATTGGATACAAATTTTATTGTCTGAAAAAAGTAAAGCTTTTGGAGGAAGGAAGAGCAAAGAAGCAATGCTTAGACAGGAACCACACAGAATAACTGCTCTCAGAAAAACTGCACGTGCACACTACAGCAAAGACAGTAGCATACCGCTGTCTCCCAAGGCCATATGTACACAAAGATGGGTGTTTAGCAAAGTAAAGGGACCAAATATTTTTGTCAAGTAAATAAAAGATCACAGTTCAACTGTTTATAGAATTTCAGATATTACGGTGTATTTCTTACCTTTTGCAGACTAGTAGGATTTAGCTGGGTTTTATCGATTATTTTCACAGCAACCTTGAGGAAAAAAACAACCAACCATGGATTATTAAACTCAGAAAAAAGTTTGAACAAAAATACACTGCACCTCTGTAAGCAAAAGCATGGATGTGCCTCTATGACATGCATATATATCTGCTTTTATGTATTTTACCACACAAAATTTCCTCACCTATTGGGATCTACCAGCAGGAGCTCAGAACTTTGCCACCCAATGGTACCACCAAGGAATCAGTTTTATACTTCTGTCGGTGTTTGGACAGAACAATGTTATCTTGTCCACTGCAAAACCAGGCCCCCCAAACACAAGATCAATGTATCAATAGATTTCAATATCAAGGTTCTATAGATTATAAATATCAATGAAATTATCTATCAATAGATTTCTCTTTGGTTTTGGAAATACTTGGGGATGAACAGGTGCCCTCCCAGGCCCAAAATATCCCTTGATATGCATCAAACTTTTTGTTCTCTTCACCAAGAGGTTACATTTTAAAAAAAGAGGTGAGTGGTTAGAGGGAGAAAACTCGGGCACCTCAGGTAGCTTTTCCTATATCCTGAAACAGCCTCTTTGCATCTTCCTTTATGATGACAAAAAAATGTGCTTTTTCTATTCAGAAGAGAAAGGTAAAACAATAGCAGAAATACTTATTATAAAGATAGCCAAAGAGAATATAAAAAACACTGGCAGTCTTTTTTTTCTTTTTTGGAAGGCTTACCTCTCTTCCAGTAAGTACATGTCTTGCCAGTTTCACTTTGGCAAAATTTCCTTTTCCTATTGTTTTCAGTAAGCGATAATTTCCAATGTGAGGATGCTCTTCATTGGTAGACGTAATGGAGTTTCTACATCGGGGAATGTTCTGTCTGCTACTTGACTTGATAGGCTGGACATGTGGTTCAGTGTATCCATCCACAGAGGTATGCTGGAAAGCAGATAAAACAGTTTCAAATTTAGCTACTTGGATTTTAGACAGATTGCAGCAGAATAGACTAAAAGCATAACAAGGTGTAAAGGGAAGTAATTTATTTACTTTCACCATATAATTACTAATTTTGGATGGTAGCCTAAGCAGAATATGCTGTCTTTGGGCTGAGTTTGATGCATGTCCCAAGAAAAAAGTCTGCAGAAAGATTCTATCAGCTCCTAAAGTAAAACTAGGAACATCTAGGCAGTAATCAACAAACCATTGCAGACTTTTTTTAAATATGGAACTATGCCAAGCTACACACTATACCACTATGTTGCAAATAAACTTGTCTAATCATAACCAAATTTAGTGTTTTAAAAATACACAGTACAAAAAAATACTTGTACTTTGGCATATTTGGAAACAAGGGTTCACTCAAATTTTTTTCCTTAACTTTCTTCACTTGAATAACATTACGAGAAAGATTTTTTGAGGTAAGCTTTGCTCCCTAAACCTTGGAAGTCACAGAAGTTCTCATTCAAGTGACAAATAACTTACATCTTTATTTAAAAATAATAATTTATTCTTAAAAAGAAAACTCCACAATACCTTGAAAACATACTTTAAATCTCAAAAAGTCTGAAGAACTAAAAGGATGTTATTTTTAATGCAAGCCAACCCATCATCCCACATTAAATGTTAGTCACCAAAATCAGCAGTGCTTCTGTACTCTTTTAACTTCCAAGTATGTAAGGGGCAAGATAGAGATGGGGCTTGGAAATGTTCCAAGGAGAAACCAAAGTAAAGGAAGATGTCAATGGGGTGTTAAGTGTTTCAGTATTTCAAATGCTTTCTAAGATTAGCGGCAGATGGGTACAAATGTTTAACAAGTAAAATTTAGCCTCTAATCTTTTAAGTTATAGATTTTAAGGCAGGCAAAAACTGTAGGTAGAAACAGTGTCTTCTCAGACTAGTTTTTAGATTTGTAACAGAAAGCCATGCTTACTCCTAGGTCACTCAGTTCCTGCTAAGCATCAAGCACCAACAAAACTCAATGCACCTTCATATTTTCCCATTATTCACTGCTTCAATCAAAAAGTGGGTATCTCAATATCTCTGTGCAGAGCACTAACTGAGCCTGTTCCTTTACAGATCAAAGATTTCAAGATCTTTGACCTTAAGCTGAGAGCAGAGTCAGAGGAGCACTCAGCGCCTCAGCACTGGGAGGTTCTACTGTTCCACCCAGTGCCCAGCCTAACGCTGGTCTATGCTGATATCACCTGTCATTCCTTACACAAGTAATTATTTTCTTACACAAAACACATTTTAAAGCACTGCTTCCAACTTCTATGTGTATTTGTTATAGACCAAAGTCAATCCTCTCCTGTAAACACCCATGCTTACAGATAGTCCCACTGAGCCAAGCAGAGTTATTTCAGGACATAAGGACTAGTAGAGTTGGGAAAACTAGCAAACAGCTGCAACACAACCGGAAAAAACAAGGAATATATCACAACCAGAATATTCTTCCCAAATGTAGCACAACACTGCTTACATCACCTCCAGCGTTATTAATTATTCACTATGCCAGAAGGAGGGTCCTAAATAGAATTTTCTGTTGGTCTTCATTACCCACGTCTCTGCAAAATACTACTTTACCCCCACTGCTAAACTGTTTTCCAAATCACTGCAGAACCAAGCAAGCCAGGCATGTTTAGATTCAGCATATCAGACAAATTTATTCAACCATGAAATAACATGCTAGCAATAGTATTTATCCTTTAGAAGCACATAATTAAAATACTTTCTTTGGGCTTGGAAAGAGAGGATCAGAAGGACATCTCCAGGCAAAGAGGCTTTGAAACATTCCTTCAACATTGGACACTAGTCGTACATGCAATAAACCAGAGCCCAAGTAGAAGTCCTGCCTAAGACAACACCCCGCAATATCAATATTTGTATGGTGCTAATAATGAATATTATAGCTGTACCTAGAACCCCATCCAGAGCTACAGCACTATGCTACACAAACAAGTTTTAGAAGTCTTTAAGCCTGTTCATGCGCAGAATTAGATCTTCACTACTTGAAATAAAATGCCTACCAGAAGTACTAGCAACCCTAATACCAATTGCAAGTTTCACACGTTTCAGAGGATTAGCCTACTTCCAGTAGATACTTGAAGGTATCTTTCAGATAAACAGTTGGATAGGCAAGCAAAACCAATGCCACAGGCAAAGCAAAAGATGGCTTTACAGGACAGATCATCTTCATGCAGATTTAACAGGGAAAGCAGTTATTTAATCATAATGACAATGTAACACAGAACAAAATCCAAAGAGGAAAAAAATAAAGTAAGAAGGTTCATGGTCATGACAGTTCTGGATTTTGGTCTTTATGGGACAGAAAAAAAGAAGCCCTCTGGACAGTTTCTTAATTATTCCCTCTTAGACAGACTTATCTTCAGAGTCAACCATTCTCCCCAGCTATGCCCAAGGATGACAGAAAATACGCATAAAGGCAGCCAAGTTTCTTAGTTTGTGAGCCACATATATATAGCATTTCTGAATTTGAACAGCACTGAATGAAATTCCAATTATTATTCTTAAGTCTTGCAACAGGCCTCCCTTTTGCACATAAACAGCTTGCTATTGTTGGAAAGTACGGAGGAATTTAAACTAGAAACTCATGAACTTCTAGAAATCAGCATTCAACAAAATCCAAACATAACAAAGTTAAGATGTTGAAAAAACCAACCAAGTTAGGTCAAATAACGGTATCTCAGAGATTATTTCCAAACAATGTTAAAGCTGAATTCCACAGAAGCATGCAATATCCACACTGCCTAGAAAGACAGGCTACGTAGTTTTAAGATCTTTCTGGTCCATTACAATACATTCATTCATTACACATCAGCTACTACGTGACTATTTAAAAACGCCATTTCAGAAGAAAAACCTCTGAATTCTGAGAAGTTTTTCAGGGTGCTGGAAACAAGTGGGCTGTAAAAACCAACATGCTCCTTGAAGTTCACCGCCATCTAAAACCAATTCCAGCTAACAACCTTCATTTCCTACACAGGATTTTAATTAGGGATTCTGATATTTCTCTAGCTACACTGATAATATATCTTTATATGTACATATGTAATGTAGTGGGAAACACTGTCTTACTAGGATATCATAAACATGACTCCCTGTATGTTGTTGATGTCACTGTTAAATAAAATGTCTAGAAATAAACACATAAAAATTAGATGTTTCTTAAAATAAAATGCAATTTTAAACAAAAAAAGGTGCAGTAGTGACAAAAGTTTAGAGCTGAAACAGTACATTAGAACAGCAATTTAGGTATTTTTCACATTAGTCAAGTGTTTTTAAAAAAATAAAAGAAAAGCACATACAAAACAAATTTACCACCTTTTCAGAAATCTCAGAAGAGTAATTCTAGTATTCAATTTTAGATTGCGACTGAAGAGAGCTCAATTAACAGTTATTACTCCTAACTAAGGTTGTTTCTGACACATTCCATTAGTGTTATTACAGAAAGTCAGTGGCATTAAAATCACAAGAGATTGACCCGTTGCTTCCCGAAGACTCAAAGCTATCGTCTTCCCCAAAGCAGTTTTGCAAAAGCAAGATGACCCAGTGCCCAATACATTATCTCTGAGAAAGTGCAGAAGAAATACCCGCACCGAGCAGATACAACAAGTGTGGTCTACTACTTATTCAGCGTCCTTTAGTCACTTACCTAGCCAATGGAGTAGTATTCTCACAGATTATACACCATAATTAAACTTATATCATCACATATATTAACTGCTCTTATAGCTTAGTCTTAAATAGTCCCCAAAACCATTCTGGCCACCAAATGACACAGCCTTTCTCAATCAAACAACACCAAACGCCTCTATAGTCCTTCTGAGTAATAGGATAACTTCTACACGTTGACCTGCCTACAAATACACCTCATATGATTAAGCAAACATCTTAGTCCTGAATTTTCCCCTTCTTGAATTACTGCAAGGCAAATTCCTTGGTACAGTCAGCCCATGGAAGCAAAGTATGCACATGAGGTGCTAAAAAAAGCACATCATCACACTTCCTCTCTCAGTATTATCTCCAGTTCTGAACTTATGCTTCTTACAGCCAATTTTTATATTCATAGCTCCAAACATTTTCAAGCATGTGCCATACACATGAGCATTTGTAACAGCTGTCATGTTTTGCAAGGTAATCAAAACAGCTAGCCCAGACAGAGGGAGGCTGAAGAGTTTAGAAGACAGTCTTCTAAACAGCTCTCATCTGCCACAGCTTTGATTCACAATTCAGGGGAGGGAAAGGGGAGAAAGATGAGAAGTAATGTCCTGGATGTCCAGCTGTTTTCATGTTTTAACTGCTTGCTATCCCTAACTATTCCTTTAGGACCCAGGAACTTCTAGCAAACCACCTCAAACAAGTATTTTTTTTTCCCCTCTGAAGTAACAATCAAAGTAAAGTAGAAGAACCACATTTTTTGAATGATCTCAGTAAACCTCAATGTAGGAACCAACAAAAATGTTCACATCAGCTTGTTCTGCATCACATACCAAAAGCACCCAGAGGGTCAGGTTTACAGGTATGAAGCATCATGCAACTCTGAACTGCACAAGATGATGATGGTACGTGATCCATCAGCTACTGCCAGAAGAAGGGGATTCACTCCTCTCCCAGGTGAGCCTCACATCTGCACAAACCCACAGCCTACCCTTGCCACATGTACCCGTTGCATCATACTACAATTACTAAAGCCCCTCTGATCTCAATCAAAACATTAATAGATCACTATCTACTCTAATTTTTCGTCTCTCCGAGACATGTGAAAAGTGCTTTGGAGGAGGCAACTAAAAGTCTGAATGCATGTACGTGTGATTCTTTTCGTAATTTTTATCAGCAATTAAAAGCATGTTAGACTGGGAATGTGTGATAGAAACTTGGTTATTAAAAAAAAACCCAAAGCCAAAGCAATCAACCTACTCCACTGAAACAAGATAATATGAAGGACTTGGCTCAGAAAACCCCATGAAACAAGCAAACACACAGAGTGAGTGGAAAAAGTATATATAGATTTTAAATCAGATACCAAGGTCAACGCATGCCAGACAGAACAGAATCAGACAAAACCGTGATGTTTGTCTTTAACTTACTTGCATACCCTGAACCTATTCACAGAGGCTTTCCAGAGGTGTACACAGAAAATAATCACACACATGCATGTGCATCTTGCTGTTTCCATCAGATTTACATAATATGTAGGAATTCCAGGCATGAACTTTTGAAAGTGCTTGAAGCTATCAACAATAAGAAACAAAGACTTTGAATAAAGCTGGCCTCAGTCAAGCATATGGAAACATTTAATTAACTGATGCTGTAACTCTGAAAAGCATTTTGTAAAACTTTTTTTAAAAAAATCCAAACTATAACCATGGACTTCAATATATAGTATCAAGTGAGTTATTAAACAAATTAACTTCCCCTTACTCTTCTTTTTTTTTTATCTCTTTCCTTTTCTTCCCAATTGTAATAGCCTGTATTTAAAAAAAACCCCAACAAAACATCTTCAAAGCTAATAGTAAAACACTTCTATAGCAAGGTGAAATACAATCCCTTAACGTCAATACACAATGAAGATTCTTTTCTAAAAGCATACATACACACTTGTGATAGGCAAACTTACACTGAGCACTGAGTAAATCTTATCCTGTGCTTGTTACTATGGTACCTAAGCCCCTTAGAAGTTTTGATGGTTTTTTTTTTTTGTTTGTTTCGTTTGGGGGGTTTGTTTGCTTAGGTGCTGAACATAGCTTTTTTTTTTTTTTTTGACATATCAGAAATAAGTTTGCTAACTTAGAGACAGAATTATTTTTCTAATCACAAACTACACAGCATGCAATGTTTACAACTCTGTACTTGAAGCAATCTCGGACAGAAAACTGAGCCCATGATCTACCAGTGCAGAGCCAGACACAGCTAATTGTTTCAAGAGTTTACACACAAGGTTCTTCAGAATACTTGCAATTTCCATACAGTGACACTAAGCTGTCAAAAATCCTGTCCATGTTGTAGTAAGCTTGCTCACCGTTTTTTTTTTTTGTTGTTTTTTTTTTAAAGCACAGCAGTGATGTCTCATGGAAGGGTGGAGTTCATTATCACATGGAATGACAGATACATTTTATTTCAAGGATAAAAACACAAACAAAAAAAGGCACTGGTCCTCTCCTGAAAAGTCAGTCAAAACATTTCAGAAAAACAAATGCCTTCACAGCATTAAATCAGGTCTGGTCACCGAACTCAGCTAACACGCTTCCTCCTCTGGCTGGGCCCGCAGCCCTCAGCCTGGCCAGGGGGCAGGTGCAGAAGAACAGGACCTTCCTGCCTTTGTTCCATTTCACTCGGAATTGGCACAGTTCTTTCAACCTGGCACTTTCCTTCCTGACTCATCCCAAACACACAAACAAGATTTTCCAGGACTAATTCAGGACAGTCAGCCCATATCATCTCCATTAACTACTACGACAAAAACTGAACCCTCCCTGTAGCCCTGGTGAAAAATGAAACTGGCCAGCTAAAAGCTGCTGCAGTAAACCACAGGCGGAACTGCGTGGGGGCAAAAAATATATTTATTTTTTTCCTAAAATCCCCTTCCATTTACTCACTTTTGTCATTTGCTATAATACTAGAAGCTACAGTCAGCCCTCCCAAGCAAAGGAGTAAAACATTTCCTTTCTTGTCAAAATAAAACAGTTCACATCCTTTACCCATGAAACCTAACATGAACCTGTGTTTTTGAAGAACAGCACTTACCGGAGGGGGGGAAGGAAGGAGAAAAGCTATTCCTGCTCCAGCCTCCTGCATGCATTTGAACACTGCCTTTCACAAAGAGAGAGTTCTTTCAATATTTTTTGCCTTTCCTCAAGAGGTGATCAGTTTAACCTCACCAGTCTTTGACTATTTTTTGTTACATCTTCAAACCTGCCAGCACAGAGCTCCCAGTGGGTGTTCCCAACTGACCCAGGACATCCTGCCAGCACCCGGGAACACAGGCAGCTACAGAGCGCTGCTGCTGAATGCCACAGCACTCACAATTTTCTCAAAAACCCACAGTAAAACAACAACAACAAAAAAGAAATGCTAGTGTTGATCGTTAATTGAACCAACCAAACAAGAACAGGAACACACCCAGAAAGCGAAACTTCTGGCAAAGGAAGCTTACAGGAGTTTTTATTGCACTTATAAATGATGCAGCCAGGTCATTTTTTCAACTGGCCTGATGAAAGGCAGGAGAAGAGAGACATGAAAAAATTTACAGTTCAGGATTACGTCAAGCTCACAGAGCTTCTCAAACATTTGCAGGAATACAAGAAGTGGAGACTACTTTAATATCAAACTTCAAAACAGAGGGAAGAAAAGCTGTTTCTTCAGTCTGGAGACTACAATCAGGAAACCTGAGGCTTGCCTCCAGACGAGAACAGCAGCAAGAGGCAAGGTTTACTCACAAAAGAGTGACCTGATTATAGCACTAAGTGTCTCTGACACTCATGATCAAACAACCAGTCTTCTGGGCCAGCTGAGGTTCTTTCTACAGAAGGAAAGCGTACATGCAGCTAATTGGGACCAGGCTCTGAATTCTAACTCATTCTTTCTCTCAAAGTTTATGAAATGGGAATTTCTTCCTTGCCGACTGCATACCTAAAACAACTCTGGAAGAGTCCACACGTGGCATGATGGTCTTGGTGGTATCTAGTTCATTTTCACTTATGACCCCATCAACAATAAGGCCATATCTTTTGTCTTAATGGTACACAGTGCTTTGGTATACACCATGTATGCAATCATTGCACTAGGATTAAATCACAATGGAGCTATACTCCATCCATTAGAACACAGACCATGGGCCCAATGAAACAGAAACAAATGGCAAACTATTGATGTTAATGCCCGCATTGTACAGAACAACAAGGATTTATTTGTGAGAGCAACACTATCAAAGCCCAAGACATTTGTCTTCATACTGAACAAAGTGTCATTTTGAAATGCATCCTGATGAAACCCCTGGAACTGTACCTGTATATATTGGAAAAACATGTGCTTGTATGAGAACCCTTTGTGATTTTATACTTGTAGATAACATTACTGTAGATACAAGCAATCACTCAAATATTTGTGTTTGTAGCTTTACCAAAATTATGGGGGGTGACTTAATTATTCAGCCCCTGTTGCTCCTTATCAATTATTATAAACTAATTATACACTGAGTCAAGATTTATTGACTACCCCCATCAGAATGAACCTTACATCGATGAAGAAACTACTGCAACAAGATGACCTGTGTAAACTGCTAGAACATGTCCAAAACAACGGACACAAAACTCTAATCAACATTCATCATGATACAGAAGAGATACACCATGTCTTGGAAAGAGTGAAGAAGGATGGAGAGCACACTGGTGGGAAACGCTTCTTGGATGGTCACTGACAGCAAGGACTTTTTAATTTCATGTTTCACTCAGCCATGATTTTACTAACTCTGACTTTAGTATGTCTTACTTAGAAATGTATTATATATAAAGATCTGCTACATCATAAAACATATAATCCAACTTCAACCATCCAAACCATGCAAATTAGCACATTACAAAGAGCAGTGCTTGACTATCTACTTACTGTGGGTCTGTAAGTGTACAAACTACGAATATACTATTTATGGCACAGAGGCAAAAGGTGACCACACCACCACTCTGTGAGGGTAAGATGAGTTGACTATAGTCATGGGGTGGAGTGTGGTGGTGTGCTCACCCCTCTCTCCATCCTGACCTTTGTTTCTGTGACAATGCTCAAATGATAACCACCTGCGGCCATCAAAATGGATGTGTCTGGTTGGGATGGCTGTATCTGACTCAAAGTGGATTCAGGGGGACATAGATAACGATACGATAGCTAGCCAAGGGCTAATTTGAACAATGTGCCCACTTAACAGTGCTGGTCAAGGTCTGACTCAAGCCATGTTTGAAAGAAACTAACTTCTGCAGTCAGTATGCAAAGATGACCATCACTCCATAAACAGTGGACAGCCCAGGGACCATTGAGCACTCCTGCATGGCAGCAGGCTGCAGGCCATGATCTCCCCTTGCGTAGGGACGCCTCCCAAGGTTACTCCTTGAGGTTGAGAGATTCCTTGACGCAACAGATTCTCGGTAAGTGATTAACAGCATGCTAAACTTTGAAATCCTAGCTAAGTAACATAGAGGACTGATAAACTGTTGACCAAGTCTAAGACTAAGTTTGGACCTAGCCACACCTAACTCCCCTCTGAGAAGGAGTTTAGAACACAAGGGCGTCCTTTCTGAACCTCAGGACTCAACAGGAGGACCTCCCTGACAGTTTTGTCTGACCCTGTCCTCTGTGCAGTAAATAATCAAGTATACCTTGCCAGCAAATCTTGTTAAACCACTGTTGCATTTACTATCAAACTTTGTTGAATCACTGTTTTATACCAATAAATATATTGCTGCTTGTCTCTTCTGAGTGAAGTGCATCAGTCCATCCATGACAGCTGGCTGCTGAAGCCAACCCAACACTGCTCACATGCCTGCACCCACTTACAAGCACACTACCACTGCGGTGGCAGGACGGAAAGGCAAACCAGAGAAAACATATCAACTCCTCTGCCGGGGTAACCTCCAGCTCCCTGAGCATGTGTACCCACAGACAGTTTCCCAAGCACCGGTGCAGGCCCAAGGAGGAAGGGGAACATCCAGCACTGGGAAGAGAGGGCCACATCAGCTCCATGTTAAGCTCTGCTGGAACCACACTGTCAGGACAGGAACAACATGGGAAAGAAAACTGATCACACAGCTTTTCTTGATAATCCAGAGGCAAATTGACACCAGTAGTGAAACTTTAGCTAGGAGATACTTATTCCCATTCTAAAACAAGGTAAAAACCCAGAAAGACGACAGAAAAAAACCCCAACAAAACCCACCAACCCTCAAACCAAACAAAAGAAATACCACAAACAAGTTAGCAGACTTGTTTGTTTGTGTTGTTTACCTGCACTGGGTGTGTGAGACAGAAGAGCAGACAATGTGAGCTTAAGAAGCTACCTTTTAGAAGTGACATGCATGGGCAAAGCACCTGTAACATTTCCACTACATAAAAGAGAAAATGAAGTTACTACTTAGCAAAGTGGACAGCATTTCCAAAGTCTTTACAGCCCCATTACTGGATTCATCCAATGATACATCCATCGAGACAGATCACCATCTTATTTTGCAGACTATTTTACCTCAAGGTCTTACTAACTATCTGAAGTAAAGCCTGCTTCTAAAAAGTGATAAGATGATCAATTAACATATCCAACCTGATAGCAATACATCCTAATTGATGCACACATGTCCTAGAAAGGAAACTGTGGGGCAGTACAGGACTCTGAGGAACATGTCAAGCTATGCTTCAAACAAAGTTACCCAATATTCAGGAGGATTTTCCAATATTCTTTTGACAGAGACCTTTTAGGGATCTCGGAAGTCTAAACTAAAGGGTACGGAGACTCATCTTAATTAATATTTCCCTTCATACAAAACAGTACATACAACACAAATGTATTTAAAGTAGTTGGGCAACCAGTTAATTTGAGAATTAGAAGAGGAAAAAAAAAATGCATGGACCTACAGTAAATTACCAGGGCCTCTCTCATCCCTTCCACAGGAGATACGGCCTTCAAGGGAGGGGCAGGGAATTCTTCCTCACCTGGAAAGCACTTTCAGGGATGGCCTCTCGCACTAGAGCATACTAGCTTAGTTTCTTCACTTTCAAGGCTTGATAATATTTTCTGTTCCATCTCTCTGCAGCAAGGCCTCCTCATGTCATTAACAAGTCTTACCTCAGAAGGCTGAAGTGCAGAGTGCCTACTGGACCCCATCTGCCAAGGAGATGCAATTTAATATTTAAGCCAGGATACAATCAGACTCAGCATTCTGCAGACATTATTTTTTTTTTTTCTTAAGCATAGATACAAAGGTTGCCTCTGAGTAGTAACACATATTTTGGCACACAAAACCAGCCACCTTCGTAAGAGGAAGAAACACCTTAAGATGGTGTAGGACACTTCTACCGATGAGCCTGCACTCAAGCAGCATTTAGTTACAATGGTTTTGTCTACCAAGAACAGTCTAGCAGAGTCTGACCTGACAGCAGGAGCCACAGGTGAAGTAAGTTATAAGGACCTCACTAAACTTGGTCTTCTGAAAGTATAACCCATGTTTTACACACAGAGCAAGATTATGAAGATGTATCCAAGCAAGCTGGTGTAATGGGACATGGTGAACTCAAAGGAAAAAAAACAAAGCAAGATGAAGACAGTCTTCTGCCGAGTGCTCTCTGCCCCGTTTTTGATATAAGTGTTAATTAACAGAACAAATAAAATGTCCTTAGTTGGGCTGTAGTAACTATTTACCTTTATGTGGATAATGCTACACCACATTTCAACTCAGCAAATACATTCCCAGCCTTGCACAGATTTATGCTTAACTTTAAGCTGTCCAAACACTGTATGCCCCTTGGACCTGCTCATATCTTATGATCAAAGAGTGTGCTCTACAGAGAGCTCAGACTACAGTCTCCTCAGAGCCCTATTCAACCACCTATTTTAACCTTTGAGCTTCAATTATTTATGATCACAGACTACCATGATTTAGCACTTCAGAAATATATGCAACTGGGAAGCTAAATTGAAAAAAAGGAAAAGAAAAAGCAAACAGCAGCAACATGCCTCAAAGATTTTGCGAAGTATATAACATAGTTAGAAAAAAAGAATATATTTCTTTGTATGTTTTACACCGGCAAACACGGTAATACAGTAGATAATTAACACTGACAATCACACATATACTGCAGATATCTGTCAATGTACTGAATTCAAACCATAAACAGAAATCATGTGTGAGTATAGCCGAGATGTAAATGCCAAGCACAAAAAAAAAGAATGAACAAATGAAATACTCTATGTTATGTAAATCAGCAAAGGAATTGAAAGAAAAAACGTCACAGGATACAAAGAAAATCCTAAAAACAATAGATGCTGGATTTCCCCAGCCCATTAAAATAAAAAGGTCAGAAAATATGGAAGAAATAATGTACGTGTATATAGATAAAGCTTAAGAATACAAGCAAAAGAATTCATGATTAAAGGGTTGAACAAAAACTAACATGTATTCAAAATATATAGTCATTAAAACAAGCAGCCAATCCAACAGAAAGTAAAAAAAGTAATAAAACCAAAAAGTATGACTTTCTCTCTTGAGTCCTTGACAATCAGTGGGTGAGGAATCCCAGATCCCCAGCTATGGTCTTTAGACAGTACCCCAGCCTGCAAGCTGTCAAAGTCAGGCATTTCCAGACTTCTTTACCTACACTGTGAGGTACAGCAAAGAGAATCATGGAACGGTTTGGGTTGGAAGGGCCCTTAAAGACCACCTAGTCCCAACCCCCCTGCCGTGGCCAGGGACACCTTCCACTAGACCAGGTTGTTGCAAGACTCATTCAAACTGGCCTTGACCCCTGCAGGGATGGGGCACCCACAGCTTCTCTGGGTACCTGTTCCAGTGCCTCACCACCCTCACAGTAAAGAATTTCTTCCTCAAATCTAATCTAAGTCTACCCTCTTTCAGTTTAAATTCCATTTAAATTAATTTGATTTAAATAACCAGTAGCAGCAATGGTGGCCTCCAGCCCACCATTAGCAGTGGTAATTTGGTTCTGGCCTGAGCCAGACATCAAAACAGTTTGGGTAATACTAAAGCAACAAGTCTTACGGTCTGCAAATCCCAAATTGAGGTGACTTACCTAATCCAATGCTCTCTCATATTAAAATAGGAATTAATTTGATTCAGCCTTAAAGAAAAGGCAGGAAAGCAGAGAAGTCACAGGAACCCAAGGACAATGTCAGCAGGTGACAGGGACTATCAATCTCTGTACCAGCAACTGAGAATCCATCCTCAAAACCTTAAAAGAAAGTCATCCTTATGCAGACTTCAAATGGACATCACTGAATTATTCCAAGTCTCAGGATGGGTCAGGCAGCAATGTTATGTTCTTTCTTCCACCATCAGCCTGCCAAGGGCCCCTCTCAGTCCTAAGATTGCTCTCTGCCTCGTAAGAGATGAGGAAATCCACAGCACTGTAAGAGAGACGATCACATATCCCCTTGTGCCATGTTATGATCCCTGAATTATCACAGGCTCACTGGAAACTCCGTCTGTAATATTTTTCCTTAATTTACCAAACTAACTAGAACCCTTCTGATCCCAGGGGATGAGAGCTATCGCATTAAATATCCTTCTCATTTCACCAAGCAGCTAACAAAGAATAAATTAATTTTCTACTGTTTTCCTACCACCCGACAGCCAACATGAAGTCAGGCACAGCTTTCTCCTCTTTCTCAAGAATTATCTGGAGGTAAACTTAACTTCAACAGCCTCCCAGTTTGCTTTCTTTTTTTCCTGTTTGTCACCCACTGAGCTAGTCTTAGAAATCTTTTCAATTAAGACAATATTAGGAAAATGGCTCATGCACCATTAATATTTCACTTTATCATAGTAACTTTAGTGTAACAGTCAACTGCTACATTTAATTCAGCTTCAAATTAACAATTGTTATGTGAAGGGAATGAAAACAACAGAGATGGATACAGGAATCCAGTTTCTCTCTTCTATGCTACTCCAGAACGCCTGACACCACTCACTTTGAAAATAATTCTATCAAAACAATATATTACATGCCACTAAGAAAGACGTTTAATGAGTAATGGTGAAGAGCCTTGTACACAGTACTGAAATACAAAGTTTTACAAAAGGTCACACACACTCACAAATAGCAGCAGCAATAATAATATTAATAATCATCATCAATATTTTATCTTGTAGTATTTATAAGCCCCCCAATTTTACTTTTATATAAGCACTATACTTCTGCAATCACTGGATAAGCAAGAATAATTTTCTTAAGACCTTTAAAGGCAGTTTTTATTTTATCAGCCTACTTTGCTTTGCACAGGTTGAAGGATTAGATTTCCCTTAGCCTGTCTACAAACACTGCTGTAGGCATACATTCTCTAATAATTATGTCTTCCACTGACTAATTCCAGTATCTATATTAGATCGACCCTCATTGCTCATACCAACTTTCTGTAGATAAGATTTCTCTGCACTATGCAGCAGATGGAGCAAGAGTTTCATTGTGAAGTGCTTTCATAAATGTTCTTTGTTCCTATGCATCTTACGTCCATCACTGGAAGAACTCTAAAATCAGCCAGCCTTGTTCATTTAATATCAAATTAAGAAAAGAAAATTTGAAAAACTATTATTCATAGGTACACCTGGCAAAGACTACTCAGAGACAGTATTATTAATATTTTCTAGTTATATCTCCTTGTGTTGAATGATTACAATTTTTACTCCTTCTGAAGTCTGATCTTACAGAGAAAATGCTATTTTAGTCCTTCACCAAGTAATGACATTTTCCTGATATTTTTTAAGGACCAGTAGACAGTCCTTATTGTAATAATTGCAAGGGGAAGAAAATCTGATTACTGTTGGGGAAAAAGAAGAATTACTAAATAAAACCCCAAATGCTTTAAGGAATTCTATTACCTTCAATCGATGATATTATCTGGAATAGAGATACGAGTAAATACATTACACACGTAATCCATTTGTGGAGAACAACCATATCCTTTGCAAGAGCTCAAGGTAGCATTTAACAGGCTAAGGTAATTTCTATGGCAAAAATCGGACTCTTCTTAACACACATGATTCTCTAAATTTTTGAGCTATGCCTCTGCTTTTTTAAAGTAATGACAGAAACATCTAAGAATTAGAAAGATACTTCTATACAACTGAAGCCAAGCACGCACTCTCAGGAGGAATTTCAGATATTTACTGTTTAAGCACAAGTAATTTACGCTGTTGCTACACGTACTGCAGTACGCCCTACACCTCACTTCCCTAACTCTGCAATTCTTGCACGTTAAATTCCTTGTGGATCTACTGAGTTTATTAAGACAATCTCTCTCTACAAAGAACGTTATAAAATTGTATGTCCTTTCTAAATAAACATTATAAAGCTCTGGTTACTCTCTGCTGTTATCTGAGAGAAGAAAGCACAGTAACTTTACCGGGGGGAGGGAAGGAAAGGTAGAGTGAGGAAAACATAATCTAACATGACTATTTAAAGTTGTAACAATCCTTTTTGCTAATAATTTCAAGAAGAGCCTCCAAAACAGAAACAGCTCCACTCAACCCACCCACAGCAAAGCATTTCTTCACTTTCTTTAGCTTTACAGTTCAGATTATTCCCATACTAAAATGTTCATTGGGATTCATACACAAGGGTATTATTTGAAGGATAAACAGAAGCTACAACTACATAGCTTTAGTAAAGCTTTGTATTGGTTTTGCTTATGTCATTAAATGAGCAAAACTGGAAAAGGTCCCAGAAAGAGTGAGAAGCATAAGGAAGCTGGCAACAAGTATGCAAGCACAAGCACAAAAGCATGTTAGTAAGCAAAATGTGGGGGAAAATAAGGGGGAGAGGGGCAAGAACGTGATAGGCCAGGAAATTACAGACATTAAATGGCCAGCAACTTCACAATGGGTAAATGGAATCTCAGAAAGATGAATATTGTTACGTATATAAGGATAAAGCTGGTGTGGAGGCAGGTTATAGACTATCACCAGGTTTAAAATGAAATTGGTCAAATATTTGAAGGACTAAGTAAGAAAAATGGTCTATGTGATAACCTTTAGCATTAAGATTACAAATCAATGGCCTTTTTCCCCTCTGAAAAAGGGGGGTGCCTGGAGACGAGTGAAAGATATTTTACTTTATTTTTCTTTAACTTTCTTCCCAAGTATTGGGTTAAGATGGAAAAGATAAGAACTAACAGTAGGGAAAGGCGGAAGCTGGGAGGAAAGCTTCCAAGAGAGCTGAAAATAGCTCTCTATCACAGTGACTAAGGCTGTGCCTCCACTTACAAGAAGGTGCATGTTTTACTGCATCATGAGTAAGGCGTGGGTCCTCCTACAGAAGCACAGTGGAGCAGAGGCACTACAGGTTTTACCATGAGGTTAGCCTTGGGCAGGAGACTTTACAGCAAGCCCTGCTAAAGCCTAATCTATCAAAATCTAATCTATTTCCTCCAACCACATCTGCCTAATGAAAGGTACCACTTCTCTCTAACAACCTTGCCTAATTTTGTCTCTGCTTGAGATTTTAAAAGTTATCATGCACTGCTATTACTTTATAATACAAAAACAATTAGACTTTGTCACCAGTAATATTATCATTACCTGTTCTTGCAAAAGATTGCCATGGGCTATCCAGTAACTCTGTATGTTCAGTTTTGTGAACATCAATGTACTACACAAGTGCTTTCATCAGAGGTGAAATAAAGTTCTGTCCTATTATTCAACCTATTCATATCACAACTATGTAGCAACACAACCGGACAAAGCTCCCTATGTTGAATCAATTAAAATATACAATAAGTTTGGATATCATCCTCTGCTTTTCTATGTTTTTCTACTTTTGTGAATTCTACAGGCCACATGTTTAAATGTAAACCAGGATTATTACTGTACTTACTGCCAACACACCATTAGGGTCATGGTGGACAAGGCAGACACTTGATGTGAAATCATGAACATGTTTCATTCTCTCCTCAGGTTAACTTAACTATGTTTATCAACCTTTATCTGAGAAATCATTTGAACTATGAACACATATCAAGGTATTATATCTACTGGGCATTCAAAATGACTGAACAATTTAAAGAATGTTTTACTGCACCTTTTTTTGCAAGTGCTTCTTTAGATTTGGTATACAGATTAGAAATTTAAACAATGAAAATGGCTAAAGCCTGTACAGCTAAAAACTGTAACCAAGAGTCCTCTTTCTGACATATTGCCACCAGTCTTTTGAAGAATGCAAGTGCAAAGAAAAAGAACGCGTTTTTTTCCCTTTCAAACCATGTTTTATTACTGTACTATGATTACAGGTTTCTATAACACGTCTTGCATTTTTCTGAAACATTGCAAACTTGAAATAGTTTGCACACAAAAGGACCAAGAGTCATTGGTATTGAGCACTTAAATCTTGAACAGCTCAGCAGGAGTCTTTACAAAAGTCATCTTGATAGTAAGCCACGTTAATGCTAACCAAACAAGTGTAGTAAGGTGTCTCATAAGCATAGGAACAGCAAGATAAGGAAAATTCCTTTTTCCTGGGATCCGTATACAACAAACTGCAGAATACCAGAACTTGAAAACACACAGACAATGCATTCATTCATTCCAGCAGAAGAGTGCCTGCTTTCCACAATGATTCAAGTGATGTAAAGTGACTGTCAATCAGCTGTCCTGTTAAGATGGAGGATTTCAGAATAATGTAATGATCTTCTATTCTACAGAGATGCACAGAAAACCTGTGCTTTTGGGTTTTACATAAATACACACTATTGATCAATCATTACAGCCTAAGCCATGGCACTGCTCCATGAGCACGTCCAGTTCATTGCTTTAAAGGTTAATTGTAGCCCAGCTGAATTTAACTGTGCAGACACAGTTACTGTGACTACAAACATATGTCTTTCAGCATAAGTTGGTGTTTTCTTTGAAAGCATACATAAAGAAATCCCTGGAAAAATGCTCATCTGAAAAAAACCCAAAACCAACCAAAAAATCCCCAAAAACAAACAACCAAACTTTTCCAATTGCCATCAGTTCAAAAAGCAGCAGGATTATGTTAAGCACAGAGTGTGCCTTTCAGTGCTTCTGCCTCAAACTATTTTACATTGATAGCTATAGTGTGTTTGGTCAGTACTTAGAGAGAAGAGGGGGGGAAAAAAAAGCTGAAACAAGCACAGGGAAACTTGCCTTAACAAGGACCATCTTATCCCCTTGGAATTTTTAACCTTAGATTTCCTAAGATGCTCACCAAGACTAAACTGTATCACCGCATACAGCTATGAAGTCTTAAATGGACCTCGAGATCTCACCAATCCTTTGATTCTACTATTTTACTAAATTATTCACAGAAAAACAAAAAAGGAGAAATTTTCTTTCTTAAATGAGATACAATTGGCCCATTTAAAGTTTAATTTAGCACTGAGCAGAGAGAGCACACAAAAAATGTTAATTTTCAATGTGAAAAAAGGAGAAAAATGTTAACAATTAAACAGGCTTGGTAGTTGATGTTGAGAAAGAGCTTATTAAAACTCAGATGATTGAGTTGCATTATATCCATTACACTGAACAATGTGAATGTTTCAATAGAACTTTCCTGTTTTCATAGCTGTTTTCAGAAACATTCAGCTGTGGAGAACATTTCTTCTTAATTTACCACTACCTAGAGGTAAGTAAACATTCAAGAATGAAGACCCAGAAAATACTGTGAAAAAAAAGATCTTTTTTTGTGATTCTGAAATTCCAGAAAGTCAAAAAAATCCCAAACCCAAAGAACACCACAAAAAGCAAGCATTACATTTCCAACAGCAACAACAACTTAATAGATCATTTCACGACCACAACACAAATAAGCTAAGTTTGAAACATGTCACTGTCTGCAACAGTTTACAAGTAGTATATTTAACCTGGAGGGCAAAACAGAGCATAAACACATATGAGAGAGAGAGAGGTTGACACTACTAAAAGATAATCTCTAAACAGAAGCAATAAAATGCTTTCTCTCTGATATCACAAAATCTGAAAAGTTTGCTCAAACTCTGAAGTTGTTAGTAGGTCGATTTGTAAGAAACGTCTTAGGGCTTTAGTTGCATCAGATTCCTAGCTCCACATTAGTAGTAAAATAATCTCTCCTTTTTAAAGGATAGTTTATCAATGAATCTGGACAATAGTGTCTGAAGTTCTCTCTCAAACATCAGTAAGATATTAAAGGCTAGGTCTATACTGAATTCTGAGAACAAGAAAAAAACCTCTGCAACTGCAAATACAAATAATTGATCAACAACATAATTTAACAGAAATCACTATCTGCACTTAAATAACTACTTTTTCTGTGTTTAAACTATTGGTATCAATTAGAAGTTAGCAGGAGTTCCCTCTGCTAAACAACCGCAATTGTGATGATAGAAACTTACCACATTTATAGCAGAAACATTAATTTCAAAATATAATAGGGAGCCATGGCCGGGGGGGGGGGGAATCCTGCCTTTACTGATGTTTAAAACATTTTAAGTGCAGACTTAGAAAATTTTAAAAGCTATATTAATATAAACAGTAAATCCACATCATCGAAAAAATGATAGTAGAGACCCCACCAACAGCAGCAAGGCTCCATGGAACATAATCTCCTTGTTCTAGTTCAGCGTTTAACTCCACTGACCGTGTAAGTAGTTTTCAGAACACAAACCACAATCTATGTTTACCTATGAACCTCAAAAACCCCATGAAGTATGAAATTTAAAAAGTACTACAATCAAACTGCATTAACTCTTTCTGAACTTCAACACTATAGTCTTTTATGACGCCTAGAAAGAACACTGAAATGTGAAGCTACATTTTCACTTGTTTGTTCTGAAATATTTCTCTTTACAGAAGGAAAACAAAACTAAACATCTGTGCCACCTGTTCCGTGACTCTCTATGATTCACACAGAAGATTAACTTCAAAATGGATAACATACTTCATAACAAAATGAACCTTGCTCTCTCTGCGCACAATACTCTAGCTAAATGCGTTTTTCCCCACAACATCGGAGCTTGCTCAAGACCTGAACCAAACCAACCCAAAAAGTCTGCACAGAGAAAACACAAACCTTCAAAATAAAGATTAGAAGAACATACCCAGTTCATACCATTCAAACAAACATACACCTAATGGTGTATTAATGATCAAAGAAAATAATCTTACAACGAAAAAACCCAGGCATTCTCTACTTTTCTAAGGCCCATCTCCTGTGGGTAAGAAAGATACAGCTGTACTCTTGAACCCATAAGGCTTGGAAACTAGGCCATTCTTCTGCTTAAGGCACTGAACGAAAGAATTCTTGTCAGATACTTTCTCCCACGCCCCCTCTGCCCAAATCAAAACCATGTGTTCTTATTGTGCAAAAGCAAATCCAGAAGGAAGAAAAAGAAAAAAAAGAAAAAGAGAGAAAGAAATTAAACATAGTTTAATTATTACACCGACCTGACCACTCCATTCCATCCTCTCATCTCTTGCCCTGTTCAATTTTTTTCCCCTTTAAAACGCAGCTGTCCAGTAGCCTCCCCTATCAGAAAGTCATCTTTAACCACACCTACTTTAGCTGGCATCCCAGCCATCGCCCTTCCCTCACTAGCTTGCAAATGGGTGTGCGTGTGTCAAAATTATAATTATTTGTATGATAATTAAGCAAATCACATGATCATCGGTCACTGTACTATCCTTCCTTAAAACTCCCTTTGCCATGACATCTCTTAATCACTCTCATACGGCACTGGCTAGGTAAGACCAACCACAATCCCCACATTCCTCCTCAGCCCTGGCCAGTGTTACCAGCCAGCACTCCTGCCTCGTTTGGTCTTTCTTCCGCTGTAAACATGCAAGATCTCTGCAACGGAATTAACAGACTTTTATGTGTCTGAAAAGTACAAAGCAAAATAATACCTTAAAACTTAGCTAATGGGTGACATCACAACACAAATAAAGAGTAATACCTTCACAAATAATAGTAATACCTTCAAAAGATTAAACTACACTCACTGTAGGGAAAAAAAATAGTATTCTTACGCCAGACTAAGAGGTCCTTATGTCACAAAAAGCTAACTACAACATTCTCATTTTTATTAATTTTACTAAAGTTGTATGTAGCTGACTGTTGAATCTCTAGTCTTTCCTTATACAGAGAATGTATTACCAGCTTATTTCTTTTCCCTTAATTCAGAAAAAAACATGCCCCAATTTAATGACATGATACAACACAGTATGAAGGGAAAAACATAAAAGCCTCTCTTTCGTCAATTAATACCAACTCAATGAAAACAGAAGAGCTACTCTAGCTCAAAGCTTTTGATTTGTGTCCCTCTCCTTCTCCAGCCTCAGAAGAAATGGGAAGCTCAGTTTACCTAAACTCACCCCAACTGCAAATGTTTGAATGCACTGAAACAATACCTACCGCAGCCTACTTACAATGTATCAAGAGGAAACTGTAAATAGTTACATGTACAAAATCAAAACACAGGAAAATTATTATTTTTAATATTACTCTCACCCCTCACTTGAAAAAAATAAATCCAGTAACAAGCATGAAAATAATCTTTACCATACTGCCTTCACCCATTAATTTCCCCAAGTTTCCTAATAAACCATTCAACAGGAATAAATGATTGACAATCATAGTCTATTTCGTTTCCTCAAACATAACTTTCATGAAAGAGAAATAACATTTTCAATGAAAAATATTTATGGACATATGCTAGAAAAGTTAAATATAGCACTGGGAGATGTAAAGAATAGTAAAAAGGAAAAGAAAAAGAAGGGTGTGAATTTCTGTAATGCAGACCTATCAGTTATACACATACTGTTTCACAACTGCCATTTCCCTCCACCTGTTGTTTGTCCATTGTCGGCAAAAAGTCCCTGTACCTTTCATCCAGCTTTCTGATAAGACTTATCAAGTAATCTGTTGCATGATCTTACGCCTCCTAGACTATTTTCAAAGGGTCCTGTGGGATAAAAGGTACAAAGAATTATGGAAATAAGCATGTTTTTCACCCATCCCACCAGGAACTCCTGTAATTCCTCAAGGAACGTATATTCTTATAATAGGTGATATATGCAATTATTGCAATTTTTTTTTTCCAAATGACAGAACATATGCTTGCATACTCACTGAGAAAAGCACACACTGACATTTTTTTTATTTTCTATTATAAAGAGCACTGAAAGCAGCTGCCAAGAGACGGGGAGGGGGGGTGGTAGGCTAGTTCGCCATGATTTCATGCAGCGACCTCATGCCACGTGCAAAGCACAGCTGGACGCGTACGTAGGTTTGTACTCAGAACCATCAATCAGCTCTCTCCGGGATACAGAGCTACAGTCTGTCCCTTGAGAGTCACACAATGGAGCAACATTGCTGAGATGGCCACGCGTATGAGATGGAAGAAAAGAGCGATCTCCTGAAGATCACCATTAGCTGTAGAACTTGGGAGAGCTTTGCTAATATACGTACTCAGGAACTGCAAATACGCACTATGAAGATAGATTTACTTACCAGGCCAAAACCACTCATACTTACTCTGCTCTCCTCACTCCTTCCAATAACTCCTCCCTTTATTTCCAAGTTCTTACCACCCCAGTTACCCAGAGCTTACTAGCTACACTCTGCGCATCAAGACCCATCAGCATAAACACTTGCCAGTCCATTAGTGTTTATTAGCAGGAGGAAGCACATTAAAAGTAAATTAAGAGTCTCACCTCACCCTGACAGAGTCCATTTTAAATCAACGAATGCTACAACGGACCACCTCCTCCACCCACATTTTGCCACTTTAGCAGAAGGTCTGATGTAAGGAAGACCTCAGGTAGCAAAGAGGGGCTTCCCGAGGCTCCCTGACAGGCAGAACCAACCTCCAGATCTCTGTTCCAAAACCCAGCAGATGCCATACTAATAGCAGCACTACAATTACTTTGTGCACATTTGGGAACTTACTACTGCACAGCTCTTTACTGTTCATCTGACTGGAGGATTATATTCATTAGTATTCGGTTACAGACTAATACCAAGATTTTCAGAAGCAAATGTACAATTTAGAGTATTTTGATATCCTGTACAAACCTGTTTTTTTAGATACCCAACACACTCTCTGAAATAATAAAAATAAAAGAATCCTTACTTATTTCTAGGTATCAAAATAGAGCATTCAAAGGTAGCATAACATTTGCTAAATGAACTACTAACACTGTATCTGAAGTTTTCATTCTACAGAAGTTAGTGATGTTTGAGAATATTTCCTTTTGCCTTATGTAAATGTACTTTGCGAGTCTTATGTACTATATTACTGGATATGTGCATAAATATTTCCCTTCCTGTCATCTATCTCTCATCTACATTCCTATACATGCTTGAATGGACACTCAGGAGTAACATGTATCACTCAAACCTGGCCTTTGTCATTTAATTACATCTAAACTTTCTTTTTCATCTCAAGGACTTGTTTTCATTCTGACAGTAATACAGGACTCATCACTCCACGAAGGGTAAGGACAGACCAAATGCATCTACTTGCTTTAACTTGTGCCCAGGCTGATATTGCTGTCAATTAAACTTCCACTGAGTGACTGATACTAAAAGCTCATTACAATGAAGACACCAAGGTAGTGTTTCACTTCTTTAACTATATTATCTCACTTGTTACCTTTGTCTTCCAAATTCTCTTCTCATATCCACTTTTCATATAATTCAGTAACCTATTCATCAGGCACTGCTGCTTTGGCTTGTACAGTAACAAACATTATGAGCTCCTACTGTTGACCAGAACCTCTTCAGATTGATGCAATGCAAACATACATCTTCTTCAACCTATTTCAACCCACCGGGTTTCTTACTGATCAGTTTCCACCCAAGTGGAAGCTGAGTGCGCCTGCACGCACCAAATCTCGTATGACTTTTTTCCCCTCCTGTGCATTCTGCCAGTTTCCCAAAGGCAACCAACGATACCTAGCACACATTCCAAACATACCTCTTAATACTGGTCCCCTCACCTAAAACAAAAATTTCACACCTCCTATACTACCCTCTCTTTAAATAATCACCACTGACAGATAGGACCAGATACGGGCCAGGATCTTAAGATTTCTCAGGTACACCAAGACTGGTTATTTTCTGTGGGAAGACCACCACAACGGAGAACACCACCATGCTCCTACTCCGTCAAGTCCGGGTGGAGCAGAGGAAGAGCAGAAAGATGTTTAAACAGCACAAAGGAAGATACAAACAATCAACTCGGGAGGCACCAAGGGCACACGACGACAGCCCCGCTCAGTCGCAACACAAAGCAAAACCAGAGGAAAACAGCAACGCCGGGGACCACCTTCGAGGTGCAAACAAAGAGCCAAGTACGGCTGACTCCCAGGCGGCGAGCCGGGGTCGAGTGCCAGGCAGTTAGAGAGCCCAGGGGTGGGTGCCCCGACCCCGGCACCGGGGTGCCAGCGCGGGGGCTGGGCGGCCCGGCCCGCAGCCCGCGGGGGCCGGAGGCCTCTCCCCGCGGGGGCCCGACGCCAAGCGCCCGTGCGCGCCCGCAGCCGCCGGCTCCAGCCAAGTACATATAAGGGCAGCCCGGCCCGGCCCGCCCAGCAACGCGGGGAAGGGGCTGCCCGGCCGCCGACCCCGCGGGAGGCCCGGGCCGCGGGCGGGCTGGGGCGACGTGGAGCCCAGCGCGCCGGACCCGCCCCGGCAGCGCCGCACGGAGGAGCCTGAGGCGCGGGCAGGCGGCGGGGACGGCCCGGCGCTGGGGACGGCCGCGGCCCGCCCACCCCTCGGGTACCTGGCCCGGGCGGCAGGGCAGGCCGGGCCGCCGCCAGGTGCCGGGGAGAGGCGGCCGCGGGGGGGGGCGGCGGGCGGGGGACGGGGCGCGGCGGGGGGAGGCCCGGCGCGGCACTCACGTTCTCCGTGTCCCGCTCGTTGACGGTGGGCAGCGGCGTCCGAGTGGACATCTTGTGGGCCGCGGCGGCGCCGCGCCCGGCGCGCTGAGGGGAAGGCCGCCCGCTCTGTTTAGGCCGCGGCGGAGGCCGCCGGCCGCCCCCGCCGGCAGCCGGGCGCACACGGCGGGACGCGGGCCTCCTGCCGCGCTGCCGGCCCCGCTAGGCGCCCGGCGCCATGGCCTCGCCCGCCCGGCCGCCCCTCCGCCCGCCTCGCCGCCGCCGGGCTCCGCGCAGCTCGGCCGCCGGCTCCTCCTCCCTCCTGCCCGCTCAGGTGAGCGGCCGGCAGCGCAGGGGGGCCGCGGCGCCTCCTCGCAGCATCCGGCGGCACCGACTCCTCCTCCTGCCGCCGCTGCCCCGCGCTCCCTTCCCCGTCTCTCCCCTCCTCCCCCTCCTCCTCCCCCTCCCCGCCCAGCCGCGCCGGGCCCGGCCCCGCCGGCCAGGCTCCGCCGCCCCGCGCCGCAGGAAGCGCCGGGCGGTGCGGGCGGGCGCGGCAAACGCGGGCGGGCGGGCTCCGCCGGTGCCGCCGTCCCTCCCGCCGCGGCACCCGTGACGGGTGGCGCCGCGCCGGGCCCGGCGAGGGCGGGAGCCGGCCGGGAGGGCGCGCTGGGCCCGGGCCCGCGGTGAAGCGGGCCGGGGCAGGTGTGCGGCTTCGTGAGGGGGGGCGGGCGGCCCGCTGTCCCTGCCTCAGGGCCCGCCGGCGAGGCCGGCCGCACCCCTCAGGCTGCCGAGATGGTGGGCCCGGGCGGAGGCCGGCGGGGCTCGGGCGGTCAGTCAGTCAGTCGCCCGGGGAGCCCACAGCATGAGGGACGCGGGACGGGGCCCGTGTGGGGGCCTGCTCCATCTTGGCGAGTGGGTTACCACAGGGACTCGGCCTTGGAAGGGGCGGTGGGGCAGCCCGGCCTGCCTCCGTCACAGCGCGGAGGCCGCTGGCCTCAGACCTGGTGGAGGGTGGTGAAACCCAGGGTGCACGGAGCCCAGCGTACACGGCGTGGTTTATCTGCACGCCCGCACCAGCCTCCCTTACCCGCTCAAAGCTGGGAGCAGATCAACAAGACTGTGAGACATGTCCATCTGCTCATGCCTGACCGGCACACAGTCCTCGAACACTTAAACCGATGACCTCATGTGCTTAAAATTAGAACCATACACATATTTTTGTCTTTGAGAAGTTACTAGTGTTTATATGGCAGCAGTGTTTGCTATAAAACCAGTCGAACCCTTCAATAATCTGTAAAAAAAAACCCCAACAAACTAACAAAAAAAACCCTGCACCAAAACCAGAAGACAAGCAATGTGCCTGGATTTCCACTGCGATACCTTGACAGATTTTTGTAGCTGGGGCTGTGAACATCTTCAGAAATGCTGTGAATGCAGTCCTTGTTCTGAAAGACCTTCCTTACGAAAAACACTTTGGAAGGCACTTGGTGGGTTGTATGTCTTGTCTCCAGGAAGCCTTTGTGTGCTTGTGAAAGGGCATGCACTCTTATTTATTACTTTTATTTATAGATTATGTATATATCTCCATATGTGTGCTTATATTTGTAGGTGAACACACTAAATAGAGTATATTTAGTTCTGGCTGTGTTAGTGCTGGTGTGATACAAGAGGTGTCCCCAGCTCCTCAGCACTGGTCAACTGATGGTGGAGTTTTCCAGATGTTTGGGAAAGCAGCTCTTTCCCTGTAGCTGATGCAGAGAACATCCCCGCATTGTATGAGCAGTGTGACTGGAATCGCTCTTTGCACATTCAGCACCATGTTGCTCTGAGCATGCATGATTTGCCTGTCTGGAAAGGTAGAGGTTCCCACCTAGTCCTCAGCTCAAAGCCTCCCAAATCCTTGCAAGGGCCTCTGTGAGCTCCTAGTTCTCTTCTCACACAGCTGGCACTACCGACTGCGAGGGAATGTCAGGGTTCTTCATTCTTCTGGGAACAAAATAATCCAAGAATTGGTTTACTCAGGGTAAACAGCCATGGTCTAGCTAGCATGCCAAAACAAGTTTGTTGACAAACTGGATATTAACCCAGTTTGGTTGCTTAGCTCATCAAAGTGCATTCACTTTTATCCCAAATAAGAACAAGGCTGTGTCTGGGGCTCTGCGTGGGGCCTGACTCTGCAACCCTTACTTGGTCAAAACTCCCACTGATGCAAGCCCGTCGTGGTAAGGATTTGTGTATGTGCTAGTGGTTGGAGGAGAAAGGAGTATAAACTCATATGTCTTCTAAATGTGTTTCATGGCACCAATGACTAAGAGAAAGCTTAGAAACACTTCCTGCCCTAGAATTTGAATATGTTTTGGTCAGTAATGTGTAGGAAAATGCTGGCTCATCAGAAATTAAAAACATAATAATGTAATAATTCTTGTTATCTGAAGATCTGCTTTGCAGTTGTTTTGGTCATGGTTGTTACTGTTATCATCTTTCAGACTAATAAGGTCACTCATTCATTTAATAGCTCAGTTTAATTTTGTTTGGCTATTACTACAGGCCTCTTGTCTCCCTCGACTAAGAAAATGCAGGGATGATGACTGAGGAGCTGCATGGCAGAGAGAGTGGCCACAGAGATTGTCCCATCGTCCCCCAGCCGCTCTCCAAAGAGACAAAACAGGAGATGGGCAATGGGCTGAGCACAAAAATGGCCTGCAAGAAGGATGCTCCAAACCCTCTGAGACCTACACTAAAATATACAGAAAGTTATTGCTGCTTCAAGTGTCACAAAGTCCTGCTTGGTGCCCAGCGTGAGTCACAGAGCACAAAGCAGGGCTCGGATGGTGGCGGCAGTGCAGCCCCTGCAGCTGCAGAAGGGTGCAAACAGCAGGCAGCAAGGGGAAGGCTGTCATTTTGGGAAGGCAGGAGCCGGCAGGAGTGTTTTGTTTGGGATCCACGTTTTGAGGGGCTGGAGGAAACCTTGACTCCTCACATCTTGACTCCTCACATCAGAAATGAAAAGGACCGGCTGCTGTCAGTAGAAAGCCCTGGGTAGTGGTTGTGATCTTTTACCCTGATCTCTGAGAAACCTGCACAGGCCTGTGCTCATGCCTGGGTGAATACCCAGTTGCTTTGTTTTTTCAGGCAAAGGGAAAGGATGCAGAGCACAAGACTTAAGCTCTTACACCATTATTATTCTGAAATGTGCTCATTCTCTGCATTTTTGCCAGAAATGACATGTTTATTTATGATTAAACAACTTCGTTTAGTGAGGAAACTACGGTGTCAGTCAGCTTTGTAGGCACTTGTCCCTCCCGAGGGGAGCTCCAGCAGTGAGTCAGCTGCAGCTCCCCAGCACACAGGCAGAACGGACTCGTTGCTTTGTGCCTTGTGGAAGACAAGCCCATATGCCTCCTTCTCCACGAAGCCAGCTGGCTGGTGCTTAGGCCACTTTTCTTCTTGGTTGCAAGGATGTGCTGGGTGGGAGCAGTGCAGCCAGGCAAGCGCAGAAACCCCGAGCCCTCAGGCTCAGCACAAGGCTGGTTTCCCAGCTCCAGCACTCCCTCCGGACCCACCTCAGATGATCTGTAGTTCATTTAGTGACTGGCTCAGACTCCAGCACTGGGAGGGTGGATGTTCCACCATCTTAAGAGTAACTGAATCCCGTCCACAACTGTAGTAGTGATTTCAGACACTGACTTGAACAAAATATTTTCCCACAATTTTAAAATTTAAACCTCAACGGCAAAAGTGTGAGAGGCTCAGAAATAATGCAGGAACAGGTGACCATGAGATGTGAATAAAACAGAGCAAAATCTTGGTCTCTATTGCCTTTCATTGCACCAGGACATGTGTTGCAGAAAATGAAATGAAAGACCTGGCAAATATTTGAGAGTAATATACCTCCAGCTGCATGCACATAATAAGACTGCAATAGCATTAAGGACTCCCGAGGTCATTACAGACTACAGATACAGGGCTCCTTGGATTATTTGCTTTCATGAGGGACGCAGGACAAAATGATATGTACTCTGAATATATGTAGTCTTTGTAAATATATTATTAGTTATAGTCAAGATTCTGATACTGCCGTAAGTATCGTTAGAAAGTAAAATCTTGGTGAAAAGTTAAATAACATATCATTTGGGGGAAATACTTTAAGCCTCCAAACAAAGGAGGTTGTTGGGTTTTTTCCATTTTAATAGGGACATGCCTCTTACGAATACTCTTGTCATGTATATTCAAAAAAAAGTTTAAATATGTTTAACAGGCCAGAACTTGTCTCAAGGTCAATTGTACTGAAATTTATCCCTAAATGTAGTTAAGTTTAGGTCTTCACATTTCCTGGGTAGCTGCAGATTTTTATAGTTTTGATGCCATTGTGAGAAACTTCCATAAGAGTGTCCATGTAAGAACTTCATATGAAAACAGTAAATAAAAGCAGCATTTGTCACTGATCAGCCTGGATCTCTGGGAGGAGTATAACAGAATCATACAGAGCTTTACTGCACACCTCCAAGGCCTCTGAAACGGTATCAGCAAATTTATTTCACAGAAGGAAGACTAGCTCTAAAAATCATAGGTTGCCAATGGTCTGAAGAAGTTAGTAATGACATTTGCTTTGTCCCTGAGCGTGCCTCTGATTATTAGGCATTATATATTGGTCCTACATTGCTAAAGATCTCTGTACTGGCTCTTAATAATCATTGCTAAAAATAATTAGTTTCGATTGTTTCCTTCAGCTTTGATATCTCATCTTTCTTTTGACGCCCCCAGTCTCTACAGCCACAGCCAACTTCTTCCCACATCTGAAGAGTTTCAAAAAGGAAACTAGCAAGCCACCGTAGTGCTGAGGTAGAACCACAATGAAACCTGGGGCAATGGCAACTGCATGAATTTCAGCCCTTGTTTTCATCTGCTGCAGTCTTTTTTTGACTCTTGTGGCATTCAGTAGTGGTTTCAAACTTGCTTTTTAAAATTCTCATTTTCTTTTTTTCCTTTTCGTAGCTTGAGTTTAGATTAAGTATATTGCTAGAGGAGGTAAGGCTTGGGTAATTTTCATGCATCAGCACTGACAGTATCTTTTTTGATACTTTTTTCGAAATACTAACACTCTTAGAAAAGACTATGTATCAGAGGGTAATAGCAACAAAAACATAGCGTAACATGTTGAAAATACCTGTAACCTACTGCAGTATCTTGGTACCCTTTTTACCTGAAAATATTTGTTATGAAGGCATGTTAAAGAGTAAAGTGACCATTTAAATACTTACAGGTACTTACAGGATTTCTATCACAGCTGTATCTGAGATATCACATAAGATGTAACACACCACTGCCACTGCATTAGAACTGTGAACCTGGGAAGCTTCTCTAGCTGTTGCTCAGCTGTAGACCAGTGGTGCAGAGGGACTAAATATCCTGTCCAGGAACAGAGAGGAAGCCAGGGACAAAGGAGACAGCAGACTCTCTATAAGTAGTCCTTCGGGACCCTCTGGGTACAGATTTAAAACCAGCTTTAGATAACCCCAGGAGAAGGGGCAGGATGGCAGAAAGCCTGCAACAAGATGCCTGGTGATCTGCCATTGATCTTCAGAGGGCCATCAGAGACCAGGAGTGGGGGAAGAGTTGGGAAAGGCAATTAACCTAAGTGGTCACAGATGTTCTCACTCTGCATCTGCCCTCTGCAGACTTCAGTGGTGTGGTTTCTGTGGAAACAGAAACTGTGCTAAATGGAGCTGCTATCCCTGGCAGGATCTAATTTTTCCAAAGATGTATTCTACAGTAGTGCAACAAGAGCTTGTTGATGCAGAAAGGTGCAAAGCTATGCTGCAGCAGCGTTGCATGTTCTGATGCAAACCAGAACAGCTTTTGATCCAGGAATAATGTCAGGGTCTGATATGAGGTAACCCAATAAATGATTCTGTGGCAGGGAAGTCTCTAACTGTTGCAAAGACCCTACATAATTGTCAGTGAGTGCAGGGTCAGTCCCAACAGTCTTTCCTCCCCCCCATTTGAAGGTGACTAAGGAACGAAAGATTTCATGTAAACTCCTGACTGCAACATTTAAGCATATATGTGTGTCTGTGTGAATGAATATTTTTTTACTTACTTCTATTTCATATTTTTATAATATCTTGTTTGGTTCAGATACCTTGTTAAGTGGACTAGGTTGCATTTTACTGAGTCATTCTACCACTTTAGAGGCTTAAAATAGCTTGGGATGTTGGGTACTTTTTTTTTTTTATCTCCCCTCCGAATGCCCCCCCCCAAAAAAAAACCCCAAAAAACCAACAACAAACAAACAAACAAAAAAGCAGTCTCCCTGTTTTGTTTTCTGCTGACTGCACTGAGCTGGCAGAATAACCTTAAAGATAATTGACAAAATGACAGGATAGAAGAAAATGTTGGAAGGGAAGAACTGACACAGGCATTCCTGGACTTTTTAACAGTTAAACCACAATGGCCTGTTCAAGTGAACACATTACTCCCGCAAGAGAAAGTAAATTTTATCCCTTCCAGAATTTGTATGCAGAACAAAATGTCAAAGAAACACTTACTGCCAAGAGTTGTACTGACTGTGTTTTGAAGCAGACTGAAGGCTAAGCTGAAATCTGTCCTGCCGCCTTGGAGGTTGTCAGAAGCAAAGAGAGGCCATCTGAGCCAGAGCTGGCTGTAACCTTGGCTGCACAATAACCATCAACGTTTACTTAAAAAAGGATGGATTCTAGAGATCTCCTTTAAAGAGTCCTAAGAGGGTGTGAAATGACCAAGGGAGAATGATCGGCAGGAGGGTTTGCTTTGCGTGGACTCAGTGACTGCGCAGGAACAACACCCCAAAGTCAGGCGCTGGGAGAGGGGAGAGGAGAGAGGGGAGAGGACTTTACTCTGGGTTACCTGGTCACCCCCGAGATGTGACAACTGAACGTACGGGGCTATACCCTGCCACCATCATCTTGCAAAACCACATCATCTTGCTTTCCCAGCCTGTGAAGGGAAGGTGCCTGGGAAGAGACAGGAGAATGTTGCAAACAAGAAAAGAAGCACGTTGTCACATTTTACTTTTTAAGTTAGCCAGAGAAATAAGAAACAATGTCAACCCAATTTTCAGAATGAGCTAAAAATAAACCGAAGGGTTTATTTTTGGATGTACCATGTTATCCAGTAGCAGCTCAGCTTTACAGCATGTAGGAATAGGATCCAGATTCTGATTTTGGTTATATTGCTGGAAGTTTTCCATTGGCTTCAAAGATAATTAGTAGTTTCACCAAAGTAATTTGATCAGAATTTGGCCATAGATCTATTGTTCCTTGATGTGATGCACTTCCACGTAAGTTTTAGTGGAAAAATAATTATTTAAAAAAAAAAAATAGAAGCAACATACTTCACAGTTTTTTGAGGTTTAAATGATTTTAAGTGTGTTCAGAATGAACAGTGCTATATGTATGCTAAGCATTATTATGCATTATATAAATGCATAATATCAGGCATGCTATTTTAGTCTTTGCCCACAGCACAATAATGACGTTTCTGCAGTAGGATGAAATGCAACACTATATTTAATAAAGGTTATGGATTACGTTTGTATTTCATGTTGTTAGGTGATATGCTGCTTCTGATTATCTAGATCACTGTTCAAATCTGGCAGGGGGTCACCATGTCCTCCTCTCTGACACCTGGCATGCTTCTGCTGCTAAAGGGAAAATTGTTCCCCTCTGTAACTCATCAACACCGCTGAAAATGCTCTGTGATGGTGCCAGCATTTACAGGGGTGAAAAAAATACCAGTCTTTATTCTGGGATAACCTATTCAAAACTCAACTAAGCAGTGTTGGTAATAGTGACGTAAAATGAATTAAGAACATATAGCTAAAATGCTGTCAAGTCCAGCACTCCAGCACCTTTTAGGGGCACTAAAAAGCTAACTAAAATATCTGAGAAGAAGCTTAGTAAGGTAATGGATTACTTAATATAATAGTTCCTTTTTTTAACAGAGATCTGGGATGGTTGCAATGAAGTATGGGACAGAAGATCTCATTGGAGTACCAAAACATTTCCCAGTATGGTTTGCAAGTCCATCTTTGAGAACACTGAAGTTTATTTCAGTTGCAAAACTGAAATACATATGTAGAAATTTTTCAGGTTAGATTTGTGTCTCAAGCTTAACTTTTGGCACTGCTCCTGTATTGCCAGTATCTGCCTCACAGAAGTACATTGAAAATCCACCTGATCAAATCTTAAGGCCTTCTGGACAGTTTTTATTGAGCTCTTACTAGAAACAGTGTGCAGTAGTTCAAATCCTGATGGATAAAATACAGCTGAGCACTCACCCTTCCCTCTGATTTCCATAGCAGTTGTTGCTGAGTAAGAACTGGATGCGTCTCCTGCTCCTGCGTCAGGACTGCTGACATGAACAAGTGGGAGGAGGATCAAGCTCCAGCAAGGACAGGCTTCAGAAGCTGGTCCATTCTTCTTTCACACGGATGGGAGTGTCACAGCGCACTTTCCTGCCTAATCAGTCTCAACCCAGCCTTGCACAACTCAGCCTGTTTTAAGCTTTTAACCAGGGTGTAGGAGTTCAGAAAAAAAACCACCTCCCTTCCCCCAAGAAAAATGTAATTGCAAGGATTTGTTTTGATGTAGCATGTACAGTAAACTTGAATCGCTGTAAGTGAACCACACATTTGTGCGACTATTTTTTCCTTCCCTAATTTTCATTCCTAGTTAGCTATTCATTTTATTTACCTCCTTGACTGGATCTGACTCCCAGTAAGGCTCGCAGTGGAGCTGCCAAAGCCATGATCCCCAGGGCTGTAAGAGAGATCCTCTCTGTTGACTCTGCTGGGGCTATCCCAGTATATACCAGCAGACAGTCTGGTCCCCATCATCATTAATGCAGACAGCCTTCCATATGACTCATCTTATGGGCCAAAGCAAATGTTAATGCACAGTAGTAATATCAAAATAGCACACGGGGATAGGTTCCACTCTCCTTGTAATTGTGTTACTTATTCTCTATAACACTTATTTGTTTTAATACTCAGAGAGATCAGGAGCCTGGAGCATTTAAGGCGTCCTACAAACAGAAGCCTCAATGTTACATGATCTGCACAAGAAACCAGGCATATATGCAACTTCAGTGTCAAGATCATGGTCCTTACAAGTTCTCTAGACCTCTGGTGAAGCCAACACAGAAGCTTCAAATTTATTCTTCTGTTAACAAGGTCAGAATATGGATCTTGGTTATCATTGTTGCCAGTACATAGCATGCCAAGATGTGGAGGACAAATGGAAAAGCAGTCTAAAATTCAAATTATGCAATAAATGGGCATAGCAAATAGCAAAGCAAGAATGGAATACCAAGGGACAAAGCCAAGAAAATGATTGTTCAGTTTAGCGAAGATGGTCCAACAAAACTGACTAATATTTAACAATTACGTACTCACTGTAGAGTCATTTGTTGTGACCAGCAATAAGAAAATGAACGTCTAAAGAAATATACGGATTGTCCCCCTTAATATAGCTTCAAAACAATACCATCAATGAATATGGGAATTCCTTGACAAGATGAAAAGGAATATAATCCTACCTCCGGTACTTATACAGACTCTTTTACCATGGCACCTGAACATCTTTCTCATAATAGTCCTCATATTCCATGCAATTGGGAAGCTTTAGAGCTGGCCCAGAGCAGCAGGCATCCTTGGGAGGGGGTAGGCTGCCAGGGGTGGCACAGCCGGGATGGGTTGTCCTCGCCTGAGTGACTGATCCCTACCTCCTACTAGCACAGCTGCTGGAACCATCACCCAGCAGCAGCTCTCCAGGGCTTCCCCATCCCACCCCACCCCACCCCACCCCACCCCATCCCATCCCATCCCATCCCATCCCATCTCATCCCATCCCATCCCATCCCATCCCATCCCATCCCATCCCATCCCATCCCATCCCATCCCATCCCATCCCATCCCATCCCATCCCATCCCATCCCATCCTTCTCTTCATGTTTACTTCTTGTTTCCCTGCAGCAGGACTACGCTGTGATCTCAGCCTCCTTCTGCTCTATTCCCAGAGCACAGAAGATTTGGAGAGAAGTCTGTGAGTGCTGCTTCTCTGGGGAAAGGGAGAGCTGTTGCTTTTTGGAGAGAGAAAGTAAACTCTTACTCTTCCTGTCCCCATCTGCATTTCACTGATCTTACCAGCCCTCCTCCCTTCAGACATGCTCAGTGCAACTACAAAATTCTTTTTTACCCAGCTGTCTCGGGATTCTTGGGAAATCTTATGCCCTTCATGCTAATGGGAACAGAAGCATGAAAGAATAAATGAGGCTATCCAGAAAGTCTACAGTAGAGAGACCCAAAAAATGAATCTTCTCACATGCAGGCTGTTACCTTAGCTACCGAGACTCTTTTTGCAGAGCTGTACTTTCTATATGTTAATCCAGGCTTCTCTTTTCTTTTTCTCATATTTTTGGGTCTTGAGTTCATTAAGAATGTTTTCTTGCTTCCTCCGACAATGTTGATCAACAGAAATTCATTTGCAAGTGTATCTAGGTAGCGAGAAACTTCTGCAAATATTTGTGCAAATGTTCTTCCAGTTCACTAACTGCATGCTTTGACCATCTTGAAACCTTCCTGTGGGTTGGAAAGCCATACAGACAGGGGTTAGAAATGGTGCCATCTGACAAATCAGGCCAAACTATAGGCAGCTGGTATTCTAAGCAGTCGCCCTAATGCATAATTCATGAGCGAGCCGTTGGCTGCAATATGTTTTAGCCATTTATCAAATAATAACAAGCACCAAAGGCTAGATCCTGTGAATGGATTAATGGGGCTGATTCCTGCACCTTGGTATGAGGAATGTGTCTTGAGGCCCGTGTTTATGGAGCTACAAATTTGTTCTTTGATCTCTTACCAATAATAAGACTAAAGGAATGCAATTTTTGTCATTAATATTTTGCTTAATGTTAGTCTAGGGAAAGGTTGTTAGTATTCTATAGCTATCTCATCAGTCTCAAGGGACATGTCATATACATTAAAGGATACAAATAAATAATTAGCATAAAAACTTCCTAATCCTAAAGTCAAATATTAACATCCTTCCTTATTTTTTTTCTTTTCTTCCTTTTTTTTTTTTTTTTTTTGGCTTATGGTGAATTCTTAAAGAACCTAAGGCTGAAAGGCTGAGAGTGGTAGAATTTTGGCCAGAGATTACAAAAATAATGAGATAGCCATATGCCTGCCTGTCTGTGCCAGATTTCAGGCATATAAATCCACAGTAAACTCAAAAGTTAAATATGCAGGGAAATGCTTTATGATGTGACATAGTCCTGGAGTTTGCTCTGAACAAAAGAAAGTTCAATACCTAGTACCTATAAAACAAGAATTTTTGGAGGATAAAACATATTCTTCTCTGGATTAAAGCTGCTCCTTTCTAAAAGTCTGTAAAAAAACCTAATTGCCATTTATAGAAACAATTTGGTTTATATAATCCTTTCAAATATGCCTATTTAATTATTTTTGAAATTGAATATTGTTAGATGTTTCTGAAACTGAGTTATGAACCTGTACATAAAACCTTGTAGCAAAAGCTCTGTTTTCACCTTGCAGCATTAGCATTTAGAGCATTTTAAAAGGTACAATAGTGCCGCACGTTCAAAGCAATTCCAAATTCCAATTAAAGAGTAACATCATGTTAAACAGTTATAAAGTTAAATATATGTGCATAATTTATTAGGTATAGCATAATTTTTTTTTCAAATGTCTACACACATCTGAAAATGGTACTTATAACTATATATTCATACCTGTATGCATAACAAACTGCACACCTGTAGATAGACTAGGTACAGGCATATAGATAGTTCAGATACATTCCCAAGTCATCTTCAGTTTTGTAATGTGATCTGAAATGTAATTTCAGATACTAACACAGCGGGAAAGAACGTGATCTTTCATAACAATGAAGCAATTGTTTATCTTCTCCTTCCCATTTTGTTGCAGGTATTAGACATTTTGGGTTACTTATTACCATGAGATAATTCATGCCAGTCTGCTGAAGGCACAAGCAAGGCAAAGTGTTTCCTAATTCCCAGAAGGCGTGTGTTATCTTGTGGTGTCACACATTGCAGTGTGACATTTCTTCTTGATACCGGTAAATGGACCGTACTGTATCCAGGATATAGCTTTTTGCTTCCGTTAAAATCTCACTTGTAGTTCCCTGCTTGCAAAATACTTCATCAAGCTGGATAGTACAGAACAAAAAAATCACGGAGTGCATGTAGCACTGCAATTTTAATGAAATCCAGAGAAAGACTAAACAGAAACGTACGACTGCTAAAAAGCTAAGGGGCTGGCATTTAGGTGAAAGTTGCTGTCTTTACTCTTGTGTGGGGGGGAAAGCATATTGATAATCTCGTGCTACCGATGGGCAACAGTGTGTGGATAGCTGTGTTAAAATAAATCGTGAACATAATGGAAACGTATTATTGCTAACTCTTTTCAGGATGTTGCTGTCGGAGCCTGACTATAACAAGGTTTCCTAATTTCAGTCAGAAAATCAGGTGAAGAGCCTTGTGCAAGTCTTCTCCTCCCTGGCTGCCTGTATTCAGTGCTCTCAGTCAGGAACACATCCAGGATGCATCCCAGTTTTCAGACGGCCTCTAGTACTGTCGGCTCTGCAGTCAGTCACTTAGAAAGATGGGCAAATCTGTGTGGTGGGCAGCCATGTTGCATCACCTCAACCACCTTCTGGGCCCAGAATAAGTTCTGACTTATTTTTCCACACATTGGTTTACTCTGAGGTGGAGATTCTCCGTGCTGCTAATGTCTGCTCAAGGGAGATGTAAAATCTCCCTTCTACGAGATGCAGGAGCAGAAAATAGAGGAAGACAAGCCCCAGAATCCATCACTAATTTCTGATTGCAGCATATTTTTCTCAGTTCCCCATAGCAGAGTCTCATTTCACTACTTTCAACTCTTCATTTGAGTTTAAAGTCCACTGAGATCAATATACAATGAAAGTGGACATGAGAGTACAGATCAATGATGGAACATAGAGAGTGAAACAAGGATGGAAACATGGAGAGTGAAAATGATGGAACAGACAGTGAAAAGGGTCTACTAATTATGGCACTTGGGGACTTCTTTCAGAAACTAAGGTTCTTCCAGATTCCCTCTAGAAAGACATCTGCAGCCACTGGGCGCCTACACTTTGTGTCAATAATTTATTGTATACTGCCGATGAGGCAATACAGCCCTTTCTTTATGTACAATTAGCTGTTACACTTGCAAATAAATTCATGCATATCATATTATAAACGTGATCTTTAAACCCCAAATTCTTCTGTGTTACAGAATCATCAACAGAGGAACCTCTTTCTTCTGTTAAATGGGGACATTCTCCACAGGGAAATCACATATACCATAGGAATGATCATGACCCCGGTTATCTTCTAAATACGGTCACAAATCATCTTTTCCTTTTTGTTGGTAAAAATCCCCCATATTATTTTGGAACATTAACAGGCAAACATTTAGCAATAGCTTTTGGTGCTTCAAATGCTTTCCTTCAAGAAAAAGGAGGAAAAGACATTTGGACTGGAGGGAACTGGGGAGGCATGCTGACTTGAACACAGTTAGCTGCAGTAGCATGACCAACATGAAAAACAGATTTTTTGCTTGTGGTTTTCTTTTTCCCCAAAGTTGTCTGTGGGACTAGCTCCCCTACAGATGCATTTCTTAAGATGACAGCCTCTGCTTTGCGTCTGTTACATACAGACCTGAACATGGGCTCTGAAGTTTGAAATTGGATTTCCAGTCAGTCAGAGTTCAAGGAACACTTGGCATTTTGGCTCGGCTTCATAGCTAATTACATGGGGCAAAATCCCAGCTGTCTTGAAGTCAATGGCACAAATCCCTCTGGTTTCGGTGGGGCAAGAATGTCACCCCTTGCAGTTTAGAGGACAACTACAAAACCAAAAGAACTATGATTCTGACCATACTGTGTTTATATCATCTTTATTCATGCCCATGCTCATCATGTCATCAGTCTACTGGATCTATCCATTTCCCTTACTATACATTTGTAAAGGTTTCCCTGCCTGCCTCTTTCTGGAGTTCCTGTGATCTGTTCAAGGGGTGTGATCTTCAAACGCAAGAGACAGAAAGACCACTAGGAAGTCCATGAACTTGGATAAAATGCTGATAGCGTTCTGGAATTTAAATTCCAAATCCCAATGGAGTCACAAGGCAGATTCCATTTATTTTAATTGTCATTACATCAGTTCTTTTTAGTGCTTAAGGAGTACTGGACACCATCAGATAAGATGTGCCAAAAGTGTTCGTCAGAACAATTTGGCAATAAACTTCTGTGTAGCTATAATCTTTTTTTTTTTTTTTTTATCAGCACATCTTCCTCAAATATTCCTGGCTATATATGGTATGAACTTTTTGCCTTTATTCAGCAATTTCCTTTTCAATTTCTCTTTTTTCTTAAGGCAGCCTGTACTAGGACAACATGAAAAAATTCTGGAGTGTGATCCAGTCCCTTGCATTCATATCTGATAAACAGATGGTTCTGTGAACTTCAGGCAGCAGAGGAATATCATCACATTTATGGTTTTAGTGATAATGCAGACAGTTACTCCAAAACATCATATGTTACACCAATATTTTGCACCAACTGAGTAATGTGGAGCATTCTGCTAAGGCTCCTCAGTGTGCTTTTTCACAGCTGGGATGCTGTCAGCCCAAAGACAATGCCTGCAGCAAGGAGCCCCGCGCTCCCACAGACGCTCAGCTCACTCGAGGCTGGATGGCAGCCAAAAGGCTCCTCAAACATTTTCCATGGGCTACATGCTAATGTATATTGCCTATGCGTTAGTTCTTTCTAATGGCAGGATGGTTTGCAGCATAGCTGCTGGGCTGGCTTGGAGTCCACTCTGGAGGTGCAAAGGCAGAGGTCCCCTCTGTAGAATTAACGGTGTTTTCTATGCCAGCTATGCATTTACACACAGATACTGTGTTGTGTTACTTTGTTTGCTCAAAGCTCGTTAAACTATGTGGTGTTTGAATAGACCCCAGCCGTGATGGTTTATAGCATCCTCCTTGCTGCCCACTGTTGTAGCTCTGACCTTGTTTGACCGAACAGTGTGGTGTTCAGGGAAGACAGCCTCCAGTGTGATGAGACAGCCCTGTATTCTGCATGTGATGGTTTCTCTGGCAGCATGCCATGGGATGGCCAGCATGAAGTATAGGAGCTGAGGGCCTGGAAATTAATGTCCCTGCTTCTTCTCTAGCTATGGGTTATGAAGAAACTGAGCAAGCACTTCAGAAGAGCATTTACCTGCAACAGCTGTGCCCAGTGCAGCACCACTTTGGGTGCAGCAGGGTAGAGGGGCCATCCTGGGGTCACCAACGAGAGCAGCTATTGCACGGAAGAGCTAAAAGTTCCACTCACGCCTGTGTCAGCAACAGGCACACACACAGAGAACTCCTCTCCAATTTCCACTCCGGACTGCTAATGGCTGTAGCAAGCCAGTTTTGCAATGGCTGATCAACTGTAGAGGTTGTTGTTATATAGGCATCTGTGATTTTGTGAGAAGGTTGCTGCTGTATCACTTATTTTTTATTAGTTTGTTAGTTGTGCTGCATTTCAAACAGTTTAGGAAAAGTCCTTACTGACAAATGGGCTTTATCAAATACCTTTAGCAGGTAACACGTTAATACTCTGAGTACTAATAACATAAAAAATAAGATGACCACAAAAAATTAAATCACATACCCCAGGTCACAGGTTCCTTCTTTGGTGAAGAGGTAATTTATGCACACCTAAGTTCCTTTCACGCCCTTCATGCAAAGACATCATCAGTGAGAATGGTTGTTTCTTAGTGGATTTTGACGTATGTCACTTCAGTGCTCCATATCATGACAGACGAAACACCTTGCCTTATGGTTCTCTGCTTTCTAACACTTTTTATCTGTTGGTTGGACAGGAGAAAACAGTGGTATAATTCTGAATGATGTGTTTGCAGAGTGCTATGAATACGCTCTGGAGTAGCTGAAGTCAGTAGGAACACCTGTGTAAAAGCTGATGTTTCTTAGCATCCTGAGTCAGTCATGCCAAGCGCCTGGTGGGTTTTGAACATTTTTGTGAGTGTAAGAGAAAGATGCTGAAGGACTGGGGGAACGGGAATTCAAGAGATCCTCTGGGCATGTGTAAGCCAAAGAGGACATGTTGGCGAGCTGCCTCCTGTGGTCAGGAGACCAGAAAATAGTTGGAGGGAAGGAGTGTCATGTAAGCAGGAATATGTGTTTGCATTTACTCATACTTGGAGTTAATGGCATGGAAGGATATTATGCCATTTACAGGTGGTACTGCAATGAAATTTTGCAGCTGAGTGGTATCAGAATAAGTTTATTTTGCGATAAATAATAACAGAAAATAAATGTAAAAGTATAGGTAGCACATTGTTTCTTGAAAAACAAGCCCCCGGTGAATTGACCTTTTGGTAACCAGGTAGGTAAGTAATAAAACAAGCAGACGGTGTAAATTAATGGAATACAAATCAGGACCTCCACTGGAAAAGTGCTAGAGGTTTGCAAACTACAGACCACTGGTTAAGAATGACCACTGTAGGTAATGCGTTTGTTCTCAACCACCTTCTGCAGGGTGGGACTGCACATTGCATGCTGTGGGAGGCCCCTCCAATCCCCCCCGAATGGTGTATCTACTCCAGAGTGCAGTACTTCGGGATGTAGTCATTCAAGTTGATTATAAAAGAAGTTAATCCATGACATTCCTCCCCTGCAATGCCTGTGTCAGGGCTCTTTCCAGGGCAATGAGCTCCATTTCACTCCTCTGAGGATTCTCCGGGAAATGCTTTAGGGCCTTCTATTGGGTTACGTCCAGTAGCTGCTGGAACAGATCCTTCTCTCGCTCTTTTTACTTTTTGAACTACATGTTGGCCATTCTGCCTGTACAGTACTTACTGCTTCAGGGTAACTGTGGCATCGAAAAGCCTAAAGCAGATTTTAAAAAAGAGAAAGGGATTTAATATTGTGCCTTCTTAATATCAGTCCTCATGCTAAATGCAACAAACCTGCTCCCTTAGCACTGCTTCTTCAGTTCACACTCTGGAGTCCAGATGAGGCAGTGAAGTGTAATACAAATTGCCTTTGCTTGCTGTAGGTCTTCATGTGGCAAAGATGAGATGCTTTGGAACATGGCAAGACAGGGGACAATTAGCTAAATAGCTGGGGTGGGGTGGGGGGCTGTGGTGGTTCATGTAAATAGAGGACATCGGTCAGCAGGTTAGCAATTCTGCTGTACCCCCGGTTCTCTTTGTACAGGAGGATATTGCAGCCTCAGGAATCAGAAAGAGCCTTGCAAGGGTCTTGTGCAAGAGAAAGGACTTTGTCATGATGGTGGCCCAGTGGCTTTAATATTCCTCCCTGTGCTGGGCTCTTGTGCAATTTTTAGCCCTGCTGATTTGTGCAGCATTGGCTGCTCTCATAAATCTCCTGACTGAATCCCAGTGCATACACAAGATCAAAGGAGCTTGCAGTGGGTTTTACGCTGTTTGTTTGGCTGTCTTCAGTGCCTGCGCTGCAGCCTTGAGTGCTCTGCAAATAGCTAACCACCACAAAATATTCAGAGCCTCTGCCTGCAATACTTCCAAAAAAGTGGCCCAGCTTGTCCTTGGGTAGTTCACCTGGAGGTCTCTAGCTTTGCCTTGGTAGAGTGGCCAGCACGGTGTAGTCGTTATTCCCTATTTGTCTTGGAAGTGTTCTCTAAAGGTGTCCGCATTCTGGTGGGTCTCCTGAGAGGCACCACAAAGGTCTGTCTGTATGAGTGCCAGTAAAACTTTATCTCTCAGAAAAAGCACACTATGGTGCTGGTAGATATTCTCCTTTAAAATAATAACCAGTAGCAAATTCACACATAGTATTCCAACCTGGGGTCTTTATAGACCCCAGAACTAACCCCATATGAAGTGCTGACCCCAAATCCTCTAGCTACTAATCTAAATCTCACCTGGAAACTTGGCAAGTCCCAGCCCTAACCACAACTTGCCAACACTTACACACCACGCAGCTGTGAGGTGTGAGGTTGCAGTGACCATGGCCTCTGCCTGAGCCCACGAGCTGCAGCAACAGTTGTAGGAAGGAGAGGTATGGAATATGGGGTGCTAAGTACAGAAATTCTGCAAGACCATTAAGATTTGTTTGCTTTTGCTAAGTTGTTCCTGATGGTCACTTTCTTATAAGCCTCGCATGATGCCTCTGCTTTCTGCTATGCTAGTTTTCATTTTACCTCTGAAAATTGCTTTCAGATAAGACGTGATGAGACAATTCAGCTTTGCTCCGTAGCTCCATTGCAGGGCTGCAGTCTATCATTTCATACTGCTGCTTGTGGCGGTCACGAACCACGCACTGCGATTTTATAGTCTGCACTTCTGTTAAAAGAGCAGCTCGTTCTGATTTCTTCAGGCTGAATATTTGCATGTTTATAGCAACCTGCTCCCTGCCTGTCTATGCGAAAATACAGGTTCTGTAATCTTCGACACAGCTGTTCACATGCGGAGTGTTTTCTGGAGACTCAAAGCTATGTGATCAACGCGTGCATCTCCTATTCCAATCTGAAAGGTACAACTTTGTTGTTTTGTTAAAATCACAAATGGCCTGTATGCACTACACTTTATAGGGAAGCTGGTGGGGGCTGATAATGAGGTTTCTACCCCCACATCAGCCAGCCTTGCCTGCAACAGTGGCCTGTCTCTCATTCTCAAGCTGGAAGTGATAGTATGTAGGAGCACCTAATTTCATTTTAGCATCCATAAAGGGTTTTGATCTCTTCTGCAAAATTAACTCTGATTGTCATTTGATGAAGTAACTTGATGAACTTATAAAGTAATGGGTACAAAAAACATTGCAGCAATTATCTTTTGCCAGACGATTAATACAGTGGAATAGGGTTAATTGGGAAGTGGAACAAATAATCACAGAAATATATATACTGTAGAAACATAATTTTGAAGTGTTGTTGATCTCTTCCAACATCATCGTGTAGACAACTTTAACAGAGGAAATCAAGACAAATATAAGCAGTTACTGCTAGAGGTGAGCAACATACCAGTCTCTTAAAAACTTCTTAAAAACACTGACTGACTTCACATTCCAGAGACTCCACAGAGATCATTCCCTGGATAGTGTTATGAATCATTTGCCCATCCCAACGTTTTGTTTGAACAACTACTCTACTAGTCATCTGATTTGTCAGACAACTGGATGATGTCAAATTTCTCCTCTGTGTCTCACTTTGTGCCCCCAAGGCTGAGAAAATGGATTGATTTTAAAATGGGACCGATCGTGCCAAATTTCCTGAGCACTTCAAATGAATACTCTCGCTCGGTCATGACTAATGCCTTCTCAGATTCTGAGAACATGTCCGTGGCTTGCATGCTCTCCTGTTGGTTGAATAACAAAGAACCTCCATTCATAAAGAGATCTTTCAAGAAACTTCTTGTAAATCAATCACTGACAACTGCATAGTCAGTCTTCTTGGTCTTTTTGGTTTTTAATTAAAAAGTTACACCAACAAGTGATGACAGACACCAGCAGCACAGTCCAAATACGTCTGAAGATGAGCACGCAGGGCAGGTTACTGTGCCACTCACAGAGTATCAGCTGAAAATGACCTGCCGTGTAGAAATAAAAGCCAAACATTAAAAGACAGATTATTCTTTTTTAGTTCTTTGTGGTTTGTCTAAACCCAAAACGTGCTCTCTGCCTTTCTGCCCTAATCCAGGCCTAGATGCAGCCCCAGAATAAACAAGCTGACTGTACTTAATCCTGCATCATTTGACAGCATGACATCAGCATTCACTCGGTGGTGCTAGCTTACAGGGAGCGGTGGAATGACAGCTCTGTGTTTCTTTCCATTCGTATATTCCCCTGAAACACACTTTATTTAGTGTTTGCATTTTAAATTAATTAACATGTTGAGGAAGGAAGCCTCTGCTGTAAAGCTATCCAGCACTGAGTGTGTCTTTCCCTTCACATCACCTCCTCCTGGCAATTTTAACCAGCTTGTGAGAAGTATCGACATGCATCCTTGCAGGATGCCAACAGATGTTCATGCAAAACCAGTGAAGACCCAGAATTGACAATCCAGATGATATGAGATGAAAGGAAAGCAAGGCAGTATCATTTAGAGGTTAAATCTTCTCAGGCTGCCTTTCAACATCATAAAGAGGGAAAGGGAGAGAGAAAGGACAAATCAGTTTAAAATTACTTCTTTCAAGGCAGATAACCTTAAAAATAGAGAGAAGAAAGCTGCTGATTTGGGTCTTGTGAAATCTTCTGTCCCTAGACTCATAACATGTGTAGTTTTCTGCTTGGTCAGGAAGTAGAGATTAAAGATATTGGCCCAGACTCACAAGAAAAAATGAGGCTCATTTGGAGACCTTTTTTATCTTTGACCCCAAATATGAAAGTTTACATTTTTATCATTCAGTTAGTCAACTCTGGATTACCTCAGATATAGGGACTTACTGAGGATTTGTAGAAGTCTTTTCAAAGGGCTTTTGTTGCTACACTATGAAGTAGTTCACGCTGGCAATTTCAGAATTCCCCACTGGTTTTGTTTTTGTTTTATGTCAAGAGGTGCTTCATACAGCTTAATATGAGCGTTATTATTTTGCTTTCCATTAATAATTCAATGTCTTAAGAAAGTGCCATGATTTTGTCTATTTTTATCCTTCCATTCTTTGTAGCAATGTCTGAGATTAAAGTAACTAGAAGAGGGTAGAACAAAAACAGATCCATTTTCTCAACTTTATTTTATCCCAGCACATTGCATAGCTTTTAATTTCTCACTTTTTATGCTATTTCACCTGCATTGCCAGTTATGGCGTAGTTCTACCCATGGATCCAGCAGTACTGACTGCTGCAGTTATGTATTATTTTATTCTCTGAACCCTGTTTTCCTTGCATTCTGAGTACTCAAGGCAGATCATGGCCTTAAAATTTAACTTTCTGCCTATTTTTTCATTACAAGAAGATCCTTTTAGTCTGTGCAAGTTTCCAGGAGTGCTTGATGCTTGGTGCACCAAGTATATGCAGTGAATATATGTGAGGTACATTACTTGCATGGCCCAGCACATTTTATAGCTGGTAGTATTTGAGAAATATATTTCACTGTAGAAAAGGCAGAGCACAATGTTATGCAGGCAGGCAGATCTGCTGGGAAAGCAATCAAAAATATTAAAAAGAAAAAAAGAGGAGAGAAAAGGTAAAAGACCAAATCAATGCTATGTAGTTAACAACTCTGTAACAATCAATAAACCCCTGGACTTCTCAGAGACAGGCAGGGCAACCACAAGAACACTTACAGAAAAAAATTCAGTAGTTACAGATCAAGAAATAACATGCTTATTCATAACTTTGTCATTACAAAGAAGTGATAAATTTGTAGGAGGAAGCCAAACGTATTTCCCTCCTCCCAATAAATGATTTTGCCCCTCTTTAAAGAGGCATAATTTCCCAGACAGAGAAGTACTCGTCCATATCTACCATACATTCTTTTGCTGAGGTTTGCATTATTGCCTAAAAAACCCATATGAAACACTTTGGTTGGACCCATAGCTTCTAGACTTTTCTGTAACTTCCCTCATGACAAGGCAAGGGTAGCACTGTGGTTAAGGTATGGCATTTGGGCTCAAAATGTAGGGGAGCAATCCTCTACAAGTTATCCCAGGCCTCCTTTGGCAGAGAGCTGTAGGGCTTGTTTTCCAAACTGACTTCTGATTTTCGTTGTGTTTGGGTTTGTTTGCCCAGTTGGAGGCCTGGCCTTCAACGCTTTCAACTCCATATGAAGCCCATGGGACCTGCAGCTTCCACCATGTGCAAATCAAGGCCAAGATGCTCCCAGAACAACCAGAAGTGCTGTATCCCCAAATTAGAAGCCATGCTTGAAAGTCAGGTTTTTAATCTCTTTGCGATAATTCAGAATACCTAATTTAGGTGGCTGGGGACTTAACTGACTCTGCAAGGAGCCTAAGGCTCCTATGTGCCAAGCCAGAAGCTTAAAGGTTGGCAGTGTGAGTTTGTAATCCCCTGTACAATGGGATACCGTCCCATCGCACACGGGCACTGTGAGGCTGAACCCCTGCATGTTTTTGAAGTGCTCAGAGTGCGTCAAAGACAACACATAGAAAAGTAGAATAAGCCTCTGATGAGCCTCCAGTTATGCCAACCACAGGGACGGAGTGGCGTGCTACCAGTTTCCCCCCAGCAAAACCCCTTGAGCGGGGCCAGGTTGAACTACGTGGAGAAATCCCACCAGCATCAATGTCTCTATGGCAGGCATAAGGGACAATGGTGGGCAGCCAAGCAGAAGGTTAATATATTAATATTAGGGGCCTGAATCTCATCCTTTTTGTTCTTGTTCAAACCAAAAGCATCTCTCCTGAAACAGATGGATTTGCCTCTGTGAAGTTCCTTCAGTGGAAATTAAAACCAGGCTCTGACTGACAGGCTCCTCACTTTCAGCTGCCGGTACGTAGGCAATAGACGTTGACAGTGAGAAAGGGCTTAAGATCTGTTTAATCCTCTTAATGACTTATTATATGTTCTAGTGAGTTTGATGTCATTTTGGGATATCATCCAAGACTAATAATAATTATGATACTATTGCATGAAGATTGGCTTTTGCCTTTACCGGAGCCCAGTGCAGCAGCAAGGAGGAGAGAGAGGAGGGAGGACACAGAGACCCTTCATGGCTTTTCCCCATCCACATTGTGCACAGGCACCCAGGGAAAACTCATTCTGTCGTCTGCAACACAAACACGCTTTGGATGAGGGTCAAAGAAAGAATAATGGCAACGCTGGCAGCTATAACTCTGCCAAACCCCTTCCTGATGTGGGATTTACAAAGGTTATCATGGACTGGGGAATAATTTCAAAGGACTTCTTTATTGCTATGGCCTGGGGCCAGGGGAATAAACCTGGAGCAGAGGAGGATTCTCTTTACCTTAGGCTATTCGTTCTAACTGTGAACACAGAGTGGAATTGGACCTACCAGCCTCTCCCCTCCAGAGCATCCCCAAAGTCTCTTCTTACAGCACCTGAAGAAAACCAGCTGCTGCTGGAGATGAAAAGATTAGAGCTGAATTTGCGGGTACCAAAAGCACATTGTGTAACACTGTGGAGGGAAGAGGCTGGGCCAATGTCAGGGGAAATACGTGCTCCTATAACAGCAGGAGAGAGAAGCCAAGAACTGATTTCCAAAGCCCCATGTGAAATTCCAAGACTATAGAGATCTATTTTAAAAAAAGTTAACAGATAAACTCACAAGTTAAAATGGGAATTTTTTAATTCTCTGAAGCCTGTGGTCTGAGGTAAATAGCTTGTCAGCTCTTTTGGAAGTCCCAGCCTTAATTTTTAAAAATGACTTCTATTTCTTAGCAGGTGGTTATTGCTTTCTCTAAGTCGGGCACCATCTAAAGCTCAGGTGAGGCAGTTAACTTTCCTCCTCCTAAAATCAAGGTTTGGGTGCTCCAGGGTAGGCGCAGTTGGACTGAGGCAACAAATGGGAAACTCCTGGAGAAGGTGTTCGATGCTGGGAGACCACCACTGCCAGCAGGACCTCCTCAAGGGGTCTGGCCTTGTTTGAGCATTTTTACTTCTTCTTTTTTGCCCCCAGTCCCTCGTTTCTTTGAACTCTGACGACTGCTAGATCACCACAGCTGGTAGGACTCAGCATATGCCTTTTTTTTTTTTTTTTTTTGCTTTCTAATGGAGATGTTGTGTAATCTTTGTGTCCTAGGCAGGTTGACATAGTTGTGGTTTGTATATGAAAGAAGGCTGGAAACTTTCTCTCTCTGCTGTCGTTAGTCAAAAGGCTATGGCACAGTCACCCTGGTTTGGCTGTGCCCTACCTTGCAGCATGGCAGAGGTGCTCATAGACCAATTTACTTTTTTTTTTTTTTTTACTGTGTTTATTGTGGTTTACTGTGCAATATAATAAAGCCCAAATTTCCGCCCCCCCCCCCCCCCCCCCCTTTATTCATTTTCCCAGTCTCTTCTTTCCATGACAATCACAGCTGTCATCATTCTTTGCCTAAAAACAATTCCTAGCCAGTCAGGAAACAGGCTGAAATCCTGGGAGTGGCCATACGCTGCTGGCAGCTTTAATGCACATCCTTCCCATCGGCATTAAAGCTTGGGGTCACACGGAGCTGATCACCATGGACCGAGGGCAGGGCACGAACATGTGTGTGCAATTACAGGACTTACCCCTCAGTCAGTGGGAATTCAAAGCCCATCCCTAGGCCATTATTAATTCGGAATCTTGCCTTTTGCTCAGGTAATTAGGATCTACTTTTGGATGATGCTAAGTACACCTAAACTCCAAGTAACTTCAATGGAAGCTAAGACCGAGCTTTCCAAGCACTGAGCATAACAGAACAACAGGAAAACCTACCCCTGACCAGGTCTCATTGCTCAGCTAGTTCCCTGCTCAGAAGTGAGCTTGTTACACAGCCCCGGAGCTGATCGTCTTGTCTTACGTGGTGAGACTGATGCAGGAGAGGTTTTCTGCTGCAGATTCCAGCCTGTGCAGCTCCTTCTTGGAATCGCTTCTGAAAATGAATTTACAGCTTCAAGACTACACCTGCACAGGAGATGCCTGTGGCAGTCAGTAGGGAATGTGGCTAATTAAATAGGAACAGATTTTCAAAGATTACTTCATCCAAGAAGCAAAAGCTAATAATTATATGGAACAAGATGATTACCTGGAACAAGATGATAAAACTGCTAATGTTCCTGTTTATAATATGACTGTGAAGTTTCTCTGTTAATGCTGGGCTGCAATGCATTACAGTTTATTTTCTAACAATACAAGAAATAATGCTGCCAGTATTCTGTCAGAATCATGCTTCTCTTCCAAATAAAATTCCACCTGGAACTGACCCATTCAAGTAACTCCCACGTTTTTCTTTGGGTTATCCTTACCTGGGAGGAAGGAACGCTTAAGAATGGAGAACTCGGTTTTGCCTCATATATTGATTATATGTGGGAACTTCAGTAGATGCTGAAGGATTGGTCCCTTCATTACAGGAGGGAACACTCCCTCCCCCTCCATTTCTATGAGATGGCAAATTGCAGTCAGCAGGGTAGATCTGTGATCCTGTGCCTCCTCTTTTGTGTGACGAAAATGTGCTGACGCAGGGGCCACAGCTACCCCCCTCTCCTGGATTTTGTTTTAAAAGGAGAGCTCTGCCACTGTGTGCGCATGGTCAAAAGCTACCAGAGATCGTTTGTTCATTGTCAGCTGGGGGTGGGGGGTGCTTGCAGGGTGTGCCCGAGCCATATATTCAGCCATTACACAAGAAAATACACCAGTTAAAATGTTGATATTTCATCTGTCATTGCTGAGTTAACACCTCTGACCTCTCTGTAGCTCTGTGCAGGCTCCACTCTGCTCTCCACCCAGCCTCTATGCCTTTTTATTTATATTCACATTTTTTCTACCTTTCTCTATTTCTTTTCAAGAAACCTGAGGTTCTGGCAGCTGCCAGTTCTTACGGGAGCTGCCAATGTGTTGTACCACGAGCATAGCTCAGTACAAGCGCTGTCTAGACTCAACCACAGTACTCTATATTTTACTGAGGACCCTCTGCAGAACATTAAATTACTGCTTGTCTCAAAACCAACTCTTCCTCCTGCTTTACCATCTCCCACATCTTCCCTGACGCCATCTATAATGACCTCCGCAGGTTGGCTTCAAAAATTTGGAAGCATCTTGGCATCTGCCAGCCATGTGAAACCTGCCCCGAAGTGAATCTCGAGAGTGGGGGTCAGCATCACTGGGGGTTCGATGCACCACTTAAGTCTTTGCAAATTTTTTAATTCTTTCAATTTCTGTGAGACAGGTCACATCTTGAGAGCTAAGTATGACTTGGAAAGGCTTCTTGGATCAGGATTTAAGGCTTTATGTGGACCATGTCTCAGGGCTGGGACCTGCATTTCTCTATAGCCTTTGGTGTGCCTGCATAAAATCTCCGACAGGAGGGATCCTGGAGTCTCTGTGTCCATAGGGCTGAGCAGCCATTTCCAATTAAAAAAAAAACTTCGATAAATAATGGCTGTGTTTCGGTTGCTGTTTGTTTTTAACCATTTGTGCAATACCTCAAGCCAATTGGCAGGATTAATAGGTTAACAATGCTATATTAATTAATATCATAAAATTGCTTTGAAGGAGGGAAGAGCTAATTAACTACGAAGCATTAACACTCCAACCAAGGGAGAACCCAAGGGAAAAAGTCTACAGTGTAATTAAGAGAGAATACATTTTTCTTCCTGCCCTAGAGTCTTCCCATTGTCACAGTCACTAATGACTTTCACTTGGCTTTCTGAAAGGTTTTCTGCTCTCTGTCAACCGATGCCACGCATAAAAATATCCAGAGGCAATTTTTATTATTTTTTTTTTCTTTCTCGACCTTTTTTTCTGGTGATACCCTCGATGCAAGCTATGAACTCTCCTCTTTCCTTTCCCACTGTGAAATACTTGTGCAGCTTCTTTCTTACACGGTGGTTAAGACCCAGTCTCCAACCGCCAGTAACACAGGCACGGCAGGAGAACAGGGCATGCCGCAGCAACCCATTCCGTTCTATACTTTCCCTTCCTACTGTACATCCCACATTTTTCCTGTGAATGTCAGATGACTCACTGATTTATTACAGCCTTTTTTTTTTTTTTTTACCTAGTTGGCAGTCAATCTGCTTCAAACCACACTGCATTTTATTCATTTGCCGTTCGCTAGTAACAATCCTCAAGAAACAAACAAACAAAATGACAAATTACAGACAATTAAGGGGGAGAGAAATTAACAAAAATGTGCTTGCTTCTATAAAATTCCAGCTGTCCTGAGATGGGGTTTGAAATGAAAGCTTTCTGCCTTGCTTTTTATGTTTGGACTTCAACCACCTGCGCAGCAAATGTTTGTGAAGGTGCCCCTGAGTGAGGAACTGGGGAAGGGCACAAGGAGAACTCTCAAAATAAACATTGCATAAAGTGGAATAGCTACCTTCTTGCTGTAAAAATATCTCCATGCTAGCGTTTAAGCTCAGTTCACCAATGGCATCCAGGAAACAAACATTTATAAATGTCTAAACTGGAATTTACAAACATGCAATAGCAGCTCCAGTGAACTAGCCAGCAAAAACTAAAACCTTTGTCCAGATGAAAATGCTTTAACTACACCAGTACACTTCAAAGTGTAGAACAAACAAACTAATAAAACCCAACTGTAATACTGAGGCATGTTCACAACATACAGCTTATTCTCTGGTGAGAAGTATTTTCATGCATCTGCAGCCGTGACTTTGCCTAATTATTCTGTTTAAGAAAAAAATAATAATATTCAATTAAATCTATTTTTTAAAAGCCCAGGACTCCAACCTATACAGTCCTTCGAAGTTACTACGCTCCCCCGAGCTCTGCTTTTGTAGTGGAGAGCAGTTTGTCCAACTACACACCTGAGTCAGGGGGTTCAGGTCTGAGTCCAACATGGCAAATCCAGCTGTGTGGTATCGCCAGGAGAGTGCTGTGTCATTACAGAGTCTGTCTTTCAAAGGAGAGGTTAAATCAAACTCCCTAATCTCTGGATGAATAATCTCATTCTTTTCCTGAGAAAACATCTCACTGAGCAAATAGAGTTGAGTCTTGCCCGGACATGTTTTCTATAGGTGGGAATTGGTAATACGTGGATGAGGGTGTGGAATGGCCCTTCTTGATGAAGTCTCTCTACATTAATCATTACATGTCTCATACACGACAAAAAGTGTTGATGGAATAGGTTTAGACATACTTCTGAGTTAGAACAAAACCCATGTCACAGCAGCTCAACAAACATTACTTTTCGTGTTGGTGGTTGTCTGGTGTGATGCAATGGAAAATTGCTAATAAAATTCCGATGTGCTGTCAGCTCCCGTGAACTTTATTTGCAGGCAGGAGGGTGTCACAGAAATAGAGCAGCTCCCCAGGTCTCACCACAGACACCTTCTGAGACAGGAGGAGGGGAAGACTGAGATTACCATTGTGAGAGATGACTTTTCGCACAAAAGGAGGTTTGGCTTTGAGGGCTTTGCGTCTTTATTTTATTTACCCAGGGTTGAATTTCCTTTATCACCTTCTATTAGTCTGTTTAATCCACACGGGCCAAATTCACCTGTCAGCTTTATAGAGGTAGGCAATGCACCATGATCCCTGTCACTGGGCCAACACTTCATGTGGGGAAAGGTTCCTGCCACCTCTTCTGAGAAGCTCCAACACCTATAGTTTGTCTCACGCTTTGAAATCTGGCAGGAAGAAAGTGATCAGCACAGAAAAGTACCTTGGTTTCCTTCTGGTAATTTCTCTTCAGATATTGCCACAATGGAAATGATTGAAAACTTACTATTTCCTCAGTCCTGGAGGAACTGCTGAAAGAAAAAAAATATTGGCAGCACATCAAAATTGTAGCTGATTACAAATATTCTTAAGAAAGGCATTCACGCACCACCAACGCAGCTGCGAGAACTGATACGGCACTGGCAGCGCTTGGAAACTGCCGGAGCAGATGGAGCAGCAGGTCTGGGAAGGAAGAGCGAGTCCAGGCTTCTCCAGCCACCACCTGGTGGTGTTCCCTGCCTGAAAGACACCCAGGATCCTGCAAGAGATTTCCTTGCCCTTCCCCTCCCCACATTATTCCTTGCCATGTCCCGTGGGTGACCTGTAATAGGGTCTAGCGGACAGGCTGCAGGCTCTCCTGCCGGATATTAGTCCTTATCCCTTTTTAGAGAATCCTGTCTATTCTGTGGGTCACAAAAACCCCTCAAACTACCTTCAGTCCAGCCCCAGGCTTCTTACCCATTTTACTTTGGGTTGACTGGTTGTTGCCTGAGGGAAGAGCATTGCAACCTGGCACTTACCACTTATCCCAGCTGTCAGCCCAAGCGGCAGGTCATCCATAGCAGCCTTGGGAGAGAGCTGGAACAGGTTTGGGACTGTTGCCAGCTTTCCTCGGTAAGGCCAGGGAGGTAGAAGTAGCCTTGATGGTTGAAATAACTGAAGGTGGAGCTGAGGGTCCCCTCCACTGGGCTGAACAAGTGTCCGTGCAAGATAATGAGTATCCATGGCTCGCTGGGACGTTCGCGCCTCCCACCTCAAGCTGCCTTGACACACAGCTCGCCAGGCGTCACTCTGCTCTCTGACGGGAGAAAGGTGGCTCTAGGAAATGCCTTTGCAGTGGAAATCCTCAGGGTGGCAGGTTCAAAACCCAAAACTTTGACAAATCCTTTTGTGATATTTCCTTACAATGCCATTGTTACCATGTACCATTGCCAGTAAAATAATTTACTTGAGTCCTTAAAAAGTGGAAATACAAAATGGGTAGAAATCCATTTAAAGCTAAGGAAACCGGTGGGATAGCAGAGTTCACCTGGACTTTTGGTAGTGGAAATGAAGCAGAGCCTGCACTCAGCCACGAGTACTACAAAAATCATTGCTCGCTTTTTCTTCACAACCCTCCTCCTGGGCTTCTCCAGCTTGTCAAGTTTAGTGCAGTTGCATACTTAACAGCTATGCCTCAAGCATGTTCATTTAAATGTTCAAACCAGGAAGTAATTATGCAAAACCTTCTTGCAATATTCACCCAGTTCTAGGGCTGCTTCTCTGTATTAGAAGGAAAGAAAAACAGGTAGAAAAACACACGTTGCATGCAATGTTCGATATACTTTTTAAAACATGGGGTTTGAGCCTAAGGAAGCAAGTGACATCTTCTGCTTCTCTTATATTTTTGCAGGGTGTGCATGAGTCAAGTTTGAGTGTATGGCCAAAAAAATGATGCAGACTTGTGAGCCAAAGGTAATATCCCCAACTTATTGGCACAAAGCACCTTCCCTTGCAGATACTCTTCACTGTCGTCATTTGGCTCTTTATTTTTAGCAGCTTCCAAAGCTGATAAAATATATATTGTTACAAACATTTTGGATGTACATTTTCAGGGCCTTACGACCATGAAGTCATTCTTGTGTCTGTCATTCTTTCCATTAGTGATGAGCCCAAGGTGCTGAGCTTATTTCTGAATCCAGATGGGTATTTGGAGCCTGTTTTTTCATCTGGGCACATGATCAGATGCATTCCCTGGCTAAACACATATCAGTATGTGCATTTTTTGAGTACAGAGAAAAATACAGGCAGCTTTATGTTAGTACTGAGTGAGACGATCAGTATTTCTTTCCATACAGAAGGCAAAATATGATGCAATTGTAATGAGTGAACATAAAAAGTGGAATCCCCACAATCTTCTGAAAATTTTAGCCTGTTCTATGTCTGTCTGGGTTCAGCATCTTTTCACACTTCCTTATTTTTATCTTGAGAAGGAAAGAGAGTTGTCTAGACTGGATCCTTAGAGCTGATTAGCAGGCACAAATACAAAGATTCGGATGGGAACCTTGTTGTGCATTTGCAACCTGTGTCCTGCAGGATAATTCATTCCTTTGGGAATGCACATAGTACAGACGGCTATATTGTGCTACAAAGTCATACTGAAGTTGGTATTTAGGTCTTTTGAGACTGCCCAGGCTCTGCAGCAAGAGCCTGGGCAGTCTCTTGGGGCTTGTCCTGGAATCAAAAGTTGCAGTTCCTGAAAGCAGGAAGATAAATGCATGTGGTATTTTCTACGTATGCTGTATACATGCCAGCTAAGCTCCCTTTGACCTCAGCTTCAAGATTTATTACTTGCTGCAGAGTGATAGTTTCAGCTGCTACCCAGATCAGCCTGGTTAAGGGACCCGGAAGGGGTACAGGGTTTTTTATGCACACCCCCAGCAGGCAGCACACCAGCCCTCCAGGGAACACGGCAACCTGTCTGTAAAATGGGCATAAATAATCCTTACTTGTCTCCGGTGTAGGAAGCTTAATTAGCAATTTTAGATAATCTTGAGATCCTCAGAGGGATGGTGCATATGCCCATAGAGTGAGTAATTTGGCACAAATGTGTTAGCACACCTACAACTTTATTACCATGTAGATATGCTAGGGCAAATAGAGCAGCATGTGTCCCAAATGCTGTGAAGACAAATAGCTCTGGAATTGCCCAAAGGCCTCTAGCAGAAGAGAGGGATACACCTACTGCGCACATGCTTTATGACAGCACATACTGATATATCAGTAGCCCACAACGTTTCAGCCCTATAGAAAAAGACACCCACAACCACAGGCTTTCTGGCAGCACAGGGATACACCTACAGTCCAAAACCTTTCAGGAACCCTTAGGGATATAGTCACAGTCGCTACTTACTGGCAACGCACAAAAGATATGTCTGTAGTGTGCAGACTTTCTGGCAACACAGCTGCATCCCCAGAGCCTGGTTTCCCACGAGCAGTGATATACCAACCATACCACATCCCTTAAGGCAGAGAGATGGTACAGAAACACCTCACATTGCAAAGGGAAATGCCTTTGAAAAAGAAAAAGAGCTTTTTTTTTTTTTTAAATACACTGGATAACAGGGGCTGTAATTGTTACTTAAGTGCCAACAATGTCAAAAGCAATCTGTGCGTGCAATGAATGCTCAACGTTAAGAAAACTCATCCAAACTGAATAGTCTGTATGTTCTGCTGAGCTGTACAAACCACGAGAACTCCCTACTCTTTGTGGTTTATGTTTCCACCAAGAACCCGTAATAATGAAAGCACTGACCTAGCAATCAGCGTTCTGAGTGCAGGCCCCGAGATTGCTCAGTTGGGTAGAATTTCTTTCTCTAGAAAAAGAGCATGTAATGCAATTAATCCAGCTAGTGGTGCACAGCACATTAGGGGACAGCCGCTCCTCCGTTTGAACAAAACAGCTGGCATTCCAGTATTCCCTTATTTCTGAGTACTTGACTGTCAAAGCTGATGATGTTCTTTGACACAGGGAAGACAAAAAGCAAGGGAGGAGTTATTTAGTATTATACAGCAGATACAGATTTGTTGTTATTTAGGTTTATATCTAGAATAAAATACTCTGGGATTTACTTTAATCTCCACAATGGCCTAAGTCTGTTCAGAAATGCCGGTGTTTATGCTATAGCTGATCTACTGGGGATCACTCAGACCCAGAGTTTTTCACATGGAGATTGTCCTCACGTTATGCTCAACAACTATTCAAAACGGGGTCCCGATTTCCAGGTGTTTTGCTGGCTGCAGCTGAGTGATGTGCTGGGTATGTGAAGGAGTTTTCTGTTACCTTGTGGCTTTAGCTCTCAATCTGGGAGGGCAGCCAGGAGGGCTGGAGGCAAGTGGCTGCCAGGCTGCTGTTTGTTGTCTTGCTCAGTCCAGAGCAGCCATGCCGCTTGCCCAGCACCATGTCCTTCAAGGATTCCAGGAATGAACAGAACAGGACATATCTGCCACTTGCACACCGCCAAAGGCGGAGGAGAGTGGAGCCAGTACTCCCTGTGCAGAGAAGAATATTACCAGAAGTCATTATTAATGACTTGCCAAGTAATAAATCTATATCACTTAAATTTTGTCTATCATGCAGCAATAAAAGATGCCCATTACCCTGTAGGATGTGACTACACAAGGGCTCTGGAGAAATCCAGGTTAGGGCTTAGAGTTTCTTGCTCAGGCTTGTCTCCAGTAGACATAACTCACCAAGAGTGATTCTCTGCCTTCTCTCTAGCTCATTGCTATAGCCCAGTGGTCGACCAGCTGCACTGCACATGTTGGTGAGAAGATGCTGGCTGGAGTACGCCTTCGGGTGAGAGCCTGTGTGTAAGGGTGCTATCCACTTGGGGTAGATGCAGATTTTTCTGCAGCTGAGCCTCATTCGCCTTCTTCTGTGGAATGAAAGGCAGAATAAAGGCCCCGTCGGTAGGCATTGGGGAGCCACAGTGACAGAAGGATTGCCCCGTGGAGCCTCCAACACTAGAGACTGAGAATTGTGAAGACCTGTGCGGTTATGAGTGAAAGGTGTTGCTTCCCTCAAGAACCTGCATACACGGCTGGAACCGTGAGATAAGCTTTGTCTAAAGATATTTGACAGGTCTCAAAAATGGGACTCGGCATAGCTGCTTCCAGCGCTGTAGCTTGTATGGGAGGTTCAACATAAAGATGAAAACAGAGGTGGCTGAAAGGAGACTGCCAAGGGACTGATGCACTTACATCCCGACACCTTCTCCTGGACCTTTGTGGGGCTCTCTGTTTGCTGCACCGTGGTTTTGTGGGGGCACTGACAGCATTCATCGTGTGCTAGTGGAGCTGGTAAACTGCACTGTTCTGCTGTATGGTAAAATGCTATCAACAGTGTTTACAAAAAGAAAATATAGTCCATATCTTTATGGAAAGCTTGTAAAATAAGTTGCTGGCACAGCTTGTACTTAATGGCAGCGAGAACCAAAAGGTATAACAATAATAATAATAATAATAATAATAATAATAATAATAATAATAATAATAATAATAATAATAAAGTAAGTCTTAAGGCTGGCATCTTGCACAGGAAATTTAAAATGAAATATTTCCAGCTTGTTGGGTTATGCCTAAGTACAGTATGTCTTGCTAGGCTATGTCAGGCTCCATTCCTACTTCAAAGTTTACTTTGATCTTCCTTTATTTACATTAGCCTTTGCCACAGTATTCACAAAGGCTTTTCAATGACTGCTCCAAGTCATGTATTACACTCTGCTAAGCCAAGATTTAAGTCAGTGTTGTGGTGGTGCACATTATCTGGAATAACGATAATACCCCCAGCAGTATGAAGTATTACCCTTACTCCTTTAACGCACACACGTCAGAATTTATGCCACTTCAATGGTGCTTCCAGATAATTAGGGACAGTTTCTAACCCAAACTCCCCAAAGTTCTGTGAAAGTTGTCTTATAGACCCAAACCTTGTATTCAATATGCTTTTTCATAGAGTGTGCTCCCTCAGAATGGTCCATAATGGCACATAACAAGCAAAGTTATGGATTGCTTTGCCCAGGAGAGGTACATAAATGATTGCAACAGGACAACCAGCCAAGTAAGGATCAAGCTGGGTATCAAGTACAGTGGCAGAAAGTCACTCTATATCCCGCCTTTATGTGTCAGGGAAGCACAAAACCTGCAGGGTTTTTGCCTTTTTTGCTTAGCTGTAAGCAAGCTGCATGTTTGAGGGTGACACAAAACCGAGCCCTAAATGCAGAGTCTTTTGGGCATGTCTTGGCCCTCCCTTGCCTGATGCCATGGGCCAGGGCAGGCAGAATGGTGGCTGGCTTGGTCATTGCCATGGAAATCACAAGACAATGTGGCTTCTCCCTATTTCTAAACATCCCAAGGATGAGGCGGGAAGTTTCAGAGTGTTAGCTCTTCATTTTTTTCATTACTTATATCCAGGTCTACTTAGGAAGTATTGTAATAATAACACTGTTAAAAGTGTCACCATAAATTTGGTAACATTTTGCATTGTAAAATCCTAGATTTTTTTTCCCTCCCACTGACTTCAGCTAAGTAGCTGAAAGGATGATGCAATGAAAGGATGATGCAATGGAGATGACCAAAGCATTAGGCCATGAGTTTTATTTTCATTAAGGCCTTCTTAGATTCCTGTAGAACGAGGGAATCCTAAACCCAGCAGGTAAACTGGCAGTGAGTGTGAGAGGACCATGAATGACTTTGAATGCAGATTTTGTTCTGTAATTTACGCTTGTCAGAAGGCTACACTAACTATATCACTCATGTAGGGTGTGGAGTATGAATATTCCACCACATTTTCCAGAAACCAGACAGTTGGTACAGAAGACATTATGCAAACACCGAGCTTCTTGCTCCCATTAAAAATCTGTTGCAATCCAAGTCATGTTCCAGACTTGAATGTGCTTAGGAAAACACAGAATTCTTTAGATTATTATTTTTTTTTTTACTAGCTATCTACCGGGTTTCCATCACAGTTTAGAAAAACAATAGCAAACCAAAGAATGCAATCTGACAGCCACATTGAAGGGTAAGGGAGGAAAGCCAACCTCATGCCCTGCAAAACACGCATAGGAGAATGCCTAGGAAAATATACTATTTTCCATAATGCCACTCTAAGAACAGTTGTATTCTTACTGGTATCTGTTGTTGCACTAAGTTTAATTGACACCGCATTTACATAATGGATTTTTAAAAAACAACAATTTCACATTAATTACTGCAAAATGACCGAGTGGTAATAAATCAATAATGAGAAGCTATGGCGAAATATTTGGATGGGTTTATTTAAAAATAGACCCGGAATTACTACTTTGTGAGCTGCTGATTTTTCAGTTGATTGCATTATTTAAAATGGAGTGTTAAACGCTATGTAATTCTCATTTGATATAGCGTGTGCAGATTGTGAAAGGAATGGACAGACAATTAGAAATCCAGGAATTTAGATGTGGCATTGGACTCAGTTCATTTTTCTGTAATTGTCTTGAACTTTCTGTGTCCTAATTCCTTTGCCTTTCAGTCTGAGGAAGTAATCTTAATAAAACATTGTGAGATCACTAGGCATGGTTTTATTCACAAATACAATCCGTTCCCATTTTACAGACAGAAAATACAGTGACGATTTTCAACAAACACTGACCAGTGGGTTTTAACCTTAACACAAGCCTGGGAGTGATGCCGACTATAAACAAAGGTCACACCCTTCCTTGCCTTAGTGGGTGGCATGCAGTTTGGGGAAAAGGTTATTACAGTGACGACGTGTAAAACAGAAGTAGGACGAGAGATGACTACCATATTCCAAACTGGAGGTAAAACTGGGGCTGGACGCATTACTCTTGTTACCACTGACACCACTCATCTCTATTGGTAAGGAAAATAAACAAGCAGAGAGATTGCTCTATATTAGAAGGCTGTGTCTGCTGTTTGTTCTGGGTTGACTGGTTATAAAATCAGCAGAGCATCTGGAAAAAGAGGCTGTAGGAGGTATTGTCTGTGGGAAAGGAGACTGCAAATCCTGTGGAGCACAGAGGCACCACTGATTAAAGATAGGATGTGCTCCTCAAGCTCAGACAGAAACATAAACACTCCTAGACTTCAGGATATTCAGATTCCAGATTTGAATGCTTTCCATTATAAAATGCAGGGCATTTTTTTTTTTTCAGGATCCAAATCCAAACTCCATCAAGTTCATAAAAGCATGAATGAAATGCTTTTTATACTTGAAGGCCTAATCTGAAGTGGCTATAAATCTTTCTAGCTCCTTCAATCTCACTGAGAATCTGACCTAGAAGTTTTTAATGTTCTGTTTTTTTCCTAAACTTCTGTTTAGGAAACTTAACAGCATTATCAGTCATGGACTGGAAATGTTAGAAATGGTTCATTAAACCTCACAATGCTGAAAATTTCATTTTAGAGAGTCATTAGTGGAAAAAATTTAATGACCAGATCTTTCTGTTCAAGAGTGTATTGTAACTCATAACAGCAGGCAATTTCTTTCCTGAGAGATTTTTTTCTAGGGGTTTTTATTTAATGGAATGAAATCCTATAGCTCCTGCTTGTATGATTTTTTTCTCTTTAAAATCAAAAAAGCATTGTAATTGCCATGAAAATTGAATTGCATTGTCAGGTCACCATCCTGGTTGCTGTGACCAACAGAGTGCCTTGCAAAACATTATTAATCTGGAGGGCTTTTCCATAGTAGGATCAAAGCTTTCCTGACCTGCCACGAAATCGTCTTGGGATACAAACAACTGTAAAATAACACGATGTGTTAAGAAAAGTATAAAACAGAAACCCTGTTACCCAGTCTGGGTGAAATGCCAGCCCATTTGGGTACCCCCGTGCAGTAAGCCAGCACCGATACAGAGTAAACTTCAACCGGGGAGAGGTTTAGTCAGAGAAAAGACAAAGCTAATAATTCTTAAGCACCAAACCGAAAAGCTTCAAGGGCCCTGTCAAAGAAATGTTCAGCACCATCTTGTGGCATTATCACTAATTCAGCTAGTTGGTCTTTCTACTGTGGAAGCTACCCGACTCTTGTGGTTTTCTCCCCTGAAGAGACCCAGTCAGAGATTTTTCATTTATAAAGTAAGAGGACAGCTACAAATCTGACGAAAAGAGCGAGTTTAGGACTAGCAGTATTGTTAAAGGTAAGATGTGCTCCTCGTGTTCAGGTGGGAACATAAACTTTTCAACCTTGCTCTTACTACTTGAAAAGTGCGTAAAAGCTAAAATTAAGGAGTGTTTATCTAAAAAGACAGGAGCTAGGTGAGGTGACATCACATATCCCCAAAACATGATGGGGCAAAAGGCGAGAATGCCTATACTCAGCGTAAAATTTTTCACTCTTCCTGACAAGGCTGTGATCTGGGTCCTGCCTTCCCTTAGCTGCCAGCATCCAGGAGGAGGCTGGGATTCCATCACTCCTCTAGAAACAGGCTGGGGAACAATGCTCCTTCTGATGGCCTAGCCAACTTTCCTTTCTCCATAAGATGGGGTCAACTTGGTGCCAGCTATTACTGAAATAGAGCTGCTGCCACATTTGCTTACATATCTGATGCGTTACCAGTACCTAAGTCATTACTTGTAGAATGCTATGCAAGATGTTCTGCGTAAATGTGTATATAAAACCACATCATGCTTTCAGCTAAGTTTATAAAATACTCCCACACAGCTTCACAGCTTCAGCCCAGAGTTCAATTGGGCCAAAGAACGGAAAGAATAATTTATGGGAAGTTTTCAATATTTGGGACTAATGCTGCTTTGTCTCACTTTGTTCAAACAACAAAACCACCCAGCTGAATTGCCTTGTTTTCTCCACATCCGTGTGTGAATTAAATTCCACTGTGAGCTGCTTGGTTCACAGATGTGAAGTTTTTATCCAGTTCAGAGGAAACTCTGGAAAGTCATCCTATCATTGCTTGCAAGCTGACGTTTTTCTGTCTCATCTACCTCGGTGCTTTTCAGCCTGCGTTTGTGAATAGTTTTAGTTCACTCAGTCTTTGTCCTCTGCTGAGATTGACAAAACATTCCAACTTGAAACAGCACCTGGCAGGGGGGTTGTTTATTTTTAACACAGTTTGTTGCAGCAGAAGTTGTATTATTGTTACCAGATTAATTTCAGAGATCATTGGATTCTTTGGCTTCCACCCACAACTAATGTACACTGGTATAGCTCCACAGACATAGTATCTCCTGAGGATCTGGCTACACTTTTTAGCGTTCATATGCTACAAATGTTGCTAATGCATAATGCACATGTATATAAGTATCCATGCATTTTTCAAAGCCTTAGCTTTAAATCTTGAAGCTCATCCAAATCACTTTTATGAGCCCTTAAGTGGCAAAAAATTAAATAATTAAAAAAAAAAGGCGAAAGGATGTAGTACATTCTTCAATTCTGAAATTATTAGTTAATCAGAAAGCCATGATCACGCCTTGAATTAAAATGATGGAGATGATGTCTTTCTCATAATAAATACCTGCTCATGTTAACCTCTGACAGCAGGGAGTGTCCTTGTAGCTGGTTGCAGCCTTGCAAACATTTGTTGCACTTTGGTTTGCCCTTCCCCAGAAATCAGGAATGGGATTTCAAAGAGAATTAAAGTAGGGCTTTTTAGCAGCACTTCAGATAGCATCTTTCCGCTCTCCGAGACTGCATTCAGAGCCACAGAGGATGCTGTACCGCAGCCGGGAGAGATGGAAGCCAGGGAACAAGCCTGTGAACTCGTTGTGACTTGTGATACTGAATAGCCTAAAAAGACCCCTGAAGGGGTTGATAAGGGTAATGCTTTGTTTTTTAACAGCCCTTTCAAGCAGGGAGTGAACACAGGTTCTCGAGGTGCACCTTGGTGCTGTCAGCACCTGTGGTCTGGTGCAGTTACCTCTTTTTTTTAAAAAAATAAATTTGGGATAAGCCCAATTTTTGACCAAAGGTGAATGTACAGAGATATTTTTTTGACAAATACAATGTTAATAGGTGTGGAATCTCAGATGTGCTTGATATTCAGTTTAGCTCTCAGTTTACTTGCTATTTAAGCGAGACAAGGCTGCACTTTGTTGTAAAGCTTCAGTCCGTAGCTAATGTAACTCCTTCTTTGCCTTTCACAATAAATCAGGTGAAACAGAGCTTTGAAATAAGACACATGCAGACACATGATTTGTAGTTAGTGGTCACTGCAAGATATTTTAAGTAGCAAAACAAGTGGATAAGATTACTTTACCAGAAAAATTGAAGTATACTTGGAAATGTATATTAACCAGATGGGTACCAGGAAGACTTCCCCATGCTTTTATGAAAAATTGCTTTACAAACAGATGCCTGATCTCTAGCTGAAGGGATTACAAAATAAATAGCAGACTTGTCCTTCTAACTGCAGCTTAGTGAATCATTGATGGTATGTCAAACTCGATGCACATCAATAAATTGACTTAATGTGTAAGTTATTGGGTTGGTTGTTTAGTTTTGGGTTTTGTGAAATGGAATTTCAGTCTTTCAGGAATAAAGTAAGGTGAACTGCAGCAATGGAGTATCTTGATGTACAGGAAACGAAAAAGGAAGAATTATCAAAATTCAGCAGACAAAAGAAATTATCTACTTTGGGCTAGAAGAGCAGACTGTGGCCTTACTAACTTATACAGGATAACTAAATGAATTAATATTCAGAAAAAAATTCTAAAGCTATAAATTAATATATAATAATGATAGATAAACTAAATGAAGAAAAAAATAATTGTTTTATTTGCAAAAATGTTAGAAAAAGATACAATACTCAGTAGTCAGTTCCTGAAAGACATGCCCATGAATGCTTTCAATATCTTTTTAAAGAGAGACTTTCTCTCACCGTTGCCTGTCTGAAAACTTGACAAATGAAGACTGTTAGTTTTTAGTGCAGGATTACTGAAAACTGTTTTTAAAATAATATTATTCAGCAGCTATGTTTGTCTTTTTAAATTAAAATAAAGACATGTCATTGGCTTTGACAACAGATTTCTGTAATGCAGCTTCATATCCGTTATCTACCCAAGCCAGCAATTGTGCGCAAAGGGAAGAGGATGTTTTCTTTGAAAACAGAAATACACCAGTTCTGTGGGGCAGCGATGTCTCTCGGCTCTTCCTGGGAGCAATGCTTGTCCCAGGATACTTTAGAGGGAATTACGTATAATTTGACAAGGAGCAGGCCCATATAACCTTACAACCAACCTTAATAGCAAATGGGTATGTTTGATTCCTGTGACATTGAAAGGATTAACAGCTGAGATTGAATTCAAACCCCTCTATTAATCCACTGGGCGAGCATAACATCGGTATGAGCACTGGCGGTGCACTCGAGACATTATTCTGTCACTGCCCTCTGTGCCTTAAATAATTTTCAACATCTGTAATCATGGCGTGTGGCTTCCCCACGCTTCTGCAGGACACCTCCCTGAAGGATGGGGCAGCTCCTGCCTTCACCTGCTGCAGCATCGGCATGGCTGAGAGGGCTGGCCATGGGAGGCTGCTGCCAGTTTCATTTCCTTTGTCTGGGAAAAATTCTGTTTTAAAATGCTTTTCTTCCAGTTTCCACACCCGTGATCTCCCAGGTGGCTCCTTGAGGTGATGTAATGAGGGTGAGAGCTGCTTTCTCCTCACCACTGAGGGGACTTGAGCCCTCAGTACCCTGTGTCTCCTGTGAGCAGGAGAGGACCCTTCACCACCTCCTGGCAGTCTGAGCAGCGCGGCACCCCTGTGCTCAGGGTGCTACAGCACTGGCCTCCCAGCAGCCTCTGAAGTCCCTTGGCTCATTAAGTGCTCTGAACCTCCATGCATCCAGGGCACACGGTCCCCTCCTGCTCACGGGTGAGCCAGGTGGTCACCATGGCTTGACAGATCTCCCTCTGCACCAGCCGACCAGCACTGGTGGCTGCCCTGTGCTAAGGGAGGGCTCAGGCTGGGAGCCAGGCAAGGGTGACAGCCCTGCAGCCAGGCCGCATGTCACCCTGTGCCCTGCAGCCCTCTGTCCCCACAAGCAGCTCCCCATGAGTCTGGTGTCCCAGATTCAGCCAGGAATGACCACTCCAGCCCTGTGCCAAGGGGCAGCTGGAGGCAGTCCTGTGGTTCCCTCTGACTTCCTCCCAGTATGATCCACCTCCCCACCACTGGGGCAGGGTGTGTCTTGGTTTCGTGATAGTATCTTATGGAATCTTAGTGCTAACATAAACATTTTCATGTAGGACCTTGCTGATGGTGGAGTATTCCTGTGGAAATTTTCAGGTGGAAATTTGCTGATGGGGTAATGCTGTTGTGGCATTTTTCTTGTAGTTTGTTGATGGCGGAGTGCTTTTGTGGGAGTTTTCATGCAGGAATGTGTTGATGGTGGAACACTACTGTAGAAGGGCTGCTGGGTTTATTTTGAGGTGCAATGTTGGGGAGGACAAGAGTGGTTTGGTGTGAGTTGATGGAACCAGGACTCTTGACGGGGGCTGGTAGGTGTAGCACAGAGGGCAGGGCTGAGGTTGCCTGTGCAGTGTGGTGGGACTGGAGTGGAGAGCTAATGCAGGTGCTTTTCCAGAAGTGAGGAGAATTGAGACATAGCTGGCTGCTTCACCCCTTCTGCCTGGGCTGAGGAAGGCCAGGTGGAGCTGAAGTGCTTCCCCAGTAACTTGCTGCACCACTGTAAGCCTGAATATACAGAAATCTGAGAGAAAGCATAAAGTTTGTGGGAAAATCTGTTTCTAAGCTAGAACATCTATTAAATAGGCAATGAACTTTCGTCTGCATGGAGTAGATTTGGATAGACGTGGCACTGTTAAACTTTATTTCAAGCGAGAATTTCGAAAGATATTGAAGTTTATTTCAAGAGCTGCCACTGTACATTATCAAATAAGATCATTTCTTATAGTGCTATTATAATATAATTAAATAAAATTCAGAAAGACTCTGGATTTAATTAAAGAAGAGGAAAGGCAACACAAATGTTAGCTTTGTAGTGAAAATGAAATAAAACCTGTCTTTCATGATATAGGAGAGTATTTTATTGTAATGCCTTGCCTACTAATTTACTTAGTATAATAAAGACTCAAAGTTCAAAGAAAATCTCACCTAAACGAGAAAGAAATCAAATAAGGTGGGTTTTGGTATTAAACCTGAACTACACCTGCTTGAGGAGAAAGGTGGGGGCTTGAAACTGGGAGTGGAGAATGTTGCAGTCAAGAAGGGTGTCTTCTTTGGAAGAGACGGGCTGTGCTTTTGGGAGTGATGGGGATGTGTTTTGGCTAAAAAAAGAACAACACTCAAGGCTTGCGTCCTATTTCGGAGTGGAGGGCAGTGCAGCTGTAGAGGCGGTAAGAAGGAAGGACGCTAAGGGCTGTATCCTCTTCGGGAGATGTGGCGTTTGTGGTTCAGAACAAGCACAGGTGGACTGAAAATTAATTTTTAGAGTAAAGTAGAAACATGTTTCCCAGCCCAGGGCTATGCTGAGCCAGCTGCCCAGGCTCCCTCTGCACAGTGACATGATCTGGAACCAGGAGTTAGCGTCACTGTGCAGAGGAATTTGCCTCATGATGAGAAATGCATCTATGCGCTAGTTTAAAAGAAAAAAACCCTCATGCTACTGCATTTGGGAGCTGTTTGAGGAGGGGTTTTCCTATATGTGGCAGAAAGAGAAAGAGTAAATCAGATCTCCGAAGCTAAGGGGGTTGCACAGCTGTATTCCAGGTTCCCCTCGTGTGGGGAACGCCTGTTGGCAACAGATGGGCTGTTAAAATGCATGGGAGGTGCTGGCGGCTCTGGAAAATGGACAGTTTTGCAGTCTTTGCAGGTAGCTGGGATATTGGCTATGTGAACGTGTGAAGCACGTGCAGGATATTGCTACACTATTTAGATCAATTAAAAAATACAAATCACAAGACCATTGCAGTCAGTTCAAAACCCAGATACAGTGGGCTCCAAGGGAGGGCACTGCACCAGGCTGCAGTACCAGTGCAGGTTGGTTTCCCTGCTTGGTCAAGGAATCTCTAGATTCCCTAAGTTAATCTGTTTGCACTGGGTTTCCTTTCCCCCGTTTTGTTCAGTCACCAGAAGACATACAGAAAGGAAATCTCTAGGAGCTGAGGGGGGGGTGGTGATGAAAGCTATCTCCCTGGGAAGGGGAGTAAGTGCAGCTGTGTGATGTACACCTGTCCTGAATCTTTTAATCTTCCCCCAGCAAAAATAAAACCACAGCCTGCCACCTATAAAGATCATAAGTAAAATTGTGGGGCACAAAGCACACAGAACCACATCTTGCCAGCACCGGGCACAGGGGTGTCCCCAGGGCTCGCTGGCTGCCCCTGCTGTGCCCGGGGGGCTGCGAAGGCCAGCAGGACGTGGGTGGCTAGTGTCAGAGCCAGCGTGGCCAGCAGGCCCGGGGCAGCGGTCGTGCCCCCATGCCCGGCACCGGTGCGGCCGCCCCTTGAATGCTGGGCTCGGTGCTGGGCCCCTCAGGGCCAGAGGGACGCTGAGGGGCTGGAGCGTGGCCAGAGCCGGGCAGGGGCTGGGGCAGGGGCTGGGGCACAATCCTGTGGGGAGCGGCGGGGGGAGCTGGGGGTGCTCAGCCTGGAGAGGAGGGGGCTCGGGGGGGCCGATGGCTCTCCACAGCTACCTGACACGAGAGGCTGTAGCGAGGCGGGGGTCAGTCTCCTCTCCCAGGTAACAGGCTACAGGACAAGAGGGAACGGCCTCAAGTTGCGCCGGGGAGGCGTAGGTTGGATATTAGGAAAAATTTCTTCATCCAAAGGGTGATCAGGCACTGGAACAGGCTGCCCAGGGAGGTGGTGGAGTCACCATCCCTGGAAGTATTTAAAAGATGTGTAGATGTGGCACTTGGGGACATGGCTTAGTAGGGGCTTGGCAGTGCCGGGCTGGCCTCAGGTGATCCTGAAGGTCTTTTCCCATTTTAAATGATTCTGTGATTCTATGGATAGCTGGAACAGCCTCGTACAGAGGTGAAAGAGCACTTCTGGCTCTGTTCCTTCTCAGATTCCAGATGAAAGGTGTTTTTCAGCCTTTGCTTGCAGAAGTTCAGCTTATGCTCCCTGGGTTGAGGGAGCGTGCTTCATCTACTGGTTTACATTGGTACACTGTAGGCTTTTATTCTGCTGGTGGTCTGCAAAACTCAGCGTCTCTCGTTCTAATCTGGTATAATGACTTGACATTTAAGTCACATTCCTCCCGTCTGCAGAAACACAGCCACAGAAAGCTCTCTGTGACAGGCCACTGTTAGCAGGGAAGTGCAAACAGGTTCATTCCCCCTAGCTGCGAGCTGTGGTCGACTAGGACGAAGTAGTTAAAAAATGAAACAGTAAAGTTTCAGAGCTCTCCTATAACCGATTATTTCCAGCTACAGCCTGCTCCTAGGGTGACACTGGAGGAAGTTAATTAGTGGGTGTTTTGGCTGTCTGCTCAAATTATATTTCTACATTCAGCTAGGTCAGAGTACCCAAACAATAAAAATATCTTCTGAAAGTCAGAATGGATTGCTCTTTTATCCTCACTGCTGCCATTTTTCAGAAATCACTTGAGCAAATTTTGTAGCTAGAGGTGTAGGTGGACACCTCGGAAGAGAGCAGCCAGGCCAGGACCCACTCCCATTCCTGAACCAGCGTGCTCCCACGTACTGTAAAAGAAATTGTATGTTCCAGGTTTTCATCCTCCACTTTCTCTGATGCACAACCAAGCCAAAAACACCTCACAGAAAGTTGTGCCAGGGGAAGAATCCTCTCTGTGTCTGCTGCAGCCCCCCAAAGCTTAGATTGCATGCAGAAAGGGGCCCACCAGAGAAAGCTCCTCGATCTGTCACAAGATAGTAAAGCATGTTGCTTTCTTTTTTTCTTTATTTAATATTTATTTCTCTTTAGTTAATATCCTTATTCTGTTCATATTGTTCTGAAAGTGAATAACCTGTGCAGTTCTTGTTTTGCATGATACTGTTTCCTTAAAATGCCCACAGGAACCTGCACACACATATTTTTCTGTTGAGATGTCTGCTGGCAAAAAACGTTAAAGGTGTTGCTGCCTACCCTATTCAGATTTAAGGTTTTTCTTTATTTATACAGGAAGTAAGTATCATCAGTGACATTCACATCTGGGCGCAACTACAAAAACCCAAGAGTGTTTGTATCCAGATTGCAGGTTGAAGCTTTTATTTGAGAATGCATCATTGTTCATTCCCCACCTGTGGGCTCGTCTCAGTGAACCAAATTATTCCTGGACAGCCTCAAACTCCACGCTGAGAAACTGGTACAGAGAAACCTTTTACTTTCTGGAGCTACCCTGTTCTTTCAGTTAAAAAAAAAAAAAAAGTCAGCAAATTGACATTTTCTCTTCTGCTTTCAGCTGAAACAAATTACTCTTGCTACTAATAGCTGTTTCCACAGTCATGCACTGACTTCTTTAATAAAACTAAATGCATATAAGTAATACAGTTCAGTTGTTGCTGTTACTGACCTTGGTGTAATACCTCTGAGCTGGTGGGGGGTGGGGGGGGGGGAAGTGGATTAGGAAAGAAGAGGACTGAAAAGGTACAAGATTGGGAAAAAGGAATGAGTTCTTAAATTACCACAGGTCAGACAGAAATGCTTAAGAGAAAAGTAAGATATTTAATGAAGTTAGAATAAAACTGGTACAGCAGCCTGAGTCTTCTGGATGTTGGCATATTTAACAATATGATCTGTTTAAATAGGCCATCCACAGAAACGAATCTTGGAAATGAAAGGAAGACAACACTAGATTATATTTTGCTAAGCCTAAGTGTTATTATCGCCATTCAACAGGAAAGCAGACAATTTTCACTGGACTGGCTGATGTCCACCCCTGTACCATCTCTACCTTTAGAAAAACTTCTCACAGCCCTTTCTCTTCCCAGCTCACGCTTTCCTTTGGCAGCCCCTTTGTGTTCCCACTCCAGCTGCAGGTCTAGGATTTCACTCAACCCAAACCTGAATTGTAACCCTAAAAATAGCCATAATCTCAGGATTATCCTACATGGGCAACCAGCCATTACCCAGGAAAAAGGTTCTTACAACCCAGGTCTCTCCACAGCCCACACTTCCCATTGGGTGCCCATTTCTAGCCCCACTGCAGCTGCAGCTTTCCAGGCTCACTCTTTCTCTCAACCCTAAACCTAAGTTTTATTTAGGCTGAGCCTGTAAAAAAGCCCCCCAGTCATTGTCCAGATGAAAAATTTCTCATGGCACAGTCCTCTCGGCAGCCTATGCTTTTCTCCACTATAATCCCTTGTGTCATGGATTTGTTAAATATCAGAGGTGCAAGAGGAGATCTGTGCAAACCTCTGACTTTCTTCATTTTCCTTATGTATCACAAAACATTTTTATTCAGTATCTTTAATCAGGCTGATATGTTTAGTCAGGATTTCCAAGAGGAGCAGTCTGAAACTAAGCAGGTGTTGACAGTCTCTTTTTTGGTGTGGATCACTAATTATTTGTATAGTACAAACCTTCTGAATAATTCTTCCAAAGAAATAGCAATACCTGAAGTACAAAATCACAGGAAGAAACAATAACTATATTCAAAATAGACTCACCAGGAAACAGGAGAAAGAAGAAATTACTCCTGAACATGCACATTTCCATGGAAGATTTAACAAAAAATACAGGGGAGCCAATTAAATGCCTTTTTTAGAGTAGTATTTATAGATATCAGAGCTAGGCGTACAGACAATTTCCTTTGGAAAGTGGTGTAGTTAAATGGACAAAAGTTAAATTATAGTTCCTGTACTGGGGAATTGAATCTGCTACAGGATTGTCTCCTAAGTCAGGATATGCAGGTTTGCTGTAACTAATGGTTAAATTACCATAATTGAAAGAGTTGAAAGTTTAAAATCTTCCGGAATGCTAGGCCAGGTTTTTATTTGTTTGCTTTTCCTCCTACTCCCAAGGTCACAGATGTGCAATGAGAGCTGAAGGAGAAGGACATGCAGATATCTTGATAAAGAGAGTAGAAGCACAGTACTGATGAGATATCTGCAAGCTTAAAAAGCAGATATTCAACAGGTTTCAGTGGTTGTGTCAGAATTTTGTAATAGAATTTAGTATGTCTATAAAAATTAAAAAAAGCTCTTGAGTCCATCATTACACTTTTCTAAAAATTCCACTCCTGAATGTTGGAAACATTAGGTGATTTGAAGAAATGCTTGGTAGAAATATTTTTGGCATTAACAGAATGACAAGAGTTTAGATTGCCCTCCTGAAGGTGGCTGTAAAACTGTTCAAATCCGCAAGAAAGCCTGAGCTAAGCGAGACAGAGCATGGAAAATATCAACCTGCAAAATGAAAACTTAGAAAATTCATAGCTGACTAGCCCTGGAGGTTGAAATGAGTGCTGGGCAACATTTCTCTGCCATTGCGGATGCCACAAAGCCCTGGCAGAACTAGGTCATGGTGCCCAGAGACCTCAGCGAGGGTATCTGCCGCCCTCTAACAGCCACGCCTCGGAATCACACGGTGGTTTTTACAAGTGAACTAGAAACCACCCGAGCAGATCCTGCCCAGAGCTGCACACCCTCCTGCCTCCTGTCACTCCAGGAGCACGTCCTGCTCCTGGTTCACCATGGCTTTAGTGCATGCTGCTTTTGCCTGCCAGCCATCACTCCTCGGATTTTAAGCAGCCATCAGAAATGTAAAGGGACTATGAGTATATGCATAGCTTGGAGTCTCCCCTCCAACACCATCACACTTTACAACCAAACCCGAAGAACCCTTCTAAAGAAGAAAGGGTCTTTTTTGTTTTATTATTATTATTATTATTATTATTATTATTATTATTATTATTATTATTATTATTATTATTATTATTATTATTATTCCCTCCCTCAGAGGCTGTGCCTTCTGCTCACGTGCAAAGTCTGATTGCTACTGAGTGAATGACAGCTGCAGTTGCATTAAAAAAAAAAATAAATTCTCCCAAACTAAGTTTTAAAGACATGTAATCTTCCCGAATCTGTAAAAAAAGTGTAAAAGCTAAGGTATCGATGTCCATGCTACAGAACTTAGGATATCTTCTCCCTAGAGCCACATGGCTGATGTATATAAAGAATTACTGCTGTTTCGGAGATGAGATTGTGCAGAGGTGGCTCTGTTAGCTACTCAGTTTGTTTCCACTTCATGAATGTAATACTCTGACAGACTCTTGATAGGATAACAGCATAAATAAAGATACAGGAAATAAAATTTTCTTCCCGAAACCTATACAAGTACGGTTGCATAAAAAGGGGGTTAGCATCTTTGTAACGATTTGAAATTAGTATAATAGGTATATCCAGACAGGATCGTCTTGAAACATTTGTTTAAAATGTCAATTTAGAAAGTCGTTTATGTAAGTACCGTAATGGAACTCTCTTTCTGCGCAATAAACACACGCTGTTCTGTGCAGACAGTTTGAAAGGGTGAAGAGAAACTCTTTCCCTGCCAACATAATTTCTTTTGAGAATTTATTTTTCATGCTGTTTAGGTCTTCACATCTGAAGGAGAGGTCTAGCTAAAATAATGAAGCTGAATAAGACTGTTATCCAGTAGTTCAGTTCCAGTTTTAGAAACTAAGCAGCTAATGCTAATGGGATTAACTCTTAGCCCACTGGCACACTTGGTGCTTGTGACACTGGCCAATCTAACAAGCCCATGGCACTATGAAGTTAAATAAATTACATAGAGCTTAAAGCTAGCAGCTGCTCTGTCTCCCTTCTTTATCTAGAGGTTGTTTATTTCTCTCAGGAGGCACAAATCATGCAGTTTTCATAGTTCTAGCCAAGACCTGGACTCCTAACCACTTCATCCAGCCCAGCAATACACAGCTGCTTGCTTTCTGCATGCAGTACATCATCTCAGAGGCATTTATGGATGTTCCCTTTTCCTTATGTCTTCTAACAATGAGAGACTGACTTTGGTCTCTGTTTCTCTGGAGTTACATACAGAAATTAAAAAAGTTAGTAAAATCTCGCGGAGTTGAACAGAAGACAAGAAGATGTAAACTGGTCCTATCTTAACAGACATTAATTCTCCATGATTATAGAAACAAATTGGTTACCTACAGGGATTTAAAAAGCAAATTACTATTTGCTTAGCATTTGAGAAAACATGTTTAAGTACGCCTTAATAAACTGGATTCTGATTTTGATGTGAGTTCCCATCTTGGTTAGGTGGGAAGATGATAGAGAGAGACAGCACTTCAACAGAAATGTTATGGCTGCAGCTTTAATCCAGTTTGCAAGTCCAGTCAAACCAACCACATCCACACTATTTAAAATAATAGTGCCAACCCCGTTTCTGCTCTGGTCATGAATAACCACTGCCATGGATTAAAGAGGACTAGCAAAACTTTTTCCTTTCTAAAATGTCTGTGAGAATCTCTTTGGGTGCTGACTGTAGTTTTGTAACCTTCTGTGCACGTGTGGATAAGCCCCTTGCTACATGGATATTTGTTAGGAAGAAAGATTTTTCTGAGGGTGATAAGAGAAACCAGTTATCTGTTTCCTGCTGATGGGGTGCTTCCTCCACAGGACAAAAAGGAAATAATTTAGAGATAAATGCAGAAACATGAAAGAGAAATTACAGACAACATTGTCTATCTGTGTTCATCTCTAAGATATACACACCTTAGTTTAGTTTACTTATAATCTCCTCTCTTACATTTTCTTTCATGCTTCTGAATGTGTAAAATAAGAAAATGAATGTGCTAAACAACAAATGGTAGTTTGCAGGCTCCAGTTTTGTGAAACTTTTCAGATACTACCACTATCCTGATCTCAGCTGGAAAGGGCTGTGTGGCTTACAAACAACAAATTTTGTGGTTCTCAAAAAATCACTGAAGAGCACTGCTGAGACTCAGCGCTGAGCTCTTCTGTTCTTAAACTGTAGATGAAAATCAAATGTAATGCTGGGCTGTAAAGCTTACTCTGGCACAGATGAGGTTGAGATTTCTCTCTGTGTATAGGAAAATATGTCTACTGACTGTTGACCAGATATATTTATTTCAGAAAAATCTCAAAACCACACTATATAAATGTATTTGTCCAGGATCTACTTTTTATTCAGTCTCAAACTGCTTAAATCTATGTAGAGAGGAACCTGCAATCAGCTGTATTTTCATTTACTGTTCCATTCATGCCATCATCTAAGCTACTGCAGAAAATAACTAGCTTCACCTCTTGCAGATCTTTAACTAGAATCACCTTTTAAGCTGATGGTTGATAGACAGGGAATCCCATTTTTATCTAAATCATAGAAAACTGCCTCAAGCATGATAAAAGAAGAATTATTTGCATGCAGAGACCTAGGATAATTTCTTATCACTTTTACTGCCCTCCAGGAAAGATGAAAGCAGATGCGAAGAAATGAAGTGTTTTGCCAAAGCTGTGATAAACCAATTGCTGTTAGAAAGAAAACCTGCCCTGGCCCTCAAAATTCTTGTCTGGACACATACAAGTAAAGCTAAGACAAACAGTATGTGAAATTAGGGGTACTGGAAACATGTATAGACAGTGCAGATGCCACTGCCCCATTTTTGCAGCATCCCAATATCCCTTAGAAATGTTGCAGGAATGCCTTCCCCTGCCCTAGAGGGCTTCTCTAGAGAAATACATGGCAGTAAGCTAAAATACCCAAACAAGACCAAAAGAATCCACTACTTGGAATAAGAATTTTTCTCTTGCTTCAGGGAATTATGGTGATACATTGAACCAGCATGATGTGGATGAATGTAGTTTGGTCTGTTTTATAAAAGAGACTCTGCTGACCCGTGTCAAGCTGTCTTGCACCCCCAAGTCCTGCCACACCACTGTGGCTTGACAGCTCAGGTCTGCCTCTGGCTTGCACTCCAGTAGCGATTTCATTACAAGGATTTGTGGGTGGCTACTAGCACTCTAGCCAGTTGTTACGTTACATGTTACGTTATTCATAAAACTTCTACACAAACCCAATATTCTACACACAAACTTTAAGGAAGCATTTCCCCGACTTCTTATGAATACTTGGATAGAGACTGGTCCTTCTTTTGCCTCCTGGTGATGATCACAGACAGGGGGCCTATGACAGTGTGATTTTTTATTAACTACTCTTCACTATTCAGTATATATTTACTTCCCTCTTTAAAAGGAAACAAAGGACAAAAAAACCCCAACCAAAACTGAACAAAAATCCCATGTAAGTAACCAGTCATAGATCAGAAACATATCAAAGGAAAACTTGAAAACAGACTGTAGATTTAAAATAATTAATCCAAATAATTCTACAAGTGTTCAGAAATCAGGCCATGTTTGCAAAGAGTTTGCAGACTGAACAACTCAGTAAAATGATCACTGGATAAGATAGCTGCAATGAATACTTTGACTACTGGAAGGTATCCAGTTAGATCGACTACAAAGGCTCAATTTCTCAGCCCTTCAGCCAGATTTATCAGCCCTAAATCCCCCAGATGGCACTCTGAACTCATCCTCTAGATGGTAAATTTGCTTTGCTGACATTCAGGTTTTCTCTCATTAAGGATCATGAAGACTAAGCATCCGTTCTCCTCTATGTTTATCTCTCTTCTTGATATTTCTCTCAGATCTGTGACACCAAAGTCTCACTGTAATGCATAAAGACATTGAAAAGATGAACTTCAAATACAGAGAATGTTGGGGTTTTTTTTGCTTGATTGATAGCATGTCAGCAAAGTAGGAATGATACAGCATCTACGGATATGTCATCTGCATTCTTAACAATACTGAAACCAAAAAAGTCCCTAACTTTTAAGCATCTCTCCAGACAGTTCTAGCTTACACGCTGAAAACCCATATATATAAAATATTCTACTGAGACAACCAATTATTTTAAAAAAATGTACTTCAGAGATATGGATTGTGTAGGAAATCCATCTTGTTGGACTCCGTTGCTGAATAAGCCTATGAGATTTAACTATCTTGCTTGATGTAAAACTCAAAGTAGTATCTGAAAGTTGACTGAAGAGGTATCTCTGAAGTAAGATCTCTTAAATTCTGTTGCTGTTATTTAAGAGCAGGAGAAAAATAGAACAAATGATTGACTGATACCCACTACGAGCAAAGCTGTGTTGCTGAAAAGCAATCACCTTACTTATTTCTCTCTGCTTTTGTTTTCAGTATTCTGAACACCAGAAACCTGTGTTAAGCTTGCTCAGATTTCACTCACATATTAATTGTAAGAATTCTTGGCCTGTACATTTTCCAGTCTAAATATTCAATATTTGAATTCTCATTCATACTGATTTGTCATAGCTAGACCAAAAATTCAGTGGGGTACACATATGCTCCATGACTGGGGGTGGTGTAACTGGTAAAATCACGATTGTAGTACAGGGTTTTTTTGGCAATGTTCTTCAATATTTGCTACTTTTTTTTCTAAGACTGTTTCAGCCTGTGAAATTATGTGCTGAAATATTCATGAAAAGTGAACATAGATGGGAATAAGTACTATTGCAGTGAATTAATGACAAAACATTAATACGCTCAGAAAAACTTGCATATTTTTCCTTGGCTTTTATACCTCTAGAACAATGATGTAAGAAATCAAGCCCAATAGCCAATGTGCTTTTTCATGGAACACTACACTCCGGATTCTGAGGTCAGGGAACTCAGTCAGTACAAAAGAATGAGATCTGGCCACGCTTAGTTAGCACTGAATGTCCTTATTGGAAGAAAAAAAATAATATGGGCTATGCATGAATGCAGTAGTGACATTGTTAGGGTTACAAAAAATATATGGTGAGTCCCCAGTCACTGCGCAGTCACCCAAGGCTGCTGCAGGCTTGATGTCATGCAAGCCAGGGTGGCACAAAGAGTCAGTGGTGGTAACAAATCCCCAGGACAGAAAACTGAACTATTAAATTCCCTCACTTTTTCTTTCCATATTATTTGTCTCCTATTAGAGGTGTCTGTGAGGCTGTGTTTAAATGAGGACCAGCGAGAGGCGGAGGTGGAAGGTTCTGTGGCAGCACTTTTTGTCCACTTGTTTGTGTTATGATAATGTCCTTGAAGATCCTAGATTTGGAGCTTTGCTGTGTCAGGTGATGCATAACTATAGAGACAGCGCTTGCCCTGAAGAACACCTAATTCTCTATTTATTTCTTCTGCTTGGCAACACACATCATTCCCTCTTTGCTTTCAAAACCCCTTTCTGCTTGGACACCTTTTGTTCTCCAGCGCAAATCACAGCTGCTTTTTCTTTTCCTTCTCGCTCCTGCCTGCTCTTCAGCTGTATCTTGTCTTCCTCAAAACTAATTTAGTTAATTCTTCATTTTAAAACCAGGCTGTGGTGCCTGGTCCACAGTTGCTTAGCAACAGCTGCCCTCCGCATGCAGGGATAACAGACAGGCAGGGATGCCAGTGTGTGAGTCTGGCCCAGGAAGGTGAGAAATAAAGGAGCAAGACAGATTGCCTCCCTCTAGGCTTTGAGGTTGCACATTGTCCTGCTACACGCTGGCAGAGATGTCGCAGGGGCAGGGTTTGCTTTCATTTCCAGAACTGGTTTTTCAAATAAAAAATACTGTCTCAGCGCAGGACAGGAATCAAGTGCACATGACAAAGTGTATTTTGGATGCATATATAGAAATCTAAAAAATTCTATTATTAAGCATTAGGCATGGATTACAGTTAATCAAATCCCAACACTTACAACTTCACATAAGCCCGAAGTATACCAGGGAGGAATGTGGTAACTTTATTACACAGAAATTACAGGACTAAGTGTTTCAATCTCCAACTAGGAGGCCTGGCATTTCCAAGGTGGGTATATAGGATTTATGGTACAGATCCCTTCTGTCCCAAGACTTGCCTTCCAAAAATGCAGAGGAAACTGTGGGAAGAAAACTTTTCTCCACTGTCTACAGGTATTTGTAGGTGGTAATATGCCTTGGCTCTCTGTTAAAATAGTGTTTAAACCACATCTTTAGGTGAAAATCAATAAATGCAAAAGGGAAGATCCTTGAGTGAGCAACATCAATCACAAACAATCAATGATGAAAAGAGATCCAGATTCTCTTAAAAAAATTACCACCTAAACCATAAAAACCTGGAATATGAATTTGGGATTCAGATTATCTACAGTTTGGGTGAAAATATTCTTACAATTGAAGGCCACGATAGTAAACACACGTCTCCAGAAAGATTTGTGAATAAAATTTCAAGAGTAGTCGAGATATTAGTCTTCGTGCCTTCCACATTATCTTAAGTTGCAAAGGATGAATCTGGGGCAAGGCACAGCCAGACTTTTTTTAAGCCTTACAGGCTGTTGTAGAGATGTTTCAGCTGGAGCTGCCTGCAGTGGCCCACCTAAGTGTAGAGAGGGAAAAAGGCTGCTTAAATCCAGGCTTAACCCAACTCAGGATGATCAGACAAGATGTACTGTCTGCTCCTCCATCTTCACTTCTATCCTGCCTTTGCTGTGAATCAGAACATCTAGTCTAGGGACAAAATGGAAATAATTTCTTCAGTATGTTGTTTTCCCTCCACAAACTCAGGTCTAGAATACACTTTTTCTACATGCAAGAAATGTAATATATAGGAAAAGAGAAATATGAAGTGCATCTTTCCATTCTCTGTTCTTCAAAGACGTTTACTCAATTTCATAAACTATCTGTAACAGCAGTAATGAATCTTCAGGCTTCTAGCCTTGTACCAGTTCTGCCTGGTGCCTGTGTGGGAGCTCGGGACAAAGAATTCAATGCCTTGTCCACTGGATAGACAGAAAGATATGTTACAGATCTCTCAAGGCAAATAATTGTGACACACAGCTCTTTTTATATCTTTATATTTTTATATAAAACTGAATTTAGAAATATATATAAAGATATAAACATGAAAATGATGTTCAGAGGTGACAAACCACTGTAATTTATATTGAAGCTTTGGCAATCACGGATATTTGGCATATGTGAGACAGACATCACATACTCAGGCATCTAAGGATGAAGTTCTATGCTTAGCTGTGATTACACAGCAGTGAAAGCGTGGTGCAAACACAAACGTTTGACTGAGATCCTCCATATTCTCTCTGTTCTCTGCATTTTATTGAATGCTTATTAATTCTTACTCCCTCCCCATGAGCGCTAACTGCATTACTTGGAAGCCATTTATGCACGTATTTCATAAGGTGATCGTTTGTATCAAGTTGACATTATGGTATAGAAGTGTCTGCTATAACTATAACTAAATTGCTGGTTTCATTTTTGGTTATTATCAAAGACCAAAGGCAGGACTCTACATATAGTATAATCACGTTCATCCATGCTAACTAGCATGAAACAATCGGTAGAAATCATCACTGATGATGAAGAAAGCAAGAGTTTTACCCACAGTACTCCACAGATCTGTGGATTGACCCTGAGTGAATCACCCAATATTTCATTACCTTCATTTCCCCGAATGAAATTCCCTAACATCCATAATCATGTGATTTTGTAAACAGCATTAAGGTCTCCAAATAACAGGACCTATGTAAATGTGAAGCATTGTTGTTACTGTAAATGTATTGTGAATTTTGGGTATTAATACTTTATCTGAATGGCTTCAAGAACTTTGCTTAATATTTACGACAGAGATTTTTCAAAGGTTTTTTTTTTCTATAACTTCCCATATAATTTAATATTTAAAAAAGAGTAACTATAGAAGAAGGTATAACAAACAAACAAAAGGTAATTCAGTAACCAAAGCGGTAATGTGAGTTCAGCAGGGATAATCCCTGTCTTGAAATATTTGTCTTGAAACCTGATTTTGGGTGAGATGGAGTTTATTTTCTTCCTAGTAGCTGGTATAGTGCTGTGTTTTGGATCTAGTGTGCTGGCTGGAGTCAAACCACAAGAAATATTAACTCATTTGCTGAATTATCCATTACCTTATTTTATGCATTAATTGGTTTCTTGGCAGTTTTGTAACTTCTTTGTGTACAGCAAATCAGGCAGGGATGTGACGGTGTCTTACAGTGTTCACTGTGTTCAGAGTGTTCATTGTTCCCTAAATAAGGAAATATTTGTATGTGCCAAAAGTATCACTAAAGAATGACAAACCAGGTTGTCAATTTAATTTTTTGCATACTCTTTATTTATTCACTTGACATTACTAGTGACTGTGCATGTTACAGATCTAAAATGTCATCATTTCCCCCCCCATAGGCTTTACATGTTTAATTAGAGCATCTTCAAAGTCATTAGCCATTCCTCAACAACAGTGCTTTCAACCTTTCCCACACTGTGACCTTATTTTCAAAGAACCTCCTTCCCATTGGCACACAGCAAGCATGTAATTTTATGCCCGTTCAGAAAATCAGGATTCAACAACTCTATTGAATAGGCACAGGATTATTCATCTGCTTAAATTCAAATCTAACCTGCATATTGCCTGAGGAGCCACAGATTTTAAACGTAAAAACAAAATGTCCCTGCTGTTCCTAAGGGCAAAACTGCTAATAGGTCCCAATTACTGCAACAAAATAGAACAGCTGAAGACATTTAGAAGTTGTCAGGGTAAGTTAAAGGCAGTTCTTTCAAAATCTGGTAAGAGATTTTCTGGAGTTTATAGCCTGTTACAGTCTGTGCCTTCACGACAGTCCAACTAGATTCGTTGGGAATAAAAACTCTCCTAGTAAAAATGCATTCAGTTTTAGAAGGTGTTTAAAGACCGCCCAAAAACCCCAGACCACAACCCAAAATTTCAGAATGACTTGCTCAGTCATTTCTGCTTTTAACTACTAAAGACACACACATACATTGTTATCTACCAAATAAGACGTGCGAAAACAAGCAACCATATTTTACACTAAAACAAAAAGCCCTGTAATAGGATCCGTTAAAAACAATTGTAAACTCCTGTGGACTGGGCAATTTCTATTTCTTCAGGGCCCAGAAAACATCCCCTGGTGTTCTCATGCATGTTTTTTTTTCTTCTCCTTGTCCTAGGGGAGATTTTTTAGGCTGTGGATCAGCTGTCAACACTATACCGATGCCGCTCCACAGCAAATCTCGGTCATTGCAATCACTTCTGCCACTCAGATGCCTCAGTTTCCACAGAAGGAACAGAAACTGGTCGACATTAAACCAAAACAAAAGCTCTCTATTCAGGCTGAAAGACGCCCTGTCCTCACTACCTGTTAAAGGTGTACCCTAGTCATCAGGGTGACATAGGCCATTGGGGCCCTGCTGGTTTATCGTTAGGCCTGGATGATCAAATTGTGTCAGCACCTCACAGCACCCTCCTTCAGAGCCGGGCCGGCTGGGAAGCTGTCATGTCTCCCCTGCCAAGCACGCAGTCGTTGGCATCAGCGCCAGTTACTGCCGCTGGCTGCATAGGGAGCTGGCCCTGAGCAGCCCACACGGCACTTGGTGGCCGCTCTTCCTCCCGCCCCTGCCAAGCCCGGGCGGGCCCAGCCGCTCCCCGGTGCCGGAAGCAGAGCTGCCCCCGAGGCCGCCATTCCCCTCAGGAACGGCGGCGGGAAGCAGCGCCCGCCACCGTCGATCCCGCCTCTGGCAACGGCGAGCAAGCCACGTCGCTGCCCGGCGGGGAGGAACGCGATGCCCGCCCCGCGGCTGCCGCCACCTCCGACCCGGCTCGCTCCTCCCCGGGCCGCGGCGGCCGGACCCGGGCGAGCGCCCGAGGGACCACGCCGCCCCCGCGGCCGCCAGCGGGGAGCCCCCGGCAGCTACCGCCCGGGGGGGGGGGGACGACGACAACGGGGGGGTGGGGGTGCCTCCCCGCGCCGCGCATGCGCCCTGCGCAGGGCCGCGCGGCGCCGGCCGTGAGGGAAGTGGGCGACCGCTTCCGGGTCGGGCGGCGGTGGTGGCGGCAGCACCATGTCGTGCACCCTCGTCCCCTTCGGCCACTTCCAGGACCTGGAGGCGGCTCGCGACTTCCTGTGCCCTCAGCGCCGCCCGGGCAGCGCCGCGGCCGGCAAGGAGAGCGGTGAGTCCGCCCCTGCGGAGCGGGGCAGCCGGGGGCCCGGCGGGGCCCGGCCCGTGTGGGGGCGGCGGTGGCGGGGCTGCTCCCCGCGACCCCCCTCGGGCCTCCGTGCGGCGGGAGCCTCGCCCCCCCCCCCCCCCCCCCCCCCCGCGCACGGCCGCCGGGGCCTGGCCCCACGGTGCGTGCGCCCCTGCCCGCTGGCCGCAGCGGGGCTGCCTGGCGGCGGGGCCGGGGTGCCGGCTGGGCTCAGGGCTCGCTCCTCGCCGCTTTCCCCGCCGTCCCTGGCCGCTCGGGGCTGTGCCAGTGGCCGGTGGCCGGTACCCGCCGGTCGCTCGGCGTCGTTGCTGTGGCAAAGGGTGGGTGTCCTGCTGCAGCTGCTCCAGCTTCGCCTACAAGTTCAGACTTTCCTGCTGTCCGGAATTTCAGGTGTCCGGCCGTTCTCAGCTGTCAGTCCTTATGCTGTAGTGTGTAGGTGAAGCTCTTTGGCCACAGACCCAGCGTGCCACAAACTTCGAGGTGAAAGTTTGGAGTTTTCTTGCTTCAGTTGTCTGAAAATGTTCTAGTAAAGTTAACAAACCTTACACATGCAGGATTATCTAATAATGCAAAATGTGCTTAAAGCATACGAAAGCTTTAGCTTGGCAGCTTAAGTTAAGAGACAGTCTTACAGCAACTACAGTGTAAAGTTGTGGAGCAGATCTCTGTTGTGTAAGGCAGCGCTGTGTTCTCAACAGAGAATAAGGACCAACAGATCCATGCTCAGGCCACACTATACAGGCAAATGAAGCACTGCCCGGTGTGTTAGTGCCGTGCCACGTTAACTGTAGTTGGCTAATGTTTTGGCTTTCTGGCAACAGCATGGAAGGGAAGGGTTTGAAGAGGTTAGCGAGGATGTTTGTAAAGTCCTCTCAACTGTAAACAGAGCTACGAGAGAAAACAGCAAGGTGCTTATTTAAAAAACTTAAAAGATCTTGGGGGAATTAAAAGAGAGGGAGATCATAGGATGGTTTCTGGTGGAAGGGGCGTTGACAGTCTGTCTAGTCCAACCCCCCTGCCGTGGGCAGGGACATCTTTTAACCAGATCTGGTTACTCAAAGCTATGTCCAATGTGACATTGAATGCTTTCAATGATGTGACATCTCTAACTTCACTGGGCAACTTGTTCCAGTGTCTCACCATCTTCATTATAAAAAATGTCTTACTAATATCCAATCTAAATCTACACTCTTTTGTTTTAAACTGTTGGCCCTTGTCCTGTCACTACAGGTTCAGGTAAAAAAAATGATGCAATAGTTGTGAAAAAGTTTTAAAAGTACACTGTATGGTCAGCTAGTTAACTTTACCACTGAAACTTCTGTATGCATGGTGTTGTACTTCCTTTTTGTGTTTAAGGTTGAATGTAATTTACTTTATTGTTGAAATCACTTGGAAGAAAGTACTTCTGTAAGGATTTTATACAGCCAGCCTACATTGTGCAAAACTTTGGTAGAAAATGGTTATGTGCTGCTACTAGTGACTTCAATAATTAAAGCTCTGAAAAGTGCATACAGATTCCATATGGCTATTCTTTTTGTATTGTCTGTATCTAAAGAAGGGATTCTGGAACCAGCAGGGTCCTGTTAGCGTCTCTTGAATACTGAAGATAAATGCAAAATATTGTAATGTATTTGTGTCTCCAAAAAATTTCTTGCTGAAAGAAATTAAAGTATTTCTCTTGTATTTGGTGGTACATGTGAGAGAAGTTTGTGCAAAATAACTTTTGATTACTTCTGGAGTGGATTTGTCAAATGGCAGCTGTAAAGAGAGAAAACATTTATTATGTTGTAAAACTATAAAAATGATAGAAGCAAAGAAGGTGCATGTACTAAAATGTGCTGTTCTTCCATTTTAATGGGTTGGTTGTATTCTGGACTATTTTTATATTTGCTCATGTAGTCAACAAGGCAGAGTGTTCTAATCAAGTGTTTTTCAAAATATTTCTCAGAGTCTTTGAAATCTTTTGGATATGTGCATGTATATATATATTTATTTTTTTTTATACCACAGCTGTTTTCACAGTTCAGGATAAATGAGCATAAAAGTAAGCATGTGAGAGTTCCCAAAGTAACTTTTATGTAAGATTATAGATCAGTCATTTTTAAGCAGAATTCCTCAGTGCATTCATCTTTGACAGGGAGAAAACACTTCCACAGCTTGCAGAAGTTGAAATAAGTAAGTTGTGGAGGTATCCTAAGTCAGAGAAAACTGAGTTTGGGTATGCAGAACAGGAGATTCTTTTCCCATTAGGCTTGTTCCTTCAAGTCTGCTTTGCTGCTGCTGTGTGGCACAACCAACTGAACAGTTCAGCTGCAGCCTTGTTTTGAACTGTGGTTGAGATGAGGTGATACAGATCTTGCGTTACTGCTAGTCTCTTTGGCCTTGCATCCACAGTTACTGCTCTGGTTGGAAATACTTCATTCAGTTTTTCATTCTCTCTTCCCTTTTTTTTTTCTTCTTTTTTTTGCCTACATACTAATCCATTCCTTTTTCTTTGTAAGCAACTGACTTGTTGCATGGCAGTCCATAATTACTGCCCTTTCTTTTTGATGTGTACCTTGACTTTTACATTGATCACATGGAAGAACTTTTTGCTGTAAGTAAAGTGTAAGTGATGAAGTGTGAGAACATAAACCAAATCTCTGCTTCTAATGTTGTGCACCAAGGAAAGAAAAAAATTCTGTCCAATCAAGTTTTTGTTTTTGGTTTTTTTTTAGTGTACACACATGAAAAAATCCATCTTATTTGCAAAATGTGAGAAAACTTCATAAGTGTAACAGAACTTTACCACTAAGAAATTAATGGATATTTAACTGAAAAGAGCAGAAAATTGACCAAAAAAGACACATAACATTTTCTATAATCTTTATAATTTGAGAAATTTAACTACAATTTAATTAAAGTGATGATGTCTCGTCTCTGTTCTTCCATTAGATATTTTTAGGTCTCAAGTGTGCTTATGTCCCATTACCTAAATGAAATTAATAAGAAAAAAAAAAACCCAAAACCAAACTTGCCCTTGGGAGTTCCCAGGCAATGACACCTGCATCTGTGATGTGAGCTGGTCACTTCAGGGCGGTGTGTGGCACAGCACAGCTTTGAGATGATGCTGCTTATTAGGGGGGAAGAAAAAGTTTTCCCCCCTGATTTGGGGGGTTGCCCAGAGCTATGAGTTGTCACTTTGCTGCTTCTTTTTACAGTAGGAACAATGACTTAAGCCTGGCACAGAAACTCTTCTCCAAAATCCAGCCCTGTTAACACTGACAGCATCCTAAAAAGTGCTCTTGAGCCTAGTTCCTCTATAACAACATATTTGGAGATGTGCTTGCACGCTTTGCTTTATCTGGATCAACTAATTAAGTTCAGAAATACAGAAAGCCAAGCTTTTCATTTCAGAACTGCAAACAAGGTTACAAATACATTACAAAATCAAATTCTAGACGGCATTTAGCAGTAGGGTTGTTCTTAACTGTTTCTGTATCCCTCTTACTGAATTTGGTGTGTTCCCATTCTGACAAGCTCTTTTGTGTTGTGGTTTTAATCAGAGTCTCCCTTTCCAGATTGCATTATATACATTTAAGATTCCTTTCAGTTTTCATATAAAATGTCATAAAAATACACTCTCTATCTGAATTGTGTTATACCTGTAATTGTTAATATATTCTGAGTAGTGGGGAAGAATATATGACAGGCTCTCAACACACAACAGAATGGTGTCAGAGTACTTTGTCCAAATTACCTTTGCACCTGAGTGTTTTGCTGCTTTAAGCGCCTCCTTTACTGGGTAAACTTCCTTCTTTCTTGCTATAACTTAAGCTGTCACTTGGACCTGAAAGAAAGCTGGAATACATATGTTTTATATGTAATGGTTTCATTTCTTCCCTGTGCTATATAGCATCACAAAGCCCCCCTGCCATGGTACCTCAAACTTTGGTTTTGGAGCTGTTACAACTGTAAGCCATGGGAATTTGCAGCATTACTTGAAAGAATCTTTGTAGTACCTGGGTAACTTTTAATTTGATCATCCTTTATTCTGTTGACAATAATTGTGACCATCTAAAGGAAGAGAAATTGCTCAAGTGGTTCTTTTTCAGATTTGTGAGGTAACTTAGTTTGTAATTATTCCCCCCCACTCCCTTATGGATGTCTGAAGTGATGAGAGAGAACAAGTGTAATACTAGTCTCAAAAGGGGCTTCCTAGTAATACTGGCAAAATAACCAAATATATTTGTCAGTCCCCATGTTGGAGGAGCTTTGGTAATAGATGGCCTATGATTACTGAATAGCAAGAAGATGCAAACTATTTCTGGAATTCCTTGGCCTGCAGAGAAAAGAAACTGCTTCTATTTCTTCACTAGTTACACAATCCAATGGTATCAGAATTGCAGTCAATATACGTGGAAAAAAATCTGAAACTCTTGCACTTCAGTAATAATGCAAGAAGTTATTGCATATTAACTTTATAAATTCTTGAAGCATGGATGGGAAACAAGCTGGAAGATCATAAACCTGACAAACAACACAAGTGCCATAACTCTGCATGTCACCCCCTCTCCCTGCCCCCTTCTGTCCCACAGATCTTATTGCTGGGCAGGACATCACATTCCCTTTGGTCAGCTGGGGTCAGATGTTGACACTCTGTAAGCACTGCTCAGCAACAGCTAAAGCATCAGTGTGCTTGTGTGGCGTGCTTGTGTCATCAAAAATCCAGAACATAGCACCATACTAGCTACTATGAGGAAAATTAACCCTATCCCAGCCAAAACTAGTACATTAGGATATGAAACAAAACTATGCATAGCTGGGTTTTATTTATCTTTTTTATACATACAAGGAGTGTAAGTATTAGCTTTTTGGCTGAAGTAACTTGATGTTTATGGCAAATAATCTGAAACATGCTGAGGACAGATTGGTGTGAAGGTGAACTTGCCTGTTGTAAAACTATATAACAATGTAGGTAGGAGTAGTTTGACCTTTGTTGCTTTGGGGGTCCAGTTTTCAACATGTGCTCTTCTGCCTGGACAAATACAAGCTTTTCTGGGCAAGCCCGTGCCAAGCATGTCCTGTGGTAGGTAACCTGCTGCATAGAGCTGGAACATAGACCTGAGGGCAGGAGGGAAAGGCTTCTGCTGTGTGCCCCAGGTCATCATGCTGCCCTGGGAGGGAGGGCAGTGGCAGTTCTCTGCACTCAGAGGTATATTCTACCATTTGGGGAGGAAGTCTTAGACTGGGTAAAAACATCATTCATATTGAATTTGACCTGTTAAATGCCCATTAGACCTCATTGGTCTAGGTTTTTTGCTAGTGTCTCTCCTCTGTTGTCTTTAAAACAAAACATGCTTATCATTAGATATTGTTCTTTTGTGTATGAAGTTTGATAAATATGCTTGAAATTAATTCTGTTGTACATTAACACCAGTGGTGCACATGTGCAGCATTTAAAGCAGCTGTAAAGTTTCGGATGTGCTGCTGATGGCATTTTAATGCTGTATGCTTCAAATTATAGAGTGAAGTGGTGCTTATAGATGCAGTAGATGAACTTGTGTTTTTGCAGTCTCCCCAGTAAAGCAAAATCTGGAATGTTGCTGCTGCTTTATCGAAGTAGGGAGAACTATTTACTGGACATCTGCTAGTGAGGGATGGAGGTGAATGGTAATGTAGATTTGCACAGGAAAGCTTGACTGTCCCAACAAAGGACTGGAAAAAGTGAAGAAGCTGCAAGTCAAGAACTTTTTAGGGCTTGTTTAGGTATTGGCTACTAGATAACATATGTGTTCTACAGTTGTTAGTTCGGATCTGTAATGTTATTAAAGGAAATGATGGGTATTTCTTAAAATCTTCATTGTAAACAGAACTTCAGTCCTGTGTCGTGTCTCAGTTGAACAACCTTATCAGGTGCCGGTGCGTGGGAAAGCCTCTGCAAACTGACAGCTTCTGTGGCACATTTTGTAATTAATTGGCACGGGTGAATAACTGTTTTGAGTTCAAGTACGACAGGTGTATCCATCTGTTGCTTCTCTGTCCATTGTTTCAGAGGTTGGTTGTCCATTGTTTAATACCTTGCTTCACTAGCCCTTGCATAGGTGAAATGTCTGAATAATATGGATGAGGAAACATTAATTTTAATTTCATTTTTAGAAGAGGATTAATGTATGGAAGAAAGGAATGCATGCAGGGTTTTGAGGAAGACGTGATTAGTGCATCAGCAGCTGTCTATGCAATGTAGAGGATGGATATGAAGGAGCAAGCTTGTAAACCCTTGTAAGCATGAGGAGGTGCTGGCTTTGCAGAGCAGGTCACAGTTCTGGAAGATCTCTGCAGCTTCATGAGTGGGGTGGTGCCTCACCATTACCTCATTTTTCCATCCTTTTTGATTTTTCTAGCTTCATCTGAGGAATATGACAACTATGAAAATGTAGCCATTTGCAAAGAGGCAGCAGGAGTCCTCACAGTTGAAGTTTTGTGGTGGGTGTTCAGACTCAGAATTAAAGTGGCCGAGGTTTCTTGGAAAGGTCGGTCTTTTCTGTGCTGTAGGGAAGGCATTGGCCTTACCTGTGTTTCTTGAATATCCTTATGTTTCTCTCTGGACGGTGGCACGCTGACAAATTTTTTTCCTCTGTGAGTTTTATAGGAAGGAGACTTTGTTGCCTTTTGAGATAATAAAATGCAAACAGAAGTAGCATTTTGTTAGCTATCTTAAATTAAGCATTGAAATTAAGTTACTGTTTTCTTCTTGTGGTTTATATTCAACAGTATTTGCCATAATTTTCCTCTATATATTTGCACACTGGACAATTCCCAAGCCCAAACACAAGATGAGACCGTGACCCTTGGAAGCTTGTTGCTTGTATAGTTGTGCCTGAAATAACTGTGCAGTCAGATCATATTGATGATGACACAGTGACCCTGGCTGACTCACACATTTTATAGATGGTATAAACCTTTCAGTTTTAATAAAGTTTATTCATGGGGTAGGCGATTCTGTTTTCTACGGTCTTGTGAAATACCTTCTCAACAACACTGGAGAAAAGTTTCTTTCTTAAGCTAAAATATTTTTTTAAAGTTTTTTTTCTTTATTATCCATACAAAAGATGAAAGATAGAATACAGATTTCTGTTTTGTTTTACTCGATTCTGTCTTTGGTGGTAAAGGAACCAGAGTTTTTAGAATAAATAAAATGGTTGTTGATAGAAACCTTCTTGTCATGCTGTTTGGCCATCCAAAATGGCAAAATCTTCCTTGCTTAAAACTAAATTTAAGCTAACTTGACACATGGCATTTAAACTTCTGAAGGTCAAAGTAGCCATGGCATCAGTTATTGAAAAACTTGAAAGAAATTCTTGAAAAGTCTTGAAGTCTTATTGATATTACTGCTTCAGATTTCCTGCTAGTACCTCTAGATGGAAGTCGGTGCTTGGCTTTTCTACTGAACTACAGTGGTGTTTATTGACTTATTCAGCGATAGTGGTGTTTGAGAATTGTACATCTACTGCTAAATGCTGGTGCAAGATTACCCTTTGCGTAGGCTTTTAAATTCATATCGAATTCTGTATTTTAAATGAAAGAATTTCAGATGTTTTCTATATAAAATGAATACATTTTCTCTTGTAAGACAACTGAGAAACAGACATGTCCTTATCAGTCTCCATCTTCTCAGGTGTTTGAGGTATCTTGTAAGCTTGTGGTTTGACTGAGGTTTCTGAATGATGTAATTGAAATAGATCAGTTTCTTGTTATTTTTCCTCTGTGTTGTCCTGCAAAGGGGTGAATATCCAAGGCCCTTGTGCTTGTTGTCCCCTCAGAGGCCACAGCTTTAGCTGCATTGGGAATAGTGGTGGGATCTGCATTACACTGGGCTCAGATGTTTTGTTGTCACAGACGGATTTTTATGTACTGTCAACCCCTGTTAAAATAAACTTGTGTTGCTACTGGCTGATCCTGCATTTGATGTAAACCAACCAAAATCTACCATTATGGAAAGGAAGATCTTTTACTTATGTATAGAAATACTGTTTCTCAAAATTTTGCATATATGGTTCTTGTGGTGTGTTACAGGTCTTACGCCAGTTAGTAAAACATCTGTTGGCATATACACAGAGTCCTGAAGGGTTGGAGAGAGCCTGCTGTCCCCTTACTTTCCCTCTGTAGCTGCCTAATACGTACAAGATGGGACTTTTGTTGTCTTTGGAGCAGTAATAATTAGATAAACGAAGCTAAAGTTTAAATTTTGCAGTGGGGTCTTACGTCTCTGTACCTGCTGGAGAAAGTTTTTGTCATGGACACATAGGGTTTGCCCACCTTATGCCCTCAGTCTTTGCTTCAGCTTGCTGTGTAAAACTAGAAATATGTCTTAGCTTTCTTGAAATGTCTGTGAGAAACTGAGAAAACTCAAATTTGTTTGAATAACTTGTTAAAGTGCATAGAGGCCCTGTTGAAGGATCAATGGTGTGTTGTACCAGGCACTGTAAGATGTTAGTTACCCAGAGCTGTAGAGAGTGTGTCAAAATTAATTTGACACAGGTGTCATTACACCTGCTTCCAATTTGTACTTAGGAGATTACAGCTTCTGTTACTACTTTTCCATAGTCTTAAAAATTGAAGTAAATACAGAGAAGATAGCCATTTCTACCACTTCATGGTTCTTCCTGTAGAACTCGTTTAGTATCTGCCATAAACAAAGTAATAATGCATTGGTGGGGAAAGGAAAAACAACCACCAGCAATCCTTTTTGATTGTGTTTTTTGTTGCTTATGCTGTATTCATGTGACATATCTTTTTTTTGCTTAAAGCAGGCAAATCAACAAGCTGGGAAGATGGTGGCTGGGGAGCCTGGGATGAAGCGGAATTACAAGAACCTGTAAGTTCATATATATGAGTGTTTGTGGTGGGTTGACCTTGGCAGGATGCCAGGTGCCCACCAAGCTGTTCTGTCACTCCTCTCCTCAGCAGAATGGGGCAGGGGAGAAAATGAGATTTAAAAAAATCTTGTGGGTCAAGATAAAGGCAGTTTAATGAAACAGTGGCAAAATTCCACCTGCATGGAAGCCAAGAAAAACAAAAGATGTTATTCTCTACTTCCCATCAGCAGGTGATATTTGTCTGCTTCCCAGGAAGCAAGGCTTCAGTACACGTAGCAGTTGTTCCAGAAGACAAAAGTCGTAAATAACGAATGCCCCCACTTACTCCTTCTTTCTCTTAGCTTTTATATCTGAGCAGAATCATACGGTATGGAATGTCACTTTGGGTCAGCTGCCCTGGCTACGTCCCCTCCCAAGGTCTTGCCCACCCCAGCCTACTCTTGCTCCCGAATTGTTTCTAAATATAGCTTGGATGTTACCTATTGTGTTAGTTATTCATATTCTTGTATTCTGTAGGGCTTTTTTTCTCACTAGAGTATACACACATCTTTGTGCTGCTCCAGCTGGGGACATCTTTTTTGCCCTATAGTTAGCCAGAGACAGTAAGGCATGGTAGTGGAGTTATAATGGTCTACTATGAATTAATACAAATCAGAACCTCCTAAATCATGAACCACTGACAGAAGCATCTTTCTAATGATCCTGTAGTACTCCTCTTATGTTGTAATGTGCAGATGGTATTACAGCAGGGATCAAATTATGTGTTTAGGATGGGGCAGCACAGTTGCTTTTTAAAGAGTGAAAAACATCCTTCTGCCCAACTATTTCAACTAAGAATAATGTGGCTAGTCTAGTATTTTTTGGTGGGGCTGAGGCTTCTAGCTACGAGCTGACTTATATAAGTTGTTAGGGAATCTGTCTGTGTAGAAATCCTCTGCACCTGAGTGAATCATCTGACCAGAATTGCTTGCCCTGTTAGAGAGAGCTAATGGGGTAGATTGAAGAATCCAGACTTCACATTGCTAACCAAACTCTTATCTGCTGTATTTATCTCAATATGCTGGAAATATGCCCAAGAAGTTGGGCAGTAGCCTTGTAACTACTTATTTCAGCAGGGAAACAGATTTTTCAGCTGAGATGACAGGTTGAAATGAGCATGATGTTTCCCAGGGATGAATCACTGATGCTGATGTCAGGGCATGACAGGAGTATAAAACCGTTTAAGTAGGATGGGTATGCAGCTCCACTATAATTGCCATGAAATGAGTGTGTTTCTCAGGCCACACCTTTGTTATGTCCTGTAATGTTTATAGCTTCCTTAATGAGGAAAACAAATGCTTTTCTATTTATGTTGTAATTTGATAGAACCAGCGTGTGTTGCTAAGTTGAAATTGTCTTATTTTTCATTCTTTTTTTTTAAACGTCAAACTCTTCTGCTGGGTAGTTCACACCCTTCTTGCTAAAGTCCTCCTCCTTTGCTTACCTGTTTTCCTCCAAAGCTGCTAGTGGTTCCAGGTCAAAGCAGGTCAAAGTCCTTCCTTTTCAGAAGGAAAAAACTCTTATCCACAGCAAACAGGTTGTTCTGTGTAGGAGCATGTAATTATGTGAGTCTGTATGTCTGAACACGCACCAAAATGAGTGCATCAGTCTAGCACAGAGTAGAGAATTGTTAGTACAATATAACAATGAATTCCCTTGTTAAAACTTTTAACTGTTGATTGATTTGCATTATAGCTGGTGTAAAATCCAAATTTTCTTGGAATTACTCAAGTCACCTGGACAATTATCTATATAATAGAACACAGCAACTTTTGAGAAGTCATGGAAAAATTTTTCAAAAAAGAAAATAAACCCCCCTAAAATTTTAAAAGTTTTCTTTTCTTCCGTGTAAGGTGTCTTAATGGAACTGATTAGCTGTTTTGTAGGCATGACAATGTTGAAATCTTGTCTTAAATGCTAATTTAAATCATTCTGTCTTTCACCTTTTAAAGTAGTTTCTTTTGAGGAATTCAGTGCTTTTCCATTTTAACCCTTAGCTTACTTTTGTCACTAATGTAAGAAGGCCATATTTTATGTCTTTAGATTTCAAGTTGTTTATGCATACAGATAACTATTTAAATACTCTGAGATATAATTTTAATTCTTTTTAATCTTTAAACAAGCCTTTCATTTCTCTTTCTTTTTCCTTGGTTTACAAATCATTACATTAAAAATTAGTACAAGGCTTTTCTTTGAGCTTTGATTTTTGTGTATTTGCACGTGATACATTTACCTCTGTCATGGGTATCCTAGAAAACTTCATCACTTTTTTGTAAAGTCTTGAAAAATGGCAATTGCTGTGGAAAAATTGTTCCTATAGAACTTGGCATCCATCAACAGACAAAAATGACGTGAAAATAGGTTGTCCGCTTGCATAATTCAAGAGATAGCATAGACAAAGGTAGTTAGCAAAATGCTTATAGTGTGATAATGTAGACCTTATTCTTATGTGCACAAAGTGACTGTTTTTACAGTATAGCCTTGTGAAAGGAATTGAATACAATGAATAGCTGATCAAGAGTATGATATGCAAATTATTCCTACAATTTATGGTGTTTGTGGTTGTTGGTTCTTTTAATCTGCTGGGAGTAAATGCGTATATTTTCAAGTAGATGCAGCTTTACTACAACAGAATACATCACATAGATCAGCAAATGGTCACACTGAAGTTGTCAGGTTTTTTATTTGTGTATAGCTGCTTTGAGACACTAGAGGATACAGAAACAATTTGGAGAGCTAGGAGGAGGTGGGATTGGATATGCTGCTATGGAAATGGAGACTGATCAGGGGATGGAGCTAAGGAAGCAGGAGTATCGTCTCTGAGAGACCTCGAAGCAGACCACTCAAAATCCATTACCGACTTTCTGCTTTCAAACTATGGTTAGCAGGAGCTAGCTACCTTGTTTGTTCCACAAGCAAATATTTGGCTTGTTGCTCCAAGGAAAAAAGGTGCAATCTTGTTGCTTTATAGCTCATGATGGTATCTAAGTTGTTAATTACCCAGCCTTAAACCCTTAACACTTGCCACTTCTTTGTTTGACTTTGTTTCTTTGTAAAGTTCCTTGTGGAAAGCCATGTGATACCTGTTGCATGGTACATTACAAGGTTTGTAATTTCATGGCTTTAGTGTGAATGGCAGCTTAGCTACTTTCTTTGTGTATGTGTACATTTACTTAATGCTGGTCAGTGTATGAGCTTTGATAAATTGTTAATTTATAACGAGAATAATTAAGGAGATTCTATCAAGTCCTTAATAATAACAAAACTTTAAATCTCATTCTTCTAGTGTCTCTGTTGAAAGAAGATTTTGAGGAGTTGAGTTAGTGATGAGTACTTCTTTGTTTTCCATTTTGTAAACACACAGATCAAATTCGTGCAAGGTTGATGCATTTCTCATGGCTTTTCATGCAAGTTGGAGCTCTAGTGAGTTGATAAGTAATAGTCCATTCAGTGCTGGTATTGAGGGCAAGCCAAGTTGTTGTGAATTTTTCGAGCATTGCTGTGTTTAAAAATTGTTGCACACATTGACTGAAGGTTTACCTATAGGAAGAAGAGGAATCTAATTCCAAGAGCCAGAGAAATCACTGGCTTCAGGGCTGTGTGTTGTCCTTGTCACCAACAAATGACCTGATGGTAATAGCTAATGAACAGAAAGCAGTCTTTTTAGTGCGTAAGTATACATTCTAAGTATATGTGCTAGTATACTTAATAGTAATCAGGACAAGATTTGTCTCCTGCTGACCTAGTCATGCCTTCAAGAAATTTGGAGTGTTTTATAGTACACATCATGCATTTTCTAGGTACTACTCTATTTTGATCTGAGAAAACTATTATATCATGTAGAATTACTATATACTGTAACTACCCAGTTGCTTGAGATGCTCAGACATATTGACATTAATTGTGATCAATAAGAAAAACAAAAGTTTTGTGTTCATTTTAGCCATTAAGAAATAAGTGACCTTATTTTTATTTTCCCTTGAAAAAAATAAGCTAACTGAGCCAGTGTCACTTGGAGGAGGGAGTACTGAGGTGGAGTATTTTTGAGATTTCCACCTTTGATAGATAATAATTCTCCATCTTGAAGAATGGGTGACTTTATAGTTTACTCTAAAGTAGGGCTATTGGAACCTTTAAAGGTACCCTTAGTAATATATGAACACTGATCAGCCAGCTGCTGTTCACATGTGTGTTCTTGCCTGGGGTGGTGATGCTATTTACAGCTGCGGTTGGTGGCACCTGAACGTGATGAAGGGAAACCTCCTGATCTGGGTAGTACTGTGCCATATTAAAACAAAAACAAGCTGTTGAAGCTCAGACTTCATAATTAGGCAGATTGCATTGAGTTGTCATGCTGCATTTGTCATTCCCTGCAAAGTTGTGTGTCCCAAACCCAATGCAGATTAGTTACTTATTTTTCACCAAAGATGATGAGATAGCAGTACTCCTCGGAAAGTTCTTATTGGATAAAGAATAAGGAGGTGATTTAGCTTACTTGCTGCAGAACTGCTGTGCCACAGCAACTGTACCACACAGTGGCAGAAGTGTCCCTGTGTCTCAGGTTTTGGGTGTTAGACAAATGGCACACAACAGTTGTCCATTGGCACCTGGGAAATGATTCAAATGTCAGCTGTAACAGCACCCTGTGAATAATAAAGTGTAGTGTTTTCTAACCTTGATTATGATGCGATGATTAAAAATTGTCAGATTTAATGTAGGGTTCCCATGTCCTTCTTGATGGTTAAAATTAACATTTTCCATTTGTTCAAGCTCATCTTCAGTAATCTTCACAGAAGAAGTTTGCTCTTGCTTAGTACTTTTCTCTTAAGGCTTCCTGTTTCATGAATTGAACCTTTTAAAATTTGCTGAAGTAGATATTATCGTATAAACCTTTTTTAATTAAAACTAGGCATTTCAGAATTTTAGTAGCATGTTGTTCCATGTGAATTTAAAAGAAAACATAAGAGTTCTTCAGAAAAGTCACTAAAATGTCTTGTTATTTTTATGGTTTTCAAGGTTTATAATTGGTACTTAATCTAAGAGTGATAGGATGTATTGTACAGAAAAGAAGGATTAGGAACAGAACTACATTTGTGAGATGCAAAACATTATAGTTTTATAGATGGTGTCTTTTATTCTTAATGGCAGCTAAATGGAAGCACAGTGACAAGGGAAAAGAGGAAATGCAATACGCTGTTGGCTGGAGCGGCTCTCTGAATGTTGAAGAAGGGTAGGTGTTGAAATGCAGCTGTGATTAAAATGTCATATTCATGTTTAATAATTAGTAGCATATGCTTTTTTACTTGTACTTTTTCTTTCATCCAAGTGCATTCATGGTTGTGTGTACTTTAATGTTGAAAACAGAAATGGAGTAACATGTGTGATCAGAAACATTGCAAAAGTCACTCCTCATGCGTAGTGTGGTATTTCAGGGCAAGTTCATACAAAATTACAGAGGTACTCTCTGCAAATTGGTGTATTTGCATGTAATTTAGACATCTTAAGAGATCTGGATTATCATGCTTTTTATACGTTCCTGTTCTAGAAGGGAAAAAAATAATTACTGTTTTTGAAAAATCTACTTTTATAGTAGAGATTAAAGTTTGTTAGGGGATGTTGCAACTGGAAATGTGTCAATTTGTTTTAGAAATACTTCTTTTCATTTTCAAAACCTCAAGCAAATATAAAGTCAGCTTTCTGATCAAGGAATGATTTTGGGCTCTAGTCATTTCGGGACTTGGAAAATTTGCTTTGGTCATACATTTGGTATTTATACAATATTTCTGCTTGATCTGCCTTCAAATAACCAGACAGATGCTTTCTTGGGTCTCCCATATGGATGAGGATTTTGCATTTTATTATTAAGTTTGCAGCCTTGAGTTGCTGCTTGCCTTTGAACATGCTCCCTGTTGGCTTCAACCTTCTGTTATGCTGCAGGAGGTGTTGACTTAGTCTGCTTCACTCCAGTCTGTAAAAATCGTAATCCTTTGTAATAAAACTGCTGCTGCCACACATTTGAACTCTTATGTACATCTCTTTAAGGTTTGTTTTACACCTCCCTCCATACCACCACTGAAAATACTTTGTCATCTTTTATTAAAAAAAGGAAAATCTGTTTTGGGGTGGGTGTTTCTTACTACTATTACAGCCCTAGGAGACACTACCATATGGAACAGGTAGCTTTCTTTAGATAGGTGTGGTTATATTCACTGCATCTTGATTTAAGGTTTGCAAGTGTTACTGGTAGATGAGGGTTCTATTTCTGTGTGAGTATGGCAGTTACTGTCAGATTGTCGAAAGACTTGACTATGTTCTAGCCCCCCACTCCGGCAACGTTGCCTTCAACTGATAATGTTTTGGGGTGGTTAAGCTTTGCTATTGGAAGGTGAGATTTCACTTTCATTTTTTCATTTCAACTTAACATTGCTTTGAAGTTGTAACTGAATTGCAACTCATGTCAAACTTGCTTTTTCTTTCTGTTACTGTCTAGCCTAATTAATCACTCCTTGGGGAATAGAGGTGACCTGAAATGCAAATAATCAACAGTACTGTGGGCATTTATGCTTTTAAGTGCTCTTTGGGATGTCATTTTGAATTTATATGCTCTTTCATAAAAACTTTGTACTGCTGCTGTTGCCCCAGACAGTGTACAATTTTCTGTCATGGTAACAGGTAAATAACTTTTGATTTGAGATGTAGAGGCCTGCTCATCTGCTTGCCTTCTGCGTGGTTTCCTGCCATGCAATGAGCATGTTCAGTTATTGCATTAACTGGAAAGACCATGTTAGCCTTTCAAATGCTCTTCAAATTATAAAGCAGTGAAATGTCATGGGTATAAAGCCTACCTAATTGCATAATGTATTAAAAAATATTCTGATAAGTATAGTTCAGTTGTGTGTGTTTTTTTTTTTTTTTTAAAAAGTGGCCGTTCTTGTTATATCATTGTTGATCAGAAAAAAATTGTTTACCTTTAGGTACATGAGATTTAACTTGAATCTTTACTGAAGAGTGATGGCAGAATAATCAGTCTGTGAATCATGAAAGACGGCATTAGCAAGGTGCAATGAGCACTCATGCAATCTATTTGGGCACTCTTGAACTTGTAATTGAATGTCTTTAAAATGAAAGGGGTTTTTTTTGCTTTTTGTATGGATTTGTTATATTGTGTGCTGCATTAATATATTCTTAAAATATTAAAAATGTTGACTTGGCAAGATCTGTTGTGTAGGGCAAAATTTCATAACTGGAGAAAAAAATATGCTTACTAGTTTTATCTTTCTGTTTCTAGTGAGTGTGTGAGTAGTGTATTGTGTATCCCATTGGCAAGTCAGAAGAGGTAAGGATTGATACTCTCATATATATATATATATATATGTGCATCATCAGTCTCACTACATTACACTTTTATAAGTCTACAGCTTAGAGCAGGATTTGTTTTTAACTTCTAGTGTATCTTTGTGAAACAGGAGTTCCACAGGCCGTCCTGACTGGACCTGCATTGTGGTTGGCTTCACCTCTGGCTATGTTCGTTTTTACACCGAGGTACGTTTCTCAGCGTGGCAGGCCCACAAGCAAACTGTTGTAATGCACATCTATTTCTAGAAACCTTTTATTTCAGCAGATGATGTTTTTTGCCTTATCTAAGAAGAGGGGTAGTAATATTCATGTTTATTATTCCTTCTTTTCTAGAGTGGAGTACTGCTTCTTGCACAGCTTTTAAATGAAGATCCTGTCCTACAGCTTAAGTGCAGAACCTATGAAATTCCCAGGCATCCTGGTGTCACTGAACAGGTTTTGTCAGATTATTTCAAAAGCAAATTGGAGGTGTTAGAGGAGTCTTCTCCGTGAATCCGCTTGTGTCCTTTACTAGGTTTTGATGGGATGGACGATGCCTTAGAACAAGAGACTGGATTTCTTGTTCTAGAAGTATTCATGCCTGTGTAGTCTGAGGATTCAGAATTTCTTTTTATTTTTTGGAATATTTTGTTAGCTCTATAGATACATTTTTTTTTTCTGTTTTTCTCTGTGATAACATTGCAAGGGAAGGCGCTATTCATTTCCTGTTTATTCATTTATGTGCACAAAATATGATAACGTGTTGATGAAAGGAGGAAATGTAACTTGACAAGTGCCAAGAGCTCTGTGTACTCATTCATGAGAACTTATCTTAATTATTTCACAGAGAAGATAGCTGAAAATTTAAACAATCTTTATAGGAAATAGTGCTAGGAACCTGCATGATGTTATGAGTATCATACAGAAAAGGCTCTTGCAGATCTCAAGCTATTTAGTAGAAAAGCCATCTTTCTTTGTTCTTAGCTGAGTTGGCATGCTTTATGCAGAAAACTAACCAAGTTACAGAAATTTCCAAGTTTGCTTCATACAAGTGCTTATGTGATTTAATAAGACATTTTCAAATCAGTTTTGAAATACAAAATCATTAAAGAATTTTAGTCTTGAATTTATATGACCAGATTATCACATTTATGTCCCCAAGTGGTAAATCAGGTACTAATCCAGTTTCGGAATTTGGCTCATAAAACCTTGATACTTGCATTCTAGATAAACCTGTTTTTCTGTGGCCTTCACAAGCTGCTTTAACTTTTGGGTTTTTTCCATAAGCCGTAAAATAATAAGCAAACGTAACAGTAATTGGAAGAAGATAAAAATATGGAATTGTGTGCCTCAGTAGCTTACCCATGTGTTGGATGGTTTAGTATGGGATTTCTGTAGTTTTGCCTGAGTCTGTTGCCTGTGGCTTTTTAGATATTAGCTCTCTGGGTGTAATCCTCATCTTTGTGTAGTTAATAGTATAAAAAGCCAGAAAAGAAGCTGTTACAACAGCAATTTATTTATTTATTTTTGTATCCCTTCTCTAATTTTCTTCCATAGAATGAAGAACTAAGTATCTTGTACCCAGCAGCAATTGTGACAATTGATGGCTTCAGCCTCTTTCAGTCCCTTCGTGCATGTCGCAATCAGGTAGCCAGAGGTATGTTTAAGAGGAAATGTTTATTTCTGATTCTGTTAATAGTACTTTACATTACATTAAATTTACTTACGTTTGTTAAGTATCAAATGAAGGTGGAATTTGTATCTTCCTTGCTTGTCCATCAACATATAGACATCTACTGCATATGAGGAAATTTCTGCCTCGTTGCTGGAGCACAAGTTGTCCAAGTAGCATTGACTGTCCTTGTACATTCTCACTCTAATACTGTATACTGGTTTTGACTGGGATAGGGTTAATTTTTTTCATAGTAGCTGGTGTGGTGCTATGTTTTGGATTTGTGATAAAAACACCGTTCACAACACACGGATGTTTTAGGTATTGCTGAACAGTGCTTCCGCAGCATCAGGGTTTTTTCCGTTTCTCACGCTGCCCCACCAGCAGGCAGGCTGGGCGTTTGCCTGAAATTGGGAGGGGACATAGCTGGGACAGCTGACCCCAGCTGGCCAAGGGGCTATCCCATACCATATAGAGTCATGCCTGGCATTAAAAGCTGGGAGGAGAGAAGGAGGAAGGGGGGAATGTTGAGAGTTACGGCTTTTTACTTCCCAAGAAACTGTAATGTGATGAAGCCCTACTTTCCTGGAAACAGCTAAACACCTGCCTGCTGATGGGAAGTAGTGAATGAACTCATTATTTTGCTTTGCTTGCATGCAGAGCTTTTGTTTAACTGTTAAACTGTCTTTATCTCAATCTGCAGGTTTTCTTGCTTTTACTCTTCCAGTTCTCTTCCTCTTCTCTTCCTCATCTCACTAGAAGGGAGTGAGTGAGCAGATGTGTGGTGCTTAGCTGCCCACTGGGGTTAACCCACATGCTGCTGTGGTGCTTCTTAGCATGTCAGACTGCTGATTTCACTGTCAGTGAAATGCTTTCCTTCCCAGTGAGGGCCTTCTGGGAAGTGATAATGCTCTGATGATATGTCGGTGAGGGTCGCTGCTCTTTGTGTTAATGTCTATTGATAGGTGGTTTGATTGTGCAGCCCTTGATCCTGTTCCTTTACTATAGTGCCTGTTCATACTCTAATTTGGAAACAGGGTCAGTTTCCTGGGGTGAAAGGAGAACCACGTAACAGTACTGTGTGGTAAATTGCATGAGTATGGTGCTGTTACAGTTCTGCCAGATAAGATGTTAAACAGGTGCTGCTGAATTGTTCTCCCCAGTTTCCTGATGGTTGTTCTCATTGAACTTCAGAGTTGTCAGACTCTGGTTTCTTCTACAGCAAGCCCCACAGCAGACAATCATGAGGCTGCGCATAGGTGGGAAGCACAGTGGATCTGCCAGAATGACAGCATTAGGAACTGTTGGGACAGCAGCACCCTTAAACTGAGGCTTGAATCTTACGTAGAAGGGGTGAGTGGTAAAGAACTAAGAAACGCTGCTGCCCCATCGTATGGGGATGGCCCATAGGAATGGATTGGTCATTCTTTCTTCCAGTTTGGGATTAAGTGACACGAAATGAAGCTAGGTGACAGTAAATTCAAAATAAAAAATAGATGTGTGTTTGTGTAGCATGAGGCTGAGTTGTGGAATTCTTTGCCTGAGGTTGATATGGATGCTAAAAACTTGCTGGGGCCAGAGGGAAAACCGATAGATTAGTGGAGAAGAAAGCTGTGGAGGTTTACTGAGTGCTTAGAGCTTACCTGTGGTGGGGAAGGTCTCTTCAGAAGCAGGTTTAGAGAAAGCATCAGGTATGTGTCCTTGTTCTACTATTCTTCCCTAGACATCTGGTTTTAGCTCTGCTCAGATCCTGGTCTGCCATGCTAAATGGTTCCCTGGGTCTATCCAACAGTGCCTGTTCTCTTAATCAAAAGGTAGCATTTCTATGGAATATAAGAGAAGGAAAAACTCTTGTAAATCAGAACTTTAAAACTGGTATTCTGTGAATCATGCAACAAGTACAAAAGGAAACAGATACTATAACAAGAAATATCCATCTGCTTTCACAACCAGAACATGCTCTGCTCTACTCATTCAATGAGATCACCACTTGCAGAGAAGTGCTTACGCCTAGTTGTAATATCTGCAGCCAGAGTGCTATATCTTCTTTCATTCTTGATAGTTTGTTTGTTGTAATAGATACTTTTGAGAAGTTTCAATCTTTGCTTTATCTTTACCACTGTTGTTACCTCATGTTGCTGCATATCTAGTGAGTGTGCTGGCTTTGCAAGTTTTTGGCAGAGGAATTTCCATTTAAATATGCCCAGACCATAGAAATAAATTTTTAAATTGTACAGAATATTAAACCATAAATGACTAGTAAAACAAAGCTCTCGGCAAGTACAAAATACAGTTGTGATGGAGTATCATGTGCAATTTTATTCAGTGAGTTTTTAAAAAATGTTCTAATTTCATTAAGGTAAGTATTTCAAAAGGCCATTTTTAGCTCAGCAGATGTTTAAATGTATGTTAATTTAAAACGATGTTATTTTGTGTCTTCAGATTGCATCAGTTTTTTGCCCTCTTGTGTTGTTCCTTTGTCTTTGACTCAGTAGGAATTTTTTTGTGTTTTATCAACTTTTGTCAGCTGCAGCATCTGGCAATGAGAATGTTCAGCCTCCACCATTAGCTTATAAGAAATGGGGTTTGCAAGATGTGGATATCATTGTTGACCATGCTAGTATTGGTAAGCATTTCTGTTTAATTTCAGATATTTGGCTTAAATGAAACTGAATATTTTCGTGCTGTGAAATTCGGAGTGAGAGCACTTAGTGGTACTGGTTGGATAGAAATAAATAGTGGGAGAAGGCTGTTGTAGTGAATGATCTCATTAACCATCATCAAAAATATATTTTACTTTCTCTTCTAGTCTGGTTGGGCCTCCCCTTTCCACTTGAGGGGGACAAAGGATGTTACAGCTGTAGCTGTCCTGTCCTCTCTTGTTTGGTAAGAAACAGCTGAGAGAGACTAGATCAGATGCAGTTACTCCCATTTCTGTCAGGTTAAAGAACTGTCTGGCAGGCAGGGTAAGACTGGTAAGGGTCTGTCCTCAGTCTAGCACATAAAGAAACTAAAATGTGAGATTGCTCCTTTCCAAAAAAGGCAAACTGACTTTTAGGCTCTCAGACTTTTACTCCTTAGGAATTTGCAGAAGCCCAGGTTCTTGTCAAACAGGCAGTTCTGAGGGATAGTAAGCTTCATTTGTCTCCCACCCTTTTCATAAAAGCAGGTAAGAGGTCAGAATGGGGCTAACAAGGCAGGTGAAGTGAATTGGGTAGAAGTGTTTTTGCTGTTAAACTCCGCTGATTTTTTTTTTCTTCTAAACAAACCAACTACGCTTTACAATTAGCCGATGTACTTCCAGTTACTCTCTACTGTGTTCTTTGGAATTTCTGTGGTTAAAGCTGCTCTGGTCAGCCAAGAAGGCAGGAATATATTTGGGCTTCTAGAGCAATTGCATGCCTTTGTTCTGAAAGTATAAGACATTCACTTTAATATTTTTGTTAGGCATCATGACACTGTCTCCTTTCGATCAAATGAAGACTGCCTCCAATATAGGTGGATATTATGCAGCTATAAAAAACAGCCCACCTGCTATGTCTCAGTATGTTACTGTTGGATCCAATCCTTTCACTGGTTTCTTTTTTGCCCTGGAGGTATGTACTACAAAGCTGACTTGCTGAAACTTTAAATAATTACTCCTTTTCTTTTCTGCGTGGGTATTTCTGAAGTATTCTTATGTTCATTTTATGCTGACATTTCCCCTTCTTGATCTTCTGAAACTGGAACGATTTGCAGTGGATGTGATAGTAATGTCTACCACAGGTTCCTGCTAATGAGAGATTTTTATTTTCTATCTTAAAATGAATGTGATAGTCAAGTAATTTTTTACGATTTGTTAATTTATTGCCAATTAAGTAACTGAAGTTTTTTTTAAAAATTATGTTGAGATTGTGTAAACATGCACCTTAGTGATTTTTGGAGGCCTTTTGGTCTTTGATCCTGTATACACATGGCCTGTGTATATTTGGTCATTTCACATAGTGACACTAGTACTTGCAGAAGAAAACTGTGACTTAAGCTGAACGATATCTGTAGGACACTTATGTTGTCTTCTGTTGTACTGGAGGAGAAGGATGGCAATGTAGCTGTGTGTCTTGTACATTCAGACTCTATGTGTGTGCTGTCCTTATCAGGGTTGAAAGCGATTGAAAATGCTAGAATCAGAATTTTGATTTTGTACTTGCTTTTCCAATATGTTTATGAAAAAACTGCTTACGTTGATATTTGCAAGGATGCCAAAGCCATACACCCGGTAACTCTCCATGATAAATCATACACAGGGTTTTTTTAACTTCTGTTGCAGACAAACATACTGAGCTACCAGTGACTTGCAGGAGGATTTTGAAATGGTAAAGAGATGTCAGAATGGCTTTTCTGGGGGCAATGAATTAAAATTTTGCAGTCTTAAAGCTATGCTTTCTGAGCTGAAAGTCCGTAGGAGGCCTGACAAACTATTCTGCAATTGAGTTCAGTGTAAGAACTATTTCTTGGCTTTCTAAACACTTTGTTCCTTCATTTCAGGGTGGCTCACAGCTGACTAGTTTTTGACTTTCTAAACACTTTGTTCCTTTCTTTCAGGGTAGCTCACAGCCACTGTTGTCTCATGTTGCCTTAGCAGTTGCAAGCAAACTGACTTCGGCATTATTTAATGCTGCCAGGTAATAAAATAAAAAATGGCATTAAATTATTTCTGTTTTAGTACCTACATGAATAGTTTAAGAATTTTTAGAACCGTTAGTATGATTCTCCTAATGTGATTTTCTATTGCAAGTGGCTGGCTTGGTTGGAAGAGTAAACATGAAGAAGAACCTGCCCAAAAACAGAAGCCAAAGGTTGAACCTGCAACCCCATTGGCAGTGAGGTGAGTTTTACATGCTGTCTCAATTGCTTTAGATGTCTTGTGTTTTTAATTACTTGAATTATTTTGAAAGGCACATAATTGATGAACGTGTTTTTCTTGACTTCAAGCAGTGATGATAGTTTGCAGGTTTTTAAGCTTTGTTTCATTTCAGTTTATCATTCTGGACAAATAATTACCCATCTCCTTCACTTCCAGTGTGCTGGGTTCATTGTGACTGTGAAAGAACAGCATGCACAGTTTAATGACAGTATAAGTAAATGTCAGTCCTGAAATTTATCGCTGAAGTGCTTCAAAGAAGCTGTGTAAGGTGCTTGCAACTTACGATAGCGTAAAGCCCCTCACAAAAATTAGGTGGTATCCTGTTTGCCTGTTGATTGTGGAGAGAGGATAATGGGGGCAACAGGTTGTAGCCTAATGTTATCAAGGAAGCTGATAAAATACTAAATTAATTCCTGATTGTTTTTCCTGATATTTTTTTTTTTAAGTATTCTCAAGACCATTCAGCAATAAGGCAGGGCTTATAAAGTAACCCGCTGCTCTGAGATCCCTGCCGGACAACGCATGGCAAGACAGTCGCTTATCCTAGTTTCTGAACTTTGGTTTTCAGTAGTTTAACAGATCTATGAGATCTCTCAGACAGCACATGAACTTTTTTCATGATTTGCTCTTAATGTTACCTGTACCTTTATGTTAACTTAAAAAAAGAAATCTTAGTCCTTATAAGATACTCTGTTTACTGTTTCTGAGGAAAAGTAGGTATCTAGTGTTTTTACTTGATTTTTTAATATTTTTTTTTTTTAGGTTTGGACTCCCAGATTCCCGTCGCCATGGAGAAAGAATATGTCTTTCTCCATGTAACACTTTGGCAGCAGTAACAGATGGTTTTGGAAGGGTTATTTTACTGGATGTGACAAGAGGACTTGCAGTTCGCATGTGGAAAGGTGTGTTATGTACAACAAATAATATTCTTCCAACACTGTGGTGTCTTATGTTCAGACTTAGAATTCCAAGTGATTTTCCATTATTAAGACTTTGGTACATTGTGTTGTTACAAACTAAAGGCAGATGTAACATAAAGTCCTTAAGTGTATTGTTGTAGTGATCCCTGAAATACTGATATGGTCTATAGTAAACATTTGATCTGTTTGGTTTAGATTTTGGTGTAGACTTTTAAATTTTTTCCCCACAGACTGTATCCCAATGGAAAGCTTTTGACCTGATTTTTTTGGAAGAGCTTTAGTGGGCTTCTCCAAGATTCTTTCTCTTGATAAGCTCTAGTATCTTCTTCAGTTCTGCTGAGAAAATAAACAGAAGTTTGAGAAATCTGTAAGAGGGATACACAACTTGTTAGAGTCTTGTTTCATCATGGTGACTGCGCAGGGAGTGCTCAGTCTCTTCTAAACCGAGGGCTTTTTGTAAAATAATGCAGATGTTAAGCTCTCAAACTGTAATTATACCTAATGTTACGACACTTTATTTTCTCTATAGAATTAAAATTTTGCAGCTTTTTGGGAGATCAAAGTTTTAAGAACAGGTAGAAAATCTCTAGCTTCCCTTGTCTTCCCCCCCCCCCGCCCCCCAAGATTAATTATGAATACAGCAGCTACTTCAGCAGCTTGCTAACAGTGTAATAGCTAAAGTAATCATTTCCCCTGTGCATTCCCCTTCTCTCACATTTTGAAGCTTATTAGCTTTAATAGGTGCTTGCTGATGTTCTTGGACTTGGTTTTTTTTGCTCATTACTGAGAGCTTCATATTATCTAGGAATTACTTTTAAGAGTCCCAAGCTTTATTTGATAGTCAGACACATATTTACAATTTGCCAGCCTTTCCCCAGTGAGGCTGTTGAGATGTGAGATAGCTTCTTTTCCTTTTTTTTTTTTTTTTTTTTTTAGCAAAACTTTCTACTGAATTAAATGTTTTGGACTGTACCTTTTCTCATTGAATTGTGAATACTTTTCAACCTTCTCAGTGTAATATATCTTGTTATAAACTTGTTTTATACATTAGTATTTCACTTGTGGTTTGGAGTCTTCATTTGTGCTTGCTAAACCATTGTGTAGTTTAGTCATGTCAGTAGAGCATCTCTGCCTTTTTTTTTTTTTTTAGGAAGATTTTATCAGGGAAAGTATTTTCCTGACTGAGAGAGAAAAAAGATGAGTATGTTTATTGGGTTACTAAAAATTGCATTTTAATGATGGTAAGATATGAATGAAAATGTACATATCCTATTTAATAAGTTATACAAATTTCCTTCCTTAAATCCCTTTTTGTTGATTTGAAACATGGGACATCTGGACACTTCATTTAAGAGATCTTTCTTCTCTGAGAGGCTTTTGCAGTGGTGTAATGTCCAGAGTCCAGACCTGATGAGTCTGGGGTTTTCTGTGGCTTCTTCCAGAAGAACTTGTTCCTCCCCAGATCTTTGCAGGAGGCTGCATCTGATGGCCCTGCTCAGAGCCCGTGGACCACAGTTCTTGACAGGATTCTGGCTGCTGGCAGAGTAGCACAGTTTGAAACAAAGCTTAGGACCGTTTGCTGCTGGAATAGTACTTAAGTGGGTGGTGGTGTTTACTAATTGTGTATTAATTTCTGTACACTAAGGAACTTCTGCTTTCTTTTATGAAGGGTACCGTGATGCAGAAGTTGGTTGGATACAGACTGTAGAGGACCTTCATGAAAGGGAAACTGAGAAGATGGATTTTTCTCCTTTTGGAAATGCACAGGGTCCAAGCAGAGTAGCTCAGTTCCTTGTGATTTATGCTGCAAGGAGAGGCATTCTGGAAGTGTGGAGCACGCAGCAAGGGCCTCGGGTTGGAGCCTTCAATGTGGGGAAGTGTTGTAGGTAAGAAACAGCTAGCAGGTAGGCATATTGCCTGTGCTGCTGCCATAAAGTGATATGTGGATATGCCAGTGGTAAAACTGGGAAGTGCTGGCAGGCGCTTTTTGCATTGCCCACAGTGTTTCTACTGAATGCAGCTTGTTGTTTTATACAAGGGGACTTTGTCATGTTTCATCACTCTACCGTCTTTTTTGATAAATGCATTTAGCAGTTGTTAAACTTCAGCTCTATAAAATTTCAGCTCTATAAAATTTGTCAGCTTTTTATTCAATGTGTAGAAAGAGGAAGGTTGCTAATTTTTTCTTCACTCTAAAGGCCACAGGGTTTTTTTTTGTTTGTTTCAGGTTGTTGTATCCTGGTTATAAAATAATGGGTCTAAACAATGTGACCAGTCAGGGGTGGCAGCCCCAGACTTATCAGATATGCCTCGTTGATCCAGTCTCTGGAAGTGTAAAAACTATCCATGTACCTTTCCATCTAGCACTGAGGTAAGGACTTTATGTGCTCTGTATGACCTAATGAATTTTGTTAGGTTTTTTGGAAACAATGTTTTATGTAGAGAAAGCAATTCTGGTGTTCCTTCTGACTAGTACTCTAGTAATAGTCTTATTGTTTTGTATGCATTGACTTGATTTTTATTAATGTGATGTTAACTTAAAAGTAACATACATAATTAAAGGGTTTTTTTTCAGAATCCTTCGCTTTAGTTCTTTTCACTCATACAATTAAAATAATTTCCCTTCAGTGATAAGAAGAGTGAGCGAGCAAAGGATATGCATCTAGTGAAGAAGTTAAATGCTTTACTCAAAGCTAAAACCTCAGATCCAGGTAGGTTCTCTTGTATAATTTCTTAAGACGGTACGTTGTCAAGTGGTTCTTGTGTTATCTGTCCTGTAAGGATGCAAACACAGGTCTGATTGTGCTACGTTCCGACAGCTGTATGTGCTATGAATTATGATCTTTAGCTTGGTTTTTTTTTTAATAAACTACCAGATTAAATTTAATCTTGTGCAGGGATCCAGTATAAGCCTTGTCTGCCCTGTAAATCTTAACTAAACTATACTTTGAGTGCTTGCATGAAACACAGTGTGGTTGTGGTCAGTTATGCTGTGTAATGGAGTTCAGCATTTGACTCTATAGGTACCCTTCTTTCTGTCAGTAATACAGGTATCTTACAAGAGATGGATTTGGTTTAAGAGGTGGCACTTAGCTGTTATTTTGTTTCATTTTCCCCAAGCTTGTTTTATCAGCTTCTCTAATAGTGTCTTCATCTCTATAGATGCACGTGGGTTCAAGCTACACTGTGGTGTGGGTTGACTTACTTTTCAGAACGAGTTTGAGAAATATGAATTGAAGTTGTGACTGTATTTCTTTGCAGATCTGATTGAAGCTGAAGCAAAGGAATTAATACTTGATATCAAATACCCTGCTACAAAGAAACAGGTGAATATGTAGAAGCTAGTATACTTCAATATTAGGGAAAAAATTGCATGATCAGATTAAGAGTGCTAAATCTTTTTAAGTCTTTCAAAGTACGTTACTTTTTCCTAGAATTACTTGGAGGAAATAATTGAGCTATTTTGTTCTGATGTGGGTTTTGTGGGTTTAATTTTTTTCTTTACCATTTATTAATTGGAATTAATTTTGACTTGTGACTTCCCCAAGGCATCTTCTGTGCTAAAAGTCAAAGTAATAACAAGAGAGCAGACCTTTCTGTAGGATCAAAGTATGCCACAAGTATATGTGAAGACAAAATATAGATGAAAAATCATTGTCGAAGTTGCGCTATTGTTGGCTTACCTTATATATTTTTACAGGGAAATTAAGTAAATGTTTAATTCTGTTGAACGTCTGCTTAACAGGCTCTGGAAAGTATACTGACAAGTGAACGTGTGCCGCTTTCATCTCTCACAAACATCACTCAGACATTAATGGATAATTTAAATAAACAGGGTAAGTGGATATTTATTTTTTAAATATGGAGAGGCGTTTGCACCTTGTCTGCAGTGCTGTAAGACTATTGTAGAACTATTCTCTCCCATAAGACTAGACTTGGTCTGCTTAGTTTTGCTGCTAGATACTATAGGATGTTGCTTCTACATTATTTATTTCTTTAAAATGCAGACTGCAAATAGCTTGCTAGTAAGTATGCTTTGCTATGCTTGCTATGTGCTTAGTAACTTGTGATTATATTTAAAAAAACAAACCCAAACCCCCAACAACCGGGCTTGGTACTTAAATCTAGTAAAAGTTTCCTTCAGAAAGAAGCTTTCACAGACTTCTGTCGGTAGATGTTTTAGTTTGTTCTCTCTCCAAGGAAGGCAGTAAGTATATGGTACTTTGGATCTGTGAATTTTAATGTACTGGAAGCACAAAATCCTTATTACTGAGGATGTGAGCTCTGGCCAGATGCCTGGTATCTTTTCTTGCGAAGCTTTGCTGAAGCTATATTTCATATGTTAGTAGAGATTTCGGAGCCAGTGTCAGGAAATGTCATTTCCCATTCAAAATCTTGTTGCTGAAAGTCTGCAAGATTGTTTCTTTGAAATTAGACACTTTGATCTTTTTAAAATTGCGAGAGCCTTCTTTGTGCTTGAGGTGACCACATTTGGGAGACCCAGCTGGGGACTGAGGAACAGAGAAGAAGGTGCCTCCCACTTCCTTTGCATGTGTTGGGACTTCTCAGCAGCGCAGCTGCTTTTTCTTTGTTTTGGTTATCACTGGATTTAATTCAGCTTGTTAGATGAGGCTTCAGCCATAGGAGTCAAGAAATCCTTACCACTGTTGTGTGGAAGTCCTGAATAAGCCATTTGTTAATTAGAAAGGCTGTGTCCCTTGTCGTGCCTCAGTGAGAACGTGACAACATATTTTTGTAGTTTCAGAGCCTTGAGAGGATCTCTTTCTTTCACTTGTATCAGTGGTGGGGTTTCTGTTACCATTTTCTTGAAGCAGATAGAGGAGGTTGAGAGCTTCACACGTGAGTTCTCTACCTAATTTTGGTCTGACATTCTAAATCACTAGCATTGTCCATTTATATTGGAACTCCTAAAAAACTGAAGAAAAATGGAAACGTGGCCTTTTACGCTGAAGAGAGATTGACAGAACTGTATACCTACTGGGGTCTGTTCGTTTATTTTTAATCTTTAATCTCTTATTGTCATACATAACATTCTCTCCTCACAGTCATAAGAAAGAGGAACTTGGCTGATGTTCTGGCCTTCTAATTTCAGAACAGTAGTGGCGCATCCTTCCACTTGTGCTTAGTAGGTAAAAGATAACGTGAAGGAGATGCTGGGCTCTGAATGCTGTAGTTGCAAAGAAAAGGTCAAGTGGCTGTGTGGCAAGCTCTGTGCATTTCTTTTCTGTTTTTAGGATTTTTAATAGCAACGTGTCAAAAGTATTTAAGGGTTTGTAGGGAGAAAATCATGTTTAGAAGCTGTGAAGATGATATATTCAGAGATATATTTTGTATAGAAAGGGCCTCTCAGGATCTCTAAAATGCTTTCTTTTAAAATAAATAAGTTGGCATAGAGATTCTGTCAACGTTATGTTGATGTTAGTTTCTTACATTCTGATTGTTTTAATTGTTACTGAAATTTGAATGTCAATAGATACATGAAATTTCCGACTGAGATTGTAGAAATACAAAAGGCAGTGTCTTGCAGAGGTGAAACTGAATTAATTTCAGTAGATATTAAGCTCTCTTCTGATGCGAGGAATATGCTTAAAATACTGTAAGAATGAATAAAATATTGTAGTCTGGTATTCTTGATAAAAGAAAATACGTTTGAGACTTAATGTATTTCAGTTTTTGGCAATTTCTGGTTTGGCCTTAAACCAGGAAATTAGAATAGATTTGTCTTTTGTTCAGTTCCACATTGTCAACCTTCTTCAGTTTAAAAATGAGCCTGATATCTTTCTCTAATACTTCTCGGAAAAAATAATTCTTGTTTTATACTGCTGTGAATTAAATGTAGTAATTGCAGGCAGCAGCGCATCAAAAAATTACATTGAGAGACGTAAGTCTCTGCAGTTGTAATAAAGGAGAAGTTTAATGCAGCTGTGAAGTATGTTTCACTACTCCGGGCTGTATATCCAAATTCAAATGAGGTTTTATTTTTTTCTCAGAGCTTGAGTGTGTGGATGAAGGACTACTGCAGTTCTGCGCAAACAAGTTAAAGCTGTTACATCTTTATGAACTAGTTAGCAAACTAAATTCCCAAAGCATACAGAAAGACGCTCCACCCTCGGATAATGTGAGTAACTTCAAAATGCAATTGTCTTATAGAATCAAGTAATGATTTGGTCATAAAAATATGTTTTCAAGGCCTTGGATAAAATAAGTAGGTAAGCAAGTTTCATGTTTTTGTGGCTTGGAACTTTTAGTGAAGTCATTGTTTTATAATGGTTTTTTTTCCCCCGCTGTGTAATTCATCTACCTAATACTCTTTAGCAGTCACAGAGTTGAGACAGTTCAGTCCTTTATCCAAAGCATATTCTTACCTTTGTTTAGTTTTGGAGGGGTGTTTTGGGACCAGTAGAAATAACAAATTCTGATACTTACTTTTATAGCATCATAATTTGGTTTGTTTTTGATAATAATTTGTAGAACTGCTTATACATTTGTAAAAGCCATGTGGAGTGGTGTTACATAGGCTTGTTTGCTCGATGGATGATTGTTATGTTATCGGCAGGATCTAAATGTGGGAAATGCATTGGTTGAAGTCCTTAAATATGAAGCTAGTCAAGGTCTCCCTGTGAGCTGTATGAATAGCTGATTTTCATAATCATCATCACAGAACAGTTTGCTTGGGTTGGGAGGGACCTTAAAGATCATCTAGTTCCAACCCCCTTGCCTTGGGCAGGGACACCTTCCACCAGACCAGGCTGCTCAAAGCCCTGTCCAGCCTGGCCTTGAACACCCCTGGGGATGGGGCATCCACAGCTTCTCTGGGCAACCTGTGCCAGTGTCTCAGCACCCTCACAGTGAAGGATTTCTTCTCGATACCTAATCTAAATCTGCCCTCTTTTGGTTTTTTTGGGTTTTTTTTTTGAGATTATTCAATCTTTACTTTTTAAAGACATCTTTAATATTCAAAATGAAATATTTTGCCTCTTCTGACTTTTGCTGTAGTTTTTACTGTGTTTTTCAAAACATCTGTTTACTTGTGGATTTTTTGGGCTTTTGCCTTTAAGGACTTGGCTAAACTGCTTCGACTGGAAGAAAGAGATTTTCGTAGGCTTGAAACTTTACTGGAGAACTACAAGAAAGAAAACACACAAAGTACTGTTCAGTTTGCTGATGAGAAGGATGACTCACTGTCTGTGAAAATGTTCTTAGAATATTTGGAATATGAAAAGGACATGATTAATGTGAAAAATATGGAAGATGGAGAGTATGTGGCTTTAGGTAAGAGCTACCAAAGTGTTTGTCATACAACTTGAAGACTGATTATAATCTAAGATGGTATAAATATTCTAGCCTTAATCTGGTTTACCTTGAAGTAGTATGTGACAGTGCTACTTCCAGACTCTCACCTTTAGTTATAGGTCTCTCTACCTAGATGGATATTAATACAAGTTGACTATAACTGTGGATATAACTACCCTAAAGTGATGTTACGACTGTTTATTTGTTTATGAATGCCACTAAGTTGGACAGTGATAACTAGATACTTCACAGAGCAGCTGTATTTTGCTGTTTCTGGGCTGACTTTACCCTCAGAGATGGGGGAGCTGACTAGAGGCAGCATTAGGACCATTAGGTGACAGAATAAGGATTCCACATTTGTTGAGCTGAAACTTTGGACAATGTTGATCTGAAATATTATGGATGGGGAGAGCGTGTGGGCTGTCTGTTGGGTTGTATGATGGGGTTACTGTCTGTAGTCTGCTATAGTTTGCAAATCTGTTCCAGACTGTCCTTGAGGGGATCTTGGAGAATAACTAGTGGAAGCAGCTTGAGCTAAATTTGTCTCAAAGGCACTGTCTTTCCAGAAGGTTTCTTTTCCAGGGAAATTTTGGTGTGAACACGGAATTCTGTGCATTGGTGTTGTATGGCGGTCGCTTTGTAGCCTCCTGCTTATTTTAGCTATAATTGTCAGACTTTCAGAGGAATTGGGATTGAAAAGTTAGGCAGAAGTTTGGCTTTCATCTGTAAGAAGATGAAGGGCTGTTCTGAAGCAATCTTAGAATTTGCATTTTCTCTACCATAACAATATATTTAGTTTTAAGAATGGGGATAGAAGTACTGTGGTTCAGCCATGGTGCCTGTAGTGGGGGTTGGAGTAGCCACGGTGCCTGTTGCCAGGGTTGGAGCAGTTGTGGAGCCTGTCATGGTGTCAGATCCAGACACCTCTTCCCTTGAGGGTGTGGATTGTGTTGAGCAGGGCTCCCCCGCCGTGTGGCAGTGATTTGTGTCTCTCCAGAATTGACAGGGTGACAGCATACTTCTTCCCAGCTATTTTACTAGTTGTTCAGGATTCTGTGCTTGCTCAGAAGTGAAATTCCAAAACACTGGAGGTGACCACTGTCCTAAGCACTTGCCCACACTATCACCCCCCCGCCACTCTCACCTGTCCAGCCTCGATGCAGATCTCTGGGTGGTATTCTTAAACAGCTGTTTAACCCAAAGCAAGACCTGAAACACATTCAGGAGACATAGCAATAGAAACGTGCTGGTTCAAGCATCCTGAAGATATTAAAAATTCTCAAGAGCTATTGTAATTAGCCTGGAGGAGATGGGAAAGGTGGAGGAAAGTAAAAGGTGTAATTATTGGTCGTTTCCAATAGATGGCTCCTGAAGTACAGAGATGATGGTCACGCTGAGTAGAAATACCAGAGCAGTTGTGCCACCAGCAATTTTACCATTTTTTAGGCCAGTATTACAAAGTACAACAGAATAATAACCTTAACCCAGCCCCCAGAGGGGATAAACAGCACATCAGGGAACACGTACGGTAAGTAAGGTGTTAGATAATGCAACTCTTGAGAGCAAATAAATAACATTGTGACCAGCGACTATTAAACTAATATAATGAATGCTTAGAACAAATTTGTTTTAACACGCTCTGGTCAGATCTGTTATGTCAACCCATCGTGCCCCATATTGGGCACCAAAAAGGACTGTTATGGTTTAAGCTGGCAGGTAGCTAAACACCACACAGCTCTTCACTCTCTCCCCCCGGCCCCCAGTGGGATGGGAGAGAGAATCGGAAAAAAACCAGTAGAATTCATGGGTTGAGATAGACAGTTTAATAGGATAGACAAGGAAGGGAAAATTATAATAATGATAGTGATAAAAAATTAGAATATTCAAAACAAGTGATGCACAATGCAGTTGCTTACTACCCACTGGCCAATACCCACCAACTGATGCCCAGCTAGTTCCTGAGAAATGGCCCCTGGCCAGCTTTCCCCCCAGTTTGTATACTGAGCATGATGTCATATGGTATGGAATATCCCTCTGGCTAGTTCAGGTCAGCTGTCCTGCTCTGTCCCTTCCCAGCTTCTTGTGCTCCTCCAGCCTTCTCGCTGGTGGAGTGGTGTGAGAATCTGAACTAAGTGTAAACACTGAACTTGGTGTAAACACTGCTTTGCAGCAGCAAAAACATCAGCGTGTTATCAACACTATTCCCATCCCAAATCCGAAACACAGCACGTACCCGCTATGAGGAAGAAAATTAAATCTACCCCAGCTGAAACCAGGACATCCAAGCAGTACAATAATCTTTGTTTTGTTATAAATTCATTTTCTATATGACTCCTTTAGCGGTAGGAACACTTGTGTCCTTTGTAATGAACCTTCTCCACTAAGGGTAAACCATTAGGGCATCCTGGATGTAACTTGGTCCTTCGTGTTGCACTCAGTGGGACCTGATCAATAGATGATCTCCTGTGTAAGCGTACGGGAAGAGGCTGTGGCTTTATGTTGTTCATAATGTCGACTAATTTTTGCTTCAGGCAGCTTTTTCTTCTGGAAGTGTTTGTGTGGGGAGAGTTCCATAGAGGAAATGTGTCGTGCATTGGAATCAGCAGGTTTTAGCCCTCAGATCTTGTTGGTAAGATATTTATTACATACTTTAAAACTTCGATGTAGTATTTTGAAAACAAAACATTGAAAGGAAAAATTCTGAATGTTGATCTTTGGATTAATGCTGTGTTCAAATATCCCCATGTTTAGTTCTTTAGGTATTTGTATCTGTATTTCCCACTAAAGAGATGCCAAAAAAAAAAATCTAGTTGAAAATGTGGATATTCTAGTGGGAATTTCTAGATTATGCATTTAGGACTACAAGTGTTAAAATTTTGCTGAAGTTTTCTTCTACAAAGAAGCAAAAATTATGAGAGTAGTTAATTTCAGGCACTGATACATTTGTTATAATTCCTTTTTGCAAGCAGGGAAGTTTAAAAGGAATTAAAAATTTTTCAGAATCGCTAGTAGTGTTCAGACAATCATCTTGGTCTTTCAACTGCATGTAATTTGTGTTTTGCTACTCTTCTTCCATCCACTACAGTGGAAATACATATTTCAGTATTATTTGCTTGTATTAGGATTTTCAGGGGTAGTATTAATAACTTTTACTAAGCTGAGATTGGTAACATACTGGTATTAGCTGGCTGTGCCTTCAGAAGAGGGTGTTTCTAAGATATCTTTCTAAATGAAAGGTACAGGTTGTATTGTTTCATTTCAAAGTGTCTTATTTCAAAGTTTCATTTCATAGGGTGTCTTATGCAATATTTATATTCATATAGTACGAGTTCATGGGTATAACATTTCTGCTCTCTGCCACAAAATTTTTTAGAGAAAGAAAGTGTTTGTATTAGGTATGTTGCAATATTACAGTTTCATTCAATTGCTTTAATTCCATATTCTATTTTTCTTTTTTTTTTTTTGCAGTCACTCCTTCTCAATTTATGGCTTTCCAAGGAAAAAGATATTCTAGACAAACCAGATTCTGTCAGTTGCCTTCACACTATGCTGTCACTTCTGAGCAAAATGAAAGGTGAAATATGCATTTGGGACATGTAAACACAACTGATATTATTAGAAATCTGCTACTCTGACCAGCCTGTGTTACCATTTAGGGTTTCCTCCCCCCTGCCCCCCCCCCCCAGTTACGTAACAGCTACATGCTGCATGTTGATCAACTAACCAAAAATGCAATCAAAATGTGAAGAGCGTTACAATTAAAGGCTGCTTCATGCCGTGTAGTTTCACTCTCCACTAAGCTGACACAGCTCTTATTTGGCACCAGAAGGTGACTGTCCTTCCTCCCTTTTTTGGGTGTATAGCTCTGGCCCCCCCTCCCCCCACCTTGTGCTGACTGCCTCTCAGAAGTCCTTTGAGTTGCTGTAACTTTTTGAGACACCATTATTCTAGCAGCGTTTGTATATTGAACATCTCTCTTACTTCAGGGGTGCTATATAAAGTCAACTTGTCATTATTTGGAGTAAGCTATGTAAGGAATAATTACTGATTCTCCCACCTCACACAGAGGTGCTGTGGGTATATCTGTGCCAGGTTCCCTTACGTCTAGTTCACCACAGGGCACCACTGTTGGCTTGAAACTGGAAGCATGATTAAGCTACTGCTGCTGTCTGAATAAATTAGTTTTGCTGAACATGAGGCAGCCTGAAGAGGGACGGCTTGAGGGCGTTGAACATGTGTGGCATCTAGAAATCACAAAAGGAGCTGTCTGCGTTGTGAAGTGTCATTTTGTAATAATTCATTAGATCTAGTAAGCACGCAGCAGGTTTTGCTGCCGCGTGATTTAGATCTGTTGCCTGTTTCCTAAAAAGGAAACTTGGAGACAGAGTAATTCACATTATGCTCTTTATTCTAAATTTAATTTATAATCTAGAAATTGTATGCTACATATCTAGAAGAAGATAATGAAGAGTAATTGGAAGTTGCTTCTAATAAAAGCTGTATTAATACAAGTGCTGCTTTACTAGTTTGAACACCTGGTGACCCAAGTTGGGTGTCCCACCCTCCCTTTCCCTCCAGTGGCTATAGACGAGTCCTGGGACACTCAGTCCATTTCTCCCTGGTGGCAGCAAATGCGAACGGCTTGTGTTCAGTCTGAAAATAACGCAGCTGCCTTGTTGTCCGCTCACGTTGGACATTCCGTCACTGCACAGATCGTTGACAGTGTGACAGAGAAAAAGGTAAGTCATTTTGGATGCCCCCCTTCTGTTTTATTGACTGTGTCAGTTCCATGCAAATTGCTGTCTTTAACAAAATAACATCCTCAACACGGGCACAGGCATGCACCATCCGGTAAGCCTGAAAATTTGTATTTGAATTTGAAGAATATCATGCTGAGGTGAATGAATGATACATCATAATTGTTTACTAAACATATTTATATATGTCGTGGGAACTGTACAGTGAGCTTTTGTCTTGATAGCAAATGATGTTGACAAGCTTAAAGTCTACACAGTTCCCACGTGAATTTGAGAAGTCCACTGAACTTTGGATGTTAAACCTGTTTTAACATAGTTTTCAATATTTTTTTTTAAATACGCTGGTGAATTTTCTTAGCACTTACGTTACTATGTTTTCTTAAGGTGATGGGTGTTTGGTTCTCTCGGTAATAAGTATCTTCTTTACAAAGCTGTGATTGAGACTCTGAAACTGCAAGCAGCATTGCAGTTCAAGATGGAAAAGGTTATTCCATTCCTACATAGCACTAGGCATATGTGTGTTTTTCTACTTGACTGAACAAATTAGATGGAGTTTTGGTGATGTTCAGTCTTGTAAGTAGACTGCCTTATAAATTGTAACTAGATTACTGGGAAGTGTTTTAGTATTTTATTGCAATTAACTATTGCAATTCTGTATATTAAAATAGTCAGCGTTGCCCAAATAGGATTGTTGGTATGTTGCAACATACTATGCTTTACCCATGGGCTCTCTCCTGTATCACCTTCTCTTCTGCTCTTAAAAGAATAAAGGAAGAACTTTATTTCCCTCAAAAATTCCCTCCTCTAAAGCCATTTATTCTGCTGCCCCCCCCCCCCCCCCCTTTGTCCTAAAGCCTAGAAATCTTAATAGCCAGGCTTCTGAGAACTCTAGAGTTTACTGCCTTGGTGCACAAAGCTAAAAATCTGATCTACACCCTACTAGAAAGATTCTTGGGCTTTCTGGCAGGGCATTTGCTGATAAATGTGGGAATTAGCAACACAATGCACAGAACTGCCATGTGGTATGATCCAGTGTTTCTGGGTGCATGATACGTATTTTTTAATATGGTAGGTAATTGAAATGTAGGTGGATTAATGTGTATATAGTGAAGGATTTAAAATTAAATCGTTTTGAAGGGATTCTAACACACTTCTCAACTAAATATGAACTTAAAAATGGGACTATTAGATGACTTTTCAGGTCCTTTATTTCCTTAGGCTTCTATTTAAGAATCTGTGCATCTTGTGAGCAATGTGGGATATTGATTTGTCGTTGCATAGTAGTTGATGTACATACTTTGAACTAAATTATTCTTTAAAATGCGGTAGCTCTTGGGATATAGCTTTCAATTTTAACACTATCCATTTTTTTTTAAACAAAACTGTGCTACTTTAATTGAACAGACCTAAACCAGTTTGTATGTTCTGTTAGTTTTCCCAAATAATTGTAGGTTCGGACACGGAGTCCTGGGAAGCACTTTCTCTTGATACTGAGTATTGGAAACTTTTGCTGAAACAGTTAGAGGATTGTCTGATACTTCAAACACTACTGCATAGCAAAGTGAGCAGAAGGACAAAAAGAGTGTCGTCACTGCAGACTGAGCCTTTGGGCAGGCTTTCCGTGAAGAAGTTGCTTGAGGCTGGGAAAGGTACATTTTTTTTTCTCTTGGAAAGACGGGTGATTGTGTTTCTCTGACTTCCGAGCCATCCTTACCTACTTAATGATATACACTGCGCAGGAAATGGTTCTGCTCGTTACTTTTCTTAATTTAAAAACCAATGCAAACCACATAGAATACCGCTTTAAAGTTGTAAAAGGGTATTACTGTGAAGACTGCATTGTAAATGTCTGATCACTTGAATAGGAAGTTTTCTAATTGGTAGAGTTATTATGTAATTAATGGTAGTAGTTAAAACTTGTATCTCTTCTCTTGTCCTTTGATTCTGAATCATAAATCTTGTGGGATACATTGACTATACCTCATACTTTTTTTTTTTTCTTTCTGTTTTAAAATGGCCTAGGAGGTATTGCTGACACTGTAGCAAAGTGGGTTTTTAAGCAAGGCTTCAGCCCTCTTGTACTGAATTTGGCCCAGCACAAAACCAATATGGATCGTACTGATGAATCTGTAGAAATGCATACCCCTATCTTTTTTGAGGAACCAGAAGAAGATGCAGGCTTGGAAACAATCCTAGGTAAGGAAATAACACAAATTTTTCAAATTCTAAATGCCTGCAGAGATGTTTTAGTTGCTACTATTGTGAAGTGGCAGAAACCAGAGTGGGAAGAGGTCTGTCCTGTGACTTTAGATTTTCTTTTTCTAGAGCTGCTGCAACTAGCGTATCAGCAGTTTCCATGTAGTCTTGAAGTGGATGTACTCCATGCACACTGCTGTTGGGAATATGTGGTGCAGTGGAATAAGGACCCAGAGGTAAAAAAATTTAATTTGCGGGGAGTAATGGTTAAGACCGGCTTAACAGAAGCCGTTGCACAAGTTTGTAAATAGTTCATTAAAACTTCCATTAAGAAGACTGATTTTGAAGGCATACTAGTTACCGTTTGTTTGTGATAAGTGGCAAGCAGAAGCTGATTTGAGAAAATGAATGCAGGACCTGCGGCTGAATGGCACCTCACGAAGGTGATGTACAGGACTGTAAGTTCCTAAGCTACCAGATTCTCAAAACTGTAAATGTGGAAACTGCATTAAAATAAGCAGTGTGAAGAAGGGTTTTGACTGTATCTTGGGCAAGTACAAAACAGTTTAAGTACTGCAAAAATAGTGATGAACCTTTCTTCTTTTCTAGGTATGTTAAAACAGACCACAGAATACTAGATTTGTTAAACTAGAATCCATTCCATTTAAAGAAGAAAGAAGGATTTCTTGAATATTCTTAGATTCCCTGGCCACTGCTTGGAATTGTCATAGGAGAAAGAAAGAAAAATTTCTTTCTTCCACTGCTGTCCTGTAGCTTCTCTAATATTGGAGAACGTTGTCCAAAGTTCTGATGATGATAAAATTGAAATTGGCACTCCTTAGATTTCTGCAGCATAACACCTTGCTATAGAATAGAAGGTTCCTTTGAGATTGTGAAAAACGTACTCTATCATTATGAAATGCAGTAAAAATTAATCTTCCTAGCACAAATGGATTTTGTATTTGAAAAGTGACTGTAGTCAGTGGAGGTACCTTTCAGCGAGGAGTATGTTAGCAGAACATATACTAAAACAAAGCCATGAAAATGGTGCTGAAATCACAGTGTGTTTGTTACTTTGCCATGCGTGCGTATGTTTGTCACATAATAGCAGAAAAGACTGAAATATCAGAATAACTTACAAGTTTTGTAACTGTCAAAAAATAGTAGCTTTAAACTAATCTGCCTGGGCCCTTTAAGAATCAACAGTTTACATTTATACCAAGTTTTGAATAATCTATTAACTTGCTCTTTTACTTTTTTGTTTTACATAAGGAAGCATGTTTTCTCATTAGGTCCATAGATCATCTAAGATGCATTGTTAACGCTCACGTTCAGCATGGTAAGTATCTTTGTTGAAATTGTAAAACAACAGAATAAACGACTGTGTTCAACTAGTGTAAATGTATACAGTTCATAGGTAGTGATAGCCATTTTTTCTAAATAAACCCTAAACAAACCAAAAAAACCCCCAATCCCCAACTGCTGACATTCAAGCTTTTGTTTTTCATGTTGAAACACTGTTTCCATCAGAACCATGAAAATAAGTTGGTGAGATTAAAGTTTTAATGTGTTTAAAACCATTTAAAATAAAATTGCTCTGAAACTATTTTTTTCTTGTATTTTAGTGACACATGCTTCTTGCAATTACTCTTCATGCATTTCTTGATACTCTTGATTTTTGATTTTATTGATACTTGATACTATTATAGTGAATGTGATGACAGTTGCCTTTTTTGTAGACTGCTTATGTGTACAAATAAGGTGCACTCTATGCGTAAACAACTAGTCTTAAACCTTCTTGCTTAGCACCAAAGTTTGTTCTACCTACAACGTTTAACCCAGTTTACATAATAATTCTAATCAATGGTTCATCGCATTTCTGACTGTTATTTCATCACCAAGGTAGTCTCCCCCTGAGAAATCTGAAATCTAAAGTACCAAGTATAAAGCAAAGAAGATAACTTACAGTTCCTTCTTGTTTCGTTCATCTTTTTTTTAACTGCCCTCCCTGACTTAGAGAAACTTTGGCTTTTCACGCCATTGCTAGTACGATCTCTTTTCTGTTCCTTCGGAGTTTACAAGCTTGCGATTGTTCTAGGTATTGCTCTGATGATGTGGAACACATTCATAGTAAAAAGGCTCTCTTCTGCTACGTATCTAATGGAAAAGGTGAGTGCAGTGTTGTGAGTATTTTTGAGGCTGAATTTTTATAATTAACTGAAAAATGAAACTAGTATTTTTAAACAATTGTTTTAAAAAGTCTGGGATATCTCTGATTTAAGCGTCAAAAGCCTGCTTATTTCATTTGTTATGTAGCTAACTTGGAATTGATGAAGGAATGCATATTTTAAAATATCAAAATCTGGAATGATCAACTATAGGCAGCTTTAAATAACAGCTAATCAGCACAGGCTGATGTATACTGAAGACGTGCAGTGTTAGCTTGTAGTTGCTAAAGAAAAAGTATTTGTGAAACAGTTTGAAACTGTGTATGTGTCTGTTTGTGTCATTTTACATCAGAAAACAATAAATAACTTAGTGTTTTCTATGTGCCTGTTTCCTGCTAAGTTATTGCCATGAAAGTTTCTGGTTCCCACAAGCAGCAGCTTTTCCTAATGTGGTCCAAGTTTTGCGTGTACGAGTGCTTGTTTCTCAAAAGGCAGAACATTTTGTGGATGTTGTTGAGCGTTTCTGTCACTACCTTTGTGTAAATCAGCTTCTGTTCTAGTCGGCAGCTTGCTTGCTGTGGGGTTTAGCAGTCTTCTGTCCCTGCTGAGCTTCAGGTTTTTTCACGCTTAGAAATACAGCATGGATCTATTTATGGGAAGTCAGTCCTGTTTAGGACTGGAAGACAGTTTAGGAAGGAAGAGTACTGTCAGTAAGTGATAGATCTGTTCACATTGTGTAAGGGGAATCTGCCTGTTGGTTTGCTGGAGGCAGAGCAGCAACCAAGTGTTTTTCAGCGTAGAAGTCCAGATGCAGAGAGAGAAGCATTGATAGTGATTTAACAGATGCCCCCCGCCCCCCCCAACAAACAAACCAGCAAAGAAAACCCCACAAAACCCAGAAGAATTTGCTGTCTTGTCATCTTTTTTCCTTCTCCTTTGCTCCTCTCATCTTCTGCTTTTGCTTTTTGTTTAGCTCTAAGAATTGGGAGACTGTCATCTTCCTCGTTCCTTTCAGCAAACAGGCTCAGTTGTAGTAGGTGTTTCTTCTGCAAAAACTCTTCCAGTTTTTCTGCATGCCTTTATGGAAATCCACCACCATTACTTCTACCTAGATTAATACTCACAGGAGAAGAGATATAAAGGCTTTTATTAACTGTTTTTGCACACATCTGTTACCTTAAACAAATATCATGTAATAACAAATGTTGCTATCTTTTTTTAATCATTACTTATGTATGCTTGAAAGCTGGGAGTTAGTCCTTTGGGTTTGTGTCGTAGAAGCAGTAGCACACTCACCAGCTTCTAGAAAAATAAAGTTTCCAAATCTGTCGGCACTCAGTACCATAATGGACAGCTCAAAGTTGTCTTGAATTCAGACTTTGAAACAGGATGATAGATCACTTGAATTGGAGTTTAAATAATCCTGTAACTCAGGACCCTGGAATCTCACTTCAGCTGTTGTTTAGACTCTGCCATGCTGTTGTAATTATTTTATTTTTTTGTGCTATGGAAGAGAGAACTTCCACTTACATGTATGTGCTTTGTCGTGTGCAGCACGTGATGCAATTTACAGAAATCGGGCCTCCTAGTAACATTGCTAAACAGGGGATGATTGAGGTGTGTCTTCTGAAGAATTCAGACAGGCAAAGCATGGAAACCCCTTTAGAACTTTGTTATTAGACCTTCTCTATCTCAATGAAAAGTGCTGGAGCATTCACTTTCCTTTTCTTCTTCCCTTGTTCCCTAGTGTTTCTTTCTAATATCACAGAGCTAGAGCCATGTAATACCAAGTGTATTATAGAAATCACTGGGAATTTTTTAGCTGCCTTTGAGATTTGAATTGAGGACGTTGGGGACTTATTTCTAATCCTGGACTTCAAGAGGAATGAATTAAGTATGGGCATCAGCAGTGTTCATTTCCGAGTTGTATGATCTGTCTCAAATCTTTTGCTGAAAGCAAGCTATGCAGTGTGTCACATTATGTAGCTGTAATGAACTGTTTTCCCCCTCTGAATTAGAAAAATAGTAATAAAGGGTTAAAACATGGGGTAACGGTTACTTTATGATGAAAATTATTTAATTGTGCTGAATTATTATGTTTTATTAAACAGGTTGGAAAAGCTCCAAAGGACAGATTGTGCAGACGGGCAAGTAATACTACTTTTGTCTAAATGGAAGGAAAGAAATAAAAATGCCTTGATTTTAATACTGGTTTGCGATTTATTTCTGGAAGTTTCAAAAAAATTCAAAATACAGCCCTAGAGAAAATGTTACACATTTTAAGAAATGTAAATTAATCTTTATCTGACTAAGCAAATTAGAACAGTAGTATAACTTCAAATATTATAGAAGATAGATTTCAGACTATAACATGACAAACTACTGTTAGTTTTCATGCGTAATTTCATTAGTTACATATTTTTTTTGAAGACACCCGATGTGCTCAGAAAATGAAATTTACTAGATGTGATTACTTGAGGAATTCAGTCTTCTTTAGAGATACAGTATTATAAATGGCTACATTTAGCTTTATTCCTATTTTTTCCCATTATTTCTAATTAGTTGTTGTACTTCAGCAAATATTTGTTTACCTTTAAATAGAATAGGTTAATAAATTGAGCTTAACGTGTTTTATGTCAACAACTCTTCTCAAACGTACAGAGCTAATAAAAGCCTGTTTCAATTCCAACTGAAACGATTTAAACCATATTGTTTGTTAACAGGACGTAGGTATGGGTGACACAGCGATGACAGCTTTTCTCGGCTGCTGTTCAGATCTTCTTCAAACATTGCTGGAGGTAAATTTTTATTTTTCCTGTAGAAGGTAAGGAACTTCACATTTAACGAATATCGTTATACAAATTTCTGTACTGTTCAATTCAGACAAATAGGAATGAACTTCTAGACGATGTGAAATTTTCTTCTTAATTTCGCTCCAGAGAAGTTGTGATTAAAGCAGTGTCTTTTCCATAGAAGGCCGATACAGAGGACATTTTGCATGTGACTACTTTTCTGTGTTGCTCTGGCAGGCTGATGTTAGCAGCGACGAAATGCAGGCTCCTGTCTTAGATACCGAAGATGCTTGGGTGTCGGTAGAAGGACCAGTATCGATCGTAGAGCTAGCCCTTGAGCAGAAACGCATTCACTACCCACTTGCTGAACACCAGTTTGTGTTATGTACTATCTTGTACGCCATCATGAGGTTTTCTCTGAAGAGTGTGAAGCCTCTTTCGCTGTTTGATAGCAAGGTATGTCTTTTGAAAGCATACATCTTAATGTTGCTATCCTTCCTCTTGCTATCTATAATACATGCTAGCGTTCGCTCTATTAATAGTTCATGCACAATTGTCTGAAAGACATTAGTTCACTGTGGTGCATTAATGATGTTGTCACCAGAATTCAGGCTGAGACCCAAACTTGGTGCCTTTCCTTATGAATAAAAGATTTGTAGTGACCTCAGATGCATGAAAATCCGCTCCTTAATGATTAGCTGGCCTGAAAATACTGCTTCCTAAGAACACTGGGTGACTGTTTTTTTCTAGTTACTTTGAGAAGTGCCAGATCAGTCAAAACGTAACATTTCTGACCTTAAATATTTATGTTAGTGTCGCTCTTGTATCCATTATTGCTGGTGATTATTCCAGAATTCTGAGCATCTCAAACAGAATAAGCAGCTTGTCATTTAGTGCATATAAACCACTTTTTAAATGCAGTGACCTTGTTTTTAATATTCATTACAATATATCTCCAGGAAGGCTTGACCCTGATACAAAGCAGGTACCACAGACTGAGCTTTCCTCCTCCTAGCCTTACCACACTACAATTTAAAGAAAAAAACAACAACAAAACAAAACCCACAGAGTACTGGTACAGACTTTTATTTAATTCCTGCTGTGGAAAAGATGATTTAGTCCTGCAATACTGTGCGGATTTCTTCTTAATGATTTACTGGAATATTAGAAGTGCAGAATATTACTCTGCTTTTGCCATAGGTTCTTCTCTGTGTGCAAGCTCTGATGAAGCAGTTGGGTCTGGTTTCAGCATTTTACCATAGATCAAATTCCATTGTTTTTATGCACTTTTTTTTTTGCTTATCTGTTAGCAGAAAGCATTATACTACCTCTTGTCCTTTAAGAATGCATATTACATCTCAGGAGTGAAATTAGATCCTGGTCCTGTGCCTCCTTTCTTTTACATACAACTCTTATTCTCAGCTGCTGCCTTTTTGCCTTCACTCACTCAAGATTTCCATTTGTTCTGTGAGCTTTATGAGACAATTTCTAGCAGGTCTTTAGAGAATCTTGGCTGATGGCTGAAAAAAGGGTTAAAGGTTCTGAAGGCCATTTATTACCTTATTTCTGACAAGGCAAGTCACTGTCTAGACTTACACGTTCATCACTGTCTTTTAACACAGGCGCTTTTTCGGTCCCAATTTCCCTACCCCCTGCCTCAGTAGGGAGCAGGAGTGCCAGAGATGCTTGGCATTGCACATGTCACTGCTGCAGCGTGATGGGCTGAAACAAGGGCTACCACGTGCCATCACTCAGGGCTTTACCTGAAATTTGATTCGTCTGGAGCTCCAAGAGACCATAAGATTCCTTACGGGTGTCAACTACACCAGCAGGGAACAGATGAAATGCATTTTTGTATCAGCTAGTTTCCATTTCTCTCTACGTATTATGCTTGGTATGTTGGTCGAGAGCCAGGGACCGGGAAATAACATCCAAACTTCAGCTCCTGCTGGTAGTATATATCAGCTACCTGTAGTAGGCAGGCAGTCCGAAGTTTGAAAGCAAATCCTTGACATATTATGATTGCACGAACAAAAGTTTGGTTTTGTCCTGTAGCTTTAACTTACAATATTCATTTTTATCCTCGGAGAGAAATAGAAGATGCAGTACAAATTAAATGTAAAAAAATAAGTAGGCTTCTTAGCATTGGATCAAAATGGATTACTTGCATTCCCCTGTATCTCTGAGGCCTGTCTTTGTTTCTCAATTTTAGGGCAAAAATGCATTTTTCAAAGACCTTACTTCAATTCAGCTGCTACCTAGTGGTGATATGGATCCGAATGTGTTATCCCTACGACAACACGTAGGTATAAGTTTTGTACTGAAAGTTCTTAAACTTCTAAAATTTCAAACAATACTGAAGTAACCTGCAATTTTTGCTTCCAAGTTCTTGGTCAAAGTTGTGAGTGCAGTGGTTCAGACACTATGTTCATCACAAAAGGCCAAAGAAGTCTCAGAAGAGGAACTGTTTCCTTTTGAAAAGGGGAAGAATTGGCCAGCTTTGGCTGTGGACCTTGCTCAGTATCTTCAAGTCTCTGAGGATGTGGTCAAAAGGCATTATGTCTGTGAGCTGTATAGTTATGGGATGGATCATCTTGGGGAAGAGGTAATAACAGCTTTTAATGATTTTAAATCGATAACAGCATTATGTCAGATACTCTGCTAAAATTACTTTTTTCACTTACTTAAGATGCCTGGAAGGTTTAGGCAAGTATTATCAGGCTCAAAAAATCCCTAGGCTGAAAAAGCCAGGCTGGAAAAATACTTTTTCAAGGCTCATAATTATCTTCATTTTATTTCCCAGCAAGAATCTGTGTATAGCAACTAGCAGAAACATGACAGGGAGTTATACTACTGGTCTAAACCAGTATGGCTTTTCTTAGAAATTTGACTATATTTGATAGTTTCAGGAATCTGCTTTTTTTTGCCTGTTAATCTCTTATTTTAGGAAAAGTTTACCAGTCCTTGGACAAGAAAATCCTTCCCTTTCTTGAGGGGGGAAGCAAACAAGAGATTATATGGAAGTTAGGAATATGTTGTTGAACTTAACATATATTGTAAAACCTATCTCTTGCTCCTGCCCATTGCTGTGTACGGAGTAATTCTCTGCCTTTGTTCACACTTCTGCTGTTACGAAGCTTTTAGTAATGTGCTTTATTACAGTAACAGGTAACACAAGAAACAGCCTCCAAACTATTTGTCCTTTTAGTATTGAGAAGCTTCTTTTGATACAGCTTCTCCCTGTTTTTCTATTCTCTACTTCTCCCTGTTTTTCTGTTTTCAGGCCTACCTTCAGGTGGCTGACAAAGAAGTGCTTGCATCCCAGCTGCTTATACTGGCTGGACAGAGACTGGCCTTTGCTTTACTTCATGTGCAGACGAAGGATGGTACGGAACTCCTTGCCAGGCTTCCTCCAACACTGTGCACTTGGCTCAAAGCTATGGTAAGTTAAGCTCGATTTAGGAAAACGGGTTGATTTTCAGAAGCTTCTGTTTCCCAAGACAGAGATGACAGCTGAAGGGCCCTTTCTTACTAACGGAAACAAGATTTTGTTCTCATTTTTCCTGGTGCTAGTTCTGTTTCATGAAGGATAGAACACTTTCACGGGTCAAAACATCAGCTTGAGTTGATAAACCTTAGTAATCTGTTTTATACAAGCTCAGGAGGATTTATATGCAGATGATCAGCTGTAACATTGCTCTGATTTGTTTATTCTTTTATATAGAACCACCGGGAACTTCAAAATGCAGAAGTGCCAATTGCAGTAACAGCCAAACTCATCAGCAAAGTCATGGAGCACCTACCGGAGAACCACGGGCAGTATAACCTGGCCTTGAACCTGACAGAGGCGGTAGAAGCCATCTCACAGTGACGCTTTCGGTTGGCGCGGTTCTGCTGTGTAGCGGTGTAATGCGTGATTTCACACGACTGAGGCTGAACTTGAACTGAAAGAAACTTCTTCTGTGTGGCTCTTGTTTAACAACGAAAAGAACAATGCATCCCATCCCAGAATTTCAGAAGGTAATTTTAAATTGGAGTATATTTTAAATTCTGCACTAGTACAGAGATGTTTAGTTTCTAGTACACTTGTTAGTATCTGAAATGCTTTGTTATTTATTTCTGACTTGAGTGCTTTTTGCGGTAGTCTATCTAAATTGGATATATTTGACAGCAGTTTTAGTCCGTTTACAAAATCACATCTTGTGAAATTCTGTATTTCATGCTGGCAGTAACTGCTGCAGTTTCAGTGTTCCATGTATGATTTATTTTTCCAAACGAGCTGTAGTATTACACCCGAGGAACAATAGTAATAATAATAATGATGATAAAAAAGAGTCTCTGAAGTTACCATGTAAAGCCAATACTGCTTTTTCAGAAGCTAGAGCTGGTGTTGGGCTCGTGCCTTGTAACTGCATTGTAGGTGACGATGACAGCTGCACTAGACAGGGTGAAACGTGCTGGGGCCTTACGCACGGGGGGAACAGCCCGCGCTAGAAACAGCTGGGAAGGAGAATCCAATTCTCCAGACACAAATATAGACTCCTCTCGCAGGCCAGGTCTCCCCCAGTATTGTCTCTTAAGGTGCTGGGCTTCAGCTAAAACTGGATTTTCATCTCTCTCCTTTATTATTAACCTCTGCTGAGTTTAAGTAGGTCAAGGAACGTCTTACTGGAAGATTGTTCCCCCATCTTATCGCTGTAGAAGATGTAGTATGCTATAGATCTCTGCACATGTTAACTCGTAGTCAAAACCTGCTTTAAATAGTTGACACAACTTCGCTGAAGATCTATAGTACCGAGTACACTTTAGCCTTAAAAACCCTTTTATTTACAGTACCTACAGGGAATCATATAGTGAGTATCCTCACTATTGCGGTGGTATTAAACATGATTATCTTGCATCAGTTAGTACTGTTTACTGTCTACCTAAAGGAAGCCAGGAGAGAAAAATGAAATTGGTGTACACTTTTTGGAGTCAGCTGAAATTCCTAGGTCCATCGTGTAACCTGCTCCTCTTGCATTAGACGTAAGAAACAAAGTATTCCGCCTTGCTGGAGACAGAACTTGTTCTTACCTTTCTGAAGTATGTGCTGCTGTCATCTAAGGGTTAGACTCCCCCTAAAAACCAAACTGTTATGTAGGTGGCTTGTTCTACCAGCCTCCTTCACCTATTTGGCATTGCCAGTTCCTAATTACTGCACTTTAAAATGTAGCTGTTGAAGGCTTCTTGAAGTTTTGATACTACACGAGATCATAGTAAAGAAAAGTAAGCGGCCAGCCCTGGCCTATGTTTTAGGTACTTCTGTAGTGACTGCCCTAACTGAGGTTAAAACAGCTGTAGGGGAAAAACGCAAGGCAAGATTATACTTTACCTCCTTGCCTGACAGCACTTCAGACTTGTGCAGAAAGGAGTACGCTAGAGATTCAGTCATCATGAAACCCAGGGAAAACCAAAACTGTTTCTTAGTTGCATTACATTCCCGCATCCTGGGAGAGCTGTGGAAAGGATTTTACTGTAAGTGAGTATCATGTCAGAGCTGACCCACTACACCAATCAAATCTGTAATGTATTGTAAGTAACACTCTGTATATAGTGCTATTTTGTGTCTAATTTGCTGTGGATTTGTGTAAATTGATTAAATAAAATTTGAGGTTTCATTGTCTCTTCCTTCCTTTTAGGGAATGGTGGTCACTACCTTTTCTTCTTCTGTTCTGTTTTACAAGAGGAGTAGGCACTCCAGGGTAGAGAGGGACTGGTTCTCTGGGGTCCTGAGAAGCACCTGCTGGCAGTATAAAAATTACACAGCAGCTGTTTTACTGTGCAGTTACACTTCAAGGGAAGTAAACTTCGAAAGAACACAGGCTGCTAAACCCAAGTAAACGGGTTATTTTGAATGACCCTTTTTATTAAGCTGAAAAGTGATATACACAGGTAGGTATATATACATAAGGTTCCCCCCAAAACCAGCAGAAAACTCAGCCGGGGCTTAAGCGTTTGGTTCTACAGGTTGCAGCACAGAGACCTTCTGGTTAGCCACCGCTCTTGTATACTTCACTACTCAAGACTCTGGAACAGCTTGTGCAGAAGCTTTTCATCTTCACGTGCTGCCTTTTCCAGCAATGACTTTCAGGCACCGTGGGCAGGGAGTGCTTGAGGAATCGGAAGTGTATCTCCTGCAGCGAGGGCATTTTGCTTTGGCAACGGGTAGGGCTATAACTTTATACGACGATTCTTCACGGATATCACCACCTGTTAAAGAAAGCGTTATTGCTGAGAGCGGTGGTCACTTCATGTGTATAGTACTCAACTCGTAGGTGTAGGTGTAGTTAGCAAAGCATGGTGTAGTGCAGAGAAGTACCAGCTGCTTAGCGTAGTAGCGTGCCTGGAGTAGTTCTCTTACCTTCCAAGTTTATGAGGAAGGTCCCTTTGGTGATGTTTGCATCTGCAGGTGTTTCTTTAGGCAGCTCGCTCAGCAGGGTTGTCTGGGAAGCCATCATTATTTCATTCAGCTGTGAAACACTAGAAGTTTCTTCAGCCTGCAGTGCCTAGGGAAGAGGGTTAATTTTCAAACTTGCAACCTGGTTTTGTTCCTTGACATCCCTCCCATAGAAAATATTAAAGCAAAAGTAGAACCACTGTATGTGGTTGCCACAGCTGTCACAAGGAACACAAGTTTGCTTACGCACACATGTGCCTGTGTGTGTGTAAATATAGGCATATATACAGCTCTGTGTACATCCAGCATCAAAACTGGGGTCTGCTGCTGCAAGCTCTAAAATACTCCGGTCTTCAAAACAGATGCTAAGACACCGGTTCCTAGTCAGTGTGGGTGATTTGAACCACGAGCCTAATTTACTTACTCCTGCCAAGAGGAAGAGTCCAGACTGGAACTACAGCATCTAAGGGTCCCTCTGCAGAAATTTTCAAGTTACTTTGACCCCCAGAGGAAGAAAGCCCATTACTTTGGGAAAGTACCGCCGGCGGCACTACAACAGGCGTTCTCAAGGAGTGCAGAGCTGGCAGTCACTACTAGCGTAGTCCAGGGGTCAGCACGGGGCCCGGTACCATCTAACACGTTAGGAAGCTGGGTGACGGGGCAGAGCGTACCCTTAGCAAGTCTGCTGATGACACGGTGCTTGGAAAAGTGCCTGACGCAGCTGAAGGCTGCACTGTTTCTCAGGCTGAAGAAATGGGCTAGCAGCAATCTGAAGTTCAGCAAAGGAAACTGGTGCTCAGTGACAGGAGCCAACAGACAGAAATGGAAAGAGGAAATTCCAGGGAAACACAAACCCGCTTTTTTTACTGTGAGGGGGGTCAAGCACTGCCGCAGGCTGTGAAGCCTCCACCCTCCAGTATTCAAAACCCAACTGGACAGAGTCCTGCGCAGCTGCTCAAGCTGACCCTGCCTGGGCTACACCATCGCCAGCCATCCCTTCCAGCCTCAACTATTCTGTGATTTCCTGGCAAGTAACAAAGCAGAAGAAAGTTTACAGAAATTAGTATTTTTTGCACAGACAACACTATTCTTAGTTGCATCTTTTACCTCCATTAACTCAAACAGCAATCCGGGCTCAATTACAATAACGACTTCATATTCCAAAGCATTCTTGCCGGAGATGGACCCAAGGAAAGAGTCTCTCATTGCACATGCACCTTCTATTGCTTCCTCAATGCCGGGCTTCTTCCATGTTGAACTTGCATTAATCCAGCCAGTACGAAACACACCCTCTGAGCAAACAAAAGAATTTTTAATTTAGTGTCTCTCTATTCATAAAACCCAATGGTGTACCTCTGCATTTGCACTTTCTGTGTAATTAAACAGTGCACTAGAAGAACTGCTTAGAAATTATACGTGCTTTACCTTTCTTATAAGGCAGGTGCTGGAAAACCTCCTCTGCCAAGTGAGGAAGAATCGGTGCAAAGGATCGGACCACGACATCTAAAGCCTCTGCTAGCACAGTTTGGCACGAGCGCCGCTTAGGATCTTTTTCCTCTTCACAATAGAGCCTGCAAGACAGAGACGAAAGCTGGAAAGTATCTGCACGTTCATGTTGCTGTTTCTGCTTAAGAGCCATAGCTCCAGGACTGCCACTGGAAGTGCAGAAGTCTGACCTAGCTTGCCTTTCTAAGGAAGTTTTCTTAGCTGCCCTTCCTGGGCAAGCACAGTGGCGTGGGTACAGACCCATGTGCATATGCAGCCACGCTCCCTCATGGGAAAGGAGATTCTGTACGTGGCATGTTAATTTGCCTCACTTGTATGGCAGAGAATCTCTTCTCGGGGAGGCGGGTGAACCTGCAGCTCCGTTAGCCTTTTGCTCTGGTTCATCTATAAAATTCAGCATTAGGGCTTTTTTCTTTCCCCACCCTGCCCTTTACTTGCATTCTGAAAACTGAAGATCAGTATAACCTGCAGTCAGCATCACCTCCCTCCCCTGTGAAACAGCCCTTTCAAAAGTTACAAAGGTATCGGTCACATTCTTTGGATTCTTTACGTGGTTTTTAGATCAGTAAAAGACATTTGGCTGCCCAGCTCAGTGCCCAAAGCCCTTCCCTCTGCCTTCCCACGTTCAGATGCACTCTCTTCTGGGTAGAAATGCACAACCAAGAATCTATCTTTAAAACTTAAGTCTTAAATGTCTACGCTTGATTACTTTTCAAAATGATTCAGTACCCCAAGTGGACAGAATACAGAAGCACGCTGATGACATTAACACTCAGCTGAAAGCAGCTAAGCTTTCACCTGTGAGCTTTAGTGCACGAACACAGGATACGCAACCGTGAAATCTCCTCCGAGACACCCGCAGTCACTCAGCATTCGCCTGGAACGTTATTACCTCGATCTCAAACAGATTAACTTGTCTTTTCCCTTTTAAAGGCAGCAGTAATGAACTTACCTGTCTTTGACTGTGGTGAAATAAAAGTTAGACAGGTTTCTGGAACAGAACGCTTGCAATAGTCGAACAACTTTGCTATAATCATATTCTTTGTACGCCTCGGTAACCTGGGGGAGGGAGCAGAGAGAGGAACAGTATATCGGTTTTCATCACGTGGCACATAATGACAACCTCTGATGAACCTGAACTTAAACTGTAAGAAGCAACACAAAGCCTTGGGAGAATCTTTTCTTTAAAGGTTGTTGGAGTGGAAAAAAAAATATGGTAATTTGGTTAACAATTCGGACAAAGAAATAATTTCAACTCAAAATCTGAGGGGAGAGGACAGGGGGAATCCCAGAAATTCATGTCTGTATCTTCTCATCCAGCAGAATGGTTCTGAGTGACAGGAATGACTAAATTTTGGACTACAGAAGATTTCCAAAGCTCTAGAAGTTTTTGGTTTTGTTTTTACATTTTTAAATATCTTACTCTGTTTCTATAGACTTCTGATTTCAGGCCTTGGGCAGGGGGAGAGTGGGAAAGACTGGTCTATGTCAGAACCAAGTTAAGAATGTTAAAAACAAAGCCTTCCTCTCAAAACTTGCAATGTGCTTAAGGGAGGGCACATTGCATCAAAGAAACCTTCGTGGTAATCATTTGCCTACTTAATACATACTCTTTACTCATACTCTTAAAAGAATTTTCCCTAGAGGTATAACCCATGAAAAATGTTACACATACAGTCATCTAAAGACAATCTGCCCCTACCTTGCTGCCATAATCTTGCAATAAATGCAGCATGTATTGATCCACTATGTACATCTCTGAAGCGGGGATGGAATCGGTTTCTGGATTGAAGCCAGCCATGTTTCCCAGCATGAAGCGTAGTGTATTCCGAAGCTAGAACAGAACCAGAAAAATTAAGCATTAATGGTCTGCACTTGAGATGAAACACAAAATGGCAATATTCTATAATGAGTTAACTGAGGTTGGCTGTTTTTTAAAATGGTTGGTTGAACAGTTACAAAAGCATCACGAAATACATAGGCCAAAACTAGTCTTTTCCTTAGCACGCTTTACTATTTGTTCCACAGATGCAAAAAGCTGTAGTATCTACCTAAATGAGTTTGGAAAAACCTTCCTTAGTCTAAAGATTGAAGAGCTTTGCAAAGAATCCTGCTCAGGCAACACAAAACCAAATACAAAGAGGACCCGTTGTTAGAATGACAAGTGTTAGCATACTTGGCTCTCACCTTGTTGATGTCATCTCTTGCAGCATTAAGTACAACGGGCCCAATCAGAACCTCCGTAAAAACATTGGATTCTGCCACCCACCAGCGAAGAACATCGGCACCGTATGGGGGATCCTTGGTGTGATCCTAAGTAGAGACAAAGTCACATGAGCAGGGCTGCAGGGGGTCCTGCAGCATGGCGAGCAGCGCAATTCCGTGTTGTCAGTGCTGCAAACATGTCCCCACGTGTGCCCAGAAGGCCCCTGTATTTGGAGGCCTTCACCCTATTTTAGCAAGATTTACTGTTAAGCCAGGGCCACAATATACACTCACAGCAGCCTGTGTACAGGCAGTGCTAGAACCCAGGTAAACTGAGATAAAATCCTTCGAACGCTTAACATAAAAATAGCAGTGTTAATATCTAAGACTACATACCTTTTTTCACCCCCTTCAGACTGTTTCCCACCCTGTTTTCAACCCTGAAAACGGCTTCTCTCCATTTTGAAAGAATAGTAACTATTGTGAGTTTATTGAATCAGATAAGCGAGTCTTTGTAAGGATGGATTCTTTCGTCTAGAGAGTTGCAATATCTGCTTAACACCCTCAGAAAGAGTGACAGCAGGACTGGGGAGGGAAAAAAATTCAGAGCATCACCTGCAGTGCAACCTCCATGACCAGGGAATGAAGGAAGTTTCCAGAGTCAATAAACAGCTTAGGCTGAGAGCAGACAGACTGCTGGGGTGCAGCCACTACTCTGACTGCTCTGCTGCTAGGCCCAGCTTGTGGGTTTCAGTCAGTTTGAAAGCAAAGGTTAATTTTTTTTAAATCCCCCCCATCGCTCCCTCAGCAGTGTTCCCAAGCAAAAATGAACCATTCTACATCCTCTGTATAATGTGTTTTCTTTTCTCTTAGCACAGAACGAAGGCGTGGGGTGTGTTTGGCACCACAGCCGAAGCGAAAACAACCCCAGGTTTTTACTCCAGCCAAATGGCATTGCGGTGTAGCTGAGGTCTTTACAAAAGCCTTACAGAGTTCTGCTGTAAACAGGATAGATGTTTAGTGAAAAACAAGGCACAAGACAGCTGCAGAATCTGGCAGTGAAAAACTGTAACTAGGATTTATAAGAATCTCAAGAGTTCAACTTACTTCGCCTCCATTGATAACTACATCAGGGTCAACCACGTTGCCAATAGATTTAGACATCTTCTCCCCTTTCTCACCAAGAGTAAATCCATGAACTACCAGAGTCCTGAAGAACAAATTTTAGTGTAAAACAAAATCCCAGTGAAAAAAAAAAAAAATATCTATGTTAAGAATAGGTTTCTAATGAGGGTATTCCTAAGTCAAAACATACACAAATCCTCTATCTTGATAAGCCTAAGACTTCATCCGCTGAGTTGAACCAACCACGAGTATGCTGTACTACTGCCCCAAGTAGCACATACAACTTCATTTTCCTTATTTAATTTTGCTATGCGAGCAACAGATTGTTTGCAGATATCCAGGGCACACGTATTTCAAACGAATTGAAGACCGAAGTAGCGTTTGCTCTTTAAGCCAATACATTGCCCAGATCGCACAGCCTCCTTGCAACCAGGCCACGTTACCCTCCCCTTCCCTTCCATCTTCCAGGGGACACACGGTACGTCCCCAGCTCCGGTACAAGATGTGCACCCAGTGATTCTGAATTCCTTACAGCCTCACGTTCAATTCACAAGTCAACGATCTTAAAAGAGATTTTCATACCGCACCTCCCATAATAATCCCTTTGATCACGGGAGTGGGAGGGACGGCAACAGAACAGAGCTGTATCTGATACTACAATAGGATATACCTCAGTGACTGAGAAAGAAAACATCTATTAAAATGATGATGGAAAAAAATGAAGCAATAAATCCATTACCATCTAATCCGAGAAAAACTTTATACTGAAATCAGATACTTAGTAACTGCTTGATTTCTCTTATTTACACACTGCTGCCCACACTATCAAAAGCCCGATACTTAATAAATAAACTGGCAATGTGTTTGCAATTCACACACTTACTTATATGGTGCTTTTTTCCTTGCTGCCACGCTAGTTAATAGAGAAGATTGAAACCAACCTCCCAGCTGGTCTTTTCCTTCAAGGTATGTATCTGCTCTTTGCTCTGCACCTTTAAAACCAGAAGATTTTGTTTTAAGTATCAACCTATATCTTCAAACAATTAATATGCTTAACAGAAAATTTTTGAAAGTGATTAGTGAAACTTACTCTGCTCTTTCTAAACCCAGTAGGTAAGTTGCTTTTAGAAATTGTGTAGAGTTACTCGGAAATGACACAAGCGATTCATTAGTATCAGATTTTTTTTTTTAAAATCCAAGACTCACTGAACTCCAAAATGTATACGCTTGCTTTCACCCAAACAAAATAATAAATTACAAAAATAGAAGCTATCATGCTCAGAGCACTTCATAAGAAGTTATCAAAATACTTCCCAAGTACTCCTAAAGAAACCGAAGGACCCAAGAAAAGATCACATGATTTGGAATTAGTAAAAATCTATGCTGCAAGCTGAAACTTCACCAGTTGGGAATTACTCAGGATACAAGTCACAGATGTAACGTGCCTGACTAGCCCGTGTAAGGCATCAGGTATTTTCAGAGGAGACCAGGAAGCTTTGGGAGTGACTGCAGCTCACCTGCAACAGAACTTGTATTTCTGATCACTGGTGTTCCAGGAAAATTAAAAATTCCAGAAAATAAGGGTTAGGACAACACGGGAATCAGAAAGCCTGTTGTGGGAGACAGGGGTGTGGAAAAGCCTGGCTTGTTTAGCTTATCCAGGCGAAGGCTGAGTGGAAATATTACTCCCTATAACTACACAAAAAAGAGGAATGCTAGAGAAGAACAACTGGAGCTAATCAGTACTGCTGGCATCAGAAAAAAAAGATAGTGGGCTACAAGGCACATAGTCTGGGTATTAACGGATTGCATATTACAAACAGAAGAGCAAACCCAGCTTTCCCACAGGATTGAAAGAGGGCAGCAAAGTTTTAATCCCTTTGCTGGTGGCATTCAGCCACTGTACGAAAAAGGTACAAGACTTGTTGGCTCAGGAAGCCCTTCCTCACCCTAAAAAACCCCGACAGGTTGCCATCAGAGTCAGAAGAGAGTAACATGGAGCACAGCAGAACACGCAAGTCAAAGTCTACACATGTGCCACGTTATACACATCTTTGGCAGGAATGCAGTTTTTGACTTGGAGCTGGTGGCGTAATTTTCCAGATATTCAGACAAAAGTAGTTTCTCTACTCAGTTTTTATCTACTAGCTCCTTTTATCCTCTTCCTAGGACCCCTGAGACAATGCTTCTTTCTACTGCTGACACACTGGATTTATTTGTTTAACTTCATGGAAGTTTCGATATTTAGATCCATCCTGCAATAAAAGGAAGTTCAACATTACAAAGGTCAAGGCCATACAGTGCCAGCTAGCTCGGGAAAAACGTGTGGGTGGATGTTACGGTTTTTAAACACATTTGTTTATTTCTTCAAGAAAATCTACAAAGAGTTTGGGGGTTAAGAATAGAGTAAGTAGGGATCAGCCTTTGCGTTGACAGACTGCAAAAATATTTATAAGAACAAGATTAAAAAAAAAGAGTATTTGTGGTGAGGAATAAAATAATAGTGGAAAATCTGTAACAACACATTTGTTATTTACAACTAGTTTACCAGCCACTGGTTTTCAGAGAAGTGAACTTTTCATGGAAATGGCAGTAATTACAACTTACAGGAGAGAAGAATTTAAACAAACAACTGATGACAAACAGCAAACTGTATTGGTCTTTTCTGACGGGAACTACATCTGGCAGGCTGGCTAATGTAGCTTACAAACTTAATGGAGGCCTGAACATTTTATCTCTGCAAAATACAAACATGGGTTTTGCCTACACAAAGCCTGCCTTTGAAGTAGCTCCCCTACCACAGTTTCATGAAAGTTGCAATGGTTATATATAAATTAATTAGAACAGTATGCAAGTTTCTTTGTAACTGGAAGAGTATGTCCGACAACCCAGAAGAGACTTTCCAGTTGTTTATTTTACACTGAGGTACAGTACATAGGTCATTAAAGAGAATTACAATTTATGATCCTTCTGGTTTAGATTTCAAGATTCCATATCTTTGATCTCACAGACTTTGACTTTTAGATTAAACGTATTGTATTTTAATGCCAGGAACGAATCAGCTAAGATAAATTCAAGTCACTCAGCACAAAAATTTTAACTACTTGAAGATAGGTAAGTTGTAAAATAATCACATTCATTCAGTTAAATATTACTCAATAAGATAGGGAAAAATGTTATGATGTTGAGAACTACCATCATTGTGATACAAAACCATGGGTAAAAAGAGCTGTGTGACTTCCCAATGGCTTAACACGCCACAGTAGAGTGCAGTGTGCATTTTTACAGGAAATATTTTGAAAACTAATAATCTCAAGGTGGTAGTGCAGCTGGCACTCTGCCCATAAGGAAAGCATCAAGACCTGTAGGAGAGTTTTAAGACAGAAGAGAATTCTCTAAAATGGATACTCCAAAGACAGCTACTGACATTCAAAAGGCTGAACACAAACTGCACTTCAAAGCAAGCAAGAAAGAAAAGTCCGAGGCACCACAGCGTGGTGTATTCAAAATTAGCAAGTGCTTTTGAACCAGGTTTTGCTATTACCACAGCTTCTTTTTGGAGGCAGCGTATTAACACTCTTCTACCTCACAGCGATACTGTGTATTATTATCATACGTTATTCATGCATGAAGCATTCAGACTTAAATTTTAACATTGCACAAAAGAATATGGAAACCCTTCTTTCCAAAAATATCTGAGACGTGTAGCAAGAAACAGGATTAGAGAGCACAACAATAAACTGTTCAGTGAAAACAGCGTTAGGCAAACAGAGCACTAAACAAGCAAACAGAATTCCCAGAAAACTTCAGTAACAGTGAGTTTTTCAGAGCACGTTGCACTTGTGGATCTCTCTCAATGGTGCGAGTGGGGTAGGTATTTATTTTATTTTACACGTAATCTAGTTATAACTGTACGCTTTTGGGTTTGTGACTGCGGCTGCTAAATTTTAGATCTTAGTGTGTAAGTTGCACTCTCCTACCTGCCACCCTGATGATGCAGAACGGTTTGGTTAATTTGCCATTTAGCTAGAAGTGGTACCTTGGACAGACCTAGGCTGGAAAAAGGAAGCCAACCATAACTTAATGGAAAAAGAACAACTTTTAAGTCATTTCCATTAGAACTATCCCCCGCCTCTGGTAGGAAATGCACCAGGGAAAGCGTTACAAATACAACTGTATCCACATAATCTAGGATTTAGGTCACTGAGCTTGCTGTCACTGGGCAATTCCTTTAACCTGTTCAAAACACTCATATGGCAGAATTTCCCTCTCTCCTTCCTCCTCCTTGTGTCCTTCCCAACCTGCCATATTATTTGGAAGCAATCTGTGCAGCCATCAGCTAAAGGGGTGAATTTTGTAACTGCTGCATCTTATTTAGCAAGCTTGGGCACAGCTCGCTAAAGTCCAGTGAGAGCTCAGGCCTCAGCTCCCCAAGGTGCAGAGACACTGGAGAGAACAACTTATTTTTGCGAGAGTGGAACCGGCAGGGAAATCTGCAACACCTTTTATACCTGCTGGTTACTAACAGACAGATCATTAATTTATAATTTTCCATAGCTCGAGTTCACGGTAGAGAGAAACAATTGAACATTATTCTCAGTTTTAGCCATCTATTCTACTCTCCAGTTGCCCTGGGCTTAACTCACATGCTGTGAAATAGCCACCGCCGTGCACGACACTGTCATCAGAAGGCAAGCAAGAACCGCTGCTGTTACCGCTGATCTCCTGCCACAAACCCACCAGGCAGCAGTTTACAGGGAGCATGCCAGCTTCCATATGCCTCTGTGCTTTCATGAGTTTGAGCCATGCGAAGTTCTTCCTGGTATGACATCCTTTAAGCAATTTTGGATTTGTGTATTTCATCTGTTTTCCCCCCAAAAGTACTTGGGAAAAGAATCCCATCAGTCTGTTTGTAAGCCTTGCCAATTATTTTTAAAGAAGCAGGAAGAAGTTCTGCAAAAAGTTTGAAAAGCTGGAGCACACTGGGAAATATAAACCTACTAATTCAACAACTTCTCTTGCAAAGTGCATTTTTTCAATAAAAGATAAATTTAAAAAGTAATTTCATATGAATCACTGAGACTGTACTTCCACTTCTGGCAGTGGCTGGGAGCCTCAATTACATAGGAAAAAAGGTAATGCAACTTCCGCGCCACTTCTGAAGATAAAGGGGCTTGCGAGGTCACACGGTTAGTCCTTCCCCCAGCTTTTGAACCGGTGAGGCCACTCCAGTCACGTCAGACAGCAACAGCAGGCGCCTTACACACACCAAGTTCCAGCAAGTTTCATGAAAATAGCTGACTAGGTAAAGAGGAACTTTTAATGGTTCCATGAAAGAAGAAGTCTGTACTGTGAAAGACCCAACGTTTATTAGACATTACAGAATCCACACGGGAGCCTTACATAAATGAACAGTGAATCAAGAGTATAGATTCTGCTGTTCCTTACAAAACAGGATGCCTTTCTCTACACAGGATTAGAGGTAGTTTTCGCATACTGAAGTGTTAAGCCCTTAAAGCATGCAAATATGTAACTGTGCATAAAATACCACTACTTTGTTTTACCTTTCAAAACCAAACCAGGAACATTTTGAAAAGTTTGAACCTTAATATATGTAAAATATATTTAAAAATACATGTTTGCTGATGGTACTGTTGCCTGAACACGTTGCTAAGAAATAAAACCTCTGGTAGTAACGTGTTTTATAATTCAACAAGATTGTTATCATGCAATTGTGTACTGAGGGATTAAAGTCCAACAGACTCGATGTAAGGGACCAGACTCCTCCTTTAGAAAGGACTCCCAACTTCAGACTATCCTCCAGGCAAACAGTGTATATTTCACATATTTTTATATATCTGCTGAGTAGAAACTACTGGCAGTAGGATCTTCATATAGCATATAGCAAGCATAAATATTTTAAGCCACAATATACTGCTTTAGTTACTGAAAGTAATGAGAAGTGAAAAAAGTACACCTATGCTGTTATAATTATAAAACTCACTTAGATTCAGCAGATGACATCAGTTTTGTTCTGCTTCAAATAGCACGCACAAGCAAAAAGTGAAATTTGTTAACTGAAAATAATTTAAGAGTTACTAGCTAGCAGCAAAGTACCTTGGCCATTTGTGTCACGAAACTTAAAACAAACATGTTCTGATTAGAAGATATATGGTATACCACATGGCAGAATCAGTCAGAACAGAATATTAGAAAAATCTCAACCTCAACTATGCTGAAAATGCATTTGCCAACATTTAGTCCTTATCTTTACAAGCAAGAGCAGCTACACCAGAAGCCGTAACAGGTTTGCTGTTGGCATAACCTAGTTCAGTTTTGCTGATATCAACACCATTGTGCAAAACAATTATATTTTGTTTTCCAAGTGTTTTAAAAGAAAGATCAACATATTAATTCTGTACCTTCCAAAACATGAGCCCAGGAAGTTCCACTGTCAAACCAGATGTCTAGGACATCCTGCCCCTTGACGTAATCCAAAACATCATGACCACCAGCCTACAGGAGAACAATTATTAAATAACGCAAACAGAATACTCTGTAATGCTTGTCAAAACTAGAAATGAAGTAGATTTGGTTTTTGGACCAGTTTTGTACGGGCTCTGCTACCAACTTTCTGAGTGATCCAGATTATTTTGTGTTAATTTTTCACAACAGTTTTCAGGTAATTACTGATGAAAACCCAAAACAGAACAAGGAAAAATTACCAAAAAAATGGAGATGGCAGAGTAACACTACAGTTTGTGTGCTAGCTTAAGAACACAATTGTTAAAGGAACAATAAAAAGTTAGGAAAAACTAAATAAAATTTCTAATCTATTTTAATGATATTTAAACAGTTGATATATATTTGGCCTCATAATTTGGTTTATTAGGATGCCACTTTCCTCCTGAACTAAAAGGAGGAGGATGGAGCTCTCTGCCTGTGAGAAAATCTGATTGTGTGTATTTTGCCACGCTCAGATTTCACTTGCTGAATAGTCTTTTCACAGGACACCTTCTTATGAAGGTACAAGATTCAGAAGGATCATGGGAGCAGATGAAAGTTTTATATTATTCCCCATCACTGAACTGTCTTGAGCACCTTCTGTATTTGAAATTACCTTCAATTCAATTAGTGTCACAAAATTACCTTTGCTACAGCTTCTTTTGATAGTAGTTGTTCGATCGGGAGGGTCCACCATGCATCTGTTCCTTGCTGCTCCACTATTTTGATGACATCTGTGATAGTGTCACTGGGTTAGAAGGAAAAAAGACATTTATGAACTGATGAGTTAATCATTCCTTTCTACAAGTATCCCTGATCCAAAGTGGTGAGATATACTAATACAGAGATCAAGCTATTTAAACCTGTGATTTTCCAGCCTCTAATCCAGACATGACTCCACAGAGCTTTCTGCCTGTATTAAGACTTCCTACTTTGGTCTTCCAAGATGGGTAAGGTTGTGCAAAAACTGGACATATAGAAACCCGCATGTGTCCAACACAGCTTTTTTCTGCAAAAACTCTGGAACTGGGCACTCAAAAGATGCCAGCAGCTTAAAACCTAAAATCTACTGCACTTGCTATTTCTTGACCTTGAATGTAAAGAAACTAAACAACTACTGCCCTCCCTAAATATTTGCTCTCTTTGACAACAGGCTTCTTTTCTCCACTGGGTAGAGACTTTGAGAACTCACGTGGAAATGCAGTTAGTAAACGGCAGCATTTTGAGTAACAGGCATATACATTAGACTTCTCGTTGCCTGGATTCCCCTTTTTTAGCAATTTATTTTTTAAATGGCAAGAAACACATATATAAATATATTAATTCCAATAATGTGGGAAACTGAAACTTATGTGCCCAGTAGAGGAATGATCATTCAACATGCAGTCTGAAGGCAATATACGAGTTCATATGGTATAGTGCCAGCCAGGACAAAGGTACTGAAATAAACAGATACTACAGAAATAAGAAAAATACCCCCCAAAAAAACTAAGCGCTTTTTCTGATGTGAAGAGATAATGCAACCACAAGGCATGCAGTTCTGTGCACTATTTATGACAAATTCAATCATGGTCCCCAGTAGGTAAGGCTATGGGGAATTGATTTTTTTCTCTCATTTAATGCCAAGCCTAGACATAAATCAAGATAGCTTAAAAACCGAAACAAACCCCACAAGTCTGCTGACTAAAGAGGTGATTTTTAAGGCATCTGCTGTATTTAAGGAGTACAGCAGATCATCGTGAACTGCCAACTTCAAACTAAAACCACTACGTTACTCAAGCCACCAGAGATTTGTTTTTAACTTGAGAAATGAAGACTTAACTAATTAACTAACTTCTTGATACGGTATTGCAAAAGGGGAAAAAGTAAAACAGCGATCTAACATATTTTTCTTGAAACCACAAAAGGCAGATGATCTAACTTCTTTAGTATCATCACTGAGTTTTGCATCTGGACTTCAGCACAGTATTTTTTCCGCGCTGCTAGTAAGTTGAGCTACATCACTACAACATTTAGCGGACTCTTACACACAGAGTTGAAGCATAAAACTCCACATACTCCAAGAAGATCAAGAACCAATTATTATTTAATTGCATGACATGAGGTGCAACAGCAAAAATACATGCAGTTTTGCTTGTAATTGTAGGAATAACATTGCAATGATAGACCAATAGTTTTGGATTACTCAATCAATCACAAATTAATCAATTTACTTTTCAAAGTAAATTCCTGTAGAACACGCCAGAATGTTTTCTGGAGAGAAAACCCACTAACCAATAACACTCACAAAGCGACAGCCAGCCAGCACACCCCCGCCATTCTGACCCTTTCAGATGAGAACGGGTATCGTTCACCTTCTAGTTTAATTATGATAGGACACAATTTATGGCTTTTTAATATATCTGCAAACATTTATCTTGGTAAAACAACATTTAGGAGCCCTGGTTCTGAATGGTATCTTTTCCTTTCAGAGATATTTGTACAGAGGCCTATTTGCCTGTATTTCCAGCTGTGAAATGTTACTTCTCCAAGACAAAAGCAAACAACAACTCCAGTCCTGATAGATAACTGCTGAATAACCCTTACGCCTTGCCTCCCTCAGGCTAAACCTTCAAATTCAGAAAGCTGCCAGGAAAAAAAAAATCCAACAGGCCAAGAAGTGTGTTTGTGCCAGTCAGACTCAACTATTCCACGGAATTTGTCTCTCTTGCACGTTCAGAACCTTCCACTGAAGAGGCTGGCTTTACACCCAGACCTTCAATGATGACCCAGACCATAGCACCTGGGAACATTTTAGAAAAAGCAATGCAAAACATCATTTTTCACTCCTTGCCAACAGAAGGCTCCATCCTTGATTTTTCTCAAATACACTATCAGTGTATTTTTAAAGACAATTATGGATAACTAGTTGTCTTCAAGTGAGTATTTCAAGGGCTCTCTCCACAGTTCAATGTCTTCCTGTTACTGGCCAAGTCTTACCCATGAAAGTCACCAGCAGAAGACAGGGTAGCTAAATTAAATAGAGGAGTATTTACCCTCAGATGTGCTTATTACTACATCAGATGTTACTGCATGTTGAGTGATTCATGGAAGAAGTTATTCAGTGCTTGGGGCTCTGCCATCAAATTAGAGCCAGAAAATTTTTCTAATCAAGAATCACACCCGCAACTAGTAGAGAAAAAGCTACCAGCATGCCCTACAAAGCAAGTAGAAAACATAAACGGGAACTAAAGTTGTCATCCACATAACTTTTCCATATTGCAAATACATTTCAGTAGAGGGACATAAACTCTAGTGATGAATTCATTTTCAACCCATATATTTTTCAAGCATTCAACAGGTATTTGATGATATCAACATTAGTAGGGATTTTTAAGAGGTGACAAATCCAGCTACAGACCAGAACTAACAGCTACCTTGGACACATGTAGGAGTATACTCTTAACAACGTTTTCCAGCAACTGTCTGGATTCAGTTTGATTGCAGCAGAAATCTCAGTTTGTCAGATATTCTATGCTTGAAGTAAACGAGATACAGCCTGAAGGGCCAGACCTATCACACACATATTTGGAGAAATTAACAACGGGGATGGAACCTGAAACATCTTGTTAGTGCAAACTGTATTACCTGCAGCGAAGATGAACTGTTCTCCTTTCCACTGGAGATGGGGAGAGGGAGAAGGAGGAAATAAAAACTTGCTATCAGTCTCCCTTGGGAAACCATCATAAAACGACTGCCTTCATTTACAGTAAGTATTGCCAACGCCACACAAGAGTTGTCTACCATTGCAGATACACCGTTACTACAAAACCTACTACAGACTAACCTTTTAGCCAGCGTTATGCAATGCAAAGGCTTACATTATTTTGAAGACACATTTTCATGACACATGAACTAATAGATACGATTATGCTACAAGCTGAAAAGGTCAGATTTGTGTTATCAATCACTCAGAAGAAATAAGGAGTCAGTGACTGTGAAGTCAACGTTGTATTGAACAATATTCTCAAAATTCTATCATAGTTTGAAATCAAGTGGGGAAAAAATTTTTAGCCATCTAAGGGGTTATTATTATTATTTTATTCAGTTTCCCTACAGACTAAGATTAACAGGCAAGTGTTTTATAAGAGGAGACAGTTAAGACCAAAGATTTCCAGGATACCATTTCAACAAATACTTTTTCGTCCTGTAGTTTGAAAACCCCAAGACAAACAAACAAAACTTCCCCTCGCCCCGTTCCTCTAACCTTTTCCTAGGATCCTTGCGATTAACTATTACCACAAGAGAGAGAAAAGCCTGCATCTGTATTGTAAGGAGGAAGATTTTTGCCAAGTAACTTTATGTAAGGTACAAGTGAAAACCACCTTTCTCAAATAGCTACTCATCACTTTATAATCTGCAAGCTTCAACGTGAGCATGATAATTCACCGACTTAGCAATAAACACCATTGTAAAACTTTGCCCTGTATTCATACACTATCTAGAAGAACTTGCATTACGTGTCACTCGCTACGTTTTAACACTGACACCCCTACGGCAATTCACGCTACCACGACACCAGCCAATCACTCTGAAGTCTGATATTGATTATGCTGAACACTTATTTAATGTGTTAACAGAAATTAGGCAGCACTAAGATCTAGTCCGGAGGAGAAGAATACAGTGCCTGATGCTCTCTCGACCTCTTTTCGAACAACAGGGAAGTGGGCAAGTCACCTTCTTTTTTATGTGACTGTCGATAGTGCAGCAGTAAGTATTTCTGTTACGGTAAGTTCCTATTGCTTGAAAGTCACTGAAATGTCTTAATATTTTAAAAAACATATTAGAGCACAGGGTAGATTTAGTTCAAAAAGTTTGGGGTTTTCTTTGTCAGAAATTGAAGTTACTTGTTAATCAAAGTCACAGAGAAGAGGACAAAAGTTCTCAGGCATTACAATAACCTTAGCAAAAGTACTAGTTATCACCAATATCTGAACCGCGAATTTGTGAAGAAGTTATTGCATGAGTTATTTAAGCCAAATTAAAGTATGTATCTTACATTTATTACTTGGTCTGAGCTACTACTGGAAATACAAATCTCTCATTTTACTTCTGGAGCTCTTTCTCTCTTCCACAACTTAGGGAATTTAAATATTCTCTTTAAATTTCTTAAATTTTGAAAGCTGACAAACAGTATCAGTGTTTATTTGTGCATGCTTTCTATTTAAAGTCTGGTTTTCTCCAGTTCTGCAGAAAAATCGCACAGAGTCTTACCTCTGTTTTCTTAATGAAAATGGCAATAATGAAAAAACATTCTCTCCTCTCTCTCTCATGCAGGGTTTTCTTATTTTATATTTTTTTAATTCCTCATTGCAATATAATGTGATATACTCTGCATAAAGAATTTAATCATCAGTAGCATATTACATTTATAACTATGGCCAACAGTGTCATACAATCAAATGTCTTTTAGGGCTATGGGGGCCACAACAGCAAACAGGAAGACTGACGGAGATCTTGCACCAAACTTGTTGCACACAAGATTACAATCTAGCTCTTCGCTTTCACGTTAGAAAGACAGGATTGATGATGCGGAAAAAATACTCCGTTAGAGACGAGCAGTTGCATCTTGAAAGAGAAGCCTTCTGCAACCTTTCACATGAATTTGAACATGTGAAAATACAGGGGAAACTCAGAGGGAAACACAGCAGTTTATTTTAGGGATTTATTTTTCTTCTTAAAAATATTTTTACAGGTGAGACAAACAGGATCACTAAAGACCAACCATTGGTGCTCTCATATGTAACAGCAACTCCATGTGGACTACACTGACTTCCAGTGGAGATGCTGTTACTTTTGATAGCCACTCAAAAACTCCAGACGGCTGCTACTGGAAGCACATTTATCCAGCATTCAAGATAAGAAAACAGCTTTTGTTTTGAAATGTAAGTTCTTTACTGTTGTTTTAATGCTATTAATTATTCACACAATCTGAATATGTAACTTCTTCAGCGTTAGAAGTAAGTCAGCAACCCACTGTGATAAGATTTTCAGCTATCACAAATTTCAGATATCACAAAATGATAACGCAAACAGTAACAAAACACTTCGGCTTAGCTGTTTATTTCAGTAAGAACTGGTGTCCAGGAAAATGACCTATGAATTGACAGACTGCTTTCTAAATTTGCCTGTCATTTCTATAGGCCAATATTCTGTGCACTTTTCCTACTCTGGTTACTGACGCCTGCTAAGCTAACTTTAAATATTTATAAATGAGTGTTTTACATTTTTCTTTGAAAATTGCACCTCTACTGTACAATGTTAGAAGTAAAGAGTACCGACTATAAATAAGCATCAAAAGCTGTCAGTCAAATGAAATAAATCTACTTTTCAAGCATATTGGACAGGTCTCTTTTTTCACCCACGCCAAGTGTCTCTCTTTTCCCCCCAGATCATTCCTAACCAAACATGCCATACTGCCTCTTTGTTCCTTCACCTGCCCCCGTGACTGCTAGGGCAACACCTACACACAAAGTTCGAGTTGTTAAACTGTTGCAGTTTATCACACTAAAATGCCCTGATTGCCACATAAGGTACAACCCCAGCAATAATCTCACACAACTCAAGCACTTACAAAAGACATGCTTTTTAATACAGCTCACTGGCTTTCAAGGTAATTTCACTACAACCTAAAGGAATTTGCATGCAGCCCTCCTTTCCAACGCTTTCTGTACCAGCTGGGTCAGCTCCTCGATGTTCTGAAGGAGCTATTGCTTCATGGTGCCTTTCACATTTAACTACCAACTGCAGAACTGTTTTTCACTACACTCTTATTTTGCTGCTAAACCACATATTTACCAATCTTAAGCAAGCACAAGTAATACAGTCAAGCCTACTCTTTAGATAAGCCTAGAACAAGTATTCCCCAGAAACTGTCTATTTTTTATGTGAACACATACTTACTTTTTAATACAGTAACAATTTTTGCCGTAAAATGATTTTACACCCCACAGAGCCTCCATCCATTTATTTCCTGATGTGTGTCAGCATTATTCAGGTACTATCAACGACTACAGTTGTTGTGCTTTTTTCTCACAGGTATTGCCTGCTGCAAGAGAGTCAAAGTACGTATCTGTGCACCTACACACCCAGTTGTACTAGGTGAAGCTAAGGGCTAACTGCTTAAAGTCCATTCCCTGCTCCCCACACCCTAAGCCTCACCTACTACTATGCTTCTGCGCTCAGCCCAGCGGCTGGAAAACATGCTGGACTCTCTGAGGTGTGTTTATTCAACCCCAGAGTAAAAGCAGTTCTGCAACACTACAGTTCATCTCCAGCTATGCAATCTTATCATCCATAATGAACCTGCACAAATGATTGTAAGGTTAAAGGTGTGTAAAATGGAATTACACTAGCATCTCTCAAGACAGAAAACAATTATGGAAATAAACAATTAATGTGGAACTCCACAATACTATTTCTATAAAATCATTCCTTAGAGGATATTCACAACTCAAAACATCTGTTCCCCTATTACTCCTTAAAATGACAGAATAGCATCGTATTTGGTTGAGTTTTCTTGTTTTAAAGCATAGCTTGGATTTTCTCAGCATTGCATTGTCTGGAATTCCTGAAATGCATTGTTTGCAATATCTGGATACTATTAACCAAAAAGATGGCAGAATAAGGCCAGCATCTGAAGCTTTAGACGTACCAAATCATATAGCTAAAGGCCAGTCACTCGCATTTATCGAGGCTCTAATTTTATTCTGAAATGAGGTGCAGTTATTTATTCTGCAACCGATTTGGTTATTCCACTTCAGATATCTCATTGTCCCTATTCAATTGCCAAAACCTATTTTAACAAAATATCTGTATTGTTCAATTGACAGTGCTACAATTACAGTTGCATTCTATTCTAACTACAACCTGCATCTTACTTCTTGCTTAAATAGAAAGGCCAGTGATAACTGCCACCTCACTTAACTTGAAGATGAGGGGTGAAAGCAGCAATTACTATCAAGGGGACTTTTCAGGTAACTTAAATATCTAAGTAAATTGACTCCTATTGCTTACGTACAAGTCACCTTCAGCAATGAGTTTTCGCTTGTTCTAATTTATAGCTGAATTAGTTCTGTGGATAAACAGCTACAAGTAAAAGTACATATTTGTACTTAAAGAGTTAGAAGTCTTATAATATTGTGGTACTGCAGCACAACAAACAGTGCACATTCTTTCGTTTTTCAGTACAAAAAAGCTAGACAAATACCTGTTTATCAAGCATTCTCCTGTGTTCTTCTGATAAAAAACAGGAATTGGGACACCCCAACATCTTTGCCGTGATATACACCAAAATGTCCTTCTGTCCAGCATTTCGAGCATTCTGTTCACTGCAGACGTAGGAATAACTTTCACTTTTTTCAGCACTTCCTATAAAGTAGATAGTGAATTGTTGAACATGCTTCAGCATTCAGACACACACTGTCTGTGCTACCAGTAAAAAAAGGTATGGGTCTACACTTGCACTCCCAGTACTGAATAACATGTTCTTGGGCAACTGTCACATTTACTCTGTTTACTTCACTGCATCTTGCTCTTCAATAACACACTTTGAGTGCTGTATACACTGTACCTTTCCCCACAGAGCAACCAACACCTTTTTGCCAGCTCCAATTCTCTAGCAGACACACCCCGAGGCAAGTTAGAAATGGAACTAGTGTCTCTAGCTGAAGATTAATAGCTCAATGTGCCCTGTGCTCTTGTCTGCTTTGAAACCCCACCTTGATACATAGTGCCTGTATTACGGAGTCTGGGGTACCACTCACTGCCAACCCTGATGAGTAACACCGTATTTTCCTTCATTCTAGATACAGATGAATACAGAATAAACACCTCATGCCCTAATTAGAATGAAATCATCGTTACCCAAGACAGCCTAAGGTGCTGGTCTGAGTTTTCTGTGTGAATGTACATTATTTCAAAGAGCACTGTATATTAAAAAAAAAAATGTTTTACAGTTATTTAAAACAGGACTGTGGCCAAATTAACAGAGGAGCAAACAAAAATGTCTGACAATGCAAGGCTACCATAACAAAGGCAATTTTCATTGTAATAAAATTGTGTCTTCTGATGTAATTACTTGAAACTTATTTTTTAAATTATTTTTTTGGGAAAAAAAATCAGTAGCTCTAAGAAACTTATACATATCCTGTAAATACACTGAACAAATCTATCAGTCAGTGCATTTATTCTGCATTATATCATTATTTAAAAAAAATAACATCCACCACTTCCACAAATGATTAATGCTTCTCAACTACTGTTTCTAAACCCTAGAGAATAACATGTTTTGGAGTGAGCTATAGCACAGTTGCTTTGGTGATTCTAAATGGCATCAGCTGTCTTTAAATGTCTCTTAACAAAGCAAACTTAAATACCTGTGCTGTAGCCTTGACACTTGCTGTGTTTACAAACCACTGTTTGCTGGCACGAATAATCATTGGTTTTTTAGTCCTCCAGTCATATGGGTAACTGTGCACATATTTCTCTTCTTTTAACAAACTCCCAGCTGCCTGAAGCATCTGAATGACTAAGAGAAAACATAAGGCAGGATTAAAATCCAATTTGAACATACTGCTACTGTTGACCTCAATTCATTCCTATAAATGATCAACACATCATAAGAAGTGGTTGTGCCTCATCCATATTCAAAATGGGTTCAGTTTATACAAACCCTCAAAATATAACTGCAGGAATGTAACTGATAAAGTAACAAATAGCTCAGCATCAAATACTCACCAGCTTCATTCCCTTCTTCAAGGACATTCTTGTTTTGAAGTTCAGGACCTGCAGCTTCCGTAAAAAACCCACCTTCATCTACAAGGCAATCCTAAAAATAAATACGTTAATCATGTCAATAAAACACCATGTGGCAATTGATCACCTTTTTTGTGTTAAAAAATGAGTTAAGTACTCCGCTGAGTAACTACTTTTTTGATGAATACCAAAGTATGTTATATCTAAGTACACTTCAGATTTAGTGAATTGCAATTCAGTAATCTACCAAGCAAGTGAATTTTACATATCAGAAGAAGGGAGCACCATTACATTTGCAGATATACCACAACTGCCTTACATCAAGTCACTGGTTAGTATTTAAATGGCTTCTCAAATTAACAGTGAAAACCAAATCAAACAAACAAACCCCCTCAAAAAAAATTCTACCTCCAAAAAACCCCAACCAGAAATAGAGTATAATCAGGTTTTAGATCAAGCTTAACCTCTTTAAAAAGGTAAAAGATAAAAGATGCATCTTCGCCTCCATCGAACCCAAACTGGTCATGCATAACTGAACTGTATTTAAAACAAATTTTGCTGAAGAAGACTAGTAATAACGACCTACATAACTGGTGATTTACTGGTCTGCAAGACGCAGCTTTAAAAACAAATTCTGAGTCTGAGAGCCAGTATCTGAGAACTGTTGTCTGTACTAGCCTTTAAAAAACAAAAACAGAGAGAGAAGAGAAATCTGATTCTGTTCTACCACTTCCCTGTACACTTTCATTAGCAGATGGATGAAATATTTCCTTTCATTTTGATGCAGACTTTTCTAAGGTTAGTCCTGCATTCCTGCAGACCATTAGTAATACTCACGTGAACGCTTCACAACCTTTTCAAGTTTTATGCACTAATTACAACAATCACTTTAAGAGCACATGATCAAACAGTTGCAGGAAATCAAGGGCAACAGCTTAAAAAAGTACCGTTGGTAGCTGATGGTGGGAGGCTACGCTGTAGTCTTCCATACCATGAGCCGGGGCTGTGTGAACTAATCCTGTTCCTTTTGCCATTGTCACGTGATTCGCAGGTAACAGAGGGGAGACTCTGCCAGGAATTGTGGGATGAGCACAAGAACCATCTACCAGATCTGCACCTGGGGGTGGAAAAAAAAAGCCAAAAGAAAACCACAATTCATGCATTCTGCTTTTTTTATCAGAGAGCAGAAATGGAACAATTGCTCAGCAAGTGCACGCACAGGATACTATTCAGATGTACTACTACTATATTTTGTTTGTGGGTCCCTGTCCAAATGCTTTCAAATTCTCTGCATTGTCATCTTGCACAGTTTTTCTTCATTTGAAGTAAAAGCTTTTCTTCTACCTTAGACAATGGTATTCCATATACAGACACTTCACATACACCCATTCCTTGGGGACCACTACCTCAGTGTTCTGGAAACAGATCACAATAATGATTTAGAGGGCTAAAACCCTTGAATGTGGGATCTGTTTCTAGTTCTGCCACTAAGTACTGATATTATCATGAACAATTGATTTAAATCCTTTAAATTACATGCAAATAAAGAGAGTACAGCACAAATGAAGCTGGCGATGATTTAGGGTTAAAAAAAAACCACCACCACTGAAGAAATCTTAGTAGTAAAGACATCGTCTTCACTGAATGCTTTCTTCCTAGAAGGAAGATGTTTAGGAACTGCTGTCAGCCAGTTAGGTACACAAATACAGAAAGGTAACAAATACAACTAATTACTGAATATATGGGAAAAAAGTAAAAGAAATTTAATAGTAGAACTTCCTCTTTTTCAAGAAGGTCCTACTGTTGTACGTTATCTGAAAATCATGTGATTCAAAAAGGTGGAACCTGTGAGAAGAACACCTCCAGGTAATTTTGTCATTAGGTAAAGCCAGGATTATTAAGCAGAGAAACAGAATTTTTTTTTCCCTCTGAAAAAGAAGGCATTGAAAGACATGAAAACAACCTAAAAAGACAAAATAATAGAAACAGACTTCTCACCTCCTTTAGATATGCATATTTCCAGCACTGAATCACTGATAAAGGCAAATGAATGAAGTTCACAAACAACACATCAAATACCAATTCATGACACTGGTTCAGAAGTCTGTCTATTAAGAAATATCACTATGCAGTTTGTCAGGATACAAACTTAACTGCTTTAGTTTGTCTGTACAGACAACAGTCACCTACGATACCTCAATAGTCTTCCTGGTTCTGGTGAAGGCTTGAGATACCCCTTAACAATGAAAACCTTGAAAAGTAACATAACATGACAACAACAGCCGATAGTGCTACCGATTCTGCTACACCAGGAAATGTCAATGGTTTTTGTAGAATTTGGCCATCAGGCAGTCAGCAAACATACTTGTAATTAGCCCTTTGTTCTCATCAGCCACGGATGAGAAAGACAAAATGCATTCAGTGTAATTAAATCTTGATACTGAACAGACTTCCACTCCATGCTTAAGTTTTCCAAGTGTGAATCCAGATTTTAAAAGGTACTTGGAAATCTGTGCTACAAAAATTTGAGCTACAATACACCAACAGTAAACCTGATAGAACACTACTCCTCTTTGTATTACTTTAGTGAAATGTGTTCTCAAAACAAAACCAAACATAGTAAGACATCAAATCTGAAGCAGTTTTCAGACACGTACAAGCAGATTTCTAAGTAATTTGAGACTAACAACATCAAAACCTACCTTTACACGTTGACATAACCTCAAACTGCATGTCCAAAATGGCAGCCGTAGATTCAACTCTATCTGCAGCTAGAATGAAGTGTTCACCAGTAGTTGTACATTTCACAATTGAGTATCTGCAATGAAAATATGTATTTGTGATACTAATTACGAGCACTATAAAGCTATGAATTGTTTAAATGCTCTCTAGAAGACACCAAAATATGTTTAAAGATCTACATGTCCAAATCACTCATAAACCTCGAAAGAATTTCAAGATAACATAAATCAGAAAGAACTTAAAAAAAATAAACCGGAAACCAATAATTAATATATTAATAGAGAAACAGAACAAAGCTTACGATTTGTCGTCACTTAAGAAGAAAAAAAACCCCAAACACAAAAAAGATGCCTTAAATAAAACGTAATGATAGTCCAGAACATTTTAACTTTGCTGATAAATATTGATAAGGACTGATGCGGATCACTGAACAAAGTTAAAGACACATACGCTGAATCTGGCATGTAACAAACTGCTTGATTGGCTGGCACAGTCCAAGGTTGCGTGGTCCAGACTAGTGCACTAGCAGGGGATGATCCATCTATAGATGTAAATTAGAAGTACATTACTTACAATTGTAACAAAAATAGAAATTATCAGTCTTAAAATCTAAACAGAAGCCATACCTATCACAGAAGTCAGCTTAGGCGGTGACTTTAAGAGGGGAAATTTCATATAGACAGAACGACTGACATGCTGCTCGTTGTATTCAAGCTCTGCTTCAGCCAACGCTGTCCTGGGTAGATACCAAACAGAAGTTAGCACACTCGAACATGCAAAGCTGTTGATATTCTCGCTAAAATTTTGAAGACAAAACAGTAACTTGATTCTTACTTTGCTGAAGGGGACCAGAACACAGGTTTATAGTCCTGATAAATGAAACCCTGAAGAGGACAGGGAGGGAAAAAGAAAGTTAGGAGAATCAAAACTCATGACAAATCAACACAAACTTCAAGGAAGGTTCAACATACCTTATCATACATTTTATAGAAGACTCTCAGTTGGTTTGCTTCATACTTTGGATCAAACGTACGGTAGCAGTTAGCCCAATCTGCCATTACGCCCCAACGAATGAAAGCGGATTTCTGCTTCTCAATTGCTCTTTCTGCAAATTCTCTGGCTGAAGGGAATAGTTCCATTAAGCACATGGTTTAGGTCACTAAGATCAATATAATACCATTTGAAATATGCTACTGACATTTTTTTACAAAAACCTGAGCTGAACTTATTCGAACTATGCACTAATTATGGATGTGTATTAAATAGATTATTATGGCTCAAAAAAAAATATGCATTTCAGAGAAGCAGTTACATAAAGTGACTGCAAGAGTAAAAAGATCCAGCAGTGGCACTTTTTGACTAATACAGGGGCATAAAGCACAGATATCTCTAGAATAGAAACTTTCTTTTTAAGGAAGAGGGGAAAAAGTAAGTATTGAACATACGAAGAACAATTTCTCAAATAACATAAAATAAAAAAGTGAAAATTAACTACTACTGCTGATGCTGATCCAACCCTGTCAAAACAACATGCGTCTGAAAATAAGTTAGCCCATTTCATTGTTGCAATTTCAAGCTAAAGCAGTTTAAATTGCTCGCTACAAATAGCTTTGCAGCTTAATGTTGATGTCTTCCGATACATACGATATTTGAAACTATTTCTTCAAAACAGTTTCCATATAATGCAGACTAACTTCCTCTGAAAGGATCATCCCTATAGTTTTGTGGTATTGCTAAAAACACAGTGCACAAACACATTCCTACTTATAACACTAAGCCAAGCTGTCCTGACGCTTTATTTTTACATGCATCTTTTTAGCTCCTAACCAAATTCAGTCTTTAAAAACCAAGAGGATGTCAATCTGATAAACATCAGTTTCATGCCACTACACAGTTAAGCAAAGCAGAAATCCAAATCCTCCGCCCTGCCTTTGTTTTTTAAACCCATTGTCAGTGCTATGTATGTTCATTACAGTAAAAAAAATCAAGCCCGTGTTGCATTATCTCCTTTCATAAGATTCATTGTACTCGATCTACAAAAGAGGAGTAGGATGGACACATACCTAGGCCTACTTTTTCTATAAAGCTATCGCAAACAGTAGTTTACCTTTCCGTCGAATTTCCATTGGTGAAAGATTTTCAGCTCCTTTGACTTCTGACAATGCCTTCAACTCAATTGGCAATCCATGACAATCCCATCCTGGCACGTAATGTACTTTATAACCTCTCATCATGTAGAAACGATTAGTGATGTCTTTCAAAATCTGAAAAGACACAAGAGTCTGTTATCACTTCAGCTCCCCCATGTGGAATAGCTTCATTATTAATTATGATCCAAGCAAATACAAAATGCTGCATGATTTGTTTATATTTGAGATTATGCACTTGTGATTTTTCTTGTGCATCATTTTGCACTTTGACAGAACCTCAGAGGACCTCTGATCAAAGGCATTCACATTCAGTATAACCGAAATCTATAGTTTATAAACTTGCAAGACTTAAAGTGAACAAATCCTACTCGCTCTCATTTTTAAAACGTTGACCTGGATCTACAGCGCTGGCCTAGTGCCTATTACTGCAGTCCAGGCTTTGGCACTAGTACTGCAAGAAGCTGTGGTCTAAAATGTGGTCACGCGTTTTAGTCTTTCCCACCTTGTAGAATATGTAATGCTGTCATTCTCAGGACTATCTAAACATGTCCAAATATATTTAAGAGTAATATTTTAAAGCTGAAATTTGTATTTTAAAAGTCATCAGCATTTAGTCATTGTGATTCCATTGAGAATACCCAGATAAAATAAAAATAAATGCAATAGAATAAATTTACAAAATACTCAAAGGAAAAAAGAAGAGCAAGGCACAGCTCAAACATGCATTGCAGTAACATTATATATAGACACACAGAAATATACATTCACCTATGTGTGTATGTGTGACACATTCAAAACAAATAATCTGAGCATTTAATATTGCCTGGGAACGAATCACAGGCTGGACTTTCTCTAAACAGACACTCTCTTTTTGCGGAAACATTCTGCCTCATAAATTAACACTCAGCATACCACATACTGGTATATGGTGTTTATGTCAAAGCATGGTATCTACACAGCCACAGTATTTGCTTTTTAAAAGCACCATCTACCAAAATACCGAATGCTTTAAAGTGTTCTTGGTTTAAGTGGGAATAGAGAACACACAGCACATTATAGGAAGTGTTTACTACTTCAAAACTACTAGTAAAGAGTATGAACAAGCAAACACTTACTTTATTTAATGCATGGCCAACATGAGGGTCTCCATTGGCATAAGGTGGTCCGTCATGCAGACAAAATTCCTGCTTTGTTTTCCTTTGCCTTTGCCACGAATACAGTTCCGAAAAACCGCATTTCTGTAGAGACAACAAGCAAACACCTAAATCATCACAGGTCTTTACGCTTCCAAAAAGCTGCCTTTTGGCTAGATGATAGAATACGTAATAAAAGCAAACAAAGAAATTAACACACACAGAGCATTAACTTTTCTAAGTCTGTAAGAGGAGATGTTAGTAGTTTAAAGACATCAAAATGCCCGAGACAGGTATAATACTAAACCATAACATCATTGTTCTGGCTCTCCACTGTCACAAGGGTCGTTCCTGCTTCTCCAAACGAAACCATAACAAACCTGCGAGCGCCCAGACCATCAGTAAGTAGCCGGAGACCCCGAGCTCCAGCTTTCTCCAGCGCCCAGCTCCAGAGGGCCTGGCCAGGCGCCCGCGGAAGCCCAGCCCCACCGGGGCGGCTGAGGCCACAAGCGGGGCCCTGGCCCGCCACCCCGCGCTCCCTCCCGGGCCAGGCCCCACCGCACCGGCCAGGGCAGACCCCGCCCGTCCGGGACCACGCACCCCGCGGCGAGCAGGCCCCGGCCGCTACCTGCTGCGTCTCCAGCTCGGAATCAGGCTGCAGCCGCCCCGGCAGCTGCGCGGGGAAGCGGCTGTGCGGCAGCAGGACGGTGTCCCGGTACCGCGAGTCCTGCCGGTTCTCCTCCAGGGGCTGCCGGCTCTCGGCCTCCGAGGCGACGGGGCGCGCCCAGCCCCAGGCGGCCCCCGGCCGGGCGCGCAGCCCGACCCGCGCCCGGGCCCCGGCCCAGGCCAGCGGCGGCGCCCGCCAGGCCCGAAACATCCTCTCGGGCCCCGTGCGACGCGCGCGGGGAACACTTCCGCCTGCGCTACGGCGAGCGGGAGGGGCCGCCCCCCGCACAGCGCGCTCCTCTCCCCGCCGCGGGGCCGAGCCAGAGGGCGGCTGTGCGGCGCTACCGGCCGGCAGGACCGTGGGGGCGGTTCGAGCCGAGTTGTAGAGGCGGCGGCGGCCGCCCAGCGCGATCGGGGCGGGATCTTCCTGGAGCAGCCGGGCCGGCGGAGGAGCGCAGGGGCCGCGGCCGGGAGCGAGGGACCAGCGCGGTTGGAGCGGGTGAGTCTGCCCGGTCACCCGCCGGGCCCTTCCCCGTCCGGCGCTGCCCGGTCACCCGCCGGGCCCTTCCCCGTTCGGAGCCCCTGGTCAGCGCCCGGTAACGCTGCCCACGCTGGCCCTCCGGACCGCACTGCAGTTCGCCAGCGGGAACCCCAATTACAAAAGAATCAATCAGGAAGGAATAGGCTTTTTTTCCACCACCCCCCCCTCCTTTTTTTTTTTTTTTAAAAAAAACACAAAACCACAAACTCCGAAGGCCTCTCAGCACTTTACTGAAATGAGATTGTACCGTCTTTTTCCCCCTGGAAGCCTGCAGGTGAACCGCAGCGGGACCCTGGCGTTCCTGCTCCGAGTCCTAGCCTGCTTCTGCTGGGTAAATGCTGGCTTCTTCCATCACACAGAATAAATAGTTTATCTTTCGCTAAACCTGAGCCAAAGTTTATTGTAAAGAAACAGGGAGCTGTAGTCACTGGGGCTTTGAGGAGGCCAGAGGATGAAGTCCCAGTTCAGCACTGGCATTTAAAGGCGTGCGCTGTGCAATTGGCCATTTTCTCCTTCCGACAGGTGAAATTATAAATTTGGAAAATGGATGTTTGCAGAAAAGACACTGAAATCATAACATTAACAAATCGTTCATACTTGTTTTGATAAATTAATTGTAGCCATCCTGTGATACTTAAATATTTCAAAATTAACGTGTAACAAGAACTGCAGAACTCACTTATTTTAGTAGGTATCAAAGCAGGCTTGATTTGCCAGGTTGAGACCATTCAACAATTTGGTTACTAGGCTAGGAGAAATGATGGCTGGTCTTTGGAGGTCAAGGTAAGTTTTGAAAATAATACACAAATTTAAATTGAAGGACAGCTGCTGTGAAATCTTTGTAAACTGTACAGTTTTTTAAGAGTCAACCTTGTTTGTCTAAAGCAAGCAATATATTCCTGAATGTATAATGGCAGTATACATTAGACATTGCCCTCATCAGAAAGAATGTGCCATAAACTTATAAATAATTAAGAGAACAAAAAGTTACAGAGATTAAACACTTACGATCAACTAGCACACATAGTTATCTAACCAAAAAGGTCCAACACACTAGAAAATGTGGCACGCAGGAGATGCAGCCATGTAAAAATTTAAGGCACCTTTTGCAGTAGTAACATACCCAGCGCTTCCTTAGTTTGTTACTCTGTATTGGGGAGAAGGGGTGTTGAACCTCCCATTTTAGTTTCTCTTAATAAAACATGTTTTTCATAGGAATATTTTCCTTTTAAGGTTTGATTAGAGATTTCAGGTATAGGTTCACTACAGAAAGAAGGTATAATTGTTTGCCTTAAGAACACCCCTAAAAAACATGCCCCAGAAACTACTTGGGTCAAGCTTCAAGAACATAAGATAAATAGTACTTCTGTGTTGTTTCCCGAGTCTTTTGAAACTTTATGCAATCATTAAATAAATAAAGCCTTTAAAACAATTTAACCTCATTTTACAAAGCAGGATCAAATATGCAGTAAAAGGACAAATTAAGAATGAGAAGCTGAGCATAAAAATCTTAATTATCTTCTGAGCTCAATTCTTTAACCCAAACTTCCCATCTAGTATGCTTTTTTTTTTTTTTAACTGTCTCTCAGAAGCACTCACATTCCAGTATGGAATGAACTACATTCAATTTTCCTTCCTGTTAACTTGCTTCATATGATGGCACATAAAAAAGTATCTAAATTCCATGTGTTATGACATATTTTCTGTATGACTTTCAGTTGTTTGAGAGCTGGGTTTTGCCACAGGTAGCACACTGAAGATTTCCTCTGTAATCACTGTTACCAGTACAAGACAGCCCGCATGTGCGCTTTGGCTATAGACCTTGGCTATTTTACAGGACTCCAGAGCCCTTTGCTCCCATGCATGAGCTGTAAATAATAATTAACAGTAGCAGCTGTGCTTTTTGAATATACTTATACAATCACTGTACTCTTTTAGCTTCAGAGATATACAGACTATACAGATACCCATAACAGTGTTTCTAAATGCTGAAAAAGTTCTTAAACCAGCTAAACCTGTGATTTTGATACCTCTAACACTGCTGTTTGCTGTAAACTGATGTGAACTTGAGGTCGCATTGAGATCATCTACAGTAGCTAGCCTTATCACCTCATTATATTATACTATACCAAGTAGATACCTCAAGCAAGAAAGGAAAGGTATTGCGTAACAACCTATTGCCACTTAAGCAATACTTGCTGCAAATAATGTGAGGGAAGCCTAATATATCATCTTCTATGTGGTGATTAATCAATTCCTCTATTTTTTTCTAGCTCTGTGCTCAAGTGTCTACTTGAGGTATATCATTATATCATACATGTGAGCCCAACCCAAAAAACCATGTAATCTACACAGAAAAAACTGACAGGAAAACATCAAAAGCGATTAGCTCTGCCTTTTAAAGAATACAATGTGGTTATCAGTACTTCTTTTTCCTGACAGAGAAAAGCTGAGAGGAATGGATGATGTTTTTTGCAAGTGTGAGAGTTACTCTCCTGTTTGGGAGCTGAAGGCATCGTGATTTGCTCTGATGTGTGTTGGGGAACAGATGTAGAAAACAATGCAATAGGAAGAATGTCAGGACATGCTGTGTTGAGGAGAGGAAGGAAGATGTAATACATTTTCTTAAATCAAGAGTAGTAAAAGAAATGCAGAAAGGATGGTAAAATGTAAATAAACAGACTTCTGTATACAAGTGCAGTGTTTGCAGTATCTTGAGTATCATTAGCCTATTTTGCGTCCACAATTAGGCCATCTACAAAAGCCTATTTTATATTTAAACAAATTAAAGTAGTGAGTAAAATTGCTGTTCTCATCCTTTCTTGAGCCTTGTACTTTAGTCTGGGCACCAACCAACTCTGTAGGTTTGATCCTGAAAAAATGATCCTGAAAAAATTACCTTTGTTCAAAATGTACAAAAAATGAGTACTGTGTGTAGATATATCCTGTCTTAAAATTTCTGATAAAGAGTTTCTGCTGCTGTTCTTGTTTAATGCCAGATTTTATTTTAGTGAGAACTAGGTTCACTGTTACACAGAGCATGGATATTTGAAAAATCTTGTCTAAAATGGCTATATATCCCTCTGTTTGTTAATTGTATTTTTAAAAAAGTTAAAGCTCACTTCATTACTACTCACTGGCAGTAACCCACTTTCCCCTTCCTATCCGCTTAAACTGTATTTGTTTTGCAACATTATGTAAAATATTTTCTTCCTTGTCTTGAAATGTACAAGTTTGCTTTTTGTTTCTTTTCAGCTTTCAGTATGGCTTCTCCAGCTTTACTCATGCGTGTCGTTGCCTCTGCATATTCCATTGCAGAAAAAGCTGCAACAATTGTTAGAAATGTAATGGCTGCAGGAGATCTGGGGATAGTGGAGAAGGTATTACTTTTACTTTGTTCTAATATAATTTCTCTTATTAATACTGAATTAGATACAGGTCAAAGTGGTATTTTCAGAGATCAGCAGCTGGGGAAAGAAATACAGTCCTCACCTCTCTTGATACAATAATTATTCCTTACTGAAGGATTGAAAGAGCACTGGAAGGAAATACAGTCCTTACCTCTCTGATACCAGAAATATTCCTTATTAAAGAATTAAAAAAAAACTGGAGAAGTGTTTTTTGACCAATATTTTTAAAGAATGTTCAGACACTTTAAAGAAACACACCATAATTTTGTCCTGATTCCCCTCACAAAACACAAGTTTTGGATAGCATGTCAGAAATCATAATGCAGCATCTTTCTCATTTATTTCCATACCTATGTTTTAACATCTGTAGTACAGCTTGAAGTACTGTGCCTTTGATTAATTTTGGATTAGGATAAATCAGTGCTGAGTTTCTTAAGCTATAAAGAACCTTAGATTTGATTGTAAATCAGTTTTCAATATAAATTTGGAGCTTCAACTTTAATTCTAAATCAGTTATCTGCGTAAAGTTCTTAATTTGCTCTGAGTTAGTAAGATGCACTGATAAGCCAGGACCTTTGTTTTGACTATAGTACTAGAATAGGTGGAATTAACTTTTGAAATTAATTCCAGCTTTACAGGTATGTCACAATATTATGGACTGCATTAAGTATCTATATATTTTTGTCTTTATGTTGAAGTAATTGTTGGTATTTACATTTTTTACATTTAAGCAAGCACTTTCAGCCAGTTTTAAAGAAAAGCCTAATCCTTTATGACTTCTACTGTCAGTTCAGACAGTAGATACAAAAAGATTATTTTCCTTTTTCATTAGTTATCTTCACCACTATGAAAACTTTTGCAAGTTTTTCTTACACTTTTTTTCTAAGCAATCAAAATCAGAGGTATGGGGAGAGAATTAAAAAAACCACCCCAAACTGGAGACTAATGATCTGTGTTTTCAAAATTATTTAGATGCATAGCAGGATTCTCAGACACTTGTATGTACAACTATACTCTCCCACATAATCTCCTTTTAGGTTCTTGGAAAAACTAATGCAGCTTCACTACAAGAAAGCCTTAAAATACTTGCATCCAGAGGTACAAAGGAAGCACTATCTGTACTATGATTAACCCGTTAATTTTAAATGCATAATCAAGTTTCCTTAAGCTTATTTTTTAAGAGTCCAGCAAGTTTAAGGTAATTTTAACTACAACTAAATGCTGGCTTCTATCAGTTTAATTCACTTTCCCTTTAAATAATATTACATGTATTAATATTATTTCCCAGTAAATCAGAAATGCATTGCTCAATCATATTTTAATATAATAAAACAGCAAATGAACACAGTTTAAGCTCTATAACCAATTAATACTTATAAATATAGCATAACAAAAATGATCAGAAGCAACAGGTGATACTGGTTCTAAACAGGACTGGTTATACCTACTTTCTATTTAAATGAATACTACAAACACACAAAATTAGATCAACAACAGTGACCAACAGAAGAGGTTCCTGTTTTAGGGACTAGTGATTTCAGAATTCCTGCAAGCTTATTGTCAAAGGTGGCTGATGAAGAAAGAGGAAAAATGCAAGAGAGAGAACCTGTTATGTGTCTGTGCTTTATAGTCTGGTGGGAAGAGATGCACAAGAAGAGAAAGTGCTGCTTCTTACCATTCTCAGCCAGCAAACATCAAGACCAATTTCAATCGGCCTTACTGAAAGCTTTAGAAGAGCTAGGATGCCAATGTTCCATCTTCTCCCTCAACACATTGACTTCCCATCCATTTATTTATCTTGATGAGGAATAGTTCAAATACAGTTGAATTTTTAGCTAGCTCCTCTCCTGATATCCAGTTTTATTTCCCCTAGTCAGCTCTAAGCTCTCCATTTATATTGCTTCTCCTTTAGCATTTTTACTTCTTTTTCTCTCTCCCTTGTTTGGTAGGTAGACATTTTATCCAGCCATTCTTGCATTGTTGGTAACTGTTTTGAGAAACTATTTTATACTGGGTTATGTGCTGTGCTGAACAAAGGACATTCTCTGCAATAACCTGATCTTTCTGAGTCTAAGCTTAGTGCCAAATTCAACCCAATTTATTAGGGAACAAGAAGGAAATTCCAAAGAAAAGTATCAAGTTTCATAGAAGTAGGCAATCAGATATGGGACCGACTTGGTTTTGAGCATGCAAAAATTAACCCATAACATGATTTTAAAGGGAATATTCCATTCCTATCTATAGCTAACTTCTGTAGTTGGATAGAACACACTTCATGTTGTCACCAAATAAGATATAAGCAGATAAAATTTGTGTTTGATTCAACTAAGATGCAAATCCTTGGGTGAACTGACTTTCTTAATTCCACTGCTAACAAGTATTTCTTACTGGTATTCTGTCTCTGGACCTAAAGAGCTCTTCCATTCATAGGTACATGAAGATTAAGGCAGGGAAGTATTAATAACTTACCCAATTCCACTATATAACAGGTTATTAATGTTTAAGAAGAAATTACTGTAACCCATCTGGCCACATACATTTGGCTGGACTGCATCTTTTGGGAAGGCTTTCAGTCATTGTTTCATGTCATCTTGAGACACCAAATCCACTGTTTCCTGTCTAGTATTTTTGCTGGAAAAAAGTGTATGGGTGTTACTGTCTAGTTAAATTTCATTGATTAGTTTCTGGCCCTCCTTGATCTTTCTCTGCTAAACTAAGGAACTGCTCACTACTTAGAAGATTATACATCATAATTGCTTCCAGTTGTTTCTGTTTTTTTTTAAACAAGTTAGATTAATTGGACCTTTGAATCACCTTTTACTAACACCTTCCCTATATTGGCCCTCTGTCCTAATTTGCCGTGTCTCCCCAGTGAGCCTTAAAATATTTTTTCCTGTTAACTTACTAATTTTTTTGTTATCTCTCCTCTTGTATTTATCTGGGTTCATACTTGTATTAATTTATTCTGTGTGGTATTTGCACAAATACATATTCTGTACAACTGCACCAATGCATGAGAAGAACACAGCATATAAATATTGTTCTAATATCATACCAGTCTATCTTAGGTCTGGAGTGTACAGGGAGTCTCTACTTTAAGTTTTTAGCCTGCCTCTCTCAAGATCACTTACTAGGTTGATGATTTATCAAATTAGACTTCTTTTCTATTACAAGGTAGATACTCAGAGTGATGTATGGGCCATTGCACTGTGAGGTTTGTTGTTGTTTGGAAATACAGAAATTCCTATCCATCCTTTCACAGACTGGAGCCAATGACTTGCAGACCAAAGCTGACAGACTGGTACAAATGAGCATTTGTGCTTCCTTGGCACGGAAGTTTCCCAAGGTGACAATTATAGGAGAAGAAGTAAGTACCTGGTTTGTTTCATACTAACAATTTAACTTGCTATAACTTGCAGTAGAATTTGCTTTGGCAGGTTTTAGGAAATTGTTTGGGGGTTTTTTTTGTTGATTTTTTTTTTAATAGTATTTTCATCCCATTTCATCTTTCCACTGCATTAGCTTCATCAGGTAAGCTGCAAGCAAATCCAGTTCTAAGGCAAATTCAAGTGACTCAAACACCTTTTTCCAAATAATTCTGAGAATCCTTTTGTTAGGAACTACCCACTGATGAGGTAACCGAGGACTTAATTGAAGATGGTCACTGTGAAGAAATACTGAAGAAAACTTGTCCTGCTCAATACATGGGAATTAAAGAGGAAGAGGTAATGCTATACATATGTTTTCCTATTTTACACTCTTAACTACATTACTTACTGATTTTAGCTAAGGATGTATTAAGAAAAAACATGATTTCAGGGTTGCCAGTTTTTCTGTTTAGTTTGAAAACTGAAATGTAGTCACAGGAATCACAGCTCCAGAGCTGGAAGTGCTGCGTAGCTCTGTGTGCAATAATGGGAAATGGAAATTTGATTTTTACAACTTGTGATTAAAATTAATTTGGAAGGAATCTACTTTGGACATAAGAAAGTAATGCCATTTCCATGTTCAGTTTAAGCTTCCTATTAAGATATTTGCTGAGAAGTTCCAGTCAGTTTTTAAGCTTTTTTTTGTGTAAAATACTACTGTGGCTTCAGCTGTATCATAATGTTGAAAATTCAAATCTCTATTTCCTTGCTGCTATAAGGAAATAAAAGCACTAAAATAAAATTTATTCTTTGCGTGGTAATTTACATGATTTGCATTTGTTAATTTTCCTTACTTTTTTATTTTTAAAGCTTGTAATATGGGTTGATCCCTTGGATGGAACCAAGGAGTACACTGAAGGTTGGCTTCTCTTTTAATTCTGCTAATTAAAAAAAAAATACAGCAATGTAATAAAGTAGCACATACATGCAGATAGTTTTATGACAGAAGTTACACAGAATATTGTTTCTTGAGGCTGATGTTGTTTCTGGCTTTTTGAGTTCTATGGAATTTTTTAATCATTCTATTCAGTTCTAACCAGTACTGAATATTTCTGACACGCTACTGAGTGTCCACCGGTATTCATCATTTCAGGGAGCAAAGGGCTGCCTTTGATTGCTGGCAGGTTGTGTTAAGTTTTCAGTCAGACTCACAAATTTTGCATACTTTGAACTCAGGGACTAAATCTCCCATTTGCACATGAATATGCTCAATTACATTTACATCTTCCTCTTGAAACAACCCAAATACCACAGCTGTATTTGTAGCCCTCCCAAATAAAACATCTTTCCGCAAATCATAATTTTTCAGTTATGGGAAGAAACCTTTTTCAGGAAGGCCTAATTTGTCCCCACAGACATAGACTCTAAAATTTATTAAAAAGAAAAACCTCCAAAATCAATATGCTGAAACTAATCTCCTGCTGCATCTTTTAGTGAAAAAGATGTACAAGTGTCAACACATTGCTAGTTTTGAATACCATTAAAGAATTCACACCACAATTATAGAACGTCATCATATACTGCTATTTAGTTGTATCTTTAAAGTTTTCTCATTATGTGTTAATTAGAATTCTCTTAATAGAACTAAGTTATATCAGGGGCATTATTTTTGCAGACCTTAAGGCTAAAAAAAATACTACCCAACCTATTACATCTGAAAATCCTGATTAGTATTTGCATTTTTATGATACCACCCTGTGTATCAACTTCTGGACTTTAATTGAAGGGTTGTTTTTTTTAATATATATATTCTTTCTTTTTTTCAAGCATATCTACATTCATATTATTTCTGTACAGGTCTCCTTGACCACGTAACAGTTCTTATTGGAATTGCTTATGGAGGCAAAGCAATAGCAGGAGTTATTAACCAGCCATATTACAACTATGAGGTATTAAATATATTGATTTGTTTAAAAGTTAGGTGATTTCTAACTGTCACTTCTAAGCCATTTCCAGTTAGTACCTTTCAAATGACAAGCAGTGTGTAGTGGAACTAATGTAATATAAGGTGTTCGGTCTTTTTATTAGATATATACAGTTTTGAGAAACTGAATCTCAGGGACCTATTAACAGCCATACTGAATCCTGAGGCTTGTGTAATACAGTATATATTACATATATACTGCACTTACTACTACACTACATATAAAGTACATACTGTAAAACAAGTACAGATCAGTGCTTTGGCAGTCTTTGCTAGATATTCTTTAGTAAATCCATGCAATACGTGAATGTGTGCCATAAATCTGCAGCCCTAAATAAACCAAGAGTACTTGTCACTGACAGCTGGGTTAGAGTGTATCAGGCCAGGTTTCAGGTATAAGTCCAGAATGGCCAACCTACAGGCATTCACACATTTGGAGATAATTTCAGTATTAATCTGTGAGGGGGAAAAAGCTCATGATACAGGCTGATTAATTAAACTTACTAAAATTTAAAGAAAAAGCTCTCGAGCTGATGTAATGCATATCATCAGCTGCATCTCTATGTGGTATATGTATGATGAAACATTTAAAATTACAATATATGTTCAGTTACAGATTGTGCCTGAAGCATGGAAATACACAAATATTAATTTGTCGGTCAATGGAGGCAGGATGTAACGTACCACCACAATGTCACAGATAAATGAGTAAATAATGTCATTGTCTTAGAGCGGAAGAGCTGGTTTCTCACTGTGGGCTCTAGAGTAGTTATTTTTACGTGCCACTGTTTAAATGCATAACCCAGTATTAATATTACACTCCCCGATACGCAAAGATGTCTCTAGGTACTTCTTTCCCTTTCTGCTTTCAGTGCTGATCGCAATGATTACCCATCACTTGGACTTGCGTACCTTTTTTGTAGGCAGGAGCTGACGCTGTGCTGGGCAGGACAATCTGGGGAGTCCTGGGCATAGGTGCCTTTGGATTTCAGCTCACAGAAGCACCTGCTGGGAAACACATCATCGTTACCACCCGTTCTCACAGCAGTACCCTGGTCAACGAGTGCATCAGTGCCTTGAATCCAGACAGTGTCATCAGAGTTGGAGGAGCAGGAAACAAGGTATGAAACTCCAAATCTTTTGGTTTTACTGGAAGGTGGTATCTTTGGAATAAGAAAAAGACCTTTTAAAGAAATCATTTGCTTACTTGCATGAATGTACAGCAGACTTCCTCTTCCTTCCCCAGCTCATTTTTTCTTCATTCCTAGCATTCAGTCTGCTGTAAGGTAGACAGAGGTACAGGTACATTTGTAACAGTGGCTGTGGTGGTCATGGCTGAGGTCCATCTTCCCCAGTATTCTGTTTCTAGGGGAGAAAATTAAAAGTTATAACACCAGAATGACTGAATGGGAATTCAATTTAATGACAATTATAGACATTTCCTTCTGTTCATGTTAATACAGTTCTTATTCCAACTACCTAGCAGCACATACAAAAGGATAAAAATAGGAGTACACAGTGATGTTTCCTTTGCAAAAGTTTTCTGCATATAGGGAATACTCATTTGCTACAGTTTGTAAAGCTTAGTTTTGTCATGGCTGTCATAAACAGTGTCCAATCTCTTTTCTCCAATGTGTGCAAGGCAAAAATGGCAACAAGACAACACGGAGATAGTTTCCACTTTATTTTTTTTAGTACTTGCACAAGATGGGAATTCTTGTTTCTGAAACTAAAAGTACACACACTGATCTAATCCCTGTTTCCTGGTGTTATTTTTACCCATTTCTAAATGCCTAGATCCTTTGCAATGATTGCCACTCTCTATTCATAACAGATCATTCAACTTGTAGAAGGCAAGGCATCTGCTTATATATTTGCCAGTCCTGGGTGTAAGAAATGGGATACATGTGCACCTGAAGCTATTCTACATGCCGTGGGAGGTAAGTTAATAGTATTCAGAATTCCAAGATAAATTAAATTACATCAATTAAAAGCTATTTATACTTTTCATAGAAAAAAAGAGTTTCCAAACATGGAAAATATTTTTAAATAGTCATGATTCACTAGGAGCTTTGAGCCCTGTGAAATCAACAGTAACTCCAAAGGGACAGCAAATTATGCTCTGGAAAGCATGAATGATCTGTTTTGTCCTGGACTAATATGGTCAATAATTGTTAGATAATTAAAAAAACAGCAGGTCAAGGGAGGTGATCCTCCCTCGCTACTCCACCTGGAGTGCTGTGTTCAGCTCTGGGGCCCCCAGCATAAGAAGCACATGGACCTGCTGGAGTGAGTCCAGAGGAGGGGCAGGAAGATGCTCAGAGGGCTGGAGCACCTCTCCTATGAGGACAGGCTGAGAGAGTTGGGGTTGTTCAGCCTGGAGAAGGCTCTGGGGATACCTTATAGCGGCCTTCCAGGAGTTAAAGGGCACTTGTAAGAATGATGGGTCTGACAGACTTTTTAGTAGGGTCTATAGTGACAGGACAAGGGGGAATGATTTTAAAGTAAAAGAGGGCAGATTTAGATTAGGTATTGGGAAGAAATCCTTCACTGTGAGGGTGCTGAGACACCGGCACAGGTTGCCCAGAGAAGCTGTGGATGCCCCATCCCCAGGGGTGTTCAAGGCCAGGCTGGACAGGGCTTTGAGCAGCCTGGTCTAGTGGAAGGTGTCCCTGCCCAAGGCAAGGGGGTTGGAACTAAATGATCTTTAACGCCCCTTCCAACCCAAACCATACTATGGCAAAAGCCAAATTCCAAAATTTTCGGTATATTAATTTTAATATTTTAAAAATAAATGTGGTTTTTTTTCATTGGCTTCTATTTTACAGTAAAATCACACTGTCCTACTAACTGGATATAGTAGTGTGGACACTGGATTCTTTAAAATAACAAAAGTAGGCCAAATCATGAGGTTGTTCCTTCAATGTACAAACTCCAAAATTGCATCATTCATTTAATTCAGTGGTGTTCAGCCAACATAAGCCACTTCACCTTTCTAGGGGGTAAGAGATTAGAGAAGTTACAAAAAGTCTTGCTAACAAGTATCTGAATATGTTTTATTATTATACTACTTCTGCTTTTTGCTTTGATAGATCTTTTACCACTGTATGCTAAAGTTGTGGGGTTTGATCTCCTAAATTCTGTCAAGTGAGGACAACAGGGTTCATAAATAATGACATTATTTAAGTCCTCTGCAGTCTCTGGTGTTGATAACTGGGATAGCTTTAAACAGGTTAGCTCAGGCACAAAAACCCACCAATCTGGGGCAGCAGTGCTGTATTTAGGCTCCTTGATATGTAGGTATCTCGTGGTTAAATTAGCTTTGATAAAGATCTGCGTTGCTCTTGCTAAGTAATTCTAGAAAACTAGTTTAAAACCAGCTGGGGTACTTCTATATTATGTTAGTTTGTTGAATAGATTTACCCTGGGTTTTACTTTAACTGATGATTCTTGTTTCCTTCTTATCCACCATCAATGTAAAAAAATACTCAGGAAGTATTTTAATTAATCCATGCGAGAGAGATGTTGTTTTCTTTTTCCTGAAACACAAGTTAAGGTATTGTTGAAAGAAAATGAAACCATTACTTGGTTTCAGTCAATGAAAAATTGTCACACTTGAACTGGGAGCAAAGATACTTCACATCTGGAGACAGGCATGTGTACACCAAAGACTGACTGTTTTGTTTAGTTATTATCATTTGTACTAATAAAATAGATCCTCTCTCTCCAACTTTTGGTTGCTGGAATGTTAATTTTTATTTTCTTTGCAGGCAAGATAACTGATATCCATGGAAATTCATTTCAGTATAACAAGGAAGTGAAACACATGAATTCAGCTGGGATCCTTGCCACTTTGAGAAATTACGACTATTATTCCAGTCGTATTCCTAACACCGTTAAACAATCTCTTGTGCCTTAAAGCAGCAAAGCATCTTTGCTTGGCCTGGAAGGCTGAAAAAGTGAGCTTGGAAAAAAAGAAAGAAGATAACTGAGGTTGAAATTTTTTTTTATAGAATCTGAACTGAATTCTTACATTAAGGCGTTCAATAATTTCAAAATTACATACAGAATCTCTAGGCATACAGAGGATCAGATTGTTTTGCTGCGTTTAGCAGACAGCATCAAAACAGTCACATTTCTTCAATAGTTGTTTTCCATATTCTTTGGAGTATTCGTTCTTCATTACTGTGCTTAATATACTGTTAATCATAATACTACTGTCCAAAAATAATCTTAATATTCAGGGCACAAAATCATGTTAAGTCCTTTAGCTGATCTTGCTCAATGATTTTTGTTGTATGTAGTCAACAAGGGTTTATTGTGTTAAATACAAATGCACTAAGAATTTGCCTGGATGGATTAGCCCATTTATAAGAAAGTTGACAGTTTTGATTCTTAGAAGTGAATCTTTGAATTTTTTGACCTGCGCTCAGTTTTGGAATGGCAAAGATTGCTATTTGTGGTGAGCTAGGTTGTCTTGAGTTTTGCAGGAGCAAGGACACAGTCCAGCTGGGCCTCTGACATCTCAAGCAGGGGTTCTTGGATCACTGATCCATTGAAGATCAGTGAAGCGTTAATACATCAGGACACCTCAGTCACCTTCTCATATGAGAGAAGTAGAAAAGCAATTTAACCAAGTTTGGTAGTAAATGCAACAGTGGTTTAACAAGGTTCAAGGGCAAGGTATACTTGATTATTTACTGCACAGAGGACAGGGTCAGACAAAACTGTCAGGGAGGTCCCTCCTGTTGAGTCCTGAGGTTCAGAAAGGACGCCCTTGTGTTCTAAACTCCTTCTCAGAGGGGAGTTCAAGCGCAGCTAGGTCCAGACTTAGTCTCAGACTTGGTCAATGGTTTATATTTAAAGGACACACACCCTGCACAATCGATCCTTTATACTACTTAGCTAAGATTTCAAAAGTTTAGCATGCTATTAATCACTTACCGAGAATCTGTTGAAGCAAGGAGTCTCTCAGCCTCGAGGAATAACCTTGAGAGGTGTCCCGGCTCCAGGGGAGACCCTGTCGTGCAGCCTGCTGCCATGCAGGAGAGCTCAATGGGCCTTGGGCTGTCCACTGTTTATGGAGTAAGATAACAGACTCATGGTTGTCATTGCATACTGACTACATAAGTTAGTTTCATTCCCACTTAGCTCAAGTTAGACCTTGACCAGCACTGTTAGGTGGGCACATTTTCAGTATCTGTCTCCTACAAATTCAGTTTGAGTTGGATACAGCCATCACAACCACCAGTTATCACTTGAGCATTGTCAGGGAAACCAAGGGCAGGATGGAGGGGCAGGGGGAGCACACCACCAAACACAGTTGAGGAGAACCTGAGGGAACAGCACCTCTCTGATGATCTCTGTCAGGGTCTATACAACCTCAGTCTTGAAAAGCTTTGGGCATCCTAGGTCACTTTGTTATACATGGGGACAACAGAAATGCCAGAACTTGAAAAATTTCATGTCCAAATTTTGAGAGAAATGAAGTTCAGGTGCCTTTCCAACAACCCCAAGAATTGAAGAACCTGACACTACCACTTCCCCTTCCTGTGGAACACAAGCATGTTAGGGGAGGGGAGAGAGCAGGGAACAAGGTTACCTAAGATGAACTTGAAAACTGGAAAGCCTGTTTCAGTCAACTTTTCCATAGGTGTGGGAGTTAGGAAAGCAGGATTCAACTCTTCAGTCCACTTGAACACAAAAGAGAACAAGTAGTAAATCAGCTAAAACTGGCAACCTCAGCCAAAACAGATGAAGCCTCTTCAAGTTGAATTGAGGATTCTGGAGTATCTTGAACCAGTGGGGCCTGTATGTACTTTGTTTTCTCCAGAATTTCTGACCCTAGTCCCTCACACTCAGATTAAGGGAGTCTTAGGGCCTCCCTTTCCCTAACAAATGTGACACATACTGAGGCATACCATGAAGAGAGATCAGTTTAAATGGACAACACCATAGTTGTGCTTATAGCTGTGCTTTTTTTTCTGTTCTCTGTGTGGATACAAGAGTGGCATATGTCAAGGTCTCAGGCTTGTGGTGTCACAGAGGATGCCTGAACTTGGCTGCTTGTTTACATAAAGACTGAACACCTAAGCTCTCTGAGCATTTTTTAAACTTAACCTCTCCTGACACTATAAATGGCAAAGTAGCTTGCAAGTTACACTGCACCCATTCTCATTTCCTCCCCGCCCACAAGATTTAACTCCTGTGAATAACTACACTCTTGGTCCACTCAAACCATTTTTACGCTAGCAATGAACTTCAAGATACAAAAAGCTATGTATTCCATACAGAAGAAAACTTCAAAATTCAGTTTTCAACAGTGTGTTCAAGTTACCTCTCTCAGAATCACACAACATACTTAACAACTCTAATTGTCCTTCCCTCACAGCAGGGTAACACCAATGTGACTTCATTGGTTTAAACCTGGTTCTATTACCAGCAAGCAGGAACACCTTGACACCAAAAGATATGAACAAGACAACTCCTAAACTGTTCCCAGTCTCTCCCAGTGCACACATGGAAAAGGATCTAAGGAAGTTCCTTCCCTAGTGAGGTCAGCTTATTATAACATTTACAGACAAATCAGCAAGATTGTCACTTACCTCATTCTATCATCATCAGCCAGTCCATAATGCTATCATGACACTGGATTAAAGCTGCATATATAGGAACAACGCATGCTTTTAATCCTTTCATCTACAGCCTACCTTTCTTGTCCTTCCTCAAGCACATGACTAGTAAGAGCACGCAAGACAGATTCAGCCTGCTTTAATTACAGCCTTCTTCATATTTTGACCCATTGTACATTTATTCATTCCACATATTGATAGTGACTTAAGTTTGAACCACATAGCAAGTACAAGATTAATCTAATTTCACTGCCTAAATTACATGTAATTTTCACCTTTATCTTCTGCAGGATTCTTGGATATAGATGCTTTAGTGTTCACACCAAAGTCTTCACATGAATTTGCAAAGCACATTAAGATAGAACATAGAATGACTTAAACAACACAAAGCCTGCCATAATAAGTCTTTCCGTGTAATCATTAAAATACAAAGCCACGTACAGAGTAATCTTCATCTATGTCTCTACATCCTTATTTTCCTCTGAAATGTGCTGTTTGAAAATTTCCTCAGCACAAGCTTCTTTCTAATTCTGTAATTTATGTGCTTGCTCATTTAGTATTACCTCACTGGCAGCAAAACACAGCATATATCATCAGCTTCTACCTCATGTATAAAGACACTTATGTATGGAACCATTTTCCATGCTTACAGAAACTGTAAGACTGCTAAAACAGGAAAATATTAAGGTAAATTGAGATAAAATCCAGCAGGAGGAATCAAGGATAAAAGCCAGCACATAAAGTTCAGTCATGCTTTAGCTATACCGCGATGCCCACTGCACAAAAAAGCACTGGTCTACCAATCAAGCATTTGGTAATTTCTCTGCTAGCACATTAGGTGCTACAGTACCATCCATAAAATAGACTGGGGAAAAAAAGCACAGTGACACTGCAACGTCCTTGCAACAATGTGAACTTGAATCTGTCTCCTGTGAAAAACTGCTGACACAGCATTTTTTGTAATTCATTCCAAGGCTCGCTTGACCCACTGCAAAATCTGTGCGTTTGTGAGGAGCGTAACAAGTAACACAATACGAAAACAGATAGGGTAACCTACTGTACTCAAAAGTGCCGGTACACATTGCGCTGTTTGTTTCAGGATATACAGAAAAAGGATCAAGCTATCTCTACAGCTGCCGCCAGACACCTAGCTCATGAGAGCTTTTACGGTTAACGCCCGCAGAGCTCTCGGGAGGGCTCTGCCTAATCGCCGGTGCAGCTGTGAGAAAAAAACCAGCGACCTCCGGCCACGCCGAGAGGCAGGGCGGCCTCCTCACAGCCACCAAGCTCCCCTCCGGGCTTCACTTAGCGCCAGCCGGCAGAGCCCTGTGCACAACCCGCTAGTCGCCTCCTGCCCGGCTCCAGCCTCACCGCCTGTCCCCAACCGCGGCAGCCACCACGGGAACCCCACAGAGCGGCAGCCAGCAAACTACGCCCCGCCTCACGCGCCCCCTCATGGCTTCTCCCGCCGGAAGTGACGACCCGCGGCTCCGCCCCGCGGCGGTGGGCGGGGACAGGGCGGGGCCCTCCCGGGTGGCCCTTGCCGAGCTGGCGCCGCCGCGCGCCCCGCCCCACTCTCCCCTTTGGTTCCGGCGCGGCGCCGGCAGCGGTGGCGGGATGGCGGCGCTGAGCCTCACCGTCAGCGCGGGGAGCCCCCCGCTCGGTAAGTGCGGCCGGGCCCCGCTCCCCCTGCTCCCACGGGGGGTCCGGTGGGGCGCTGCCCCCTCACCGCCCGGCCGGCTGCGGCGGGGCCGCTGTGTTGCATCATGCGACGCCGCGTGTCCCCGTGTGCGAGGACGGGTGAGGCGTAAGGGGAGGCCCGCGTCCGTCCGTCCGTCCCGCCGCCGCCCGGCCCTGCTGCGGCCGGCGCCGTGTGCCCGCTGCGGCCTTGGCGCGGCTGGGGCGGGGCGGCCGGCGGGTCCCCAGGGCGACCCCCCTGCCGCCGAGGGGCCGGTCCCCGCGAGCAGGCCGCGCTGAGGGGGCCGCCGGGGCTGCCCGCGCGGGGTCCCGCTGGCACCTGAGGCGCCGGGGAGGCGGCGGCCCCCGGGCTCGGCTGCCTGTCGGGCCCGGCCGCGTCGTGCAGGGCCGGGGCAGGGCTGGTCCCGCCGCGGGTCCCCGCGGGCCGCCTGTCGGGTAGCGGTGACAGCTGTCGGCGCCCAGCGCCGCCTCACGCTGGAGCAACCGAGGCGCAGGCAGACCGAGCCCCTGGGGTGACTTAGCAGGCTGGGGCTCGGTTTGCAGGGCAGCCCCGAGTCGGATCGCTGGCGTGTGAGCTCAGCCTCATCGCGGCTGGCTTTCGCTGTCACTTCTCATCTGCTGCTAAGGCTGGGCTCGCCTGGGGAGCAGGGTCGAAGTTGCACTGCAAAATCCTGCTTTTTCAGTTACTCGCTGTTCTTCGGTGTTATCTTACCTTTAAAAATCTGAGAACCTCCTTCATTGCACTTTCTGCCAGCTGGAAACAGCCTTTTATACGTATTCTATACCATTTCTCCATTTTGTTCCAATATTCAAAATACATTTTCTTCCCGTTCTTCATCTTACTGATTTCTTTTTCATGCTGACGTTCCCAGGTGCATTTCAGAGTTGAATACAAGCTGCACAATTACAGATTTAAAGAGTAATAATACCTAAGTTTTAAATAACATTTCTCCTGATACTTGTTTGAGCTGCTTTGCTAGAAAAGATATGATGCAACGTGAGCAGTGATTAACATGGGTTTAGGGGCTTTGGAGGATTCTTTTATTTTGATAGCTAGTGAGCGGTACTGGAGATTTAATTCAGGAGATTGCATAATTATGTCAGAAATATCACATATTACAGATGAAACACTTGAGTAAACATTTGTATTGAGAAGGCAAGCATACTCATCCTATTCATTCCAACCTCGTACTATTCACCATAGTTGTGCACTGGGAAAAGTGTAGTAGCTTTTAATATCATTAGTATTAATTACATAGCTTGGTGTGCATAATACTTGTAATTTTCAAAGCACTTCCGTGCATGTTATTAAAATACTTCTATGTCTTACAAACATATTGCATAAGGGATGTCATCCTGACTTTCACAGATGGGTAACTGAGGGATGGGAAGAAGAACCTTGACTTACTGTGGATAAAAGCTTAATGCCACAAGAAGGGTTTGCAGCTGAGCAGGGGTGAGAGCTAGGGAATTCCTAGTGCCAGTGCTTTGTATTTAGGCCAGCGTATTAATAGCTTACAACATCGTCTGCCATGGGTAGCCTGTGCATTGCTCTAGGGAAGATAGTGTGCCGTACACTTCATGAAGACTAGCAGGTTAAATGCCTTTTGAGACCTAGAGTATAGTTCTTTGCCTAGTTCAATTTAAGTAATAGTTGCCTATTCAAAAGCTTGCTGTCTTTATATGTGCTTCTGAGCAAAGTAAAAGAACATGAGCTCCTCTACTTATGCTCAGCAGGCTGAATCTGGACCAGAGCCAATCCAGAAATACAGCCAAGTTAGCTCAGTGCTTTGTTTGAGCTGCTGTCGTGCTATAGAGCATCAAGATCAGAGGAGGTTTGCATCAAGCCTCTCTGGATGTGGGCAGAGCTGTCTTCCAGTTGATGATGTAGCCTAAAAACTTCTATCATTCTTTTACTTCTAGAGGCCATCCTTTATTGTCACTGGTGAACCACTTTGAAAAGCCTGTGTAACCCTCCTGCACTTCTACATGGATAGAATTTCTTGAGTTTTGAATGGCTAATTTTTCCATAAACATTAAATCAGGTTAAAAAAAGTCTCATCCTTGCTCAGAAAGCACTGGTATATAAAGTAATTGATCTCCTTTGATGCATATATCAAGGCTGGGATAGAGTACATTACTGTTCAAAATTAAAAGCAATTTGATTGCATTCTCTACATATATTGGGGGACAGGACTAATATTATAATACCTTTAGGAAGCAAAATGTACTGCTGCCAACACTTGCTGAGCTCACTGCAGGTTATTGTATGCTGGACATAATCAATTTGGAGCTGTAAGACTTGCCAAGAATAAGAAGCCTCTTGCATATGAGACTGAACATTGATTTCTTCCCTGGGCAATCTTACTTGAAGGAGCCAGTTCAGTCACCTGGTCTTATTTGATAAGAAACATAGCTGTTTTGTTTCTACTATGAAAGATACCTTTCCTGGAAAAAAGTTCAGTATTTTTTTCTCTTGTTTTTTGAAGGAGTTCTGCTGACGGTAGAGCATGTGAAGAATGATATTGAAATTTCAGTGGAAGAAGGCAAAGAAACCATCCTCCGTGTGTCTGAGTAAGTGACTTTGCATCTCTCCTTCTAGCTTTGGGTCAGCAGTTTTAAAAATCACATGCTTGTAACACTGACAATAACCTTTTCAGGTAGAGGAAAGAGAAGAATACAGTTTTATTCATTGCTGCATTACTGATGCCTCCTTGTCGCACAGGCAAAACGTTTACAATATATTCTAAACTTGATCTTTGAGGAAGGAGCTCTGGTATTCTTATTTACATTCACATACCTCTGATCATTTGTGCTGTACCAGTCACTTCAGTGTTTAGATATTTGCCTTTTTGAAGGTGCCATGGATTATCAAAAGTAGGGCCGTTTTATGTTACGCAAGATTGGTATACATGATTCCTTGGACTTGTACATATGTGATGAAAGGAATTCCAAAGGTTTATATGGCATTATTTTGCGTTTACTGCTGCATATAAGTGAAGGCATGATGTTATCTTGAGAAGTGCTAATTAACTGTGCCATGCTATCCAGTGTATCCTTCTGCATCCTGTAGGAAGGATCTTGGAATTTTTTGTAGAAATCTGTTGTTTGTCCTTCTAAAAACACTCTGCCATTGGAATAAATATTTCCAAGTTTATGGCATGAAGGTTGTTTTTATGATCTGAGTACAATCGTATGGATATCGGAAATGCAGGACTAATGCTGTTGGTTTTGGGAAGCTGCACTGTCATCTTAGATTCCGTATCAGGTAAGATACCTGGATATATCAAGAGGAGATATCCTGATATCTTAAGTACCAGTGACACATCAGTGGAAATTTCCTGATGTCTAGTGTCTACAGTAAGGAGCATAGTTTGACCCATAAATATTGTAGTCCTAACTTAAAGCATCTTAAAACTACGATGAGTTTGGAATTAGTGATTATAAGTGTAGTTTTTGAATACTGGTTGTTTTTTTAAAGAACAGGGGGAAAATCTGTTGTTCACAGACTTGCTGACAAACTCACATTTTGTAAGCTATTTCAGTAGAAGATGCTGTTAAAGCCACCAGTGCATCATAAATTAGTATTCCTGAATGTCTATAGAATTGCTATAAAAACAACACAGTATTTTTATGTTGTGTTGCAGAGATCCTGACTTGATCCTTGTAAATTAACACAGACTGAGCTTTTCCTGCTGTCTTCTAACCTCAGGGAAAGAGTGCCACTATATGTATATTTCTACAAAAAAATCAAAGCACAGGATGATTCACAATCTTCAATCATAAGGATTGTTTTACTGGTCGCAAATATTGCTTTCTGTTTAAAATGTTGGACTTGAACTCAGATATGAGTTCTTTCCTTCCTGTAATCTCTAATTTTACGTGTTTTTGCTGTGGCTAGTGATGGCACGGAATTGTGATTTTGAACTGAAGCCAGAGGAATGTGGCACGTTGTACTGGGACTGAATTGGTACAACATTAAAAAATTTCAGTGCATGTTATGCACATGTGGGATACAGCTTACATAAGAGGGTGAATTGGGTGGTTTTTTAATTGCATGAGAGAGTTTTCCCCTTAAGTTGCATTAAGTCAGATTTTGGTTTCATTTTCCTTTCAGAGTTCAGGCATTGTGTGTATGTATATACCGAAAGTGCTGTGACACACAGGGATAATCTTGGAATAATACAAATTTATATACTTGGCTTTGAAATAGTATTTTATTAAATGATTTTATAGTACCATGCCTTCTTCCCACTGCATTACAAAAACACTCATTGTAACTGTAATGGAAATTGTCAGAAACGTAAAGCAAAAGCTCTTCTGCATTTTGGCCATGTGTGGATAATATCTAGAATCATGGTTCCATCAGATGGAATTTTTTGTGTGTTAATGTCCTCTCATCCCTGCCATTGGATTAAGTTTCAAAAGTTATTCCAAACCTCAATATTGCATTAATCTTCTCTTGCTCAGTTGAACAATAATTTTAAAAATTGATTCTCTATTTTAAAGTCTGTTAAAAGTGTATCTGTAACTTGAGAAGCATCAGCCGAACTCGTATCTCAACTAATGCTTTTGGTAAATGGATTTCATGGCATCATTTCTGCTGAAGCCATCTTATTTTGGCATGACTTTGAAATTCACTTAGGATATTTCAGGCTGATTTTTTTCCTTTTTTTTTCAGGAGACCATTAGTTCTAATGACTTGACTTAAACAAGAGAGAACATTTTATTTATTATTTTTCTGGGTTATATTTTGAAGTTCAGTTAAAATCTGGTGATAATCTTTTCAGCTAACTAGCTGAAACTTCACTGTCAGCTAGTTAGCTGAAAAGATTAACGCTAATTTGAGATTATTAATTTTACTTGAGAGGTTATTTTTGATGGCTTAGCTTCAAAACTTCATGCTCCTAAATAAACCAGTCTGCTAAATGCTGATGGCTTTATGGAGTGTTTCAGTGTAGCTGTATCTTAACAGATAACAAACTGCAGTACAACTTTTCTGGCTTGTTTTGTGAGCACATGCATACTTCAGAGTAGTATTACCATCTTGTCTTTCGCTCCTTGAATATTTGCCCTAGTATTTAATTATGTGGCATTTTATATTGCTTTTGAGAAACTTACTCTTTTCCTGTAACACTACCTTGTCCCTGGTTTATTCTTCCTTATTCCTGGAGTCAGCTGGCGCTAGCTGCAAGGAGCAGCCTTAATGTTTTTTAACTTCTTCAAAGAAAGGAGGCCAGTTAGCACTGTGTTTGGGTGGAAGCAGATCTTTTATTTCCCAAAGAAAATAAACAACTTTTTAAGCACAAGTTAGATTTTAGTCAGAGTAACATTGTTACATTTCATGTATTTATTTAGTTTTGCTGGAGTAATCAAGGGGATGTGTTTGGTATGAACTACTGCAAACAAAATGTCCAGTTTTCATAGTAACATTGTTACATTTCATGTATTTATTTAGTTTTGCTGGAGTAATCAAGGGGATGTGTTTGGTATGAACTACTGCAAACAAAACGTCCAGTTTTCATACACTTTCTTTAGATGCAGGTGTGTTAGAAATGTTTTTTTCTTCTAAGTTTGAAAAAGCTTCATTAAAATCTGATAGAAGTGTGAAATTATAATAGGACATACTTTGTGTATGTTTGGCCCTCCACTGTGGCTTTTGGTTTTAGTTATATTTTATGACTCTTCTGTATACTGGATCCTAGAAGCTTGAAAAGCTAGAAGCAAAAAAACTACAAATGAACAAAGTTCCTTAGGTTTTAGTGCAGTTAATGTGACTGGCTGATCTATTTGTATTAAAAATAGGACTCATTATAATTGTTAATATATCAAGAAGTCTTCTATATCTTCTCCAGAACTTCCACTGATTTTTTGCAAGGCTTTTTGAGGGCTATCAAAAAATCTTTTGATTTTATAAAGGACACAATAGGTGTAATGGGAAGTACGGAACAATGGCAGAACAGAAATGAAACCTTGTTTGGACAAGTGTAGCATTCAGTCCATTAAACTGAGTGGAACAGAACACTTACAGGAATGCTTTTTGTTGATGTCAATGCTTGCTTAGAAGCAATTGGAGCTCTAATTTTGTAATTTACACCTGTGTGGGACTGTGGAGATGAGTATTATCTGGAGAACTGATGGTTATGATGTGTCTTTCTTCCAAAGCTCTTTAGTAAATATTAATGAAAATACATTTATCTTAGATGAGTTTGAAGTTAGATTTCTGACAGTACGCAGCTTTTTGAAATACTGTATGTGAAGGTAGAAAGGGAGATTAAAACAGAAAGAACTATGTTCTTTGGAGAGCCTTTCGCCTGCAGATCTATTGAGAATTTCCAACAGCAGAATGGGAAAAACAAATTTAAATTAGCCTTTTATTTGGAGAAGACTGGGTAAAAACCAGAAATACAGAGAGCTAGGTTTGCTCAACAGGGGACAGTCTCTGTGAAGTGTGAATTGAGTAAAGTGAGTAACAAATAAACATGTTTTTTAACCCTGATGGCTAGCCCTTAAAACCGTAGTGGAGACCTCTTGTTTCCTCTGTAGATTCTCTAGGAATCCTCTTCAAAGGCAGCCTTCTTGTATGAAAAGAAAAGAAAACAAATATTGATTTAGCTGCTTATATTCTGGAAAATATGTAGCTCAGGTTACACTTCTGCATTCTGTCAGATGTGGGGAGAGTTTTATTCTTTGAAAGTATAATTAGAGTTTTATTTTCTTGATTTTTCTCTGTCTGACCAAAATTGTTTCATGTTTAGAAGCTTGTTGTACCATCTGGTGATAGCAAATCAAAGATTAATATATCCTTTTGTTAGATTTATTTTTTTAATTTTATTCTGGTGATCTGATACCTGTTGATTCACCCAGAAATTATTTTGCATTTGTTTTACACCTGTTTCAACTATGTGTATGATTAAAATTGAAATTGAACTGGAGGTAGTAATTTAATATATCTTTATCTTGCCTCTTTCTTTTTTTAGGCATGTTTCATTTACAGATGTGAATTCAATAGCTCGTTATCTGGCAAGAGCTGCTGGTTCTGCTGGGTTGTATGGTTTGAATCTGTTGGAACACACTGAGGTGAGGAGGAGTCATGCATCTGGGTTTTTTTTGAATTTGTGTCTATTGTTCTGCATTTTATTATTAGACTGTTTCCAGCTATGGGATGCTGAGGTTTCATTTTCTTAAGCTTGCTCCTACTTATAAAGAAGAGTTGTAAATCTGAGCTTTGAAAGGATTGCCCTTTTCCACCCCTGCAAGAGCAACATCTAACCTGACAGTTCACTAACTCAGGTTGAAGGTGGTGTCTGCAGTTTTCCCTCTTCACTTTCCTCAGCTCTGTTGCCATCAGTTGCTACCTTGTAACACTTAGTGTAACACCAAGGAACACTACTGAATTAGTTTTTGCTGTATATGATGGATAAACCCCTGACCCCAGTTTTATTCAGTGAAATGTGTTGAGACATCACCACACAGATGGACTCTTCCCTCCTGCACGGTCCTGTATTCTGTAACGCTTCCCTCATGATGCCATGAGGGCATCAGAATTTTTGTGCCGAAGAGGGAACTTCTTTGGTCTGCCTTGGTTAAACAGGTTACAAAAAGTTATTAGGAACTGTGAGTATGATATGAGAGGAATTCATCTTGAGCTTAGCTCAGAATAATCGTATGCTGAATTTTAAGTTGGTAGCTGAAACTTACAGATAAATTGAAATTTATTTCCTCTGAGATCTGGGGAGGGACTGAAGGTCTTGATTTAGCTCTTTTCTTCAACTGCTTGAAGCTAGTAGTAATCATTTTCAGCCCTTATAGCTGGTCTCAAGGGAAGTGTGTTTTAGTATAATGCTTGTAAGATATTTAAGAAGTTGTAGGTTATTTTGTTGCTATTTAAACTTTCTGACCAAACCCCTTCTTTTAACTTAAGACCCAAGAGCTCTGCAAACACGCTTTCTTGACTGGTATTTTTGATAAAATACTACTTATTCACTTCTGCATCTTTCAAAAATGAAGTTGTAATTTGAGAATTACAGTGACAGCTGCATTTGTGGTGGAAATATTTTGAAGTATAACTGCAAATGACTGAAATGAATTCTGTGGTGGTGTAATTACATCTGTGCCTGCCATGTTGGCTTGAATGTTGGAAGGATTCCTGATGCGGTTTAAAACACTTGCACATGAAATAGGGACAGAGGACTAGAAGAGACGTTTAGCCTCTTCCAGGATTGAAGGATTCAATTTATAGACAGGGCTACATTATTAACCAAGGGCCTGATTCTTGATTTTTCTTTGTTTATGGATCAAGATACGTTTCATTTTATAGGAGAGGACTGTTTTGCAGGAGAGAGGGGAGGGAAATGAAACGGGGGAGGGATTCGATTTCTTAAAATCTAGAAGGAGATGAGGCAGAGAAGATAGGGACTGAGGGGAAAATGGTGTACTTATGCAGTAGCAGTACCAGGAAAATCCAATAGGTTGCAAATATGGTATCTAAATAGTTAAAGGATAATGGAGATTATTATATACTCTGTGTGATAAAACCCACTAATTATTTTTACCAGTGGGAATAGCTTCAGTAAAGTCAGTATTTTCAGCAGTTTGAATACATCCTGAAGGAAAAAATTAGATTTAATCATTTAGTATAGTTCTGGGTGAATGTTTCAGTATATGTTATTTTAAATGTTCTTTAAGCATATATTGTGATTTATTGTCCAATATATTTATGTTCCAGTTAGTATTTTCTGTTCAGCTATTAAATGGATTGTATATTACATTTTTTTTTTTTTTTTAACAAGCTACTTTCTTACTCCTGTTGTAACTTTGACTATCTTTTGTCACTTAAAACTAGATTGACCACTGGCTGGAGTTTAGTGCTACAAAATTGTCTACAGACAGCCAGTTTCTTTCGGCAGTCCAAGAGCTCAACCACTGTCTGTCTCTAAGAACGTACTTGGTCGGAAACTCTCTGAGTCTTGCAGACTTGTGTGTCTGGGCTGTACTAAAAGGTATCATTGCATGTTCTCACTTTCACTGGCTTGCAATCGGTGTATGCCAGGAGTCTCCAATTTACCTTTTTCTGGATGCCAGTAGCAAATCTTAGCTGTGTGCCAGACTGTATACTATTGTGCGTATTGCTCTGGCCTGTGCACTGCTGGTGATGGCAATAGTATAGGAAACACTAGAAATTTTTTTAAGTGGTTGTTATAGTTGAAAATTTATGAGATGTAATCATTGATGGGAATTTTGTAATTTCTTTTGTGTTAACTCTAAGAGTGTCTTTTTATTATGTGTTGCCTAAATATGAAAATTTGCTGTGGCCCAAAATTTTGGATTAAATATTTAAATTATATTGTAATCCAGAGTAAAATTATATACACAGACCTTTCCATGACGTTTTCTGAATAGAGGAAATTTCTTTGGTGTTTTGTTTGAATTATTACAAGAGGTTTACGTTACTCTGTGAAATACCCTTTGGAGGTTAAAAGAAACTTTGATGATCTGTTTTTATGGGTTTGGGTTTTATATTCTCTTAGATGTGTATCTAAAGTTGATAGGTGTCAATCTACCATTCATTATAACCAACTTCCTCTTGAAAGTAAAATGCATGTTCAAGATTAAAAGCTAACATCTTTTGGTATTTTTTCAAAGTTGCTGCTCTTGAGAGAAATCTGAAGGGAGCGTACTTCTTTCATAATTTTTTTTCCCTTTCTCTGTCAGAATCTTTCTAGTGAGGTTGTGTTCCTGGAAAATTAGACTGTGGAAATACAGCCCCTTAGAAATAAAGGGTATTATTGGTACATGCTTCACTTCTGATAAAGCTTAGAAAACATCAAATGTAGTCACACTAGAGGGATATCCTACATTTCTGTCTTGAATTCTGTCTTGAATAACGTTGTTATTAATTTTGAGGTGGGTGATACAAATAAAAATGTGTGTTCCCCAGTTGCTCCCACCTTCTGCTTTGATGAATCCAAGAAAGAATGCAGTATGTCTTGGGTTTGGGAAGAGTTTATTTAATTTGCTTTAGAGTTACTTGTGTCCCCGTGACTAAATGTCTTTTCAGAAGTGAGCGTAAGGAGATTTTTTTTTTTGAAATCATAATCTTTTTATTCTTAAAAATTGCTGTTGGTAATCATTCCATTTTTCTAATTTAATAGCTTGAAAAATTATTTGTTTTGTAACAGATAATAACATATGGCAAGAGCAATTACAGCAAAACAAAGCTCCTGTCCATGCAAAGCGATGGTATGGCTTTCTTGAAGCACAGCACGCTTTTCAGTCAGTAGGAGCCAAGTGGGCTTCTGGTAAACCAACGGCTAAAATGGTAAGATGTACTCAGATCCTCTGGAGAGACTAGCTTTATTTGTGTGAATACACTATAAGAGAATTATTTTTTTTAAGTTAGAGATTTAAGAGCTAAAGAGAATCAGTTGTAGAGTAAATTCAATTTTTGTAAACTCTTTTTTAAAAATAAAGCTGTCACTTTCATGTTTAGAAAGGCATGAGTGGTGTAGTCCAGTGCTTAAATGGAATAATTTAAAAATGGCACCGCACCTCTTAATCAGCACTTCTCTTTAGTTATATTGTTTGCTCTTTCTAAAGAGGATTTTGAGATCCAGATAGACCTGCAAAGATTGCAGTGTTTAGTTGATTGAACTTGTTGATCACATTCATTTTAAGAACACTAATATAAGAACTTGGCTAGCATCTGTTTTCTTCTATGAAATAAATAGAACAACTTGGTGGGACTTCCAGTCCTGGATCAAATTTGGTAACAGAAAAATTTTAAACTCCAGAATTAATCTTGTTTTAATGTACTATGAATAATGTGAAAGTTGCGAAGAGATGTATTTGGGGTCCAATATGGCAGCTTTTTGTCTTCTGGTTTGAAAGGAGATTTTGGTGCAAAAGGTGTTATCTAGAGTTTTATATCTGATTATACAGTTAATGCATTCTGTAAGTATGTCTCTGTTTATTTTCAAGGCAACAGAAAAGAAAGCAGATGTTGGGAAGTTTGTTGAACTTCCTGGTGCCGAGATGGGAAAGGTCATTGTAAGGTTTCCTCCTGAAGCAAGTGGGTAAGAAACACAAATGTTTTGAGAAGGTTCTATCTGTGCTTTTTTTTTAAAAAAAAAAAAAAAAAAAAAAAGTCTGCTTGTTGAGGATGTTAATCAGCTTATCAGACAAGACTTTTAAGCCAAATGAGTATTTAAAGCTTTGTCCACATCTACATTAGAGCTGAATATTTACTTTTCCTCTATACCTCATTGCACTGTTGCCTGAACTTGGAATAAGGAGGTTGGTGGCCAGCAGCTGACATGGTGCTGCTTGGCAGTGGGACAAGGAGAAGCAGAAGGATGGCATTTGCGTGGATAATGGTGGTGTGTGCGCTGAGAGAAGCTGTGAAGTGTAAATACATTCTTTGTGAGCTGGGTGAAAGGACTCACAGTGCTTCTTAACGAAGCTTAGATTTGAGAAGGGAAAGGTGTATGGGATAGCCTCCCTTTGGGAAGCTTGACACCAGATGTGTGATGAAGGGCTTATGCCCAGGGGTACAGACTGTATGTAGTCCCAAAACACAAACTCCTTAAAAACCACACAGTGGAGATGTGATGAGCCAATTTACTAAATACGAGTTTCAGCCAGCTTTTAATTTTCTGTTTCTTTTTAGAATTGTCTGATGAGCTGTAAAATTTCCATGATTGCATTTCTTCATTAAACTGGCTGTTCAGCATCGTGTGACTTTGTTCCGTACTCTATTAGTGCAGCATAAACTGTTGCTCAGATATCATGTTATGTATTATGTGCATGTATGTATACAGCATATACTGTTCTCACATTACTTCGTAGCTTTTAGTGTCTTAATTCTGGTGTTTTACTTAAAACACTGTTCTTTAGGGACACTATTTTACATTGAGAGTTATTTTTGTTTTGTGGATTTGGTTTTTTTATATTTAGTTTAAATTGACAGTAGCTTTTTAGCTTATGTTAAACATACACAGCAACCACCATTTCAGAAAATTCCACTCTTCTGAATGTGGTAGGTTCAGGTTATCTGATAGCTACTACTGAGTATCATCAACAGCTGGTTTAAGTTAGTCTGTAAAACTTGTGATAAGTGGAGTCCTGCCTTTATATCCATAATGACACTCTAATTTACAAATTTAGGTATTTTTAAACAGTTAACTACTAAATTTGTGGTAGAAAAAACATAATTTACTTTTCATAAATGTAGAGTATTTCAAGAAATACCCTGGGTTGTTTTCTTTGTTAGACTTAGGTATTGCTTTCCATTCTTTCTCATTCCCTCCCTCACACACACAAATATTTGGCTGAAGTAGTGCTGGTGTATATATTAATTTTTTATTTCCTTTTTAGATATCTGCATATCGGTCATGCCAAAGCTGCCCTGCTAAATCAGCACTACCAAGTTAACTTTAAAGGAAAACTTATTATGAGATTTGATGACACAAATCCAGAAAAAGAGAAGGAAGACTTTGAAAAGGTATGATAAGAGAGCAGGGAAATCCACTCACTAGCTAATTCAAAGGTAAATGACATGCAGATCTGCTCTTGCATTGCACACTTTTTGTGCACTAGATTATTATATTATTAGTATTATACTTATGTCTTGGTCTTGGAAGAGATTTCTGTTATCTTTACCTTAAAAAGCTTAAAGCCTTTTTACTGTTAGCTTATTTCTGCTCTTTCTCCAGTGTTTATTCTACAGTATAAAGATACTCAACTCTTGCAATACACTGTTGTTTTCATTGTATAAATACTGCTTAGTCAATAACAAGTGATTTGTTTCAGCTTTCATCTCCTTTTCTTTTCCTGCCTCTTTCTTGTATTTGCTTGAAGTCTGATCTCCTGTAATTATAGGCTGTGAATGAATGATAAGTGCCTGCCTCTCTTTTCTTTCATGCATGTCATGTTATTCTTATGGTTTATCCTTCCTGGACAATGGAGCATTACAACCATCACATCTGGTACAAAGAGGATAAAATTTTAAGAAAACTAGCTTTCCCAAATGTTAAAGTATACAATTTCACACTTTGCAGGTTATTCTTGAAGATGTTGCGATGCTGCACATCAAACCAGATCAATTTACATATACCTCAGATCACTTTGAAACAATAATGAAATATGCAGAGAAGCTTATCCAAGAAGGGAAGGCGTATGTGGATGATACTCCTGCAGAACAAATGAAAGCAGAGCGTGAGCAAAGAATGGAATCTAAACACAGAAATAACTGTAAGATATTTTAAGCTTCCATCTTGCTTTCTTATTTTTTTAATTTGGCATCAAAACTTCATTTTTCTTGACAAAGTTGGATGAGATGACTAATTGCATATCTCTACTGACAGGTGTAGTAAACTTGTGGATGTATGAATTCATCACCATTCATTAAATGCATGCCAGTGTGGGAATCCCATAAAGTGGGGGGTGACATTGCATTTTGTTACTGCAGTAATAAAATGTGGTTCTGTATCAACTTCATAATACCTTACAAAACTATTTATATTTTTTTTACTTAGGTGTTAATAAGAATCTACAAATGTGGGAAGAAATGAAAAAGGGAACAGAATACGGACAAACTTGTTGTCTACGAGCAAAAATAGATATGAATAGTAACAATGGATGTATGAGGGATCCAACTCTTTATCGTTGTAAAAACCAGCCTCACCCACGTACTGGAAGTACCTACAAGTATGTCTGCTTCCTCCTTGTGTGGCCTGTGATTTTTGCTCTTTTCAGGGCATTTACCATTCCTTAGTAAACTTCTTCTAATACTTGGAACCTGCTAGCATTTTTTCGGTCAGAATATGTAATGAGTCTCTTGACTTTCTGAAACTTCTGCTCATGAGGCTTAAAACCTCTGAGTTGGCCATTATGGTCAGCAGTGAATATTGTTTCAGTTTTGTCCATAAATATGTTGTGCCAATGAAGATCTTTCAGTCGAAACATGAATTAATGGCCCTATCTTGGACAGCAGAGCTGTTTGCTTTATTTCTTGGAGCTTAAATAGAACCATGGCAATTCTGTGTTGCTACAATTTTACATTGCTGCAAAACATCCTTGATCTATTTACCTGAGTGGCTGCTTTGGTTTTCACAACAGCTTCTGTCTTTGTGCAGAATGAAGAATCACTATGGTGTGCATTGAAGTAAGCCTACCCAATTGTTCAAGGCTATGGTTCAGCGCTTATTTGAAACCTCTTTTTCCAGCTATAAAGCTCCCTTTTTGGAAACACTGATTTGATTTAATGTGTGTATAATAGTAGAGCTATTGCTGTGGGTAGGGGGTTGTTTTTAAACATGAAGGCTTTGCTCATTATTCAGTTAACTAATTATTCTTTTTGATATTTAAGGAAGAAACCCCTATAAGTCAGCATTTTATGTGTTTGAAAAGAACAATAGCAGTGTAGGATTTATTTTTTTTTTTTAGTCTTGAATATTAAGGTTACAATGAATTAATTTCTTGAAGGTTTTCTTGTTTTAAAAAGTTACTGCCCTCTGGATCTTTTTATGGACAATTTCTTGTGTATGTGCTATTTTAGTCTTGATCTGAAAGTTTTCAGGATCATAGATTAGTTTATATTTATATATTATAAATATTCATATCCTTAGTTTAAATGTTTACATGTGAAGAAAGTGTTTTGTGCTTCTGCCCTGCTAATTGAAGGTCTTTATTCACAGGGTTTATCCCACATATGATTTTGCCTGCCCCATTGTTGATAGTATCGAAGGTGTCACACATGCATTGAGAACAACTGAATACCATGACAGAGATGAACAATTCTACTGGATCATTGAGGCACTGGGCATAAGGAAACCATATATATGGGAGTATAGCCGCCTAAACCTCAACAACACCGTGCTCTCTAAGAGAAAGCTTACGTGGTTTGTCAATGAAGGGCTTGTGGATGGATGGTATGTTACATGGTTGTAGTTCAGCATTGTTCCTTAAGATACTCATGACTGATGCATGCATGCATTCTCTGTTTTGGACAATGCTTTGACATCAACGCAGCATGAATGAATATTTAAGCAGTATTTAAGAACACTGCTTAATTACAGTGGCTTCTGCCACTGGCTGTGCCACTACTGTCTCAGTCTATTTACTACTCTACAGTAAGTAATTCATATCCTGTAATAAACACGCGGTAGCTTATTTTTGAACTCTGGCTTTTGCCTGTAGATGCTACTTACACATTTTCCAGTCTGAGTCATTGGATACATTCCTGAGCAATGCCAGAATGGGGCCTGAACTGAAGAACTTCTGGACCTATCCATCTAGTCAAACCTGCCCTGCTTCCTGCCTCCCTGCCCTCCCCCTGCCTTCTTTCTTTTTTTCATGTTTAACTGAATTTCTGCAGAGACTACTTGGTGGTATAGCAGCCTGAGTATTTTCCGGGAAAGGGTGGGCTGTGGTTTTACACTTATGCAAGTAGTTTGGAGTCTAGAGAGGCTCCTTTGTTCATTCCCGTGATGGGCTAGCTGTGGGAGCATGCTGTCTGAAGTCATCTCTTCATAGTACAGGAGTCTGAAGAAATCCATGGATAATGCTGTCAGACAACTGCTTGTAGTGTTTTTCCTGGGCTGGTTTTAGGTTATTCTGTGCTCAGCCTATGAGAGCATCATTTTACACAAGTTCCTAGCTTGCCTGGTTGTCTTACTAAGGTGTGCCAAGTGTGGGGTTTGGGTTTTTTTTTCTGATTTTATTTTTTTATTGTGTTGAAAGCCTGGATTCCTAGCTTATGCACGGAGCCACTCTGCTAGAGCCAAAATTCTTAGCAAGGTCCTCAGCAAGGTTTGATTTGTGTTCCCACCACTGCTTATTTTGCATTTCAGATTAGACCTTTTTATTTCTTGTATAAGAGAATAAAATAGAATTCTATCACTTACGTCACTGAGAGATAACGTTATTGTCATTCAAATCTTTCTGTTTTTTCTTGGGCAAGAAAGAATCAAGCCGTGTTGTTTCAGGTTCCATTATTCAGGTGCCATGAAAAGGAAGTAACGTGATAGGGACATAACTTTGCCTTGCCAGTTTTTGAGAGACTTAAGATTCAATAGGTACAGGAAAAGAGCTACTTCACCAAGAGGTCCCTCTCTGGGGTGAGCTAGAAGAAAACCTGCTCATACATTTTTGTATGGATGAGAGCTCAGTCTTTTCAGTTAGATCTTCTCATCTAGCTCTTATTTCATGCAAGCAAAACACACTGAAGCTGTGCCTTTCATGTGTGGCAGTATTAGTAAAGCTTTTGATCAGTGTAACCCACAGGTAGAACTTAGTATGTGACACTGATGAAACATCTTTTTCTACTAGGGATGACCCAAGATTTCCCACTGTGCGTGGTGTCCTAAGAAGAGGCATGACAGTTGAAGGGCTAAAACAGTTTATTGCTGCTCAGGTGGGTGTTCTGTTCTGATTCTTTGAATCTCACTTGAAAAAGGATAAGTTTTTGTGAAGTTTCAGTTAAAGTACTTGTCATCGAGATGTTTCTTCTTTTGAAGATATGCTGCTTTCATGTGTACCACCTCAACAATATGAACACCTGTGAACAGGTCCGGGCAAAATGGGGTTTCTTACTTTAAGAAGTGTTTATTTTGCAAGCTCAAAATGCCTTTCTAAACTGTTTTGATGAATGCAAACCATAGAGGGCTTGTAGTCTTTGAAGGACTTTGGTTTAGGTAAGTCAAAGAGCTGGAATGTTTATATTAATGTGAGTTTGTGGGGTTTTTTTTCCAGGGCTCCTCTCGATCTGTTGTAAATATGGAGTGGGATAAAATTTGGTCTTTTAACAAAAAGGTATGTGCTTACTTGAATTTGTTGCTACTCCTGGTATTCTCTTTCTGGGATATGTAAAGAATCCAGCATTCATTGGAGTGCTTATCACAACAAGTAGCAGTAGCAGTATGTTGCATCATTTGGCACACTTTCAGGAAAATGGAATGTCCCCCCGCCGTCTAACCTGAACTAGCACTAATGCTATTGATTCTCCTATACCAACACTTACTTGCCTTACTTAGTAGTACGGGAAAGATAACGGTATTTGCTGTAAATCTGATATGAAAACTGCATTTCATTTTTCTGCTTTCAAGCTGCGAGCTATCTGTAAGAAGGTATTACTTAATGCTTTTTACCTTAGCATATAGCTTACAGTGCTGTAAGCATACATAACATAAGCGATCATTTTGCAGCTTCATAGCACTGTCACATTTGCTTATATAACAGGAGCTCTACAAACCCACTGAAAATGCATTATTCCTAGTTTTAAAAGGCTGCCCATTTCTGGTTTGGCTTATTTGTTAACATAAACAGAAATCTTAAATTTGACTTACGTTGGCCGCTTTTCCGTTCTGTGGCAAAAGGACCAATGCGCTGCGTATACTGCCTATGTAGATAAAGCCAGCACTGCTGATGTTTCTGACTGAATGTCAAATAAGGAATATTGCATCTTGACATGGTTAGTCGCTTTTTGGCAGTGGATGCTTGGACACTATAATAAGGCGAATTGTTATAATGCTGATTGCATATTTTGTGTGATTGTGGAAACACCTGTTATTTTGCATTGGGATTCCTGCTTGGATTTGCTTAGATAGTACCTGGATCTGTTCATTTAAGTAGTTTTTGCTTGTCTGGCATGTGTCTTGTATTTCTTCATTTATTTTGCATTTGGTCTGCTACATACACAAAGGTTTATGAATTGGTTCTTTCTGTTGCTGCATAAATATATTTATGACTAAGAACTGGATTTTGGGGAAAAATCCACAGTGGACTTTCAGGGCTCGTTTTTTGAATTGGCTTTTAAACTGAGTTTCTTAGACCTCTGTCTCAACTCCTTGGACAGCACCATATTTATTAGCCAATTTTGTTTACATGTATCTGTGCAGATAGTTTTCAATTTGCAATATGAGCAAAACCAACTGGTTGCGTGCAGGTAGTTCTGAGCTCAAAGACTTGATCAGTGTGAGAGCTCTTACTTTATATGTTATCCTGTAATTACGTTACTGACTTTTTAGCACCTGTTGTCTGAGTAAGGATTGTGAGTTCTAATGTGTGAAGTAAAGAGCCTGGTAATAACATTGTAAAATTCAGTCATTTAGTTATCAAAATTATGATATTAAATCACACAATACACCTATATTTTGAGATAGATACACAAGTCCTTTTTTTAAAGTATCTAACACTTAGGAGTCTGATTTCAGTGACTACAAACTTAAAAATGTAACTTCTTACAAGTATATCATCATATCACCTTACTTGCTAATGCCATGTAATTAGATGCTAGCAGGAATAAACTAAGGAGAGGAAAAAAAGTAACTTTATATTAATGAAAGCAGGTGTTTTCCTTTGTTAGTTTCTAGTTAAACTGGTAGATCTCTGGTATTCCTTTTCGACCTAGACAACTGGCTTACTTGAATTACGTTTTTAAGTGCTTCTGAACAGTTTGACAAACCAGTGTTTCAGGTGTGAAAATGCTGTGGAAAAATTAGGTCAGCTGAGTTTGAAAGTGGGCAATAAAAATAAAGGAAGACATTTTAGTGATAGCTTTTTCTTGCCAAACTCATGTCGTAGAAACCCTGATGAAGTCAGTGTTATGATGTTGCCTTATTATAGTATCTAATGCGTCTGTATTAAAATGCCAGATTTAATTGGTGCTTCCTCTGTAGCCAGGCCTGTCCCTGATGCTGCTGGAGTACTGACCTGGAAAATTAGTATGGGATCAGGTCTTGTGCTTCTGGAAAAAGAACAAACTGCACTGATAAATTATTGCTTTAAATTCAGCTACCTAGAGAGAAAGTGGTCCAGATGTAATAGCTAGCCTATGTGCATAGTATAACTATGTCAAAGTACATTTTGCTGTCTTTCCTATGAGGCATTAGCTTGTAATTTTGGTTACTTCTGGTATCAGTAGTACCCAGTCCATAGTTTTTACTCAAAATATTTCAGTAAAGATGGGAAATTGTGAAGTATTACCACTGTTTTCTCCCTTTTGTCTTCTATAGCTTTGGTTTAGAGGAACATTAAAGCAAACATAAAAAAATGCAGTAACATAAAGAATACCAGTTAATATTCCATTTTGGTGGTGGTTGTTTTATACAACATCTTACTTCTCTGTCAATGTCATATATTCATGATCCACCTCATTTGTTTTCTGTAGGTTATAGACCCAGTAGCACCTCGGTACACTGCTTTACTGAAAGATGCAGTGGTCCCAGTAAATATTCCTGAAGCTCAAGAGGAGATGAGAGAAGTGGCTAAGCATCCAAAGGTTCTTGCTTTACTTTCTTGATATTCTTGTATTGCAGATCAGGAAGGTTGGAAGTATCTTGGCTTAGAGCAGTCAGCATGGAGAGTCCTGCTTTTAACTTGCTCAGACAGCATGAGATAAAACCAAGGTGTATTTTTTTCCACAGAATTGTCAAAAACTGGGCAGCTACTGAACATGTTTGTTCTGTTAGGAGGATGTAGGAAACTGCTTTTGTAAATAATATATGGAGTGCATATAGACAGTGCATTGAAAGGCCTCTCTGGGAGTTTTCAGAGGAGTGTGGAGTGGTGCTCAGACTGTTTTTATTATTGCTTAATACTAATTTGCACAGAGTGGTTTAAATATAAAATTTTATTCAAGCTTTATGGGTATAACACAGTAGATACTGTTTATCCATGAGAGTGAAGAATGCAAGAGACTTTTTAAAATAGTTAATAACATTAGACTTAATGTGAAGTGACACGCTAACCTGTTAATTGCACCAGTCTGGATTTTTTAATGTCACTTCTAAATTTGGATAGCAGATAGTTATCAAAAGTTTGAACTTCCTAATTTAATACTGCTAGTATCCAGTAAACGGAATAATATCCCCGAGAAAGGGGAGTGCATTACTGATAAAATTCTCTATTGGCACTACTGCTAGGAAGGATGCTTTCCTTTGAGTGTGGCATCTCAAATTGTACTTAAGCTTCACTGAAAGCATCCCTTAGATATCACACTTATACTGAGGAACAAGTGAATATTGCTGAGGTTTTGCTTAATTTCTTTGTTTTTATTTTGTCACTCTGAGTGTTCCTGTAGCCGTTTCTTGTAACTGAGAGGTGGGCATCTATTTTGCCCTCTCCTCTGTGGCAGATAAACAAGGAAACAGTTTTAGAGAGTTTAGAGCAAGTGAGAATTGTGACCTTTTTAAGAGTCAAAAAGTCTGAAGTCTGGGGAGATGCAAGCCAATATACTGAAACACTGATATTAAAAATGCTGCCTCTAGTATATAATGAAATAAATACTGACCAGAGGAAACCAATTTCAAACTCCTGATCAGTTGAAAAAGTCTGAACTCCCAGCTGTCTGACTTTAAAAAAAAAAAAAGTTGTATCTCCATTGCTGAGATGCTTTAAAGCTGAGTATTTTTAGTGTTATGTGACATATTTCCAGTTTCTGTCTTTAAAAATCTATGCAGCTGACAGAAGCTTCACATTTGTTTCCATATTAACTATATAAAAAGAAAAAATGAGAGTTACAAAGTTATTTTTGAAGGGAATTTGCATAGCAGAATGGAAACTTGAGAAAAACTTAGATAGTTTTTACCTGTAAGATCTTTAAGATGTATGGACCTTAAGGAGATGGGATATGCTATGGGTTGTGTTGGAGCTAGTATTTGATAGAAGAATTTTCTTGAGCGTACTGTCGGAGGAATGCGTGCAACACTTGTGAACAGGAAACCTGAGAGAGTTGTGGAAGAATACTGCAGCTTTGCATTACTGTTATTGTCTGTCTTCTATCTTCATCTATCTTCTATCATAAAGCAGTGTTTTGCCTCTGCATTAACTTTAGTCAGCTTCATATAATAACAGTCTCTCCTTTGAAATTAAAATCATTATTCACAGAACGCCGATGTTGGGTTGAAACCTGTGTGGTATGGCTCCAGAGTCCTGATCGAGGGCGCAGATGCAGAGACCCTAACAGAGGGAGAGGTGGTTACATTCATAAACTGGGGCAATATTATCATCACCAAATTGGACAGGTAACCCGTTTACTAGGAGGTGAAATTAATTTTTGCTTTTCAGCTTTTGGTTGATTTAAGATGTAGGTTGTAACAGTAAAATATTAATGCTTGTCCATATAGGTCCATTCTGTGATTCCTTATATAGATATCCACTTTGAAATATGCCACAAAACTGCATTTTAGCATAGAATGTATTTTACTATATTTTCAGGTCTGAAATTACCAGTCAGTCCTTGTACTGCATGGCCCTCTCATCCAGCATTCTCCATGTTTCTACGGTCTTATTTCCACTGTGAAACAGCTTTTTCAGATAAAAAAAAACCCACCTGGAATTTTAACCAGTTTCACCCTGTAATGCATACTGGATTTGCATTCTAAAAACCTAATCCTATCACAGTTTCTGTTGCAGAACTGTTGAGGTGGGGAAGGGGAGACCATTCATAATGTCTTTGAAATGGATGTGTTGAATCAGTGGTGGAATGGGGTGAGCTGGGACAGAGAACATAAATATGTAGAGAATTTTTCCCCATGATTTTTACTGTCTCTTGATATTTAAGATATCAAAATTAAAGAACTTCAACAGGAGTGAATACATACAGTCTTTCATTTCTAGCATCTCTCAAACTTCAAGACTGAAGTCTAAACATTTGTTTTTCAGTGAATCTATTGATGGTCTGTAGTTCCAAATGAGAACTAATCATTTAGGCTTTACTCTTATTTCTGTTTTCCTGTAGAAATTCAAGTGGAAAAATTGTGTCTATCAATGGCAAGTTGAACTTGGAGAATAAGGACTTCAAAAAAACGACTAAGATCACTTGGTTAGCAGAAACTCCACGTGCACCACTCATCCCAACTGTCTGTGTTAATTATGAGCATCTGATCACTAAGCCAGTTCTAGGTAAAGATGAAGATTTCAAGCAATACATCAACCAAAATAGTAAGGTAAGTTATCTTTTTGTCTTCTCTATTCCACAAAGGTTAATGTTTAGAGGGGTGTTTTGCCATCACTATTTCCAGTTACTCTTTTTGATCTAAAGATTTGATTTGTCAGACAAGTAAATCCTGTGCTGTTGTATCTCGTTTCCATGTTTCCTTTTAAGGTCTCATAATTTTAAAATTAAAATTTGACTCATGTTTTTTTTCTCAGACATTACCTGTTTTTTACACATCTGAGACCAATAATCTGAGTTTTGGTTTTGTTACATTCTTACGATATGGCATCTTCTTGCTAGTACTTGTTCTGCTGCCTCTGGAATTAACTAACATTTCAACACTTCCAAAATCAAAAAATCACTAGTATCTTTCTACAGCTCTACTGTATTTCTTACTATTTCTTGTGCTCTGTTAGATTTGGATTGCTTTCTTTTAATACTTGCAGCAAGAAGAACTGATGTTGGGTGATCCTTGCCTTAGAGAGTTAAAAAAAGGGGACATCATACAACTTCAGAGAAGAGGATTCTTTATTTGTGATCAGCCCTATGAGCCAGTGAGGTAAGCTACCTAAGAATGGCCTGAGCAGACTTCACAGAGTTTGCTTTAGCTTGCTGTGTTCTGATGTTTTCATACATGCATTGGCAAGAGTAATGTTGCCTGCAAATATTTTGCCCTTTACCGTGATCTTTCTGTGGAATATTTCTGTGGACTGGCATGGCTTTTAGTGTGTACATTCCTACCTCTTCAGACTGTCTAAGCCAAGTAAGTACATGGCACTTCTGTGCACCCCAGCTAACCCACTCAGTGAAGAGATCATGCTTTCCTTGTGATTCTAAGTGCATAAATTAAGAAACCATGTTACAAAATAAAACAGACATTTCCCCAATTGGTGTGCACATACTATTTAATTGTAACGGTTCTTTAGCAAGCTACCAAACATCTAAATTACGCTGCATTTTGGCATAATATTGTAACATAAAGAAAACTTGTGCATAACAGGATTCTATGCAGATCCACAATTGTGTAAATCTGGGTAACTACAGTTGTGTACAAATATAAACTTGCAGTTGTGTGAGAGCACCTTGTAGAAAGATTTGTTTCAAAAAACATTTCGTATGCATCTTGTGTTTCCTTTATCGTTGTATTTTCTATAAACCATTTTATAGTCCTTACAGCTGTAAAGATGCCCCATGCATTTTGATTTACATCCCTGATGGACACACTAAGGAAATGCCAACATCTGGGTCAAAAGAGAAGACCAAAGCTGAAAGTGCAAAGAAAGAGGTAAACTTGTGTTTTAGAAAAGTGACATAAAATGTATTACTGTACATCTGTTACTGTACAAGATTATTATGCTGAATACTTGGCTCTTTTTTTTTTTTTCCTTCTCATTGTTAAGGCTGGTTCAGCTGTAAAAGGAAAATCTACTCCACTTGTTGGTGATACCTCTACTCCAACCTGTACTTCATCTGAAGGTCACCTGGTTATGTACAACAGGGTGTCTGCACAGGGTGATACAGTTCGTGACTTGAAAGCTAAGAAGGCACCAAAGGAAGATATTGATAAAGCTGTGAAACAATTGCTGGCCTTGAAAGCAGAATACAAAGAGAAGACGGGCCAGGAGTATAAGCCTGGAAATCCTCCAGTATCTGTAACTGAACAGTCTTCAAAGCTTGAGACCTCTGGTACTCTGAACAGTAAAGCTCTGTATGATAAAGTAGCAGAGCAAGGAGAAGTGGTCCGAAAACTGAAAGCTGAGAAAGCACCTAAGGTGGCTGATCAATATTTTTTTGTTTGGGTTTGCATAGCCCTTTGTCCTCTCTCTCTGTAGATGAATGGGTGCTTATGGATCCATGTTTCTCTAGTGATCATCATTTGGACTGGGCTCTGTCCTGTCAAGACTTGTGTTTTCCGATACTTCTCTTTTAGCTAGATATGTTTGCCAAAATTTCTGTCAATATTCATAAATATGCAAGCAAATTCCTATATTTCTTAGACTGCTGTTCTGAAATGTGGACAGAATTCACCCCACAGCATAAGCTGATTAAGTATTCACATATGGTCCTTGGGGTTAAAATGTCCTGCAGTATTTATGTATTTTTTTTTATTTATTTAACTCAAGATGGTCAAATTATGTGACTTCATAGGATTGACTTGTTGCTATTTAGACCTTAAAAACAAAACAAACCCCAGAAACCAGAAAGGAAAAAAGAAACTAAAGGTCCAAATAGAAAACATAGCTACTAGTACCTGTGTTCTTTCCATCCTTTCTAATGCAGAACAAGAAAAGATGTGAAATAACACTCTTTGCCTGGTGGTTAAATACTGTTCATAGTAGTGTCTTGGTGGCACTGTAAAATCTGAATAAATGGGAAGGTCTGAACTAATTTATAGGGTTATTAGGGTTGTATATCCCTTAACAGGAATTACTTTGTTAAAAGTAGGAAACTAATAGAGAAAACTTCTCTGAACAACTCTATTAAATAGTTAAGAAAATGGAATAGGTGCACATAAACTGCAGGTCTTTTCATGAAAGTATTTAAGATGCACTTCAGTCTTACATATCTATATCTTTGTTCCTCCCTCTTTCTTCCCCTTTCTTTCTTTTTCAGGATGAGATAGGTGCTGCTGTGGAAGTCCTTTTATCCCTAAAGGCAGAATATAAACAACAGACAGGCCAGGAGTACAAACCTGGAAGCCCACCTGTGGTCTCTGTCCCTCCTCAGTCTTCTCCTGTTTCTACTCTTCCATCCCCATGTCCAGTAGACAGCAAATCTCTGTACAACAGAGTAGCTGAACAAGGCGAAGCGGTCCGCAAACTTAAATCGGAGAAAGCTTCAAAGGTGTATTAATAGTGAATACTTCTGAGTGGAACAATGTTTTCAGTTTAGACTAAAACCTCATTACAGGTTTTGTGAAGCTTGGGGAACAGAATATAAGCAAGTACTTTCAAATTTCCTAAAGCGCTTTCCCAAATTCTCTTCAGCTGGTATGACTGACTTAATGAGTTCCATAATAGTGTATGGAGAGCCTGGAAAATAAACAAACTAGTCCTTTTTGTAGTGATATAAGATAAGTGAAGTAGAATATTAGCAATAACTTGAAAAAAGGGCTGGAACTTGAAAGCTAGAATGGCAATAATAAATTTGGTAGTAATTTGACAGTGGCCAGGGAAACATTCTTTATTCTCTTTTTTATTTATTAATTCATATAAATTAATTCATATTATATATATTTTTATACATATAAAATAAATTCATATGTTTTAATGGGAGAGTATTTGCTTCCATTCTCCAGTGTACAAAGTCATGGACTGCTGTATCTGGAGGGTGCTAAGCTGCCTGAATGGGAAGCTTTCATGGCACAGAAATCAACCCTTGCATATACTGCCTGATTCAGTCCTTTTGATGTGCAACTTGTCAGTATTCTGGCTACCAGGTTTTACTACAGAACTCAATAATGACAACTTACACTAACAAGTTAGCTCTAGAAGTTTTATTGTAACAGCAACATTAGTGCAATTCCAGTAAAGGTTATGTTATCTTACCTATTGTGTTGCATCTCTCTTATTTCTATCTTTATCTGCAACTGTTGTTTTTCCTTTCTTGCTTCAGGAACAAATAGATGAGGCTGTGAAAATTCTTTTAAATCTAAAAGCAGAATATAAAGAAAAGACAGGTCAAGAGTACAAGCCTGGAAACCCACCTTCAGCTCCTTCTTGTATACCTTCTACTACTCTTCCATCTTCTGTATGCTGCAGTAACTTGGCACACTGTAACTTAGTGGATGGCAAAGCACTGTACGATAATGTAGCTGAACAAGGGGAAGTGGTACGCAGACTCAAAGCAGAGAAAGCTTCCAAGGTATAATAGTCAATAGAGTAAGCAATTGTAACTCCTGCCACTTTTTGCCACTGGGGGGAAATCTGTCACCAAATAATGATCAAACTCCCTTATGTTTGGGTCATAGCTTAGCCATCAAACTTGCATGGTCTGGTAACACCACACAAGACTATTCTGATGCTGGATACTTTCTTGACTCAGAGATGTGAATTCTAAATTCAGCTGGTGTAGAAAGTCAAACTTAACTTCTCACATCTAAATTAATAGACACATGCATGGCAGACGTTAATCCTGCAGAAGTTTTTAATGTATTTTACTTTTTCTTACTGTATTTGAGACGGGTGAAGATAGAAGTATGTAGTGTCCTGCAACAATAGTAAGACTTCAAAACTCGACAAATCCAGTGATAGTTGTGGAAAAGAACACAAGACAAACGTATATGTTTTCAGGAGCTGCTGGGGTTTTTTTTTTTGCTTATATTTTACCTTGCAGAATTGGTTTTGGTTTTGGATTAGGTTTTTTTCTGTGTGTGTTTGGTTTGTTTTTTGTTTTTTTAAAAGGCTGTTTTCTGAAACAGTTTCTTGTATTTTTCAGTACAGATTCTGTTGCAGTTTTTAACAGGCTATAGCTGGCCAGGTGGGCTAAGCAAACATTCCGGTACAATGTGCCAGCTCTCATATTCCTGTTGCTTGGAGAAGAGCTGTTACTTGAGTCCTTGCCTAATTATGAAGCACTGTTTATTGCTAGATGGAAATTTTATTTTCTTAGCCTGAAAATCAATGCTGCTTGTCAGTTCTCTGTAATTCTTATCAGTACATCTTGCTATTTGTCCTCCATATAGGATGAAATAGATGAAGCAGTAAAACTCCTTCTTTCTCTAAAAGCTGACTACAAGGAAAAGACTGGGCAGGACTACAAGCCAGGACATCCACCAGTAGCTCAAGCTGCTTTGCCTCAGGCATTGAACACAGTACCCAGTGGCCCAGACACACCTGAAGCTAAAGCTCTGTTTAGCAAAGTAGCTCTTCAAGGAGATGAAGTTAGGAAACTGAAAGCAGAAAAAGCAGAAAAGGTAAAAATGTACTGTAATCTAAAAATCTATTTTAAAAACAGTGTGATTATGGGAATTAGAAATACACATTTAGAATAGGCAGCATTTGAATTCTGCGATCTGAAATATACTTTTAAAATTATTCCTGTCAGATACAGTCCTTAAAATGGTAATGCATTTAAGTTAAGCATTGGCTTTTGCAGATTTTTTTCCCCAATGCTATATGGATGCCCACAATGCCATACATTGATCTATTTTATTTCTTTGATAAGAGCCATTTTATTCCTGTGATTTCTGTATAAATTTCTCTCTCTCTCTTTTTTTTTTTTTTTTTTTTTTAATTCTTCAAGGAAAAGATAGATGCAGCTGTTAAGGAACTTCTTCAGTTGAAGGCCCAGTATAAGTCTGTTGCAGGAGTCGATTATAAACCAGTTTCGGCTAGTGGCACTGATGACAAAGACAAGAAGAAGAAAGAGAAAGACAACAAGTCTGAAAAACAGAGTAAGCAACCGAAGCAAAATGATGGCCCCAAAAAAGAACCTTTGCAAGGACAGCGTGGCAATGAGCTGTCCTCAGATGGATCAGGAGAGGGTCAAGGCCCTAAGAAACAAACCAGGTAAAGATATGATCTTTAAGCTATTCTCTAGAAACCTTAACTGTTTACTTCTATTCAGATTTAGAGTTGTGTAGGCTTCTCATTTCACTTGAAAGTGTGGACATGTGCAAAATAACTGTGTTCATATTTAGGATCAAAGCTTATTTAGTGTCAGCTGTACCTTGGCATCCTACTACGGAAAATCCTGCCTAGCCTGTAGGAAGAATATAAAGCAGTGTGCACACCTAGTAACTGTGGGTACTGTTATTGTCATTGAGAACTTGATATGCTTCTGCAAATGTGCTGCTGTATCTCGCTCAGTATAAACCCTGGAGGAAAAAAACACCCTTATGCTTATTTCATTGTACCAAGGTTTCCAAAATACTTACTGCAAGTACCATGAGAAGTACGTAGCCCAGCCCAGAGCAAGGTACTGCTGTTGTTAATGGTGGAACCAGTGATGATTGCTGTGCATTCCCTCACTAGCTACTACCCTGAATTTTAGAAGTCTTTGCACAGCACGTCTTATGCAGCACTATTTATTTCATCTTTCAGATACGCAAATTACATGCTAAGAGACAGAGATGTGGTTATTTTGTATAGAAATTATGCCTGAAAAATGTATTTTTCACCCTTAAAATTCCTCTGTAGAGATGTAAAAACTTTACTTTTGTCTACTGTCATTTGAGTCTGGTGAGTTTAGCCTTCTTTAGAATCATGTAGTTTTACTGGTTATCTTTATCTTGATGGTAGGGTCAGTTTTCTATCTTAGAACAGTGTGATTGATGCTCACATGAGTACTGAATTCAAGTTGCATATGTTTCCTGAAATTGTAGCCACTGGCTAGGTAAGAAATTTTTAAAACAAAGAGTAGAACAGCTTACACCCAGGTCTGGTTAATCTTAGATTCTTACTGGAGGTGCTTGAGATTTTTAATGCATCATTATGGTGAGAATTACAAGGGTTCGAGCAGTAGAAAAGGAACTGAGCCCTTTTTATGAAATCTTGTTAGCCAAGGTAAGGAAATACTAGCAATTTGTAATAGGCAATATGTACTAAACTGTCAGGAGGAAAAAAAAAAGGAAAAATTAGCTTTATGAAGTAAGATTAAAATATTCTGTTCCATGGCCCATTTTTTCTCCACCCCAACCTGACCCTCCCTCAAAAAAAAAAAAAAAAAAAAAAAAAAAAAAGATGCGAGGGTAAATTTCACTGCTAAATACTGTACAGCACAAATGTGGTTCTTTTCTAATACTGTAGGCTGGGTCTAGAAGCTAAAAAAGAAGAAAATCTTGCAGACTGGTTCTCCCAGGTAAGTGCACATCAGTTTGAATTAAAATACTTGCTTTTTTCTGTTTCCTGAATTTCTATCATAGTCTTATGTAGAAGTGCCTGGATTGACGGTCTGACTAACTTCAGGAAGCTGTAAAAAGGATGAGTGTCAACCATTCCACCCCTCCCTCCTTTTATATATATATATATATATTTATATATATATCGATACATATATATATATTTATATATTTTCTTAATTCACGTATGAACTCCTCTTTCATTAAGAGTACAAAACTTCAGTGAAGTAAGAGTATTTCACAGGCTTGGGAGTTTGATTTCACCTCAGGATGGTGTATAACAAAAGTCAGAATCTGTTGATACTGAATGAATTTGCTGGCTCATAAGGTTCAAAACAACCAGAGTAGGGATGATTAGTTTAGATTAGCCTACTTACGAAAGATTGTAAAGAGATATTAGTGGTGTACATTGCCTCTTGCTGGTATAATTTTTAATTATACCTTAAGAAATAAAAATCTTTTCTGACGTGAGCTAGAGACATTTGTTACAGAAGTGCAGTTTGTTGGTTCCTGTAAATTAGCTACTGTCTCTTATTTGGATTCTTGAAATTCAGTTGTAGTTAAGTGTGTTTACATTATTTAGATCTATTATTAAACTTAATGTTCGTGCGTAACTTTTTCTAATTACAAGAAACAGAAGCAATACCAAAGCATATCTTTGCTAACTTTTTGGGCACAAAGTTGTAAATAGGAGACTTTTCTTGAATTGCATGCCGCACACATGAATTACTAAATGTTCTTTGTGTATAAAATTGAAACTTCAGCATCTAAATAATCTTTTGAAAGGTGATCACAAAATCAGAGATGATTGAATACTATGATGTGAGTGGCTGTTATGTTCTTCGTCCTTGGGCTTATGCTATTTGGGAAGCTATCAAGAACTTCTTCGACGCAGAGATCAAGAAACTTGGAGTGGAAAACTGTTACTTCCCCATGTTCGTGTCCCAGGCTGCCCTAGAGAAGGAGAAGACTCACATTGCTGACTTTGCTCCTGAGGTACACTTAAAAACTTTGTTCTAATCTGAGTACAAGAAAACCCAACAACTTAGTCTGTGGTTGAGTATGATAGTAAAGGTTTTTTTCAAACTTACTTTGTTTGATTTTTTTTTTTTCCCTCTCTTCCCTCACCCCCTTCCTTTAGGTTGCGTGGGTCACAAGATCTGGGAAAACAGAACTGGCTGAACCAATTGCTATACGTCCCACAAGTGAAACAGGTAGACTTCGTGCAGTTTGGCTGTAAATAACACAGTTAGAGGTATAATGTAGCTGATAGACAAGTTTCCATTTTGAAAAGCGGAAACCTGTTTTTTAGAACGTTTTCTGTAACTCCTTACCAAAATTTCCTAAATTTGCTGCTGCTTATAGCAAATGTCACAGCATGTATGCTCCCTTCAATGGACTTTTCTAGGAAATGTACACTCTAGGAATTTTTCCCTTAGTATCCTGAAGAATGATTTGATTTGACTGAACAACATTTGTTGTTCTATATTGTTGATAGGAAAATTTCTTCATCTCATAATTCACTTTAGTTTTGCGTGTACTTTGACCATGGCTGTGAAACTAGCTTTTACTAAAATTTCCTCCGAGTAATTTAAATAAACAATTTAAGACCTAAGGCTGGATGAGTTTTTAATTGAACCAGGTATGTTATAGCATCCTGAAATCTCTAGGTCAGTGAATTTCTATTTTGAACCTAGATGTATTTACATGCTCGAAGTCAGTGACTCAAACGTAGTGTCATTGGATGTTAAGCCTTGGATTGTACTTTGGCTAGCAAGCAAGCAGTTTTGCAGAGAAACAGGATGACATGAAAGTATTCTTTTCAGTGAAAATAGTATGTGTTAAGATAAAAAATGCTTTTTAAAGAGAATTAAACATAAAAGCATAGTTTTTACAGCAGAGAATTACATACAGCTTGTATGTAGCAGAAAGAAAGGTTTGGCATAAACTGGCTGTATTGTGCAGAGACCCAAAGCTGCTTTCTTTTTCCAGTCATGTATCCTGTCTATGCAAAGTGGGTGCAGTCACACAGGGATCTTCCTATCAAGCTTAATCAGTGGTGCAATGTTGTGGTATGTCTGTACATGATTTCTGAATAACTGTTGTATCTTAAGTGCAGTGTAGGACAATTATTGTATGTGGACGTGGCATGACGGTACTGATCACAGCACATATTTCATGGCAAAAGTATGAATGTGGTTTGTGTGATTTGTTTTTCTCACTTTCTAGTAAAACGTGCTTTATCAATGTACGTTTATATTGTTTAAGTAGAAATCTGTGAATAGTTGACTTTTTGTCTTTGTTGAGAATTTTCTAATACTTATTTATAAACATTATATTTAACAATAATTTGGCACTTCAGCATTAATCATGGTGTTCAATTATTTTATTCCTCCCCTCCAGCGTTGGGAGTTCAAACATCCCCAACCTTTTCTTCGCACTCGTGAGTTCCTTTGGCAAGAGGGTCACACAGCATTTGCAACATATGAAGAAGCAGCAGAGGAGGTAAAAAGCAAATGTGCTGGTGCTTTTACTTTCACAAAATTACTTTACTCCATAGCAACACAAATCTTTTTACTAGGACCTCATGGAAATCTGTCTCCTTTTCTTTGGGAGTCCTTATGAAAAATGTCAAGTGTACTAGAACTCACTGTTTTCTTAGATGTAGCCTGTGTCTGAGGCTTTAGTCTCTTCAAACAATATGGGGAGTCTGAAGAGTGTGATATATAAAGAATGCTTTTCCTAAAAATTATTTTCGTTAAAAATCTATATAATGTGTTCACATGTTAACTGCTAGAAATTTTAACACTTCCTTTGCCTGAAATACGGATGTTTCATTGACTGTCATGGCATATCAAACTTTTAGCTGGAAACGAGAAGTTAATGTAACCGTTGGGCTGGCATTTCTGCAGCGACTGTTCTTGTTTTCTGTTGTGGTTTATAGTTGTTGCTATTTGACACAGAACATAACAGCCAAAGTTTAAAGCAATTGAAAAAAATCTTATTTTTCAATCACAATCTTGAGAAAGCGTTAAATTTTTAAGTTTGTAGACTGGTACATAAAAGTATTTCATGATTTAGCAAATGCAAAATACTGAGTAATTCTTAAAGACAATATGTTCATCATAGGTAATGCAGATACTTGATCTGTATGCTCAAGTGTATGAAGATCTCCTAGCAATACCTGTTGTGAAAGGAAGGAAGACAGAGAAGGAGAAATTCGCAGGGGGTGATTATACTACTACTGTAGAGGCATTTATATCTGCCAGTGGAAGAGCAATCCAGGTGATTATCTATTAGAAGAATTTTTTTTTTTCAGTAAATACAGTAAGATGAAAGTCTTAAACTGATGCTTGATAGACTTAACTTTCAGTTGAGTAGAATTTTCTGTGTGCATCTGTTTCAGGGAGCAACATCACATCATCTAGGGCAGAATTTCTCAAAGATGTTTGAAATTGTATTTGAAGATCCCAAGAAACCAGGAGAAAAACAGTTTGCTTATCAGAATTCCTGGGGCATTACAACTCGAACTATTGGTGTAATGACAATGATTCATGGAGATAACATGGGATTGGTGCTCCCACCTCGAGTAGCCTGTGTTCAGGTGTGTAAAAATTCCTTAAACTACAATTTTGTTTCCTTTCCTGTTGTGGAATTCATGAGCATTTCATGTTGGACACCTGGAAGACTTAACATAGTATAGGAGCTGAACTATGAGATAACTTTTTTATAACATAAAGTACATGTCATGTTATATTGCAGGTTGTAATTATTCCCTGTGGTATCACAAATTCCCTTTCTGAAGAGGACAAAGAGGCTTTATTGAAGAAATGCAATGAATATCGTAATAGGCTGCTTGGTGTTAATATCCGTGTACGGGCTGATTTAAGAGACAACTATTCACCTGGTTGGAAGTTCAACCACTGGGAGCTTAAGGTACTTCTGTTTTCAGGAGGCGTTTTGAAGCTTGTAGGTGGGGGGTATATATGAGGCATGTTAAGCATGCCTTGTATTTTGAAGGCAAATGCTTCTCTAAGTGAAGAGTTTCTGCCTGATAATCAGTGGTCACTTCCATTAATAAATGAAGAAAAGATGTTTTGAGACTTGTTCTCTTCGCTAGGATTTACATGTCATTAGTGATTTTTGAACTTGCAAGTCTCCACTTCGTATAACTAGAAAATGAAATTAATAGCGCAAATTACGTGCATGTTTAAAAATGTCTGCTAATACTCAAGTGTCTCCAGGGTCACAACAGTGCTGCACACAGTGGAACAGCAAAGATAAACCTGTATGACATCAAACCAAAACCACCCACCAAAATGCATTCACACCCACTGTCTTCATTTCCAATGAAAAAATGTGTACAGCTTGGGACATGTGTTAGCAGGATGTAGAGAAAATAAGTTAAACTCAGTGGACTCCTAACTTATTAGTTAAATGGAAACTCTTTTGTTTGATGTTATATGGGAGATGAGAAATTACATAGTTCTTACCACTGAAGTTTATGAATCATAAAAGCTTTACATAAATAAAGCAACTGTCTGTTTGTAGTCTAATATTCTATGTTGATATTAGGGCTATATTTAACGGAACTTTTGCTATCTGCTGTTTATGCCATTGGAAGTGTTCTGTAAAAACAGAATTAAAAGGTATTATTGGATGAACTAAAACATTAAAATGACTATAGAAGTCTTAATCATTCTTTAAAATTCAAAAAAAATCTTCAAAATCTTCAAAAAACTGGATTTGCACTATTGGGGATACGTGTCTTAGTGTAATTTTAGTTGTGGTTTAACTGTCTTAGTATTAATTGCATGTTGGCAGAGATGCAGCATCCAAGCTAGTGAAGCAAGGTTGGAGCGAGGTATAATGCACAAGTGAAGAGAGTATGGATGGAAAAGACAGAAATGCATAAAAGCAGTGGACTATGTTCTGATACTTTTCCAAAGAAACTTAAATGTGTAGAGTGATTCCATATTAAGATGGGGATTTAGAACAAAAAAAGAAAGAGAGGTGGGGAGAGAGAGAGGAAAAAAAAACCAACCAACCCAAGGACTTCTGAGAATGACTTACTCATTGTACCTTCGATAACTCCTAATGTTTTTTAATGAAGGGTGTTCCAGTCAGGGTTGAAGTGGGACCACGAGACATGAAGAGCCAACAGTTTGTAGCTGTTAGAAGAGACACAGGACAGAAGCTGACCTTTTCTGAACATGAAGCAGAAGATAGACTGAAGCAGGTTTTGGAGGAGATCCATGCTAACCTTTACAACAGGTAAATTGAGTAGTACAGTAAACAGCTGCGCTAATTGCAGATGTACTTCACCTGTCAGAAGAATTTCTCCCATTGTTGCTTCATTTGTGGAGAAAGACGAGTTAGGCCCATCATTGTGACATTTCATTTTTGTGCCTCTGAAACTTGTTCATGTATAGTGATAGAAGTTTCCTATTGTGCTACTTAAAAAGAATATTAAAGGTTTTGAAATTATTTTTTAAAATACTTATTTTAATTCATGTGAAGTATTAATAAACAAATGCACCATAAATAGTTAATGGGATAATAGTGCACAGGATTCATTCCTGAAAGATGCTTTTGGTAGGGGATTTGGAAAGACACAAAGCTGTCCAAGAAACTTCAGTAGTTGAAGTTCTGTGTTCAGAGGTATATTTTAGACCCTATATACTGTTGACTTTCATAGGATTGCTTTCTTATAAGCAATCAAATGCATTTGGAACTGTTATTAGCACTTATTGCATGTGCCAAAATCCCTTGTGTGTCTGTCATTGCAAATTGTTGTTTGTAAGTACACTAAGAACAGGCTGCTGATCCAGCACCAACAGCAGATTGAGTTTTTCTGCTTTCTTCTGTGGTGATAGAAGTTGCTTACAAGCAGAATATTTTTACCTGGTGTCGTAGTTTTTAATCTAGTTAAAAAGCATTTTGCTATTTAGTTTTAGAACACGATTAAAAAAGAAAAATCTGCATCTATAGTACTTACTATTTCTATCTACAGCTGGTTGGCGTTGAACTGACATGCACAACAGTGTAAATTAACACAGTGAAATGTTCAGCAGCCCGGAGAACACCCCATTGGCAATTAATCAAGATTTTGTCTTTGAAGGTGGAAATGATAGAAAGACATAACCTGATTCAAATGAATATGTATCTTCTCTTGTAACTTTTTGTTTTGACTGACTCTGCAAACTTAGTTCATTTGGCCAGAAAGGTTATGTGCATAAATCTGCCCTGACTGAATTTTTGGTTGTTTTGTTTTCTTAGAGCTTCTGAGGACCTAAAAAGTCATATGGTGGTGGCCAATACTATGGAGGACTTTCAAAAAGAGCTTGATTCAGGAAAGGTAAGGAACTTTACTTCATTCTATCCCAGGAAGTGCCTTTGCATATTTTCTGTCCCTTATAGATAATCAGGGGCTAGAAATTTCAAAGCTTTTATATGAATACTGTTGTGGTTTTTATGGAACTTCCCCTCACAAGCAGATGAAGCCTCTCCTATAGAGTTGCACACAAAAATAATCAGCTTTCTCAAAATTTATGATACACATAGCTTTCTTCTTTTGCTAAAATACTGTATTTACTAAATAAAACAGTGTTTCAAGTTACCACCACTCGAAGTGTAGTCCTATGCCAGCAGTGACAGGGTGTCTTGCAGTGATTTACAATGCTACAGATTGGTAATTTGTATTTAGAGTGTTACATTTTTATCAGAAGGTGCTTTTCAGAGAGATTAATGTAAATACTCAGATTAAGATAAACTTACTGTCATTATCATAATGGTAACAGTGAAAAACACTTGTCAAATCTCATAATAGGGTTCAAGTAGGAGTTTAAAGTACATGCTATTTACGTCACAGAGTTTTACTTTTATGACCCAAATAGAAGCCATTGGGTTCATTAATAATTACTGCAAGTCTGAAACCTTGGATTGATAGTAAGAATAGCTCATAATGTGGATGATTGAGCTCTACTGATCTAGAGATCTGTGAAAAATGTAAAGTTCTGACAAAGTATTTGCACTCTAGGTGAGAGATTAAAGTCTTCAGTAGAGAACTGAGCTGCGGCTTCTTTTTCAGAGATCCACTGCAGAAGTTCTTAACCTTGAAATTCTGTCACAAACCTCAGCTTGTGAAATTGTTCATGTATTAAGATTAATGTCTTCAAGTAGTAGGTTCTCTGGGATCAATCATTAAGGCTATATGTTTTATAAAAAGACATTAGGGGTTTTTGTGTATCAATTAGATCTACTCTGAAAACATCAAAATTTCTGATGGCAAATGCACAAATACCAAGAATTCATAGTACTTTTGTTAACTTGCACTTCTGTTGCACTTAAATTCAATTTATAAGAAGATTTACAGAAATAATTATGAAGCGAGGAGGGACTGATTTAGCATGCTTATGAAGCTGAGGATGTAGAGTTTTCAGACATTCTGTGTGTAGGTGCTCTAGTAGTAGTACTACTTTTTTTTCCTCTGCATAACTAAATACAGGTGTGAAATATTCTGCTTCCAAAGAGCTTTGGGCTCTTTCTGCTGACCGCGCCATTTCCTTGGTGCGAGTGTGTCTACAGCATCTGGTAGTCGATTTTAAAACCCAAAAATCTTTACTCTTGGCTTAACAAATAACTGTGCTCTGCATAGACGTTCAGCTGGTACTACTGCTCTCATGTGCTGTGATTTCAAGATGGCCCATCATGTACCTTTCACTTCTGAATTAAACAAGCACACTGAAACTATTTTTGACTGTCTTCAAGACAAAGAAACAGTTAAGGAAGAAATAAGCTCTTAAAAAAATCTTAAAAATTACAGTAAACTTGTACGTAAAAAATAAACTGAAATGAAGAATCAAGCTCATTCCAAGAGCAGCAGGAATGGAATGTGAAGCTAATTCTGTATTTGTACATGCACATAAAGTGTTGTTCTTTAATTTTGATTAAATACTGCAGAAACCCCTTTCTTCTCCTGCCATAGAGGTTCCAGATGATACCCTCTGCCTGTGGAGAGGGTAAAATGCCTGGTCTTCAATGTCCAACATTCACCATTGTGTACAGCTAGATTTTGGTACTTATATAACATAAGTTTATTATAATCAGCTTCTCTGAATTGAAAAAAAATCACATACATCATTTTATGACTGTTTCACTCTCTACTTACATATGTCGTGTGGACAAAATTTAATAGCATATGTATTCTGTAATTTCTTGAAATTACGGTGTTAGCACTGACTGCTATTTAAGAAGAAAATTTGTAAGCTTAATTCCTGTTGCTGCTCTCCCCTTACTATAATTGCAACGTAGACTGTTAGCTCTTTAAAAATGCTGACTGCTTCTGTGTTCTTTTAAGTTGCTTGCAAAGCTTAGTTGAAACTTTAAGAATAATTGCATAGATACTTTAAAAAAAATCATCTAACTACAGTTTAATGCAAGAAAAGTGTAGTAGGTTGGTAATAGTTCCTTTTTTCAGTTGCAAGAAAGTGAAGCTATAAAATGAAGTCTAGTGAATGTGTCTTCCAGTTCAAGGCAAATTGAGAATTTTGCACTAAGAACGCAATTTTGGTGAAAGCAAGCCACAGATGAGCAAACCTTATTCACAGTTTGGGTAGAATTAAAATGCCTGAAGGCTTAATTTAGTAGCTGTTGTTGCCCTTAGCTGTTAGCATTACATAAGTGTTCATATGTGTGTAAGGGGTGTTTTTTTAACAGTAATCCTACTTTTTAGTAGTAAACAGAATTTTCAGTGTGAAAACCCTATAAAATGAAAAAAATCAGTGAAATAGACTTATGAGACTTGGGAAAAGAGATTTGCTACAACAATTAAGAGTAGTACTGAGAAGAGTGTATGGGATTATTATTTCATCTTTCTCGGTTTTCTTCAGTTAAGCTAACGAAAGGAAAGAGCAGGAAAATAGTCACCACTTCACCCTGCCCCCAAGAAACATGTGCTGTTGATGGTTGTTTTCTTAAAATATGTATGTTCTTGTCTTATTCAGAAAATATGAAAATTCATAGTAATGGAATTAAAAATGAAACTTCATCATGAAAGCACTGTCTTGCAGTATGTAAGCAAGCATTTGTTCTGCAGTCTGAAAGTATTAAACTTTTCCTGAAAAACAAAGTATTCCAGGAGAAAACAGTGATTATAGTTTGCACAGAAGGAAGATATATTGGGTTAAAAAAAAAATAATTATAAAACCAGTACCCCGACTTGATTTAAATGCTGCTGTGGGTTGGTGTAGGTTTTTCCATGCTGCACTGTGGAGAGATGACTATGCTTATCTATTTCTCTGACAAGAAAGAACTACTAAAATTTAATTGTGGCAATTGGAACTTTTCCGGTTTTGACTGTATGTGAGATGTTAGGGTTTAGTAATCTTCCATAGGCAAGGATGATTTTTTTTTTTCCCAGACGTATAACTGTTGTTCTCTTCTTCCCCTTCCCCCCATCCTTCAGATTGTACAAATCCCTTTCTGTGGGGAAATTGAGTGCGAGGACTGGATCAAGAAGACCACTGCCAGGTAAAATATAACTGAACTGGAGAGTATCACCAAAGTCAAAATCAAAATGTTTTGAATATAAAACAGGGATGTAAGATGCCTCTGGGTATAACACTGATGTACAGTCCTCACCCTTGACTCTTGCTGTCCTGCATAATTCAGTGTTTTTACTCTCTTACTTGGGAAACTTTCAGACTGCTTAGTGTGCTTTTGAGGTTTATGTGTAATACGCTTTATTGCATCTTTATTTTTAAATGAAAGTATTTATTTATGAGTACGCTTTTATTTCAGGGATCAAGATCTTGAGCCTGGCGCCCCCTCCATGGGAGCAAAAAGCCTCTGCATACCTTTTCAGCCTCTCCGTGAACTACAGTGTGGGGCAAGATGTGTCTGCGGCAAAAACCCTGCCAAGTTTTACACCCTATTTGGTCGTAGTTACTAAATTACTAGTGAAAGCACCTTCTCCTTTATCTGTGAATTGAACTTTTTTTAATAAGACTGAAATAACCCCCAAACTTAATCAGTTTTGCGACTTTTTAAATGATTTAAAAAACAAAGCCATAAACCATAAACCTGCCCCAGTTGTCAGTCTTAGGCTAGCAGTAATTCACAGACTTTTCTGTAAACATCTCTAATAATAAACATGTATTGTGAGCTGTAATGTGCTTTGGTGGTTTTTTCTGTGTGGCTCAATGGGGAGCATAGGTATCCTTTGCTCGTCTTTTCTCTGTTGTGATGCATGTGTACATTGAGAAAATGCCTGAAAGACTGGAGAGAATGTCATGAACACTGTACAGTACAGTTTAGTGTGCCCACATCAACTTTATAGATAAAACATCTGCTTTTAATTTTGCCTTCAAATTTTTCAGTTTTCGGTACAGACTTGCTGCTGACTTGTAGGTGTGGTAAATGCTACCCTTTTTGAAAACTCCCCCTGGAGTCAGGCGTTTTGAGGAATATTTTCACCCACTTGTAAACAAATTTGAAAGCTCTCTTGCTTTAAATGCCACATTGTTTGCAAGATGCGCGTGAATGGCATTCCTTGCAGGTATTTAGCAAAGCCCTATTTCTCTTACCTTATAAACTGGCATTTATACTTGTCTGTCAGTGATACTGCAATGAGCAATGCAAAGGCAATCCAAAGACAGGTATTTTCAGTGCTAAAGGTTTTAGGCTGTGGTTATATATGTGGTTATAGGCATGTTTCATAAAACCCTTTCGCTTTTCTTGCACTTAATATGTGTTGCTTCAGCAGAGAATGCTGGATGCTGCAGTTAAGAAATTATTTTAAAAATAAAATTACTTCCACTTTCCAATAAAATTACTCACGCTCTGATTGAATTAAAAAAATAATAATTAGATAGCCCTGGCACAAAATAACTTTTGGATGACACATGCTTAATTTGTTACATTTTTCTCCTGTCTGTTTGAAGGCTGTCTACTTAAATCCCTTTCCCTGAGAACAGTTGCGTGAAAACTGGGCAATTAAAAAGCTGGACCAGTAAGAACCTCCCCAGACTCTTCCTGGGACAATACTCCATGGCTGCCTGTTTCAAAAACCCTATTTTTATGTAGCATCAATAGTCTAAATTAAGTATACAGGCAACTTACAATGCTATTCCCAGATCTTCACACTTCTCTGCTTTTCAAAAGCACGCAGAATGTTTGCTTTTGCCCAGATTCCTGTGGTCAGCCTTCCTAATCAAAATTCTCATTATTAAATCTGAATCAGTGGCATGTCCATTTTAGGATCATGCACCTTGGGGTAATACCCTGATTCTTCACAGAAAAGTGTGAAAATTATTAAACACTTCAGCTTGCTGGGAGTGCTTGAGCACTTGGAAATTCTCTGTAATATTCCTTTCCTGATGGTTAGTCCTGAAGGGTTTGCTTCAGTTGCATCTTAAAATCGTCTGCCTTGCATTCACCTGTATAGGTATTTTGTATAGTAGGTATTTATTAGGTATAAAGACGGTCGCGGAGGTAGTAATGAGCAAAGGATTTGGGGAATGATATGTCAGTGCATGCAGTCATCTTTTGTTTTCAGTTGACAATACCAGAAGAGTTGCCCTAAGGTCTTTCTACCCTGGTATGCTGTCTCTAACACTGGAGACTGGAATTATACTTTGAGAAAGAGAGTAAGTAGTAATACTGGAGTGATGTTTTTCCAGCCTCAAATGCTGGGTAGCTAAGGCAAGTCTTGAGAGGAATTGCCTGCTGCAGCGTTCTCATGCTGGGGGTGAGGGGAGGCAGCAACCAGCAGTTTCAGTGTCCTCAGGCATAAGACAGGAGCATGCCGAGATTTTTTTTGATGGAGCAAAACATTATTAAGAATAGATGAGCACTTTCAACTCCCATCAAAACCCTCTACAACACCGGTGTTTTAAAAAAGAGATGTGGAAGCAGTTAATAACGTGGAACAAAGGGAAGGCAAGATTAAGTGCAGTCGCCAGCACTGCTGCAACTTTATCAGTTTGAACAAACAGCAACCTCTCAACCAGTTGACTGGACCAAATTCATGAGCAAACATGTTGACAACACTGTTCTGTGAGTTGCTCTCAACTTACAAAAGGGTTTGTTTGAAGCCAGGGATTTCACAGGTCAGCCCTTTTTTCCCCCCACCCCTTTCCCCCAGCATGTTTCTTCCTGATCATAGTTGGGCTTGAAGTGTCTGGAATGTGGACCAGTCGCCAGCAGATCTCTCTGAGGTGATCTTCTGCGGGGAGGCTGATGGCTGCCTGGGAGAGGCACTTCCATCTGAGGTGTCCTTTCACCAGAAGTGCCATCCGAGCTATCAGCAAAGCCTTATAGAAACATCCATCCTCTTAACTGTACTGGGGCGAAGGCTTTCAGACTCTCAGTAGATTGTGTCTGTTAGAAAATAAGTATATGAATCAGAATGATACGCTACAGTTGATTAAATGATAGGACTTTGTGTTTATGAGAACTGTAAATCTCTCGGTGTTCCTCAGTTCTTATATATGGATAAAACTGGGTTAAATAGCATAGTAAGGTGGGGGGTAGGGAATCTCCCTTAACATGGTGCTTCTCCTCATTGACAACATAGAGCACACTTGAGCGTTTTAGCCGTGCTGCAAAGGGAGTGCTTCATTTAGCTTGAGCTCTTGTGTTGGTAGTCAAAACCTTGCGTAAGGCAGGACATTTGAGAGCTCTGAAGTTTGGCCTCGGTCTGTTCCCATTGAAAGATGAATAACTCTCGAAAAAATTTTCTCATTTTGGATGCTGTTGTTGTTCAGGTAACAAAGTAAGCAGTTAAAAAGGAAGAAAACACCATAGAAAAATAGCTGGAATAGAAGTAGTAACGCAGGTGGGAGACGATGGAGAAGAGCAAGTACCAGTTTCAATGTTGTAATTAGTTCTACTAATTCACCCTACCAGGTTAGTGGTGGTCTTGAAATAGCGGCGGGGGAAACCCTCCGGAGTTGCAGCTGCAGTGTGTAGGTAGACAAATAAGTAAATTGCATCTGTTGGCAAGCAAGGCTTCCAACGAACTGGACTTTAAACGTAAATATTTTGGCTATTGAAATCCTGTGAGCAAAAAAATAAAAATTGGGGGTGGGTGTTTGAGTTTTTAAGTTAATTCACTTTGGGAAGCCTCAGGCCAGCAGGGACGGTTGGTCAGCTCAGGTTATCAATGTTACTATCTTATCTCTCGGTGGCTGTACTGCACGTAATTTCCTTCCATTTTTTCTTGTAACTAACCGTGTATATATGTGCACAGGTGGGAATTTCAAACAAAAACTGGATCGTAAACTTTTCAAGGAAGGCACCTGGTCTTATCATCCATATTGCCTAGTGTGCTACGAGCAGGTAGATTTCCTTGGCAGCGGTTTGTGAGTGTGCCTAAATTAGGTGTACACCGAGGAGCTTAACAGATGCTACAGTAAGTGACCAAAAAAAAGTTACTGCTTCAGATTCTTACTCTGTTCCAGAAATGACACCAGGTACAAGCCAGGACCTCTGAAGCTCTTATTGCCCCCTTAACTTTGGTTGTGCTTTCCCCAAATCTGGCTCTTTCTTGCAAGTGTATGAGGATTACTTTGGGATTATGAGATAGACAGGGTTTTCTAAATGGGAAATAAATGATGTGCTTGGGGTTTGTTGTGAAGACTCAGCCTCCATGTCTACTGCCTGCATGTTTAGAAAGTGGCCTCCAACTCTGCTCCATTTCCATGGGCAACGTTAAAAAGCGCCACAAGTACAAGCAGTGGAGAACTCCAGGTTGCTAAAATGGAAGATCATTTGTCTTTGAAACTTGCTCGGTGGATGACGAGTTCGACGACACTTACAGGCAGTTCACGTTTACCATGTTCTTAAAAATAATGACCACCCATCATGTCTTCATCTGCAGGCAGGTCGTAGTATTTTCTCAGTACTAAAGTTACTTCTAACAGAAATGGTTGAAATAGACCTTAGAGGAGAGTTTTATGCAAAAGAAAGGCCTCAAACTGCTTAAAAATTTGAGCTGCCTTCTTTGGCTCTCCTGCCTGGGCCTAATTCATTTTTTTAGGACAGTGACATTAGGCAGGGTAGCAAGTGCTGGTGCTCCCAGCAGTGTCCCTTGGTTTATTTTTGGGTTTGTAGTGATAAAAAAAAAAAAAAGAAGCTTTCCGAGGGTGGAACCCTTACAGGACTGGAGCCTTCAGGCTGCCTTCATATGACAAATCTAGCTAAGCTGCCCTTTAAACTGATTTATTGCTTTACTGCTTCCTATAAAAGTGGCTCCTGCATGTGAGCAGCCCTGACAGGTGAAGGGCAGAATCGCAGGCAGTGAGTTGCTCCTTGCACGCTGCGTCTTGCAGAACCTCGGAGTAAGAGGAAGAGAGCAGCCGCAATGGGCCGCTACTCGGGCAGGAGCAGCAGGCTCATCCTCATGTGCGTGGTGAGCCTCGTGCTTTTTGCCGTTGAGATCTCGGTAGCCTATGTCGGCAATTCTCTTTCCTTAGCGTCAGATGCCTTTGCTGTTCTCTCTCACTTGATCTCCATGATCATCGGTTTGTTCACCGTTCGGTTCAGTCGCATCAGGTGGCACAAGGCTAACACTTTCGGCTTCAGCCGGGCAGATGTGCTAGGAGCTTTTGGCAACTCTGTTTTTGCCACCGCTCTGATGTTTAGCATCTTTGTTGAGGCAATCAAGAGGTTTATCAATCCTCAGAAGACTGAGAAAGCACTGCTCGTCCTCATTGTCGGGATTGCAGGTCTGCTCTTCAATGTGTTCAACTACGTTATCTTCATGGACTGCTGTTACTGTCACGCACCCCAGGGAGACACCGAAACAGGTAAATAACCTATTGCAGTTGCTCAACGTTCCCAGCCCTCTGCGCTTCTGCTTAATGACTTTTCTAGAGACTATTTACTGCTCCTCCGAGATGGGTGAGTATAATGTCGGTTTCTTCAGTCCTTTGTTAGCAAGGGCAATGGATTTTATGCCTGCACCCATACATGTTTCCAGCTATCACCACATGTGTTTCTCAGTATGTAATGTGCAAGTAGCGTAAGTGTTGACTTTCTAAAGCCTGCAGTGATCTACAAGGGACATTTTCTCCCTAATCCACTGGCTGGCCAAACACAGGACAAAGTGTACTACCACCCTAAGGAGATACTTATCAGGAAATACCTAATCCTGAAATACCAATCATCCACAATCTCCTCTCTCAGTGCTTTAGTAATTCTGCTGTATTTTTTGTCTAGAATGTAGTTTTATTTGGAGAAGTGTTCCCAGTTTGCATGAGACAAAAGAATAGGTGAGGGCAAAAGGAGAGTCTCGGTCTTCCCTTAATTTGGGGGTAAAAACTGTTTTGGGACTGTCTAGATGCTGACTGAAAAACCTGAGCTGAAGTTTTCTTTGCTGAGGTTTGTTAACCTGTGCTTGGGAGAGCAGGCGGGGGAGAAACTCTGCTACATAAATCTTTTGCAGGAGGTTCTGCTGAGTGCACAGAGGTTTAGCCTTTCAGCCTGTTTTTTTCTTAGCATAGGGTTTTGAAAAGTCTACATTTGGGAGGAGGGATGGGGGCTGGTTTTTTATCCCTGCGGAAACTATCTCACTTTATTTGACATAAGACACACATGTGAGTTCTCTTTCTTTCTCTCTGTACGTCTGTATATATATACATATCCAAATAGATTTCTTAAAAATAGAAATATTTCAGTTGGGATAGGAACCAGACATTTGCAAAGTGTTAACTGGACATCCTGGGGGGAAAGCTGAGAGAACCCGTCTAATAAAGCAGCTGCTTTTATGTACTGCTCTAGGTGAGGTAAAGTAAGTCTTATATTCGACTTTCAGGGCTTTGGAGCTAGAAATTACAAGTTTTGTTAGTTTACATTTCAACGTTTAATGTGTTTTCTGTAGGACTTAAAGTGGAAAAGATTTCTGTTCATTATTAAAGGTACCTCCAGATGGTATCGAAACTTTAACTTTACTGGTGTATAACACTAAAACCAGATACGCAACTTACTTTGCTGCCTGAGTTTAGATGCCTAACTGTTCAAAATCTGAGCTGCTCTCAGGCTAAAGTTGTGGTGGTACATGATTATCACAGGGGGTGACTGGAGTTTTTGTGAGGAGCCGTCAGTAATTCCTGACAAAGTCTCTGGTTTTGGTGGCTTCTTGGAAGACAGCTTTGAAATTACGCCTGTGGGTGAAGTCAGGGAGGAAGGAGACACCAGCCCTTAAAACCAAAGGCAGAGAGTGTCAGGCAATTAGGGAATTAACTGATGTTAATGGCAACTGTGAAGGTAAGTGCCGTTCTCACTGGATTTCCAGGATCCTGCTCTTAATAACTCTCTGGGATGACACAGCCATCCCTCTCCTTCCGACAGTCTCTCATGTCCGAATACCTGGCAACTCCACTTTGCTTTCAACTGAATTTCCATAAGCCAGGGATGAATTTTGTACCATCCCATGAACAGTGTGTAGATTTGTTGGTGGGTTTGCCTCTCTGTTTCTGATACGGTGAATCTCCTCTGCTTGCCGTAGTGCCTACAGACAAGACAATGCTATTTTATACTGTAGACGGAATGCTCCTCTCTTCTGAGCTTGATTTTATAATCCCCACTTAGGTAAAATTTCACATCTATTTCCTCTAATTCTCTGTTCAACCAGGGTGGGATTTCTATTAAATTTGTTTTAAAAGAAATGCTATTCCCCAAATAAATGTTCTCTGAAAAGTATACTTATCTGCTTTATATATATTTTATGTATATAATAAAACATGAAAAAAGAGGGACTCCATATCTCGTTCTCTTGTTATCCTGTATACGAGGAAAACATACTCTTTCCTGGAGGGAGAAGTGAAGGCAATATCTGAGTGTGCCAGTGCCACTAGCAGAAATTCGAGTGGATGGGCATGGTCTCTGAATCCTGCTGGTGCAGTCAGCTGTCCGCAGGCAACGCCTCAGGGACACCTGAGCGAACTCCTGGCATCAGTGATGGTTCACTGGAGGGTAAAGGTTTGTAGAGCAGCCCTCTGTCTCTTAGGCTCTCTGGGAAAGGTGGAGAGCTGCTTTCAAATCTCTGTTCCCCCAGCAGGGAACCAATTTGGACAGCCCTCTCCTCTCTTGTGTGTGATCATTTGCATCGCTTTGAAAAATACAAAGCAAAAAATAAAGAGAGAGGTTCAGTTGTCTACTGCAGTATTGCGGGAACAACTAAATCCACAGAAACAAATACTTCCACATGTATTAGTGCCACGATTATTTGCAACAGCCAACAGTTCATCCAGTTCCTCTGTCGCATGGTCTACGGTTAGGGATAGAAACATTAGCTGGTGGGTTTCCTGGATGCTACTGACAGCAAGGGCAGAGCGAGCCATACCTGCAACAGGTGTGCTAGCCAGGTCTGAGATCCAGTGGACACAGAGGGTGATGTTCACAGATGCCAGCCCAGCTCTCTGTCCTTTTCCCTTGTGCTACTTCTGTACTCCTCATTTAGCACATTGAAACATCCACACCTCAGGCTGTCAGTACAAATATTCTTACTGAGCAAGTATAAATGCATTTTTCCAAGTTGCATTCCCTGCTTACCTGGGCAGACCCAATTTTCCTCCTCCACCCATCAGCTGGGTTTGGTTTGCCTCTCACCCCTTACCTTCTGTCCCTCCTCCTTCCCTTTTTTTCTGGTTCTTGTTACCCTGTTGCTCTGTGTCCAACTCCCTGTTTTCATCTTTTGCTGTCCCCCTTTGCCCCTCTCTCTCTAGCATTTGAATCCACATCTGTCCCCTCTGCCAGCTGCAGGCACCCATCTCTTCCCACCGGCTGAAATTGAGGTCTCCCTGCCCTCTAGGTCTGTCTTTTGCACTTAATTCAAACAGTGCATGTAGCTTCCCATGCTCTGCTGGGACGAAGAGCAGAGGTCGGCAAGAGTACAGGGAGGACATGCCCCTGGTTCTTTCATTTGATGCTGGCCCGGAGCAGCTCTTAGAGGTATAAAATATTTCCACACTCTCTAAAGGAACTGCCATGTAGCGGGACTCGGGCCAGCTGGGCCATCCAGAGCAGTGTGGAGGGCAGAAGAGACTAGCTTTTGCTTTGACTTAAAATCCAGGAAATACTTGTTAAAACATAGAAATATTAAAGTTTCCCCAAGAAACTTTTGCCAGAAGTTAACATGAACAGAATGCTTTTCTTACTGTTGCTGTTGGAAATGACAGAGCAGCTTTAGCCTGAGTTTTCTGTCAATTTTGAGGTCTTGTATCTTACGCAGAAAGTTTTGGCACGAAAATGAAGAATATGGCAAAGTAATATGCAGCTGAAAAAAAAAAAAATCAGGCTCTGATAATAAATACCAGACAGCTTTAATACTGGCCATACCCTTTATGGTCAGTCATAAAAATACAGAAGCCTGTTTTACTGCACACAGAGATCAGATTAGTCCTGTGTAGTTCGGTGTAATTGTCTCTCCTACTCGTTTATGTGCAGTTTTAAACTGTTAAGGGGACCACAGTCTGAGAAGCACCAGGTTAGTCTGATTATAGTAAGCCTCTGTTGTTTGTCTTGAGAAAATGAATAAAGGTTTCACACAGAGAAAACGTTTGTTCTGTCATCTTGTGATCTGTGGGGGGGAAGCAGGACATGAAGATGCCACCCAACCCGTCTGACACCGAGCTACCTGTAACGTGGCTGGGGCTGCGAGGAACAGCTCTGGTCTTCTCTTGAGAGACTTCGTGGTCTTTGCACAGTTCGCTACTCGTTACATAAAGCACGTTCTGCGTTAGCAGCCAAGCCGCTGCCTTTTGTGTTGCGGTAGGCGCCGTTTGGCAGGCGTGTGTGCGAGCTTTTTATGTGGTAACACTGCTGGGGCTTGACTCTCCTATCTCACTCCTCACTAGCAAGCCGGCCTCTCAGATAAGAGGTGGCATGTAAGCTAGCAGTCACATAAACCAAAAACATGCCGCCTTTCTCCTCCCGGACCTTATGCAGAGGGTGTTTGTTTATTCAGAGCCTTGCCGTGGGGCCTATCTTCTTCTCCAGGCTTTTGTAAGCAGGAGAGATTTGGGGGGCGCGTGGGGGTGAATGAAGAGAGGCACTAGCTTTGACTGGCTGGGTGGCTCGGGGAGGCACTTTTGCTATAATATTCTGAGCATCTGTTGTTGCAAACATTGATCCCAGGGGAAGCGAGAACATTTATAGGCCCAAATAAGTGGGTCAGTGGCTCTTTGACCCATACCTTAATGCCACAGACCCTCCCAGCAGAGTCCTGGTGAGCAGAACCGTGCAGGTAGGGAGAAGCAGTTGCATTCGTGGCGATGCTCTGCGATGCCACAGACCCAACAGGCTGCTCTGCGGGAGACAGGAATGCACCAGGGATTAGAGATCCAGAAGAGAGGGTTTCAGTCCCTTAGGTTGTCAGTGTGAAGAATTTCATGATCACTTAATATATCTGCCTTCACAAAGAGAAAAATCAGTTGGCCTGGATAGGTTTCTCCCCGAAAAGTGATGCTGAAAGGGTGCCAGGCTATGCCAGCCTGATGGCTTGGAGACCTTTGTAAAGAATGGGAAGGAACCCTGGGTGTAACCCCTGTAACACCAAACCTCTGGCTTACTGTGCTTTTCACACCTGAAAAACCTGAAAGCTTGTCCTCAAAGTCAGCATGACTACCTCTATTTTACCTCTCTTTTGAGTATATCTTCAGCCGGTTGATATATTTCTCCCTGAAAGCACAAATCCTTCAAGCAAACATGCCAACTCATCCCCTGGCTGCATTTGCAGACAGATGATCATTGAATGCGCACACACTACATCCTCATCCTTACAGATTTATGCTGCTTGTGTAGCGTGCTGTGGCCTCCACCTCCTAAACTCCTAAAATCCCAGAGGTGCTAGTGTGTTGGCATGCAGGTAACCAAAGCCTACTCTAACCAAATATTTATGTTTTCTGGCTTTGATTTCTACAGCATTATTGGACGTTGTCCTCTCAAATGGAAGCAAAAAAGCCAAGAGAAACTCCCAAAGTAATTGTGTTTATCAGGGGCATAAGACTGAACATGTACCTTTTCCAAAGGTCTACTTTGGTTTAATAGTGCGCCAGGTAATACCCACAAAATTCTTCCAGAGCTTTTCTGAGCAGCTACCCCCAAGGTAATCAGATCTGTGTTAACTTATATTACCTGAAGCTCTAAGCCAGAGTCTTTAAGAAAGACCAGACAGATGGGAAAGGACCGTGAAAGGTTTTTTAGCAATACGCTTCACTAAATTATCTTCAGATCTGTTTAGAATGCTTCACTTTCTTAAAAGAAACCTCAGAAGACAATCCGAGGGAGAGACCTTTTACTTTTCTCAATTGTTTTCAGTGAGAAAGTCTTGCATCAAAACAAGTGAAAGCAAATGTTTTGGGGCTACTTTTTTGGCCAAAATGGAAAGTGTGGAATGAAAAGTTTAAGCCTATAAGTAAAGCAAGCACAGCATCCCTGAATGGCTTTTGCAACAGCATAAAGGTAAGATCAAAACTTCTGAACCTAGATTCCAACAGCACTGGTACCACTGAACTTTGGGTAACTGCATTCGCTCTCAACCTTGAACCAATTGAATAGTAAAGGGACAGACTGAGTTACATCACGGTATCTGTGGTGAGTTGTAAGGAAATGAAAGGACTGTAAGATAACTGAGTTCAAAGTCATGAACAGTTTCAATACAAAGGTTTTTTTTTTTAAGGCCAACATGTTATATGTTAATTGCAATTGGTTTTTTTGGATGGTGTTCTGCACAGAGTTTGCTACAGGCACGTTTGGTGTCTGCTTCAGTCTAGAAATGCTGCTGGGATAGAAAAAGAAGTTTTTGCAGAAGGACTTAGGGTAATTTACAAAGATGAAATCAGTGAGTGGCTTTCTCCTCTTCATGTTCTTTGCAACATGCTGTGCTACCTCCTGGCAGGAAAAGGTGTGTGTATACGGATATACATCCACATCTTTATATGGGAAACTTAATAGAACTACACTTTTTAAAAAGTGAATTATCAAGTAGCTGAAATATTCAGGGAAGCTCTATCCAGGTGCTAGAGCAGATACTGACCGGATACATCTTTAAGTATGTAAAAGGTTTCTTTGTGTTAGATATTAAGAACAGGGAATGGTGTTTTGTAAGTAACAAACTGAACAACCATCTTAAAATAGAAAACAAATCTAACAAAACAAAGGCATTCCAGGCTAGGGATTAAATAATCTCACAGGTTCATCGTTTCAGATTGACCTACCAATGTATTCAAACCCTCTTTGGAAGGACACAAAAAATCCATTCTCCATATCCAGCTAGCCTGTGGTCTGTCTCCGGGACAGTTTCAGGACCATCACGAAGAGTCACAGCTGCAATTAAAAAAGCCAGGGACATTCACACCTCTGCACTCTGCCAAGGACGCTGATAAAACTTTCACCCAGACTGCTAAACTCTTGCAGGCTTCTGCTCCCCGGATTGAAGCAGACCCCATGAACTGATTTCCCAGCTCTCCCACCCTTAGCACATGCCAAGAACCCCCGCCTCCCTCTGCAGGTAATGTTATGAGCACGATGGGAGGGAGGTACAAATAAAAAGAACAAACGAGGGACCAGCCACCAGCAAACAGAATGCTCCTGTACTAACCATCTCCCACAGCAAGGTCTGTGGGTCGGTGTTTATTTTGTGGTTCCTTTTGTGGTCATATTTATCTGTGGCGGACGCCAACCACATTGTTTCAGTTTAGATTTGCTACGGATCTGGCCCAGCATTCCTGATTTAAAGAAACAAGCTTCACAAGCTTCCTGAGAGCCTTCAGGGCTGTCACCAGGTCTTGTTGGAATGAAGCTTAAAGGTCCACTCTCACCCACCCGTTGCGTCTCAGGCTCTTGCAGCCTGGGATGCTGCCTTTAAATGTAACGCACCTTGGGTCAGCCTTTGCTTTTTAGTGCAAATGTAGTATTTTTCTCCCCACAGCCTTAAAGCAGCACAACTCCTTTATCACGTACAGCAATGTGTGGATGTTTGTTTATTCCATTCTTTAGTTTCTTCCAGATCATTCCTGAAATATCTTTTGTAAATCATTTTTATGATGGGTTAAAAAGTAATCTCTGCCAGGACTTTGATAAGCAGGATGAAGAGTGATCTCTCTTACTTATAGTGTTCATAATTAGGTCTTTATTTTCATGACTTTTTTTTTTTACTATCCAAATTTTATAGCACCACAAGGTTATGAGTGATCTTATTTTTATTCTTCATTCAGCAGCGGAAGAACATTACCGTTGTTATTGCTGTTACTGTTGCCATATTTCATACTAACACAAAGATATGATATTTTCAAAGGCTGGTAATGGCTTCTCTGCAAGGAACAGCTAAGCAGATTTTAACCCATCACCTTGAAAATGGATAACTTGAGGAGGGTTTGACTGAAGTCTGCAAAACCGACAGTGGCGTAGGGAAGGCCAGTAGATGAGTGTTTGTTCTGTCCTCTGATAGAAGAACATGGACATACTCAATGAAACTAGCAGGGTCCAGGTTCAAGACAAAAAGAAAAAGTGATTCTTCACACCATGAGTAGGAGATGTGTGATGCTTGTTGCCAGGCAATGTTGGTCTACATCAGTGAGTGAAAGGCTGGACTAGTACATGGAAGAGAAATACATTGAGGGCTACTAAATGCAAATATCTAGCTCAGAAACTCGCTGGAGGTAGAAATACTTGAAGGATGGAAGGATATTATGGGAAAGTATCACGTATACTTAACCCTGCTCTTACAGTTACTTAAGCAGCCCCTTATGGCCACAGGCAGGGGTAGCCTGCTGGCTAGAGGGTCTGACTGCCAATGGCTAAGTGTTAAAAATTTTTGTGTTAATAACTTTAGAAACTTGGTACTTGCACCTTACAGGACTGCTTTGCATCTTTGGGGTTCAGAAGGAAAGTTGTCTTGTTTGCAGTAATTTTACCAGTTTGTAATAATTTTACCAATTTCTGCTCCTGATTAGGATGAGGAAACTGCAAGAACAACTTTTCCAGCAGTATTGTAGCTGAAACTAAAGTTGGTAAATAATTCAGAAAACTAAGGTGCTTGGACAACCCTTTCTGAACCTCCTAAGAGGGACTTGTTCAACTCAGCATAGTTAGAGAGACTGGGATATCCAGGCTGATGGTTTTGTTTAATAGTACGGAGCTCGCTCAGGCAATCTCAGTCCTGGGTGGATAAGTGGAACTGTAACGTTATGTTGTTGAATATCTGCAGTCAGTGTAAAACACACAAGGATGCTAAGCATGCTGCAAAACAATCAGAAACATGATTCCTTTCTAAAAGGATTTGAGATCAAATGTTCTGATAGTGGAAGTGGATCGGCACAAGCAGGACGGTAGTGCTGCAAGGGGGAAAGAGCCTGAGTGAAACCCCTGGTTAATGGGGTCGGTGCCTCCTATGTGCAGGATCAAGACTTTATTTTGGATTATGTGGAAGAAGATCAAGGTGCAAAAGAGCTACAGGGATAACATGCACTTCATTCTGAAAACAGGAATAAATTATTCTTGTTATTGAAATGATGACTTACTGAACAAGAAGATTGGTGTAGCTTTGTTTGGATGGCAGTTTTGGGAGTCGTTTGTCTTGAAGTGATGGTGGGACCTGGGTGGAGAGGGCTGGGGAGGCTTGTATGCGTAGTGGGGTGAGCAAAAGCTTGGATTTCCAAGAGGCTTTCCAAGCAGCCATAGTGTGAAGGGAAAGGTCCTTGTGTATGTAAGCAAGTGGAGAGAAGATGAGTAACAGAAAGCGGGAGAGAATGATCAGTTCCATAAAAAATGTTCCCTGAAGTCAGAAGACAAATGGGAATCAAATGTGAGGCAGTACTGGGAAAGGAGTAAAGGAAGAGTTGGGACCTTTGCCGTGCTTCTCTCTGAGTCTGTGGCTGACCTGTGTCCTGAAAACTGTGCAGCTTTGGTTCCCTCATCTACAAAAGATGTAGATGGGAACTGGAAAAAGTTCGGAGACAGAGCTGGACCTCTGGTCTACCCCAGCACAGACACTGCTCTGTTCCTGTGCAGCGTGTGGCTTGCAGACCGACGCTGTGCCGTGAGAGGCAGGCTGAGGTGCGTGAGCCTGATGGGCAGAAGGAAACCTCCATGGGTCAGGGGCAGAAAGAAACCACCATGGGTCAGGGGCAGAAGGAAACCACCATGGGTCGTGGGCAGAAGGAAGCCTCCATGGGTCAGGGGCAGAAGGAAACCACCATGGGTCGTGGGCAGAAGGAAGCCTCCATGGGTCAGGGGCAGAAAGAAACCACCATGGGTCAGGGGCAGAAGGAAGCCTCCATGGGTCAGGGGCAGAAAGAAACCACCATGGGTCAGGGGCAGAAGGAAGCCTCCATGGGTCAGGGGCAGAAGGAAGCCTCCATGGGTCGGAGGCTCTGCATGTGCACTGCTCCTGACTTCTTCAGTGAGTCATCTGCAATTGTGCTCCACGCCAGCGGACTTAGTCACAGCCTCATTTGCTGAAAATAGTATTTTTAGCACTATTTCTTCAAAATAACTGATATATTTTGGTTTTTGAAGTGAGTTCAGGGATATGATGTGTTACTTTTTCTCAAAGAGAATTAATGTATATTTTGTACAGAAGGAATAACGATGTTCCAGCTACTGTGTCATATCGCTTCCTAAAATAAGAACCCCTGGAAATTCTTTTCAGTTCTATGCAGGTGCAATGAGCTGGGCTGCAGTGATATTTTTTCATTATTATTATTATGAGTGAAGTGCCAGAGGCAGAATTTTCTATCATTAATTACAGTAAAGAAGATACGGTCTGTCATTTTAAAGTTTATATCTAATAGTCTAGTCAACTTCCAGTAACTCTCATGTATTTCTCTTCTTCTTGTTCAACCTGTGTCACACTGCTTTTTATTTGGCACAACTGTTTTAAGATCTGTCATCTTATGTTGGTACATGTACTTACAGAGCTGAATGTGTATCGATATAAATTATCTGCTTCCACTGTTGTGTTTGTCTTTATGGTAAGATTATTTTCCAGACATCTATTTTTACGCATTTGTTAATTTGAATATTGCAGGGTACTTTGACTGCTCGGGCATTGAATACGTGAAGGAGATGTATGAGAATCTCCAGTTAACTGGGAATTGTGCGTGTGAATCCTTGCAGATATGTGGGGGGTGATTCCCTGAATGGCTGTGCAAGCCCACTCCAGAGGTTAAGATACATCTTGGGTTACAGCAAGAAAGGCCTTGCCGGTGTACACAGAATTGAGGTGGAATTGAGAGGCCTCATTTAAAAGATGTATTCAAGCGAGGGCTCAAACTCGATTCGCAGTCAAAATACAATTGCTCCAGAGTTAGAATAAAGAGGAAATTCTCAAGGGCTTTAATGAGTTTCTGGCTGTAGAGAACACCATCTTTGGGAGGGCGGACATGCTGGTGTTCCCTGGCTGTGCTGGCTGATTATCTGATAGCGATGTGTATATATATGTACATATAGAGAGATAGATATCTCTGATAGCTTTCGTCAAGCCTGGCGGTATGTTTGATGTGGCACTTCAGCAGGTGCTGCTGTTGCTGCAGCAGTAACTCTGGCACCGGTGAACCTCTTGCATACTTGCAATGCTCCAGACTCTTGCAGAATACCATTTTAAGGACATTATTTTATTTAGGTCTTATGTCTTTTATTTATGTTTATTATTTTGGAGTCCAGTCAGGTTATCAAGACCTCACAGTTGAGGATGACTTAATTTCCCAGCACCTCCTTTGATCAGTCAGTTGCTCCCATCATCTCGAGATGCTGTATTAGCAGCCTGGCTCTGTCCTTTTTCCATTTGCACGCAGGGGTGTCACATTCCCGAGAGCCATCGTAACAACAAAAAATATCTATGAGTACGAGACAGACTTACTCACTTGTTACACTTCTTATAGACTATCCTGTAGGTTAAAGAAAAGGCACGACATGATTTTTCTCACAGGGTGATGGTGCACGTGTAGGCACTGTTTTGACACCGGTTTTGACAGGCTGGCGGCGGGCAGTGACTGGCTCAGTAGATGGCACTCTGTCCTTTCAGTTGGCCACTAAGCCACCGGGGAAGCATCCCGGGGCGCGAGCGCTGGATCCGGCACCGATCCTGCCCCGGCGGCGGCGCGGCGGGGCCCGGCGGGCGGGCAGGGGCAGTCGGCGGCTTCTCTGCGGGCGGGCGGCCCAGCCGTGCCGGGGGGCCCTTCCAGCGGGGGCTGCGCCTCCCGTGGCCCCTTGATCTCCGGTTGGTTTCGGGTTTGGCTTGTTTGGTACCACCGGCAGGTGCTCCCAGCGCCCCGGGCAGCGGCAGGGCGGGCGGGGGGTCCGCAGCTCCCAGCCGGGGGCGCGGTGCCGGTGGGGCGGAGCGGTGCGGTGCCGGTGGGGCTGTGCCGGTGTGGCGGTGCGGTGCCAGTGAGGCGGCGCGGTGCGCTGGCGGTGAGGCGGGGCGGTGCTGTGCTGTGCTGTGCTGTGCTGTGCTGTGCTGTGCTGTGCGGTGCCGGTGGGGCGGAGCGGTGCCGTGCGGTGCCGTGCGGTGGGGCGGAGCGGAGTGGTGCCGGTGTGGCTGTGCCGGTGTGGCGGTGCGGTGCCAGTGAGGCGGCGCGGCGCGGTGCGGTGGCGGTGAGGCGGGGCGGTGCTGTGCTGTGCGGTGCGGTGCCGGTGGGGCGGAGCGGAGCGGTGCTGTGCGGTGCTGTGCGGTGCCGGTGGGGCGGTGCGGTGCCGTGCGGTGCGGTGCCGGTGGGGCGGACCGGTGCGGTGGCGTGTAGCGGTGCCGTGCGGTGCGGTGCGGTGCCGGCGGGGCGGACCGGTGCGGTGGCGTGTAGCGGTGCCGTGCGGTGCGGTGCGGTGCCGGCGGGGCGGAGCGTCGCGGTGCCGGCGGGGCGGGCGGCTGCCCCCCGGGGCAGGGCGGCGGGCGGGGCCTGTGGCGGCGGCGGCGGCGTTAAGGGCCGGTTCGGCCGCCCTCGCTGCGGCTGGCGGCGCTGCTGCCGGCGGGGCATGGCCCGGCGCTAGCGGGAGCGGGGCGGCCGCGGGGCCGGTGGCCGCCATTGCCGTCGCCATGGGGCGGTACTCGGGGAAGACGTGCCGCCTCATCTTCATGCTGGTGCTGACCGCCGGCTTCTTCGTGGCCGAGCTGGTGTCGGGCTACCTGGGCAACTCCATCGCCTTGGTGTCCGACTCCTTCAACATGCTCTCGGACCTCATCTCCCTCTGCGTGGGCCTCTCCACGGGGCGCATCGCCCGCCGCAGCCACCGCGGTCCCCGCGCCACCTACGGCTACAGCCGCGCCGAGGCGGTGGGCGCCCTCAGCAACGCCGTCTTCCTCACCGCCCTCTGCTTCACCATCTTCGTGGAGGCCATCCTGCGCCTCGCCCGGCCCGAGCCCATCGATGACGCCCAGCTGGTGCTCATCGTCGGCACCCTCGGCCTCGCCGTCAACCTCGTGGGGCTCCTCGTCTTCCAGGACTGGGGCGCCTGCTGCCGCCGCCGCCACCCACCCGCCGCCACCACGGCCCGTGGCCCCCTGCCCGGGGCAGCCGATGAAGCAGGTGCCTTTCGGCTGCATCCTCGCCCGCCAGCCTTCCTCTCCCATGGCGACCTCTCCCCATCCCTCGCACCCTTCCCTTCCCTCCCCGTCCGCCCTCTCCCTCCCGGGGGCCCTCAGGACCCACCGAGCTGCTGCACCCCTGGCTGGGCCCTGCCAGCGCCCCGAGCCCACCCGTGGGCCATGGGGGGTTTCGCGCCCAGCGCTGCCTCCGTCACCTTGTACTTTACACCCGGCTGCTGGGCGGCCGCTTGGGCGGGGGGAAGGAGGTGCTGCTCGGAGGGTGCTGCGTGGAAAGTGTTCTGGCTTCTTGTGTGTCTGCTCGTCATCTTTGAAATAAGTTGGTTTTGAGAAGGTTGATGTTTTTTCTGTTTGTAGAACTTATACACAACACAGCGTTTCTTCTTTGAATGCAGGTGATTCACCAAACGACCAAAAAAGCCCTGAAGAGGGGTCTGAGAAGAAAAAAGAGAAAAAGTCCGAAGCCTTGAACATCAGAGGTAAAGCACGGGAGTATAATGCTAATATTATATTCACTTTAAACACTTTCTGGTTTCCATTTCAAACTCCACCCCACCCCACCCCCCACCCCCCCACCCCCAAATATCAGTAAGAAAAGAGCAAAAGGACTCTTCTGTGTATATGGACCCAGTTATCTTTAGCAGAAAGGTTTTGGCTGTATTGATGCAGCAGAGATAATGACAAAATAGCGTGGTGCCGAATTGGCTCCAAGTGTGCTCACATTTTGGTTTTAATTCTTTAGAAAATCGCAGCTGAACTTTTTGGAAAGGAGGCAAAGCCTGCTGCACTAAGTTCAAGTCGCTGGAGGCTTTATGGGAGGGTAAAGCAGGCAGATAAGAGGCGCTTCTTGGAGCATCACTGCTGTAGTAGTTGAACAGTTTTCAACTTCCAAAGTGCTTTTGGGCAGAAAACAGAATTTCTTTACATCCCAGGGTTGCTAATGTTTTACTGTCAGCAACAGGAAGGTGCTGAAACTGGTGCTTCTGCACGTTGTTTTTCCAGGTCCTTGAACTGTGAACCTGTCCCTCTGACAGGATCAGCCCTTCTTACATTGTAATGCAGCAGGTCGCCGGGTATTTGCAGAATGAAACAGTATAGTTACTTCTAGGAATAAATTAACCAAGTGTCTCAGTCTTTCTGTATAGGTGTTTATATGCATACATGTTTACATATGTATTCTGAGCAGAACCCAGAGCGGGTGTCTTTGAGTATATTAAACATTGAGTTTGTCAACAAAGAAAGTGCTATCAGAAAGTTGAAATGGAATGGTAGTTTCAGGCTTCTAAAGGTCACCTGTTAGCATCTGTTATACCTCCAAAGTCATGTAAATTGGCATCACATCAATTCAGCTTAAGAGGTTGACATGGCAGTCAAGCACCTGGGTTTGTTGTTGAGTATTTTTTGGTTTGGTTTTTTTTTTGGTGTGTGTCTGTCAACCTGTCTTTCAAAAGTATTTTCAGAGTTACACAAATATGGCTGTAAGGAAGGACACTTCGGAAATCAACCCATGTGCTAGAGCCACAACACTTTCCTGAATGTCTGGAAATCGGTGTCACTGGATATTGTGGCATTATAGTGGTGAGATTATTGGAGCAGGAAGAGCAAACTCACTTTCAGGGGTGGAGGAGAGAAGAATAAGAAACTGCTGAGTATATTTTAGAGAAGGCCTTGCCTGAGCAACAGTGCTTAGGCATAATGATGCTAGAAACTTTTGAGGATAAGGAGTTTTATGTCAGTTATTTTAAGATACCTGTCATCTCTGATTTTTAAAAAGAGAATTTTTCTTTAAGTGCCACTTTAGCGTGTCATCTTTGCAAAATCTATTTTTGTTGTTCTTACAAATATTCCTTGCTTCTGTAGCCGGTGCTACGTGTCTCTCAAATTCTGGTTCAAAATCTGTTTTTCCTTTGAAGTTAGTTACATAGCTATGCTTACTTCATCATCACTTGGCAAAAAAATCTGTACATTATAGAATTGGAGGCTCCCCGAAAAACATGGCTGGACAAAATGGATCGGCAGAGGAGCTGCTTCCTTGATTTTAAAAGTGGTGGGAACAGGAATCCATACATTCTGCCTGTGACAGGATTAATTACTAGTGTAAAACTATTCTTTTTACTTCTGGAGCATACGCAGAGTAGTTCAGACTTTCCAACACAAGCTGTTGGAAACTATGCATTACCTATGCTATGGTCTTACCATACTGACTTGATTTAATAAAAAGTCGTGTTCCTCTCTGTCTTATAACCGTAGCTTTGGGGACTGATAGGGAAATGGGTTCGTTTCTGCGTAGGCCCTCATTATGTGGTGCGTAACCAAGACGTAGGTATTAATGATGTTAGTAATGTAAAATAAGCATTTTCCAAATTCCTTATTCTCAATTCATAATTTGTGAAAATTCTGACATACTTTTTTCTTAATTCAAGGGAAGACTTTCTGAGACTTTTTCCTGCTCTTTTTAAGCTGTGCTCTCTAGTTAGTTGCCTTGGCAATTGCATCCTGCCTGTCCCTCTTGTTAGTGCAATAGCTGATAGCCCATGCTGAATCAGGATTATTTGTAAATGAAAAGGAAACACTGCAACTCTGTTAGGAGGAGTAAAACCCTGTGGGAGTCTGCCAAATGGGGCAGAACACGCCTGACTCCAGCAGAAAGAGCTGGGCTCACTGGAAGCTTGTACTTTCTTATCTGACCCAAGTGATTCGGCAGAACTCCAGTGGTTATTGCCTTCACTTCTCACACTGAAGATCAATGTTCGTGCACGGAGCTGGCAAGAAACAGCAGCACAGGCACAGCTCTAGGTCTTATCCAGCATCAAGCATCACCAAAGAGTCAAAACTCCTCACTCTGGTGCTAATGAGTTTCGGAGGGAGCCTTTTACGGCTTTTCGAGCCAGGAGGAAATGATTAAATTGGAGTGAAGCTCTTGAAAGTGCTTGCCATAGGGATGTTGAAAGGAGATGGTCCATTTTATTCTCTTACAGGTGCCGAATAGAAATTATTTACGAAGAAATTAAGATCATATATTTAGAAATGTTATGAATTAGGCATGGAGTGGAATGAAATCTGAGTCCGAACAGTAAAGACTGACAAAACTGGAGTGCATTTGAGCAATGACTGGAAGAGGGAAGGTTTTGTAGAGTAGTAAAGAAAAAAAAAGGAAGAGAAAAAGAGTTCTTCGATTATTGTAACTTTATAGCAAGAAGACTGCTTTGGTCAATGTAGTTGAAAGGGCAGCTAAAAACATGTTATTACAAGAGCCTGTTTTGTGTCTTTATCTTTTGTACAAAAACATATTTACAGATGTAAAAAGCGGTACCCAGCATTCCTCTTAATTCGGAGTAGTCCAGGCACATACTAAACCGTGGCATCCATGTATGACTGTCAAACCAGATTCTGAATTTCTGGGGTCTGAGGGCTAGTAGAGTTGGTGGGACAAGGTTTAATTTGACTATAATCAAGCTTGATCCAAAAATTGGAGTCTGAGGGCGTTTGGAGCCGTAAGAATAGATTTCAACAGCGTCATAGAAGCTGATGGAGGGGAATAACTGTTACTGGGGGTGGTCTGTGGCGCTCTCTGCTTCCAGGGTAGAACGGATGGATTTAGTCATCAATTTTTAATTGAGAATTGAGATTTAATGTGCCAGGATCTCTTAATAATCTGCAGGCATTTAGGCAAACACATTTTACGTTGCCATGGCATTGCAGTTGGACTGCAGTTGCCAGCGTACCCTACATGTTTAATAATGCATCCCACAATAATGCAGCTGTGGTTCAGAGTCAGTATTTCCCTTTCTTTTTTTTTTTTTTTCCCTGAAAGCTGTTATTGAAAACTTTGCTTATGATGTTAGTGCCTGGAATAACTGCATTTTTTCATGTCAAGTAGAACAGACTTGAAAAATGCAGCATTACTTTCCTCCCCTCTCAAAATAAAAACTCACTAATGGAAATTGTGCCGTTTGTTTCAGGTGTTCTTTTGCATGTTATGGGAGATGCACTTGGATCTGTGGTCGTGGTAGTTGCTGCTACAATATTCCATGTACTTCCTCTGGGGAATGCTCCATGTAATTGGCAGTGCTACATTGATCCAAGCCTGACAATAATTATGGTGTTCATCATCTTGTCTTCTGCCTTCCCACTTATCAAAGAGACCTCAATTATTTTGTTGCAGATGGTTCCCAAAGGTGTTAATATGCAACTACTGAGTAAGTCAAATTTGTTGTTGAAATGCGATTAATTTTAATGATATATTTCAATGCATATGTTATTTCTGGAATGACATGTTTGGCTTATTTACTCATAATAGCTCTAAATTCTCAAGGACTGTGAGAAATAGTCACATGCCTGTGTCCTAGCAACATGACTCAAATCTCTCTGGATTAGTTAAAGCATGCATTTTGAGAATGTGGTACTCCAACAATACATTAAAAATACCAGGTCTTGAGCTGTGAATGCTTTGTTTGGGGTGTTTGTGAAAGAAACACCACCAAATTACAGCATTTCCCAACCCTGCAGCAGCTTCTTCTGAAAGGCTTCCAAAACAGCTTAGAAATTCCCAGTGGGGTTGGTTAATGTTGTGGCATTGGGGCATTGTTCACACTGGTTAGCTGTGGGGTAGCACTGGTTATTTCTGGAGTGTTACCATGCTCAGGGCTAAAGAAACCAGCAGTTGTGGAGCCTTTGGCCAAGGAAGTGGTGCTTTAACATTGCTTCTCTGAACAGCTGCTAAACTGCCATTAGGGAGCCTGAGGGATGGGTGAACCCAAAAGGAAGGGTGGCCTGCTCCTGTGGTCACCTGGAGGCTGAACTGAAAGCAGCTGGGCATAGACCTATTTTACAAAGTACAGCTCTTTCCAAAAGACAGTTCGGAGACTGCTGCCTTCGGATGAGGCTCTTAATGAGAAAGCTAGTAATTAGCCAGTACACCAAAGCCTCTAATATCTTTCTTTCATATCTTCCAGCTGACAGACTAGCTCGTGTACCAGGGGTTAGCAGCCTGCACGAGGTGCATGTCTGGGAGCTTGCAGGTGGGAAGAATATCGCTACTCTTCATATCAAATGCCAAACCCCTACTGATTACCAAGATGCTGCTTACAAAATACGGAAGGTTTTCCACGAAGCAGGGATCCATTCTGTGACCATCCAGCCCGAGTACATCGACCGCAAGACCTCCCAGCTACTGTGCAGCTCACCCTGCATCTCAAAAGCCTGTGACTCTCAGCTGTGCTGCAGCCAGCGGGAGCCCCCCCTGGCTAAAAGTAATGGCTATACCGAGAAAAATGATAGCTGCCTTTCTGCACCGCATAAAGACAATGGTTCATGTAAAAATGATATTGAAATCCCTATTGAGTACCCACTGGTAGAGGATAGCATTAAAAATGTGAAAAATTGTGAGGCATCCGATGACAAATCGCAGCTGAGCAGTACACGACTTTAGGCAGTTCCCCCTACTCCACGTAATGTTTTTGTGGAACAAGCGTATCTTGGCTGGGAAGGGGGGCGTTGGTGGCTGTAGCTGAAGTTGGTGTGGCTAAAAGATTTCTGTGCTTTAGCTGTAAACCAAAATACGCCTGAAACCCCCTTGTATCTGAAATAAGGGTTAATATTTCCACGAAGGATGTTGCGTTCGTCTAACGTTTTTTCTGATACGGCCTAATCCAGTTCCTTACCAAACCATGTGTGAGTTTCTGTCGTTAGAGTGGGTGGGCTGTGCTGCCCTCTGCACTGATGCTTGCAGTTAATGGCCAGCGGCACTGGGAATGAAACGCTGGCCTCGTCTGCTGAAGTGAGCTGTTCTCCTGCAAGCCCTGTGGCCAGTTAATGATTGTACTGGGCTGAGTACTGTATATTTATAAAGGACTTCAGTGGAGATGCTTTACTGATCCTTAAAACCCATTTTTGCATAGACAGTTCGTGTTTAACAGTCACGCTTGTGCTTCTGGCCAGTGGGGTTTGTGAATGAAATTAAGAGGGCCTAAGGGGGAGGGGAAGCACTCGGGAATTTGAACTTGCATTGTTTTCTTGATCGACTCCTGTATTTAGGGACAGAACAGAAGCTGGTCTTGTTTCTCTGCTAGCAATACTGGAGTCCTAGCCTAATCACAGATAAGTATGCTAAGGAATAGACTTGTCACGAAAGCAAAGAAATACTAACGTTGTCTGTACTGATTCTAGCACATGGAAGTGCGGGCAGTCATCCAATTAACTTTTATCTTGTTGTGATTGTACAACTCAGTCATTTCTTTTCTTTTTTTTTCTTTCCCCTCCTGACAACGGAAGCTATAATAGCCTCGGTCTTAATTCATCATTGTGTGGGATGGTTGCAGTATCTTAAACACTGAGTGTCTGTCTTTATTCATGCTGAATAAATAAGCTAATGTGTTTATTATGAACATTTAAAATCCTGCAGTTCTATGATTAAGGCATAACTTAAGATCATATTAACTAAGAAAGCCCCTTTGAAGTTTTATGTGCAGTATTATCACTTAGAGGGAGCTTTACAGAAAATGACAGGGAATTTTTTCCTGGTTTAGTCTCAATTATTTCTTTAAAGTTCTAAGCCCTTCCCTTTGCCCTGCCTCTCCTCCCCCTGCACAAAGGTGTGTTTGGTAAAGCAGTTCCGTGGTCCTCGTGCTGCTTGCTCTTTTGAAGGCATGCAAGGGTGCTCTAAGGAAAACCAGATGATGTGCCCTGTCATCAGTGCTGGATTTAGGTCAGGAGTGTTCCCCAGGTTTCTGGGAGGGGGAACCCACTCCCTAATCCACACCGAGTATAATGTTTGGCCTTACTGGCTGTGCAGCTCAGATCCAGAAGGTTTCCAATACATTTTTCTGTCAAAAGCAGCCTTTCAATGGTCCGTGTGGCCTGGGCAGGCTGTTTCATTCATTTATTCATGGAGACAATTTATAAAATAGTGGTCTCTTTACCTCAGTGACACCTTAACAGAACGGGCAAGTGGATTTCCATCCTGGGCTGGGAAAGCACCAGTTTGAAAGCAGCCAGCTCCTTATTAATAGAGACAATTACATTAAGTCAATGAACATTAAAACACGCAGCAGGATATTCTGCTGCTTGGGAAATGGTATGTACTGAAGCAGTGATTGCAGTCTAAATAGCACATTTCTAGATTTGTAGTTAACCCTTTTAAACAGATTCTTGGGTGAATTAATATATTTTATAGCCTTCCATTGTAGGTTTGTGTTATTTAAATTAAGCTATGTGTTAGTATAATTAAAAGCTTGATCCTCCAGTCTGTGATTCTGTTGGCAGCAGCAGAAGTGAAGGCAGCAGGATCTTGCTTGGCAGTTATTGCATGAATTAATGTAAATCAGGAAACGTTTTGAGAATTGCTCTCCCTTTTGAAAGCGTGTGGCATAAAGTAAGACAGCCCTTTCTTCTGGGTATTTTTTTTGTCCTTATTTCATCTATAATGATGTTTAAATGTCAAGGTTTAGATGTAAATAACAAATATATTTATAGGGGTTTTGAGAACTGGAATAGAAGGCTCCCAAAATAACAGCAAGTTCTATGGGAGAACTTGCTTCCAAGATACCCTCTAAAACAACCACCCTTTCATAATTATGCATTTGTGTCTTAAATCAGGTATTTTTATATATATATACATTTTATTAAATGATTGAAGGATGGAATGGCAGTAGTTTACTCTGAAATTAGAGAAAACTAGTATGTGTAATGTTGGGGCATTTGACAAAATGGACCATCTTTATCCTTCTACTGTTTGTTAAAACTGTGGGGTTTTTTTAAGCTTTTAAAAGTGTTGTAACCTGAAAATACAATGAAGTAATATTCTTAAACTTTCTTTCTTGTCTGATTGAATGTACTGTAATTGTTGCCTGTGGATAAATATGAAAATACCAGGGATTATAGAAATCTTCAGGTCTAGAACTCAAGCAGATTTTAAATTTGCTTTATTACGTAAGCAAGCAAACCCAACAGAGCTATGTTATTGAGGAGATGAATTTTGCTTTTTCTGTGTAGCAACTTTCAGGGTATTCAGCTAAGGTTTCTGACCCGGTATCCTTACCTGCATCTGAGTCCTGCAACAAAATATTGTTCTTCTCTGTTTTAAGTGTGTCACAACTAGGCTGTACTGGGTGGCCCCTCTCTACTTCTGTAGAAGACCTCGTTCCAACCAGTGTGTATTTTGTATTGGCTTATTTCCCTTCAGTTCTTGCCATCTCACTTCTAATGAGGCTTACCTCATTTTGAAATACAGTATATTTCAGTATTTGCCCTTATCTGTGGGCACTTGTTCTAAATTCAGTTTTGTAGCCTATTGCACTGTCAGAAAATCTCCTTTTGGCTTCTTTAGCTTTTTTCCCCCCTCCAGTTCAGTAATGTAAAAGTACTGATGATCGCAGGTTGATTGTGCTGCTTTGTCCTCTTCAAGTACTCCCTTATGATTGCATTGTGATGGCATTTGGGTTCTCTTGCAGTGGTTACCCCTATCTGTCCATCACTGTCTGTAGCAAAGGAAATCTGCTTAAAATGCAGGTGAATTTCAACGGGTAGTCCAGTTTACGTGGCCCTCCGATCCATAACCAGTCATACGTGACCCAGTTGTATGACAATGAAACATTTGCTAGCCTTGCCAGATAGTTGTGGAGTACAAGTGAAATTTGCAGTAAATTAACATGGCATTGAATACAAAAGCAATTTACTAGCCCTCATCAGTTATGGGTCTTTTCTTAAAAGTGAATCAATTTTTTGTCACCTTTTTGTATGCGCCAAATGTGCCAATTTGATGGTTAACTTCTCCTTCTTCTGCAACTCCCTAAATGCATGCCTTGCCTTTGCTCTTCTATGTAAGGAAAAATATCTGATGCCATTTTTAGTATTGCCTTTTTTCTACCAGGTTTTCTGTTCTCTTCCTTTTCCTTGCGTTCTTCGCAATACTTATTTTGACTTGTAATGCAACCAGAGGTTTTTTCCTCTTAATGTTTTCCTTATTCTTTGTCTCTTCAAAATAAGCAGTATGGTTTTGCTAGCCCTCTGGCCATGGTGATGTACCTATAATACAGTTTAGAAATACATCTTTTATGCACTGGTTTAATTTTTGCACTCTGTTTTATTAAAATTCACCCACTTTTTGCTGCGTGATACACTTTACCATTGCAAACCACTTTTGACCCTGTTTAGCTCTTCTTCTTTCCCCCCCCTCCCCTACCTGATTGTTACCCTTACTCTTCTGAATGCTTTTATTCTGAACTTTGAAGGGGATATGCCAACAACTGAATTTTCCCCGAAGTCAAGTTTACCACCCAAGGTCTATGGATGGCTTGATGTGAGCTACTCCAAGGACTATTTTATGTCCTCTGGTCTGTGTAGAAGTGTTGTTTGTCTAAATAGTCATCCTGACATGTAAATATATTTATATACACTCAAATTCTTTACAAACACTCCACCTGAACCAACTTTTTAAAGAAGGTTGGTCTGTAAACCTGAGAAGGTATAATGAAATCAGTAGGGTTCATTAGTTGTTCATTAACACCTTAGGGGAAGGCTTGGCTCACTAATTGGAAAGCAGGTAAAAGGGATGTTTCTGAAAAGATAATTCAAAAGCTATGAAGATTTCTATAGGTTCTACTACTTACTCTGCTGTACAGCGGAAGCACTTTCTATGTTAAATACTTTATTTGAACAGCGATACCTTGATATGAGGATGTCACTGTATAAGATTGTTACATTTACGGAGTTGTGTTGCTTAAGTTTCCTCCAGTTTTTCTGTTCATTATGTCATTTAAATAATGCGCCAAAATGTAATTTCCATGATTGCTGAATCAATGAACTGTAAATCTCACCGTGGTTTTGTTAACTCTAAGTGAAAAATTACTTAAAGTTTTATGTACAGTTATATTTTTTTCAAAATGAAGTTTGAATGTCTTATAAATAAAGTGTGTTTTTAAGTAAACCTGTTGTTCTGAGTTTGATGTATGTTAGCAATAGGGAGCTTGTGTCAGTTCACATAACTTTAAGACCTTTGTGTGAATAAGGTTTGTTCTTAACCTGTGAGCTTATTGATGCTGCAAATATTGTTATGGGTTTGGAAGAAAAGGGGACAGACACTCAAAAGCTTTTTCTCTGCAAGCAGCCTGGCGTTTCCTAAGCTGGAGGTGAATTTAGAGCCCGTAACTCGGGGGTGCTGGGCAAGGATCTTGGCTGCAGCAGGATGGGCTCTTTGCAGAACGTGGGTGCTTTGGTGCTGGTTGCTGGTTGCTGGTTCTGGGTTCTGCCCGCTTGTCTGGTGTTTAGCTTCAACTCACCAACCCTCCCGCCTTCTCTGTCTTCAGGCATGCACCTCTGTGTGTGTGAGGGTGCTGACGCGTGGAGAAAGTTGACTGTATGCGTAACACCAGGTTCAGGAGAGCTTTGAGATTCTTGCTTCGGGTTTTACAACCTGAATGTGCATGTTAGAAACGAGATGAGGCCTAACACTACAAGTTTAGGTGCTGTTTTTGGAGCAGCAGTTGTGGAGGTGCCCTTATATGTTCCTCTCTCCTTAGCAACAATATCAGGTCATCTGCCACCTGGGTTCTGCCCCATTGTGTCCGATTCCCCGGCTGTCCGTGTACCTACACATTTTCGTTAATAGTCATCAATAAGGAGGCAGTAGTAGTTGTTCCTGGCTTTTTTTTTTTTTTTTAAATCTTTTGAGTATGTCCAAATTGCAGAAACTACATCAATACTCCATAAAAAATTCAGTTCAGTTTCAGCCAATATGTTGCCTGTGGCCATGTGCTTTGTTGATGTTCCTCAGCGTGTAGCTGGTGGACCACTAGTGATTTGGGAGGCAAAAATGAAAAATCTATAAAGCAATTCCTCACAAATAAAATAATACATATACTCAGGAGAAAAAAAAAACCAGAAAATAAATGTTGAGAATTCAACCTGTTACTGGTTGTATACGAGAATGACCATAGCAACACTGCCCAAGTGATCCTGGAATTGCTTTTCAAAGGCATAAGATCATGTTGAAAAATACCATCTCAGGACAAGAAGAACAAGGGCTGATAGATTTGGAGCACGCAGTTTTAATCCTGACATTTAATGAACAGTTTCCCTGCTGCACGGACTGGCATAAGGCCCTTGAAATTCCCAGATGCAGAGGCCCCTGTTTTGTATCTGGCTCCTTCTGGAGCAGGAGGTATTTTCTGTATTGGAGGGCTTCTGCTATTTTGATACTTACCTACTCTCCGAGAAGCCATAGAACCAGGATGACTTTGGGCTGGATGTAGTAGGTTGCATTTTAAAAAAGAGCTTCTGAAAAAAAAAAAGCCCAAACAACTACAATCTGTATTCTTTCTTATGCATCCAATGTTTATGTTACCCAAACGTTTATACATTCAAGTTATAGTCTATATTTGCAATCACAGTTTGTTGGGCTTTCAGACGTGTGGTTTTAAACCCAACCCACATCCTTCTGTAAGAATGTTTTAGGAGGGTGCTATGGATTCCCCACAGGTGGGTGCACAATATCTGTCTGCTGTGGTGGAGATCCTGTTCTGATCCAAGGTTGCAGCAAGAAGTGGGGAAATAATAGTGGTCACAGGTGGGTGACAAAGGGTCGGCTAAATTCCCTGACCAATTTAGACTGTAGTTGGGATGAAGTTAATGAATCTTCCAGTTAGGGCAAGGTGGAGGTTCAGTAAAACTGGGAGTAGAGGGTGTGCAATGAAATGTCGAGGGACGTTAATGAGGTATTCAGTGGGGATGGGGAAGCCTCTGTCTCTTCAGGGACACAACCTTTGCCTTCTGATGCAAAGATGGAATTTATCATTGAGTCCTAGCTGTGTTTTACAGGCAGAGAGTTATTTCGCTATAAAACTCTAGATGGTGAGGCAGAATTGTAATGCCTACTGCCAACTCTCCATAGGAGTCACTAGAGCAGCCCTGTAGGTTTGTGAATCAGCTTGTCTCTGCTAAAGTGATGCTGGCTGTCTGGTGGAAGAAGCACTTATCTTGGTCGATAGACATAGCAGGCATTTGAATAACTGTGAAATGTCACCGACTACTTCTATATTAGTAAATTAATCACACCTGGAAATATTCCCAGGCACAGAGACCGGTCAGCATAGAAGAGCTTGCATCTATGCTAGTAAAATACTATCCACTTCCAAAGAGGGCGGCTCCGTGGTGATGGCCAACTGAGATTAGGTCCTTGACTCTGGACTGTGCCCGGGAATGGCTGGGGAGAGCAGCAATTGTCACAGGCTGTGAAATACTTGAACAGCTTACTAATACAGACGATCATAGTTCATCCCCAGCTGCTGTTTAATTGATGAGGCCCTTGGTCCCTGAGCTTCTGCGCTGTTTTCCAAGGTAGCAGTACCTCATACCTGCAGACAGAAAAGGAGATGAAGCTGGTGGTGGTGTTCTTGGGACCTGAGGTTGAAAGGTTTCTTCTTTTTCCACACCTGTGCCGTGCTGCATCGGTGCATGGGGTGATCTGGGAGGGGAAGGGCTGCCCGGCTCAGGAGTGCAGTCAGCAGATAACGCTATCGTTGCGGCTGCTTGCATGGCTCTAGAAACAAAAGGCACAAAGCAAGTGGCACGTTCGATATGGTGTTGCACTTTGCTTTACCTCCTTCGAGTCCTAGTACGTTCCGCCCCCGCCCCCCGCGTAGTGTTCATCCATGTTTAATACAGCTCTGTGTCTGTTTAACAGCGTATCGCTGACCACCCCGTGTCGAGGAGATGGAGACAAAACTACGGCAAAAGGCTTCAGGGTAAGTGTGGGAAAATAAACCCGTGAAGACTTTATGCAAGTCATTGAAACAGCACAGTAGGGCCACAGCCGAGGGTAAGGAAATTTTTGTAAGTAAAGGATTGCATAATTTGAGAGGCAGAAGACAACCCTTTTTTCAATATACACCTTAAAAATCAGTCATGTAAAAAGCATCTGATGCAGATGAACCTATCCCCCGAGTTTTAAACCAGGCAGTACAACAGGTGGTGGGACATCAGCACAACAAATGCCATGTCATCCTGCAGAACAGCGCTTGCTTTAATTAGATATTTCTCTTTTAAATTGCCGTATGAAGTAGGGATGGTAGCCTTTCTGCATACCCCAGTTTCCCTCATCCAAATGGTTCACAGAAACCCTTTCCTTATGGCTAGGCATAAGAGCCCAGCAGGGTGCAGGGGCTACCCTGCGACAAAACACCCCCGGCAGCACGGAGCCTGCAGCTCTTGTGCTGGCTGCTGCACATTCGCACCCAGATGATTCTGGGGATCTCGCCACCTGGGGAACACCTTTCTACTTGTGAACGTCTCTGGCACGGTGTAATTTCTAAGTGTAAGCAGGTGTTTGGTCAGCCCTAAATTATCTGGGTGTAGCTTGGTAAGTCGTGGCAGAGGGAGATAATCAGGACCCCCAAAATAATTGTGCGCCTTTGCACGGTGCTGAGAGGAGCTGCTGCCCAGCCCTCGCTGAGGAGGAAGAGGGTCCCGCTTGTCCCCCAGGGCCACTCCAGCTCAGGAGGAGAAGACCTGTGGTGAAGCAGACCCGTGCCTGTGCTGTGGTGAAGGGGCATCACGCACCCCCCAGGACAAAAAACTTCAGCTGCTGCTGGGGAAGAACTTGGCGAGGCTTTTGGGGAGGGAAGGGCAGGAACCTGCGCAGCTCCCATGGTGGCCCCCGCCACCCTGTTTTCTGAGCACCAGCTGTGCTTTCAAGCACTGTTTCTGAGGGCATCCAGAAGCGGGCAGAGGCGTGTATGTCTTTCTGCCTCCTACTCCTGGATGCTTTTTATGTGAAGGGAAGAGACTGACTTGGGTTGAGGCTTTTTTACAAATTCCACTAATTCCCATTGCGGTTCCAGATGCGAGCTTTTTCATTTGTTTGCGGTAACTCTGATTTGCCTCTGTGCTTTAGTATCTGAAATATGAAATCCGATCTTAACCGACGAGCTCCTGACACTCACGGTCACAGTAAGTCCGTCTACCCCTGACAGTGACACCGGCTCATCCTTTATGTGAATACCCCGGTGCTGTATGTCTGCGCTGAGAAGAAAGGAAAAGGCAAAGGCGGAGATCCCGAGGTATAGTTCTCCAAAGGGCTATAAAGTTCTATAAACGATGAAACGGATTATGCTTCCTCCTGGTTGTAAGGCAGGGTACTGCTCCTCCAAGAGGCAAACTGATCATTTGGGGTTAGTGGTGGGGCCGATGCGAGGGCTGTCCCCAAAGCCTGCCCTGGGCAGACTGGGAATCACTGCCCGTGCCGTTCCCTCAGCTTTGCCAGCCCAAGAAGGAAGGGATTCGGCCCCCGATGCAGGAACACGGCAGCAAGTTATCTGCTGGTGGAAGCAAGCGCAAGTGTGCTGGCTGGAAGAAAGTTCTGGCTGTTTTCACTAGCTGAAAATCTGGCCCTGTGCTCTGCTCTCCTGCATGTGGCAGGGAACTGGGCTGCCGGCACAGTGAGGAGGGGTTACGCAGCCACTCAGCGGTCACCTTAAGGGGATGGAAATTTATTTTTCTGGCTGCAATAGGGATCTCCAGGGGCCATGGAGCAGGATGGCGATGACCCCCCCCGCCTCCTGCTGATGGCGGTGCTTGTTCACGTGTATATATACATATACACCCATCTATATTATTTCTGGCAGAAGACAAAGGCTTCTACTAATTATGTTATATTTGCAGCCCCCCAGCTAACACTGGTGTTGTGTTTCCTTCTGAAAGACAAATGCTGTCTCTCTTAAGCACTCCGTGTTCTGGCCAAAGAGTGATCACGTGAGGCGGCAGCAGCGGGAGGCCGAGGGGAAGAAAGCGGAGCCCGGCTCACAGGGCTCTTTCAAAGCGGTTGTTCGCTCGGCCAAGGAGGTGGGCAGCTTGCCTGTGCCCTCCTTGAATCCAGCATCTATCGTGCAGCCCCATGTCCGTTGCTCCATGGGTAAGGGTAACCTCCTTTGTATGGGGGACATACACCACCACCCCCAAAAAAAAATAAAATATGTCTGGGCAGATGTGGCCTCAGGACAAGGAGCTGTAAGGAAGTGAGGGATGGAGCACATCTCTCTCATAGGACAGAGGTGGTTTCCACAGCAAGTGCCAGTAGCAGCGGGTCTGATGAAATGGAGAAATGTCTCATATATAACACACACTTGCACCCATGTATATGAATGTACTTCTTTTTGCATGCACACACACATGTGCGTGCGCACACACATGTGATACTGACTATATATGACCATATTTTTTATTGTTACCATTCAGCAAATGAGAGTTTTTGCTTTAGTCACAGCGCCGTAGAAATGCCACTCGCTGGGTATACCCGATATGATATATCCTTCCAGCTTATCATTTTGAAATTGGACCGATTTAGTGTGTCAGAATTGCGTAGTTGCCTTCAAATTGTTGTGTGTCTGCCTGGTAGAAACCGCCAAGGTCTAGTGGCGGGGGTTTGAGTGTGTTTGGTGTCTTTTCTGTACCATTAATGAGCGCTGCCGTGTGGATCCCAGCTGTGTGAGGAAGCCTTCTGCTAGGCACTGGAGTTATGCGAAGGGCAGGGGCAAAAGAAGTGGAGTAGACTTGTGAGGCTCACTCTGACTTTCCCTGCTGTGTGATCTGGGCAGAAAGGAGCACAGAAGTGGTCTTTGAAAGGTAGCTAGACATGCATGGTGAGGAAAGAAGGCGGCATGGACGGGCAAATGCAACCAGTCCCCTGGGACAGTCCTCCTGCTGCTTCTTGCAGTGGGTAGCTGCTACTGCACCATGTTTTTTGGTTGGCAACAGCAGCCATAATCTGACCAGCCTTTATCACCCCTCCCCAAGTGTGCCAGGTCCTGCTCCACCCTGGCTCTATCTGGAGACACCAAACTCTGGCACCTCTATTCCCTTCCATTATTTTCCTTCCACTTGCTTTTCTCAGATCCTTTCTCCCTTGTCACCCAGTGCCTCCCTAATCTCCTTTCTTCCTTGCCCATCTGTCCGGGGCTGCCAATCTCTCCCTCACCAGCGTGCTGCTGGCCACCTTGTGGTTGCTATCTTTCTGCTTGGAGTCCTCTCTAGTTTAGTCCTGGAAAAAAAAAATCTTAAAAAGAGGTGTTCACAGTGGCCCGAGCCAGGGCTTGAAAGAGCAGCCAGCTTGAAAATTAATTTGCTCTTTACAGAACTGCTGCTCAGTTTTATATCTAGACCTGGAGGTTGAAAATACACTGCTGGCCATTTTTCTCTTTTTTCTTGAAAACTATCAAGTGGTGTGTTAAAGGTTAGAAAATTTGAAGATGTGAAAACTCAGCTCAGTTACCATGTCTAAGTAGAAGTGTCTTTTACTACTACTACTGCTAACGAGAACATAAAAAGGAAAGGCTGTGGTGACTAGTTTCAAGCAATTCAGAGAAGGGGATCAATGCAAAGACAGCCTGCAATATTGCTACTTAAGGAAACAGTTGTGAACCCTCAAAGCTTTGGTGGGAAGCCAGGTAAATTCAGGGGTACAGGAAGAATTTGGCCAGAACCTTTTCCCCATCCTCCGTCAGGGTCACGCAGTGACTCCTGAGACAAAGCTCCCTTCGGCCACCGAGTGCTCACCCATGGGCAAAGACCACAGACACTCTCAAGACCAACTTTGAGGTCCTGTCCATCCACAGCACTGGCAAACCACCCTTTTTTGGAAGGTTTTCATCTTGTTTGAGACCAGGCTGGCTAGGCTGCGGCCAGACGGGGCTGCCACAAGGCTGACTGAGCCCAGCCCGCTCCGTCGGCCTTTGCCGCCTGCAGCAGCTGTGCTCGGAACAACCTAGAGCATCCTGCCGATGTGTGATGGGTCTCAAGACATCAAAAGCATTTTAGAGAGCTTGGGGTGAAAACAAAATCGAGAAGGATGTGCCTGTGTGTGCCTCTTGTTTGTTTGGGGTGGGGAAGGAAGGAGGGTGTTTTGGGTTCAGTTACAATAGAAATTTATATGTGTTCTTTACTCAGCACTATGTGCTTTAGCATAAACCTCCTGACCCTTAGGGAACTGCTGCTGTCATGATAACAAGCAGGCATTATGAGTTAATGCCTGTTATAACATTTCATATGGTAAAAGATTTCCAGGGTTTACGACTTTGAACCTGTTATCCTATACCAGATGAATACAACTGTATTTACAAAAGTGATTACAAGGGCACTTCTCTCGAGATAGGCAACTTTTCTTGTATGAATGATTAAGCAATTCTGACTAATTTGACTGCCGTTACACTTTTTAAGCAAAGAAGTCTAACAGATCTTGACCGAAGATTCCAGGCACTTAGCCTTTTAATCTGGTTAATTAAAAATGGGGTTCTGCTGATTTGGAAGACAGGTGATTCTACCTTCACTGAGACCACGGGTATTGCAGGAGCCGTGGGTCTGAACCTCATGGCCCTCCGCTGTGACACTCGCCACCGCTGCTTGTTTTGCCTGGCTGAACCGGTGCCTCTGTCCTCACAATCTTTTTTTTTAATCTGCCCCCCCTGCTCCAGGCTTTCAATGATAAGACTATGTTAATAAGGCTGATTTGTGTTTGCCCGGTTGAGCATTGTAAAGAAACCCTCTGAAGTCTTGTTTGACTATATACTGAGGAGTAAATGTTTAAAAACGTTAATCTATATAGAAATGTCCTAAAGTTTATTGCTCTTAATATTACTAATCATTCCTTTACTCCTAATAAAGCACCTGAGAACAGTCAAAGGTCAGAGCCCTTTTTTTCGCCAGATGTACTAGAAACGTAAAATGAGTGACACACCTGAACGTGAAGAGTTTAAAATGTACAGCAAGTTCTCAAACTTCCTGCTAATTTGGGGATTTTTTTGATGGGAGTTTTACTTTTGGTGGGGTTTGGTCTAGCTGTGGTGAAAGGGGTGTCAGGAGCTTGTGTAACTTTTGCTTCTTGCTTGCTTTGTCTTGACTTTAGGAGCCGAGTCCAGTTATGAGCTACTACATCAGGATTTATGTGTGTAGATATATTTTAATCAGTGAACTCATTGATTTCAGTAGCTCAATAAATAGCTTAGGCTTAGTAAAGAGACTAAGTTAATGAGTCCATTCTTCAGCTCTGACAGGGGTGCTCAGGCTGGCTTCCAGACCTGGTATCTATGCCAAGCTTCGTGCTTCACCTGCAGATTCCAAAAGGAAGGGATTTGGTCCCTGGTGCAGGCCTGTGGCATTCGAAGGACGATACCCTTCTGCAGGTTTTGAGTTGCCAGTATAATTCAATTAATGCTTTTCAAGAAATATTTCATGAAGTCCTATATGAAAGGCAAACACAAGCAGCCAGGAAACAACCTTTACTTTTGTGGAAATCGTGCTGAGCTGGAGTTGTCTGAGAGTATAGGCTCTACACTATCAGGAATTTTATTATCCGCCTGAACCAGACCCCTTTTTTGTTATCTGCTTACCGCATTGTGTACCCTGAAATCTGCTTTGTATGCCATACACAGAATAACTTCAGCATTTATTTCAAACAGTGGAGGTTTCTTATTGAGCTAGTAATCATCTACTTAGCCTGCCTTTTGAAAGCACACACTCCTCTTCTTTTACACTGCCCAGGGACCTGCTGGGTCTGACCCTGGGGTTTGGGTTGGATGCTCAGGGCTGGGAACCCCAGTGCTGCTGTGGAAGTTTCTAATGGGCCTTGAGCTGTCTAGTCATATAATGGCTATCAGTAGGGCAGCAAAGAGCATCAACAGGGCATGGAACTATACCAAAGGTGGGGAGCTTCTTCAAAGGTGGGATGAAAGAAAAACTTTAAAATGAAGAGTGTGGCAATGCTCTGACAACTTATTTCTCTGCTTTGATGTCACTTGTTGAAGATGAGCCTGTTGAAACAAGTGGCAGCTTAGTCCTTATGTGTCAGAGTAACGCTAGGAGGGTATTTTGTGAAGACTTCTAAAGAATAAAAATCTTTGCTGCTCCTCTTTTCAGTACAGCAAGGACCGGTACAGGGACTCCTGCTGTGGGAGGGGAGGGGCAGCAGGGAGTCAGGAGGACTCATCTGGTGTGGGTCAACTTGACCAACAGACAGGCTGCTCTGGAGAGCTGAGCTTCTTCACACCACGAGAGGTTTTGGGAGACGGCAAGAAGCAGCAGACTGCTGGCAGCTGACAGTTCCTGTTAGACTTGCTTTCCTGATCAGAAGCTGCTTCATGGCGAGAGAAACATAAACTTTATGTGGTAATTCCTTGACAGGCTTGTGTGGTACTTAAAAGACGTGTCCCTGATGAGCTGCTCTATACTCGCTGTATGGGTTCAGTCAGACACCTACATCTCGGAATGAAATAAGCTAATGATGTAAACCAGACCACGCTTTAGTTTGTATTCAATGGAAAAAAAAATCAGAATGGGTTATGGTATCGCTATTATTTTAGTGATATCTTTGGTTACACATGCATCTGTCAGGACCTGGTGCAAATAAGCAGAAAATAACATGACACACAGGATCTGATGTATTTGCCCTTCTGTAGTTGATATAATAGATTCCTCCTCATCCCCAGGTACTCAGGCTTTCCTTCTTAATCATTTTTTTCAAGCACCAACTGTTGAAAGCCTGTCTTTTTCTGACATTTTTTTTTCTTTTAACTTACCTTTAGTGTATGATTTCCTAGGGATTTTGTTTGTTTACATAGGAACAAACTGAACTGGCAGTGCCCTCAGGGGGCTGGAGACACATACGGCAGTGGGGGGACCTCTGGCTTGAGCAGAGACCCTCTGCGTGTGCCAGCACTTTATTAGGATGAAGGTTTTTTTGATGGTGAGTTTCATAGACAGTCAATGAAGATGCTTGTGGGACGTACGCTCCTGCCTGCAGTATTTCCATCCTTGTTTCTTTTTCATTTTCTTTCTTTTCTTTCACATCTCCACCATCAGGAGCTAGCCTTCCCCCCACTGTATGCTTTTATGTCTGTGTGACAGCAAGTCTTGTATCCTCTGCAGTTTCCCCATCCCATTCCAGGTTATCTCCTTTCACTGTCTCTATTCTAAGTTCATCTAGTCACAATCCTCAAGCGTTGGATTCACAACCCTGACAGTTACAGCCTTGCTCAATGTAAGTGCTGTATATATGTTTTTAGATTTACAAATAAGCTCAAGCAACATGCTGGGATTGTAGGTGGGAATCCCACAGCTCCAGCCTCCCATGCCGCACAGCAAGGCTGGTCATGCCACAACTCCCAACAAACATTGTTTTTATAGGGTGGTGCTAAATATGCTTATGCCAAACACAAAAGGGATCTGTTTCAGCACATGGCCTCCCACTCTCCAGGTCAGCCTTCAATTTGGTGCTTGCCTCCAGACATTTAAAGCAGCCTGCTTAGACTTTGGGTTCATTTCTGGGGAATGGAAGGTGACCCATACCCCTCCTCCCCACCCCACACCTATATACAAAATCCCCCAGGGGAAGATGACGTGTCAGTAAAATAGAAAAATTAAGTGGGAGATACTAAATGGTGGGAAGAACTAGGGCTGAGTCAGCCTTCTTCACCTTTAGACTGGGAGATCAGCATAATCTCCAGAGCCATGATGTAAGGGCCTGGCTCCAAGTGCTGCTTTCTTTGCCTTGACAGAAGTCAGAGATGCAAGCCTGATAAATACTGTACTGGGTTGGATCTTTTGCTTGCACTGGCTTTGTATTGGTGTTGCAAATGGAATTAATCCTGGTTTATGCTGGAATAAATCAGGGGAGAGTCTGTGCCATGGTATCCTGATGTCTCAGTAAGAAGTCTAATCTGAAGTGCAAGAGATTTAAAATCCTAGTGAACTTACTAGGCGCTGGATCACGGACAAAGTTAAAGTTTACGATGACTCGTGCAGTTTTTGTATCAAAAGTGGGTTAGTTCTTGAGTCACTAACGAAAAGCAATAATTACTCATGGAAGAGACAGAAATTGGTGGTCAAAGGTGAGATGAATCATGCTGCCAGTGAAGCTCGGTTTTGCTACCGACCTATGTCTTCCTAAGCCTTTTCCTGAAGAAACAGCAATTCTCTGAAAAGCAGCTGTGAGAATGGCTTCAGGGGAGCCTACATCTTTATACGACCAACATTTTGCAAATAAAAGCATCTTGCTCTTGTTTAAAACCAGCATTTTTCTCTCCTTGTTGCCAGACCCAAATATACTTGTGGTTCTACATCCTTACACATTAACTTTGCACGGTGTGAAGCTTGTAACGCCAGGCTGTGGATCACCAGGGCTGTTCCTCCAGTGGTGCCCGGGAAGGACCTGCAGCGTGGAGCAGGTTGTGAGGTGCCACGTTGGCTGCTGTCCCTCTGCCAGGAGGGGCATGGCATCGTAATATTTCCTCCTTGCTCTTCATTTTCATCACTTTATTAAAGGTACTGCCGGCCAAATTGTCACCTGTCACTTTGCCACCTGCAGCACTTTAGCTACAGGTAAGCTCTCTCCGCAAAGGCAGCACCAGGTCTTTGCCAACATCACCTGAATTCACAGTCTGTTGAAGATCCGAGGCCACTGAAGTCCTCACAGGGAGTCACACACCGCGGACCCTGGGGTCAGGAGCCAGCTATATGGGTTCTTCGATGTGGGAAGGACCTCTTGCTGGACTGCTCACTCATCCTTTAGTTCAAGCCAGCTATTTGAGGGAGAAGATAAATCTGTTTAAAGCACAGGCAGGTTAATATGTGCTAAGACCCCCTCTCAAAACAGCAGCACTTCTGTGGGCTCGGCACACACAGTCCCAAGATAATAAATCCAAATGTTTCAAGATGTTGTTAGACAAAAGCAGATGAAACAGCGCAGGGGAGGAGATGCGCCGTGCTGGGTGACTGTAAGCTGGCTGGCACATTATCTCATGGCATTCCTCATACAATATTCGTCATATAAGGAAAGTATAATGAATAAACCAGTGACCTTAAGCGCAGCCTTGAGGTGAAGCAAGCAGCAAGGCTTGGAGCAGTACGTGAAGGGAGCTCTGTGCACAGGACTGATCCTTCTCAACTTCCCTTTCCCCCAAAATGTGATTTAAAAACCTATGTCGTGAAATTTCTCCCGCAGAAAGAGTATCCTTTGGGAGTTCATTTGCAGTATTATGAACAATGCCACATATTCATCTAGCAAGCAAAAGCATTACAAGATTACTTAATACAATATTTAATAAGCCACTGTGATTATTAGTGGGTAATACCGAGAATGGGTGGTGTTAAAATATTTCTTATTGAAAGGAAAGCAATGCTGCAATTATCTCAGATGAATACAACAAATTTCAAGTGTGAAAATCTTAAGAAATCGATCAGCCAAGGTAATTGTTAAATTAGATCTTTGTCTCAAAGAGATAGCCTGAGGGAACACATTTTCTCTTTGCCTGGGGAGACAGGTTATTTTCAGGTATTTGTCCATTTACCACTGAATGCTGATGTGGTGTGGAGATAAAAGCATTTTCAAGATACATTTCTGCATGATATCATTGAGGTTTGAGAGATGTAAACCATCCCAGGAAGGCTATTTTAAATCTAACTGCAGCAGATTGATGATCTTTGTTGACAGATGTAGAATTTTTTTTCTTTACAGTTGTTGTTTTCCTTATTCTGATTTCTGAGAAGGCGGGAGGTTTTTGTTCGGTCTCTGCCTTGGAACACTAACAGTCTTCCTCAGGTGAGCTGTTTAGTAAAGGATTGAGCATATCTGGTGGGACAAAGTTTGTGATGATGGAGGTGCCACCAATGTGCAGGGGTGGTTGAATATTTTAAGAAGCAGCTTCCAGAGGAAGTTAGAGCTCTTCCACAGTAAAAATGGTAAAATATGCCAAGTACAGCAGTAAGTATTAGAAAGCAGGACAGCGTAGAGAAAAATATTTCAAAGTCTGGGAACTATCTGAGAAAAGAGATATAAGAAATATTAGTTACAAGGCTATTCCATTCCCTTTCATCTGAATCCTTTCCTCCAAAACCTTTTTGAAAAAATTTTTTTTTGAACACTCATCTTCTTTAGGACTGTCTACCTCTGAGCCGGGAGAAGACTTGGCTGTTTCTAAAGGCTCAACACAACCATGAGTTAAAAAATAAACCAGACCGATCCACCACCCCAAACCCAGTCCCTTTAATTAAAGGCACTTCAAAAACCTTTTCTTACAGTCTGTTGAAATTAATTTTTAATCGTTTCTTCCCCAATGTGCATGATAGTCCTTGTTTCTTCTCTGTTCTGCAAACTAGAAAATCGTAGATTAGTTGTTATCACTATTGCGTGCAGCTGACAGTTGGCCCAAAGGTAGCAGTGCCCGTGACGCAGGCACCCACATGCATTTTGACGTTTTAGGCATTTTAAATAAAAGCGAGAGAGGTGGCAACTAAAGAGAAGATCACCTAGCGTGATTAACACTGAACCCAATGACTCTCATAATTGTAATAGGCAAGGATTTTCCATTGCACTTTCGCCTCTACAACGGACATATCTGTTTTTCCTGTGGAAATGGCTGAAGTATTGCTAGCCAGGTGTAAGGCATGGCCTCTGTGTCCCGCAAGGAGTGGGATGTCCTGGACACAAGTCACGTACATCTCCTGATCGCAGGACGAGCCAACACCGATGAGTTTTCCATGGAGGCTGGAAGGTCACTCATTTAGCTCCTCTTTCTGCCAAGTGCAGGACACTTCCCCACGTTAAATCTCTCTAGTGTGGTATCAGGGCAGGTTTCAAGTGGAAGTGGTTTCCCTTGCAGAAAGCGTGCTTTGCTTGGCTAGATAAATGCTGAGAAAGGAGAGAGAATCGCTCTCCCATAGCCAGGAGATACGGTGTGGGGATCTGCAGCTAGAAGTCGATGTCACAAGACTCTCTCAAACCAGAAATGTTACTGTTTACTGAAAACCAGCAATAAACCAGAGGAAGAATGGGACACTTTCTACCAAATAGCAAAGGCACCATGGCAAAACCTCTGCCTACACAGCAGTTTTCACACTCGGATGACGCAGATGCTGGAGCCCATTTGTGCGAGTTATCAGGGCAGTCTGGTGACAGTGAGTTTGCTCCCCCGCTATCAGCCTTTCCTAGCAGCTGTTGTGTTCACCTTATGGTTTGAGTTCACATACGAAGTGGCTAACAGCCCTTTAAGAACTTGTTCTTTCTGTGTAAAGATGAATTGTATAACCTGAACCCTCTTGATCTCTGCATGTTATAAATGCTTCTATGTCCTTGGCACACATATTGCTTTTGCAAACGAGGCCCATTCAGTGCTCACCTTGAGCGAAGGCACCAGTCTCCGGGCTATCTGCACCCACAGGCTCTTTTCACCTTCCTAGGAGAGAGGTCACCTCTGGGGCACCGGCAGCATCCACTCACCCCATTCCTGCCTCCCATTTGTGTCATTCCCCAGTGCCCTGGATGAGCTCAGCCTCTCACTGTACAGACAAACAAGAAGTCATTTGCTCAAGGGTCAGTCTCAGCCCTCACAAGTGGTCGATTCATCTCGTTTTTGAGCTGCTTTCAGCCAAAGCTTCTGAGCACAGCTCCTCAAGAATCAGCAACAGTAGCAAAGCCACTAGCAGATTTTTTGGAGTGTCTGGCTTTCAAAGCTCTCCAAGAAAACACATCCTTTTGGATGAGTTTTTATGTGCCTTAGATTTCTTTCTTTTTTTTTTTTTTTTTTTTTGGTAGCTTTCTCATTGATCTCATTTTTTGAAAGTATTTTTTTGTTTTGAGATGATTCATACTTGGTTAGCAGTTTGGAGCGTGGCATGCTCGGATATATTGTGAGCATGGTTCTTAGGGGAAAAAGGCCATTATTTTATGTTAGAAAGAGAACAGATGGAGGGGAGGAGAAAGTCAGGGCTTCTACCCTGTGGATGAACGAGGAAACGGATGCCCAGTGAACTCGTGCTTTGCTAAAGACCCCAGCTGCACTGATTGCACTGCTGGCAGCAGGGGTTCTCAGCACCCTCCTCTACCTGGGACCTCTCCGGGTGGGCTGCGGGCAGGGAAGGGCTGTGAGGGGTGTGTAACACTTGTGTAGAAGGACAAGAAGGACAAGAAGGACCCTCTCGGTGCCAGCAAGGGTACGTAGTTAGAGGGGAGAGGATCCCTTAGCCTCCAGGATACGTGTGCTTCAGCTTTTCCAGTTGCTTTCATCCCTCACCCAGGAGCACTAGGAACCTCCTTTCTCCCGAGCGAGTGCCACCCACGCTTTCGTCAGGTGGGTGACTTAACAGACTCATGCAACAACAGGAGGCTGGCCCTGGTGGTACGCCTGCAGCGGCACTATGTAAAAGCCCACCAGCCAGCCCAGCTGCCCCCGCAGAGCTGTGACGCCGGCGCCTGGTGCTGCCCTGGCCTTGCCTGGGTGTCTCTGCCAGCAGCAACCAGTTTGGGAGCTGGAGCTTCTGGGGTGACTGGTGGCCAGCTGGCGTGGCCGCAGGGTGGGCAAGGTCCCCAAGGGCGGTTTAACCTCCAGAAGCTCTGTGACTCGGTGGGAGGGTCACTGGGGCAGCGAGGCTGATTTTTGTGTTTTACACTTCTTGAAGGAGACGGAGGATTTTACAAGAGGACGGACTACCGCTCGCGTCGTGAATTGTCACTCCTCCCTCAATCTCAACTGAATCCCACTTTGTCAGAAAAGTCTTCCAGCTTTAGACGTACATATCCCACCTTTTCTGTTTTAATTTTCTCATGCAGTCGTGCTTTGATGCCGGGTTGTGCCAACCTTTACTCAGAGCTTCATTTTCATTGCAGACGTGGAGTACCGGCAGGTGCCGCGCTCCGCCGCGGCCGGTGTTAGCGCGCCCCCTAGTGGACGCACCAAAAATGACCGGTGCCACTGCCTGGATGAGTGACAAAAATAGTCCCAAATTGGGGGGGGAAAGGGGGAGGGGGGGAGAAAACAAACAAACAAAACCACCCCCACCCCGCCCCCCGCAAAGGACGGCCACATTTTCTTAAACTTTGCCACTGAAAGAAGATTTTAAGGTGATTGTTATGAGAAGGGATAAACATGGGCAAATTGCCTGTTGGGTGTCTTTTGCAAAACTCTTTAAAGCCCTTTTATTTAGATTTTTTTTTTTGCACTGAAATAATGAGATTGTTTTACATATTGTCACAAGTATCATCTTGGGAGAGAAAAAGATTTGACTCTTTTTGAAGTACCTTCTGGATGTTCAGGAAGAAAAAAAATAACCTGTTGTGATTTCTTCCTCAAGGAGAAGGCATAAATATTTTATTGAAATGACACTTCTTAATTTTTCAGTCTATTTCAAGAGATTTCAAGAGATTTTTCAAGAGATTTAAACAATTACAGCCAGGAAACAGCCAGGCTTTGTGCTCTAACAAGCATTGCAGGTACCACCTGCTTTGGGCTGGGGACAGCATGTGCCACTCATTACTGTCATTACTCATAATTAGCACCTCTTGTTAGGGGCAGAGCAGAAAGGATCCGGGTTGGTGGCCCCTCCAGCACGAAGGTGTGTATTGAAGCTGCTCTGTGCTCTGCTTGTGTGTGAGATGCCTGGGTGTTGCCTGATGGAGGTCTGCTGTCTTTAGCTGTCCTGAAGAACTAATTTATAATTAACGTTTTCTTGTTGCTGCTACTGTGGCAAGTCTTTGTGGAACAGCCTGCGGCAGCCTCCGCAGCGAGCTCCTCTCTGCGTGACTTGGTGGTCTATCGCTCCATGTTTTCCTGTAGGATCAACAGTGTAATCCTGTGTGGCAAGAAGTGCTCCTTTGTGTAAGTACAAACATCTATGAAGTTTTGGGGGTGAACCTCCAGGAGAACCGATGCCACCAGTGGGGCATACCTCCTGTTGCCAGCCCCTTGCTCAGTTTGCTGTTAGGAGTGGCCGCAGGCAGGAGTTAGACTACTGGAATCTGGTTCCTTATGGATTTGTGCTGTATCTCCTTTCATCCTCTCCCATGTCTAACCACTACGCGGAAGCTCTGTGCTCATCACGTGTCTATGCTGCTTTGGTAGAGGGGATCCATCCTTAGATCTGTAGTGCAGCTTCCATGTACAACCTACAAACGTTTTTATTCTCCAGATGTGGTTTTGTGCTCTGTCGTTGGAGGGTCACCTCTTTATCTTGTGAGGCTAACTCTGTCTGATGTGGAGGCTGACGTAGCAGTGCTCTTCTGCATAAGCTCTAGATGAAGATCAGTGTGTCTTGGGTCAGGAAGAGAGAAGAAAAGAGGTGGAGGGGGGTGAAGAAAGGCAGTGCTTAAGGCTGAGTGACAACCTGGTGTCGCTACAGTCTCATATTCCCTGGAATTATAAAGCAGTTTCAGAGGGAGGGCAGTAACGTGGTTTTAAGTCACAGTGAAGCTGGTCCTACCTCTGTCAGGCAATGGAGGATCCCCCGTTGGGCATTGCCTACTAAATGCTTCTGAGCAGGGCTGTCTGAAGCTTTAACAACACTTGTAACTTTCCTGGATGGCACGCGCTAAGTTACTATCTTGTGGCACTTTAGTCGGGATTTAAATTATAACTGAACTAAAGGAGTTTGTCATGTTCATGGATTGCTTGACGAAAGTATGAAACCACTGAAATGTATGGAATTACCTCTTCCTGGGTATTTGTTGCAGAATAAAAATGTTTGGATCACTTAGTCACACCAGTCTTGCTATAGATAACGCCGTCTGTGGAAAACTACTTCTTTTGCAAAGAACTACTAAAACATTCCAACAAGCTTTGGCTTCAACACACCAGTAAGACTCATGAGCGCAGTTCCAGTGAGTGGTGCTGATGGAGTTCCCCACTCCCTTGTCTTCATAGAGAAGATGCTTTTTCAAAAAAAGCTGGGATTTCTTCTCTCCTAGCCTGTGGATTTTCTCCAGATGGAATTGAAACGGAGGGTTTTCAATGACTGTTCTGACTGTCCTTCATGGGAACCGTTTTTCCAGAGATGGTGCTGAATTCAGCTGCTCGCAGAAACCCTACGAAAGGGTGCTCTGTGTCCTGGAGAGCAGAACAATGTGAGTTCAGGCAGCAGCAACTCTTACGGTTGGGCTGGATCACAGCTGACTTTTTCTTTCCATCCCCAGTCAGGGGCATCTTGCAGTGATTCCTCCAAGCAGAACAAGGTTTGCAGGTGGAGCAAGCTGTTGGTTTTGTAGAGGCTCCTTTGCTGTGTGTGCAGACAGACCCTGTAGTTCAGTCTGTATTTGGCTGTATGTGGTTGCTGTATTAATAAATGTTCAAACTTAGTAGCAACCTTTTCATCTTCACTAGAAGGAACTGGATCAGGTT